>NW_025764937.1:290274-1490274 GCF_003918875.1 Haliotis rubra | reverse complement strand
CCCCGCCAGTCTCAACCTCGATGTCAATATCAACAAACTCCTCGGCAGTGGGCGTGGCTTCTGTGGTGTCTGTATTGCTGCCATTGGCAGCAAACTTTCTGAAACTTTTTGAAATGTGATAGCGAGACTTGAAACGTGACAGCCATCCCCGAGAATATGCGAAGTCCACAACATTTAACTTTTCCCCGATTTCTTTTGCCTTTTCTGTCAGCATTTGATCATTTACCGACACATATCGACTTGAAACATCGCTGAGCCACAGATAAACAGCTTCTTCAAGTTTCTGATGTTTGGCATTTCTCGATCGGCATAGGTCCAAAGAATCGTCTGGTGTGCCAAGCCATTTATCTTTTTGCTTGATTATGTCGCCGATCGTCGACTTTCCAATCACATGTCCAAAAACTGGTCCAAAATGTTTGCTTATGTTATCCAAGCTTACTTTGGGATTTTGTTCTTTGTAAAGACATATCTCTTTCTTTTCCTTGGCTGTCACTGCATAGCGCTTGCGTTTAGTAGGTTGACTGGCCATTGGTGATCAATTTTGAAAGACAATCAACACCAACTGACTTGAATATCGACACACTGCACTTTTATTGCTTTGACTGAATAAACAACTTAACAGTTAGAACTCAATGGTTAACTCAGTGTCAGCTAGGCCTACTAATCACCACCAATACCTTGCTGACCGGTCATTAATCCGGATTAGCAGACCATGTCTCGTGTCAAAACACGTGGGACTCTCGCGCTTCCCTTCACACGATCAGCGTGTGAAGCTTCGTGCGGATACCTGAGTCAATTTTGTGTTGATTTAGCCGGTTGGTTTGTAAAATATACCGTCCGGAAACGGAAACCGAATATCCGTTATAGACAGTCACTTTTATAATGTAAGAGATTGTTTGTTTCTAAAAATTGACCGGAAGGCGAGGTCTCGGTTATCTGGGGTCCGGGTATCCGAGGTCTCACTGTATAACTCACATGATACGGCATTCATTTATTATATCAATCAATCAATCAAATATTTATTGTGCAAACGTTCCATACAGAAACTGACAATATTCTATAAACTACATAAACAAGATATATAATGAATCACATATATATGATGAGCAATAAAACATATAATAATACAAATGTGTATAATAATAATAATGGCCTAGCACAATCAGATCTTCTCTATTTGTTGTACATGTGGTAGCAAATAACTTCTATAGTATTTGGATCATTATTTCTAAAAAGGAGGTTAAAATTTTCAGTGGTAGTAAGTCTGAGAAAGTTATTAATTTTAGAAGAAAGGGAGTTAAATAAGGATTTTCTTGCATCTGAATATTTAGTGCAACACATGAAATGGTGTTGTTCATCAAGGACAGAGCATTTATCACACAGACATATCAAGGACAAGACATAGACTCATGACTCACAAGATAAAAATGTTTTCATTTAAACTTACAAGATAAAACATGCACATCGTCACCCATTGTATCGTGTTAATCGTGGTTATGGAGGTCCAAAGAGCATTGTTGACATTGTCAGCCCAATGATCGTAATCAGAAACCAAACCAAGAACAAGCTGCCTTGGGCATCGGTGTCGTAGTCAGCCTCTGAATGATATAATAATCAGACCCACTCCCTAAACGAGAGATTCAAGAACAAGCTTGCCTTATTTAGGGCTTTAGCACTCAGAGAGGGATTGGCATACGGTAATGTGGTTCAGGGACTGTGAGACAGACTAGGAAGGGTCCTTCATTCGGGTAGAACCTTTAATAAGTAGGCCTAATACAACCCGTGATGATCCGGGGTAGAATTGGTCTCCAGCAATCCATGATTATCGTAAGATGCGACTATCGGGATCGGATGGTCAGGCTCGCTGACTTGGTTGACACATGTCAGCGTATCCCAATTGCGTAGATTGATGTTCATGCTGTTGATCACTGGATTGTCTGTTCCGGACTCGATTATTTACAGACCGCCATCAAAAAGCTGGGATTGTGCTGAGTGAAGCATTAAACAACAAACCAACCAACCTGCCTAATACAAACAGTCACGTGCACAATACATTAAATACAAGTAAACGCCAATGCATTGCAAAGAAGAATAAACAGAAATTGACACAACACCCCATTTTATTTCAGTTTAGCGTATTTTGTTTTATCCATGCGTCGACATATTAGTCTTATAGTTTTGCTTTGATGTAGCTTCAGATGTAAACAAATGTTTAAAATGAAAAAGTGATCCTGACTTTGATTCGTGGACCGTGTGTGGTAATGCTATCTTTTCTCTGATATGATCCGGAAGTAAGATCTAGGTCAACAGGTCCATGGAGGTTTCCTGTCAAGAGTCACTCTTATGTCACGTGACGCATCCGCTGACAGATTGATTTCTGCGCAACTCAGACACGCTGTAGTGTGATAAAACCCGCTCATGCTCTGTGAGACATGTATACAGAACATTGGGTCTCTTTGCCTCCCACGCCATATCTCGGTATACCTTTCAACTCGAATCATGTAAACTTCCATCAGGAGTCAGGGCAACTTCATAAATGAGTAACGTACCAGCTTTCAAGTCATGTTGCCTTCGAACACATGTCATGGCGTATTTCAACACAGATTACGGTACACCGTCCAAAAAGAATCATGTTGACGTAACATCACGAGTCACCGAACCATCATACACTATTCACCTAACCTTCTTACACGCGTCATCGAACCTACATGCACGAGTCACGGTTCCTCCATACATAACGGTACCTTCCTTCACGATTTGGGTGCTGTTGATCACTGGATTGTCTGGTCCAGCCTTGATTATTTACAGACCACCACCATATAGCTGGAATATTGCTGAATGCGGCGTAAAACTCAACTCACTCCCACGATTTGGGGCGGTGGGGTAGCCTAGTGGTTAAGGCGTTCGCTCGTCACGCCGAAGACCCGGGTTCGATTCCCCACATGGGCACAAAGTGTTAATCCCATGTCTGGTGTCCCCGGCTGTGATACTGCTGGAATATTGCTAAAAGCGGCGTAAAACCCAACTCACTCACTCACTCATTCGTGATTTAAACATCATACACACGTCACGGTATCTTCCAACCCGAGTAACGACGACCTAAATACACAAGCCACAGTGCCTTCCAGCGCGGCTCTTATAATGCCCCCAACACGAGTCATGCTACCCCCCAACATCTTCACTGTATTGAAGGCCATAATACACAGCTTCTTTACTTCACTTGTTGAGGGCATAAATGCTCTGATGCATCTATTTCAAAGTATCTACCATGTTTTGTTTCATCTAAATAAAAACCTTAAGCAAATGAAAATATTACGTTAATACTAAGATGATTGTACCTGGGTCATGGGTGGCAACCGTCATAAAATCAAAAGAACACGTTACTTGTTTTGGACAAGATGACGATGACACACAACCAACCTGATCATTTAGCCTGACAGTTGATCCATGTGGTCGTATGTTACCCACACAGGTTGTTGGGCATCAATTCAGCGCATAAAGGGATCAAGCAACGATGTTAAGTGCTCAGTGGAACCCCTCACTTCACAGATAATTTTCAAGAAAGGATTGCGAATCAACAAGGCCAAGGCCAGAGCATAAACGGTCCTGCTAAAACAGATCAGTCACAAAGAATTAATTCGTCACTTGATCGACAACATTCTGAACACACAAGCATATTTTCTTTCAACTACACCTAGATATGGATATTAGAATAGTTTGTTTATGTTGATAAAACAATCATATCATTTCTATACAAGCAGTTCAACTATGTTAATAGTAATTTTCCCTGATTTGATCCTAGGAAATGTCCCATTATTCTTTTTTCAATTAGGTAATCATATTTAATTAATATTGTCAGAGAACTTATATTTCCTTTGTTTGACGCTTTTATATGACATTGCAACCATCTATAATACAATCTGATAAAGAACAACGTAATATGTATCTGGTCATGCGATATGCTAATGAGGCAATCAATGTGAAAAAAACACACCATAGATCACCGTCCATTTATCAAATTCTTTCCGGCATGTAGTTTTGCCAAAGTGCAGTTTTACCGACATTATGCGTTTACCAAAGACACAGCTGCATGTATTTGATTGCATTCTTAGATATCCGGAAAATAACTCTGCAATTTGACATCATGGTTAACTCCACTACTCAGATACATTCAAACTCATTACTCAGTAAATTGAGATTGTATGTTCACAGATGCCCCATGCTTCTAGATTCAAGCCGGAATATGTGGATCTTGTTCTGGTTGCTGAGACTGAAAGCTGCTGCTTTGGGTATGCAGAAAGCATCTTGAAGGAAATGTCAGTGAATGTTTGGTAATGGGTAGGGTTACTGGCAAAGAGAAGGAGGTAAGTATATCTCATCCAAGGTTCACAGTTATATTTTCAGCAAACTCAAGTGGAGTGGTGTCGAATTTCTTAAGAGTGTTTCAAGGTCCATTTTCTGGTGTTACGACCGACATTAAATTATTTTTGTGATGTCATTCCATTGTCTGCTCGCTCCATTACTTTTCAGGAATGGAGCGATGTGTACCAGTTTCAAATTACAGCCTTCATTTTGTCACTTTGACATTTCATTTTGATAACAGAAATATTCCCAATACTTTGAATGTAATCTAGTAGGGTAATATCCTTGTAACTCTCTATTCCTTAAAAATATTTTTTTTATTTTTAAGGAATGGAGAGTTACTCGGACATTACCCTCTACTTATACATAATTGTGTTAACGTCCCTTTTTGAGTGTTGATTCATGCATCCCAGACATATGTGTGTCTTGTGTGTCCTTTTGTCGTGTTGAATTCCGTATGCGTGGTGTGTGTCCTTTTGTGGTATTGAATTCCGTGTGCATACATGTGTGTTGTTTGTTCTTTTGAGGTGTTGAATTCCGTATGCATACATGTGTGTGTCTGGTGTGTTCATTTGTGGTGTTGAATTCCGTATGCATATGTGTGTGTGTTATGTGTCCTTTTGTGGTATCGGATTCCGTATGTATACATGTGTGTGTGTTGTGTGTTCTTTTTGGTGTTGAATTCTGCATACCATACACCGATGTTTTCCTTTAAGGTTTTGAATCCCCTCAAATCATAAATGTGTTTGACTTGTGGTCCCTTTTAGGAGTGACAACCCCAAAATCATATGTGTTATACATATATATGACTATTTGTGTTCAAACTCCACGGAAGAACATTTACAGAATAGTACATTTATCAAGGCTACATAAAATAAAGCCTAAAGTGTATTTTACTGTCTTTATCACATTCATCCTTTAGCTGCCTTTCACATAACACTACTTTTAGAATACGGATTATAAAGGAATAGCTCGAATAAAATGAGATTTTATTTCCACTGATTCACAGGTTTTATGTGCTCCTAGATTCGAGTCTGAAAAGGAGGATGTAGCTTCTGAGGCTGGGGCCGGATCCTGCTACTTTGAGTATGCAGAAAGTGTCAGGATGCCATTGTCACTTCAGGTTGGGTTTCTGGCATGGTTCTGCTTTGTCATTCCTGATCTGATTGATGATTGTAAACCCAATAACAGTAAAACATTGAGTAGACTGAACGCCCTTCACGTCGATATTGTCATATATTCCCTATTTAATGACACCAGTTAATGATTTCTCGACACTTCTCGCCACTTTTTATTCGCTTGACTAAACACATTTTCTAGAAGTGCCAATCTGGCAAATGTTGACGTTGATAAGACCTTTGCTGGAATATAGCTGAGCGCGGCTTTAAACTACAACAAACAAACACAACGAAACTATGAGGTTTTGCAAAGAAGATTTGCCTCTTCAGCTCGGACAGAAGAGGAGCTCATTCCCACATCAAACTGCAATGCACTGTGGAACATCCGTCAAACCTGCAGTAACTCTTTCCCCTTAATCCTCCCCACCACCAGCATCTGTGTGAACAATCACCAGCACGAAAGAATGCAGTCATTGGAAAATCTATAGGAATCAGTTTGCAATAAATCCAAATTTGGAAGTTAGAAGATTCAGTTTCATTGGCTATTCTTTCGTTATAAATCTCACAGCACTTCTTTTCAAATGCCATTATATGGATCGATAATCGGGAGATAATGGTTAACATGCCATGGCACCGGCTCCCTCCTTGTTCCACTCGGTGCCAAATTCTTCAATAATGGACGAACACGCTTTTGAGAGTAACAAATAATGGCCTAATAACAAAGCTAGGGTATTCATTTTCCCCAAAATGTGATAAGTATCAAGAAAATAGAAATTGGATCAATTTCACCTAATCAGGAATTCAATCACAGAAATTATTCCCTGCTATCGGAGCCCAAGATAATGGCGGGTCGATGGGATGGTACTTGTTGGGGAGTGCTATATTATCCAGAGATCTAGGAAAATGGGGAGAATTCCATTTGTGTTGAGATGGAATAACAAACTTGCGTGACAATCTCGCTAAGTTTGGGTCTGTGATTACTGTTCCTGTCAAATCTACAACAGGTCTTATTCCGAAGATATAACGATGGGCGATATCGGTGGACGACGTATATTTTCACAGGCATGCATGGGTGTGCATCTAACACATTTTAGACGTGTGTTTAATAGATGTGTCAGATGAGACGAGTATTAATACTTAGTTCGAGCCTCGTGTAACTGTCCGTGAAGGATTTATTGTAACTTATTTGTCGGTTTTGTTGAAGTTAAATTGTTATCTGGGTTCAGCTAAAAGGGTCATTATTTTTTTCTTCTTTACATGAGACGTGAAAGCTTATGACAAAGAGGTCGTGATTCATTGTTATTTCATATCTCCATTATCAACTGTGGAAGAGGTTTGTGAGTTATATGTTTTTGTATCTTCATGGCAAGCCGAGTGTCAGAACCATTGTGCCGGGCGTTGTTTTTCTTGTATGTGAACAAAGGGTATTAGATTTTACTCAAAGTAATCAGTTATGCTACTGTGTGTCATTCTGGCAAGACAAAAACACAAAATTGAAAATTCAGCATTACAATAATAGCATCCACCTACGAGAAAAAAACATTTCAAGGCGTTCAGTGAACTGAGTAGACTGACGTTTAATCTCTGAATATATATAAGTTTGATTGTAACAGATCAACGTATTTAAATTGAAAAGGAGCCCCAGGGAGATGGGAGAGAGTTGAGAGATTCAGAACCTGGGGAATTCTAGACTTGCTTCATTTAGGGCTTTAGCATTGAAGGAGGGCTAGGCTGTGAGGAAAATAATGTGGTTCTGGGACTGTGAGACAGACTATGAACTGAGCTGCCCAATCCTGCATGTCATAATGGAGATCCGCATCCTGCGTACTGAAAGGGGGTTAACACCCTCATTATTGACATTCAGTCATTGAACGACTTGATTCCATTTACATATGATACCCACCTAGCACCCAATTAATCATCATGTTACTGCAACAATGAAATACGATGAAACACTGACTACAAAAAGTTTCCTCTAAACTTTTTGTTTTGTGGTTCTTTTCAGAATTAAGTGGTCGCGCCATGATATATGAACCACCAGGTTGATGATGCGCTGTATCTTTACCATCTGCGTCCAATGGCCGACCTCGACCCCGAGTCGGGGTACACAACAACCTACCTATCAGCGTCCTCGGTTTATTTTTTCAAGACAATATGTTTCTTTTACGATGTACCGATCGACCCAAGTTAAAATAACTTGTCGACGGTCTTGCCGGAATTGCGATAAGCTGGTGCCTTTCTGGACAAGTGAAGTCTGTTCAGCTGTGGTGTAATGTTACTGTATTTGGAGTTAAGGCACATGACACGTTTTTGTAACACTTCATTTGGCAATCCCCAGGTGTTTCTTGTTATAGTTTTTCATATTAATTCTGTTAAAGGAAGATAAGGCGAAGTACACTCTTAAATCACAGACACACCCACTGTGGTTTCCGAAACATACGTGCTTGGTGTTCCGTTCCTAAATAGACTGCATAGGACCAACTTACCATAAGGGTACCCATAGGCGGATCCAGAGGGGGGTGCAGGGGTGCGCACCCCCCTTCTGTACTGAAAGTTTATTAAATGACCATTGAAACTCGGGTGAAAATGAAGTGTGCACCCTCCTTTTCTCAACAGTGTGCACCCCCCTTTCTCAAAAAGCTGTATCCGCCCCTGGTACCCAATTTAGTCGTCTTGTACGGCAAGGAATGGTACTGCGTGTGTGATCACATGGATATACTTTTAAAGAATTATATTTATCATATCAAGTCAAGAGCCGTAAGAATGTATTCTTTAAATCAATGCGTTAGTATACCATATACTGGCAAAACCAAAGTTGAGCAATATTTCAGATATATCATGCCTGATCAATCTGACGTTGGAGGAAAGTCCAAAATGATACAAGTCTCAGATGTTTACCAGGTGTAATACAAGAGCACAGGTGTGGTAGTGAAAAACCAAGATTTATAATCTTGGCAAATCTGTGATTCGAAACAACGATAAACGAAATCTGAAAACGCCCAAGGTAGGCAACTCTGCAATGGAGCGTTGTCGTCAAATACTGCCAAATAAATTGTCCTTATCTGTTTAATTTTCACTAGTGATAATGTCATAACAGTCTGGCAGGGTGGCCCCTATGCTCTCGTATCGATGGCACCTGATTCATATCATGGGAACGCTAACATCTCCCATGAATATACTTACTAAGGCAGAGTACAAAATTCTGCTGACTTAGGGGTGATTGCGGTAGCCGAATGGTATAAAGCACTTGCTCGACACACTGAAGTTCTGGGTTCGATTCCCTACAAGGGCACAATGTGTGAAGCCCATTTATAGTGTCATGGCATGAAAGGCATTTAATTGACATAAAAAGGAATCGGGGACCAAGATAATTAGACATCAACATGTTTTCTTCTTTGTTTTTTATTTTGGTCTCATTTAGCAGTGGAGTTGATCGGAGACACTGTAGTTAACGTTTTAAAAACAAAAGACATCAAAAATAATTTCTTTTAAATGAAACAAGTTTTTCTCGTTCTGATCTATCCGATGACCTTGCCCTTTTCGAAGTTACGTCATCTGATCGTTATTTACGATCAAAGGCGAAGATCGACCAGTGTAGTAAAACACATTGAATGCCAGTTGTGATACAGCTACACATTTTATCACAACAGGAAAGATGTGTCGACAGGGATAATTAAGGAAATACGGGGAAGAAACTAACTTGTATTATCACTGATATATCGCACTTAAACAGGATAGCTGTCGTTAATGTGTAAAAACGCATTACGTTGAGCAGATGCTTAAGCGTTGGGTAGGATTTGTTCTTATGTGTTTTCTATTCGTTTTAAGGAGAACACGGATAGACCGGTTTAATGGTTTCGTTGAAAAAAACATTTCTATTTCCTGGCGGCATTGTTTTGATGAGATTGTGGATTGTAAATGTAAAATTTCACAGCGTAATGTGAATAGAATTTTACTGAAGAAACGTCAGGTTAAATAATAAAACCTTCATATATTTGCTTGTGATTTTTCTGACAGTGTTGCTATCTAGTTTAATCTTTTAATAATGGATCACAGGATAACATACATGTGAACCTTTTTTTTAATTGTACCTCCTCCGAAGAAAGTTTTATCAAGCTAAAATATGCACTTTTTTCAACCTCCTATTGACTGTCACCTATCATGGCAATAGTGTAATATCTTTACCTGCTTAACTTAAGAATGGTGATGCGCATCTGCAGTATTACCTAATCTGAGAAGATTCACAAGACGAAAAGCTGTACATGAAGCCCTTAACGTCTCTGGGAACAACCCCAAGGGTTGTAATCACTGACTGACTGACTGACTGGATTTTAGCAATATTCCAGCAATATCACGGCCGGAAACACCAGAAATGGACTTCACACATTGTGCCCATGTGGGGAATCGAACCCGGGTCTTCGGCGTGACGACCCAACCTTTTAACAACAAGGCTACCCCACCAGCCCGGTTGTAATCACTAATTACTCGGGGTCGAAAAGGTAACAAACCACTATGAATAAAGACCCGGAGTCCAGTAATCTAGGTCAGGGAGTCAATTAGGACTTCCTGTCCACGGTGACCCGGAACTAGGGGATTCCGAGCACCTTTAACAGCCAACGAATGCACAGTAAATCTCCCTGAGTCTCTACAGTTTCATTAAAGACCGACAGCAATACTCTTGTTTGAGAAGTTGGCGTTAAACGTCAGGCTTTTCTAAACCTGATGTATAAAAACACATTGAGTGAGACAAGACCATTAAGGAGCCGAGCCCCAAAGACTTCCGCTGTCGTGGTAGAATCTATTCTAGTTACCAGCCATACATATTTCACCCCACATTAACCCTAATTATTTTTAGTTCAAAAGCAGTCCCACTGCAATCAAAGCAGCATTGCTTCAGATATTATGAGTTCTGAAAACAGCAAAAGCCTGCAAAAGTGTACAGTTCATCTTGGCTTCAGGAAGTGTGTGCGTGTGTGACTGATTGAAAAGGGGAGAGACGACGCGCGCGAGAGAGAGAGAGAGTAAGAGCGAGTGGGTTTAGTTTTACGCCTCTTATATTGCAATATCCCAGCAAAATCACGGCGGAGGACACCAGAGAGAGTTTCATACATTGTACCCATGTGGGGAATGACACCCGGTCATCGGCGTGACGAGCGAACGCTTTAACCTCTAGGTTACCCCACCGCCCCAAGTAAGAGTAAGACAGAGAGGCAATAGGACAGGGAGAGAAAAACAGAGAGAGTAAGAGAGAGAGTTTTATTTAGGTGTTTCTGGCGAGTGGGATCGGTTCTTGTCTAGAATCCACTGTTTGGGGTATTTGGCATCTGGTCACAGAAGCTCGTCATGTTAAGACACAAACATGCGTCTACACGAGCACAGTCCACTTATTTCGTTCACATTTACACACAGACAGTTACAGAGTAATTATTCGAACAACTTCTGAAGTGAAAGTAAAGGCCAGTATTGTGTATATGGCTGTGATAATGTTCTCCAGCAATGAGGATACACAACTGCTGTTCAATACTCTTACACATGGGCTGTCAAGGAGAGAAAAAGGAAACAAAACATTATCACCATGACAACAGAACGAAAGTACTTCTAGTACTATTGGAAACAACTTCACCGCGAATTTACCATTTCAGTCTGAATTTAGCAGCGACATTTTAGTTCTTTTTAGTAACTAAAACTAGCCGGGGTCGTCTTCAGAAGGCAATTATCGATAATATGGTTATAGCCCCTACATAATGGTGTCTAGACGTCCAGTGATGAATACTATGAGCATCAAACGACGCTGTCATGGAACGTCCCACGCAATCAGGGGCGGTGGGGTAGCCGAGTGGTTAAAGCTTTCGCTCTGACGCCGAAGGCCCGGGACTCGTGAAGATCCGGGGTCTTCAGCAACCCATGCTTGCCACAAAAGGCGACTATGCTTGTCGTAGGAGGCGACTAACGGGATCGGGTGGTCAGGCTCGCTGACTTGGTTGCCACATGCTAGCAATATTCCAGCAACATCACGGCGGGGGACACCAGAAATGGGCTTCACACATTGTACCCATGTGGGGATTCGAACCCGGGTCTTCGGCGTGACGAGCCAACGCTTTAACCACTAGGCTACCCCACCGACCCAAAACCGATGACGAAGGGTTAGAAGTAGTCTTCAGCAACCCATGCTTGTCGTAAGAGGCGACTAACGGGATCGGGTGGTCAGGCTCGCTGACTTGGTTGACACATGTCATAGGGTTCCCACCTGCGCAGATTGATGCTCATGCTGTTGATCACTGGATTGTCTGGTCCAGCTTCGATTTTTACAGACCTCTGACATATAGCATGAATATTGCTGAGTACGGCGTAAAACAACCAACCACTGAGGGGACCGAAATACTTTAGTATATCTGCTACAGGGAAACGTGATACAAGATAGCATATCAGCTGCATTCCCTGAGGCCACGTGGAGTCATTTACTTTTATTTAATCAGCGCATACTCCTGCACACCGTTCACACTGGGTAATTCAGAGCAGTACTGGAGATTTTCCTGGAATGTGTTATTGCAGTACACATTTGTTGTTGTGAAGTCAGTAAGGATATTTGGATTCGGACCTAGCACTTGAAAACACCTCTTGGTAATTCCGCGTTAAAACAGGTAGGTCCCGGTGACCTATGGTAGGAGGAGGGCACTAAGTGGATCAGGTGAGAAGGCTAACAATTTACCAGTTGTAATTACATCGTATTGTTCACAATATCGATCACTAGTTTATCTGGGTTGGGCTACATCATTAGGCTCTGATTTTGACGTAATATTGGTGAGTGAGACGTGAGGCACAGACAAAGCGACGATGAAAACAGTTTAATCTTGGACTAGTGGTAAAATATTTCCCTACGAAAGACAAAAATCATACGGTAGTTTTATGTCTCTTGGACACCAAACTCTTGCTTCATGCACATAACACATCAAATTCAACGATCGCTTGTAGAAACATGGGTGGTTCAAATGATTTCCACACATATATGGTGCAACACTGTACACTGAGTGAGTGAGTGAGTTGAGTTTTACGTCGCCTTTATACTTTTCCAGCAATATCACGGCTGACACCAGAAACGGCACTGTACAGATTTCACCAATGCAGACGCCTGGAAACCACGGGCTGATAGTGCGAGGAGCACCGGTCACGTTGTAGGATGCGAAGTTATCCAGGTCACATGACCAGTACATGTAGGTAATGACAACCGCCTCTGTGGTGTCTTGGTTAGAGCGTCCGCCAGGAGAGCGGAAGGTCGCTGGTTCGACGTAAAAGTATGGTACTTGTTTGTCCCTGCCTGGCGCTCGGCATTAATGGGTACAACAAGGACTGGTCGGCTCGGAGTCAGAGTAATGTGTCTGAGTGGGGTATTCATGCTTTTAAACTGCGGCATGGTATCTCAGTGAGCTAGCTCTATTAAACCAACTTACGTCTGGGCTAGTACAAGCACTCACAAATACACACGCATTTACGTCGTCATTTGAGCGAAAAATTCTCAAGCACGACGTTAAAGCCCATTTCACCTCACCTCACCTCACCTCACCTCACCTCCAGGTAATAACAAATACGGAAAACATCAAAATCAACACGACCATGGCCAAGAAACCACTGTAGACATGTTACAGATGGTGCAACAGACACTGTGATGAATTACGGTATAAACTCGCCAAAGGAGATCCCGACTTCTACAAGGATTATTGTTAACATGTCACACGAATGGTTAATCTGGAATAGCGCATCTTCAATGAGGATTATTATCAAAGAGCCCTGACATGACACACAGATGGCTAACCACCCCACCCAGATTAACGCTACGAACGCTTCAGATTACGCGATTACAAGAGTTAATCCTAACGTTTCAACTGGGTACGCTGTAATGTACTCTAATATCGTATCTCGAGTATAAAATCTTGACACAAATAGATAAAACATAGTAACTTAGATACGAAACTTTCAGATTCTCAAATAATTTATTTGAAACATAGAATATTTAATAAAATGTGCAACGGAATTTAAGCCTCATACGTATTCTCACTTGGACACAATACCAGCTTTCAACACCATATTCTTTCAATACCAGCGATACATCTTCGGGTGACAGTTGCGCGGTGAATCGTTTCATAAACCCTCCTCGAGCACTCATTAGTTTTGAAACATTATCTTCTTCAGCTAGTTGTAAAATGTCTGTCAGAATCAATCGATAACCTTTCTGTAATCCCCTTCTTCACTTGAATAGTCCATGAAATGTCTATGTTAAGCCTTTCAATAGTTGCAGTTTATATCCGAGAATTTATTTATGATAATCTCGATAATCGAGTGTATTATGTCGCTATTATGCCACGACAGTGTTCGGTTAGCTTCGATCAGTGGAGTAGACGTGTTGGTAACGTCCGCTCGCCACGCCGACGACAAGTGTTCGATTCCCCACATGGGCACAATGTGTGAAGCCCATTTCTGGCGTCCCCGTTGTGATATAGCTGGAATATTGCATAAAGCAGCGTAATACAATATTCAAGCGTGACTCGTAACGTAAGACAATCCTAATGTACTGCCTCTGGTTGAATCTGGCATAGCTTCGGATTCATCGAAAACGTTGAGATGATGAAACTGCGCCCGGACAGGTCCTCCGTGTGAACGTCTAGCTCGTACATCTGCAATGCGCAGTCGGTACCGGATGATCTTCACTGGCTGTCTACCAAGGAACAAGCTAAGTGTCTGCTGGTGGAGGTTGCAGTAAGTAATGTATTGCGGATATGACGTAAACTGATTTGTACGTCATCTTGGTGTGACGTCACACTCGGCGCCCCGACCTTGGGCAGTGCCTGTTACACACGGATATTCAGAATGTGACGACACCAGCCCAGGGCTCATGCGACTGCTGCAATGGACTGTCCAGCATTGAGTGAGTGAGTGTGAGTGAGTGAGTTTAGTCTCACGCCGCACTCAGCAATATTCCAGCTATATGGCGGCGGTCTGTAAATAATCGAGTCTGGACCAGACAACCCAGTGATCAACAGCATGAACATCGATCTACGCAGTTGGGATACGATGACATGTGTCAACCAAGTAAGTGCGTCTGACCACCCAATTCCGTTAGTCGCCTCTTCCGACAAGCATGGGTTGCTGGAGATCAATTCTAACCCGGATCTTCACGGGTTCCAGCATTGAGCCTATCCATAGCTGATCGCGTTACTGTTTTGTAAGTCGTGATCTTTCGATTGAACTACGCTACAACTCGTTGTACGTTATTACTGCGTTTAATCCTTTTACGCGCTATATGACCAAACATTTTCACTTCGGTCGCCAAAACCATGTTCAAATAGCCAACATGTGATCAGCAACTTCCAAGAGTTAACTCCCTCACACTTATTACCAGTAATGTAGCTGTCAGGTTTCTAATTCTGTTGAGTATATGACGACATACCGCGTCCACCTCTCGAGAACAGCATGTTGTCATACCTAAACCTGCTATTTGTTATCCTGTTATACAAATTAAATTAACACCGACGTTATTGCACGTCAACAGAAAGCATTCCTTCGTTTGTGGTGCAAGTGCATTCTTTCAGCTCGGACAATGGGTCATTGTTTGGTACGCCTGTGGTCAGTGACTGTTGTTTGTTCCAAAAATATGATTGAACCTGTCGTTTCGCTACCTCAGAATGGCCTTGTTTACTGAGTGTGTGGTCACCTGATTGCTGAGACATTCTGATAAAAGCTCCGGACGCTTAAGATAACGATGTTTCCGTTATAAAGGAAGAAAATAACCAGCATTATGAGGTACTTCACGACAGATAACAAGCCTCTACACCGCGATCTTAGCGCTACGACAACATCTGTGGCTTTAACGTGGCCTTCCCGATTTCTCGCTTCCCGGAACGATGACGTCATGAGTACTAGTGGCCGCAGTCAAATCCATGTGATTATTTGAGTGAGTGAGTTAGCGAAGCGAGTGAGTGAGTGGTGTGTGGGTGAGTAGTGAATGAGTGAGTGTCGTAGTCCAGCTATTACGCCAAAAGAACTAATAGACTAGGAGGCTGGTGCTGCTTCTGAGTGAGTGAGTGAGTGAGTGAGTGTTTAACCAGACGTGTATGAGATGTCGTACGTGCAGATTTGATCACTACAAACTCCAGAGTAGGTTAGTTTGTTTCAACCAGCACACAGTGACGTATATTAACTGAGCAAAACATATGACTTGGATGAGGCGAGATAAAATGTGTTTTAACGTAGCTTTCAAAATTACTGCGCCTATGTAACACCGTGTATTCGTGCGTGCGTGTGTGTTTCCGTGTGCGTTTCCGTGTATTTTTGGCTTCTGCTGCTAGATTGGAAAATGTCATGTTGACTGACAAACTGAGATACGGACCCGCAATGTTACACACGTTACACTGACCAAGGGCTGCCCAGTCATTAATGCCGAGCACAGGGTGGGGGAAAATGAAGTACTAAGTTATTAACGTATTCTGGCAAAACGTATCGTGCGTCTCCCACTCTCAGAACAGACGCTCTATCCACTAGACGCTGAGGGGCGTCGGGGTAGCCTGGTGGTTAAAGCGTTCGGTCGTCATGCCGAATGCCCGGTTTAGATTCCCCATTTCTGGTGTCTTCGCTGGGATATTGTTGGAACATTACTAAAGGCGGCTTAAAACCCAACTCACTCACTAGGCGCTGAGATTCGATATTGTGCCATATGCTAGGTGCCTTTCTATGTTCAATCACTTACATGATGTGCATCAGAATACTTGCCCACATCATCGTCATGATCATAAAATTGTATGGTCATCGGATATCCTTCGGGATCAACTAAAGAACCGGGTTCGAATCTCAACATTGGTCAGCTGTGGTTCAGAACTTCTAACACGGCGTTAATCTCACTCGCTCACTTGCATTGATCCATAAATCCAACAAAAGTTTGTTGAAACTTCACCAAGAGACTCATCTACACGCGAAAACTAACCTCTATAACAACACATAAAAACAGATCAAAAACACAAATTCGTGAAGACCTCTTCAACAAAAACAACTCATCGATTCAAAAACTTTCCTCTCAGCGCAGCTCAAAATAAAGCGAAAAGCATCCCGAACACCCCTGAGCAATAAGGATTTATTCCTGTCATGGCAACGTGTTAGAAGAACGGTGGAAGTACATTGGAACCTAATAAGTCGAAATGTTTCCGTCCGTGCTGCAAATTATCAATTACCCCATTGAGAATATAATATAGTGCTTCTCTGGGCATCGCCTGCAGAACTGTGTTTATTAACCTAGTGTCTCTTCCTGTTCTATATTTTATACGTTTGAAGTAGTCAACGTATTTTTAATTAATTGCTTTGCTCCGTGATAAAATCTGATTTAATAATGCATCGGGTCAGAATGCCTCAAACTACAGAAAATGTATAACATTCCTAAATATCAGAGGTTCAATACTAATACAAGACGACGGACTGTAATTAATTAGATGGGATTTGGAATGTGATTACTTTATGCATTTGAGAGTTTTACATTAACTGTGATCTGTGATATTTTATGTAACATTCTTGAGTAATACAAAACCTTAACGTCATGATGTTTATTGATTAATACATAAAAGAACAGTCCCATCCTCATCTATGCATCTTGAAAGATTCACGCGGGCATCTGGTGGAAATGCTGAGACTAATAACCCTGAAAGTACTGTGAGACGACCGCCTGAGATTGGCTGTAGTTATATCCAGGCACTTATTGTACATTTCCCATCTCAAGGCTCTACAAAATAGCCATAATCTGTTCCTAGTAATGCTTGTTAATGATGATTGAATTTAAAACGCTATGGATGTTTTGTGCCCGGCTCTAGGGGACTTTATATTCTTAAATTATGATTATTCGAAACTCACTGATCCAGGCTTTGGTTGATTAAATAAAACAGGGAATGAAGTAGGAAACCACAGGGCGACAACCCAGGTTTATCCAACAGCTACTCCATGTACAACTGAAACCACAGGTCAGCTACCCAGATGTATCCAACAGCTACTCTGTATACAACTGAAACCACAGGGCGACTACCCAGGTTTATCCAACGGCTACTCTGTATACAACTGAAACCACAGGGCGACTACCCAGATTTATCCAACGGCTACTCTGTATACAACTGAAACCACAGGGCGACTACCCAGATTTATCCAACGGCTACTCTGTATACAACTGAAACCACAGGGCGACAACCCAGATTTATCCAACGGCTACTCTGTATACAACTGAAACCACAGGGCGACAACCCAGATGTATCCAACGGCTACTCTGTATACAACTGAAACCACAGGGCGACTACCCAGATTTATCCAACGGCTACTCTGTATACAACTGAAACCACAGGGCGACTACCCAGATTTATCCAACGGCTACTCTGTATACAACTGAAACCACAGGGCGACTACCCAGATTTATCCAACGGCTACTCTGTATACAACTGAAACCACAGGGCGACAACCCAGATTTATCCAACGGCTACTCTGTATACAACTGAAACCACAGGGCGACAACCCAGGTTTATCCAACAGCTACTCCATGTACAAATGAAACCACAGGTCAGCTACCCAGATTTATCCAACAGCTACTCTGTATACAACTGAAACCACAGGGCGACACAGGTTTATGAAACCACAGGGCGACAACCCAGGTTTATCCAACAGCTACTCTGTACAAATGAAACCACAGGGCGACAACCCAGATTTATCCAACAGCTACTCTGTATACAACTGAAACCACAGGGCGACAACCCACTTATCCAACAGTATACAAATCCACAGGTCGAACTGCTAGCTACTCTGTATACAACTGAAACCACAGGGCGACAACCCAGATTTATCCAACAGCTACTCTGTATACAACTGAAACCACAGGGCGACAACCCAGATTTATCCAACAGCTACTCTGTATACAAACCACAGGGCGACAACCCAGATTTATCCAAACCACAGGGCGAAACCACAGGGCGACCCCCAGATGTATCCAACAGCTACTCTGTATACAACTGAAACCACAGGACGACAACTAGATTTATCCAACAGCTACTCTGTATACAACTGAAACCACAGGACGACAACCCAGATTTATCCAACAGCTACTCTGTATACAACTGAAACCACAGGACGACAACCCAGATTTATCCAACAGCTACTCTGTATACAACTGAAACCACAGGACGACAACCCAGATTTATCCAACAGCTACTCTGTATACAACTGAAACCACAGGACGACAACCCAGATTTATCCAACGGCTACTCTGTATACAACTGAAACCACAGGGCGACAACCCAGATTTATCCAACAGCTACTCTGTATACAACTGAAACCACAGGACGACAACCCAGATTTATCCAACGGCTACTCTGTATACAACTGAAACCACAGGGCGACAACCCAGATTTATCCAACAGCTACTCTGTATACAACTGAAACCACAGGGCGACAACCCAGATTTATCCAACAGCTACTCTGTATACAACTGAAACCACGACAACCCAGGGCGACTACCCAGATTTATCCAACAGCTACTCTGTATACAACTGAAACCACAGGGCGACTACCCAGATTTATCTAACAGGTCCTCTGTATACAACTGAAACCACAGGACGACAACCCAGATTTATCCAACAGCTACTCTGTATACAACTGAAACCACAGGGCGACTACCCAGATTTATCTAACAGGTCCTCTGTATACAACTGAAACCACAGGGCGACTACCCAGATTTATCTAACAGGTCCTCTATATACAACTGAAACCACAGGGCGACTTCCCAGATGTATCTAACAGCTGCTCTGTATACAACTGAAACCACAGGGCGACTTCCCAGATGTATCTAACAGCTACTCTGTATACAACTGAAACCACAGGGCGACTTCCCAGATGTATCTAACAGCTACTCTGTATACAACTGAAACCACAGGGCGACTGCCCAGATGTATCTAACAGCTGCTCTGTATACAACTGAAACCACAGGGTGACTACCCAGATTTATCCAACGGCTACTCTGTATATGACTGAAACCACATGGCGACTACCCAGATGTATCTAACAGCTACTCCATGTACAACTGAAACCACAGGGCGACTATCCCGATGTATCCAACAGCTACTCTGAGTACATCTGAAACCACAGGGCGACTGTGCAAAAAAATTAGTTACAAAAACGAGCTTGAAGAGAACATTTTTGTTGATTAGCAACACTTTAGCCTACAGTAAAACAAATTCCGTACGAGCAACATGTCGTAATTTACCTGTGGTATTGTGAACTTTACAACAATATGCATAAAAAAAATTGTCTGAGAGAATAAAAGTGAAAAAATATTCTTTCACTTGATAGAGGAAATTCAGCTTATGTTGGAGTTGCATTTGTCTTCCCTACATGTCTAGACAGATTTAATTTACGTCTTAATGTCCCAAGTTGAAAACTTAAGTTTTCAAAATGAAAATGGACACATAAACTTACAAAGGTTAAGGAATCACGGTAGTCTGTAGGTATCGTGTATTTGGTGGTCGATTACTAAGATGCTATAAAATATACATACTTTTAAACAACACGTGTGTGTTGTGGTTACACTTAATGATTACATATACATAATAACAACATCACCTGCTGTTTAAAAGAATTGAGCCACATTATATACTGATTTGTTTTCACTGAAGACCGCCACCGTGGTGAGTGCTGGCGATGTTTATGTTACACTATGGTATTGTATTTGTTCAGACTAACTCCATAAAACCAGCCAGGCCTGCCCAGTTGACGAAGTAGCATAGGAGGACGGAAGAGCGCACGCACAAACGCACAAACGCACTCTCACACTTCGCTACATTAGTTCCTTAATCTGGAACGACCGTTGTTGTTATTTCACCTCCTTGCATCGTGTTTTTTACTTAGGGCTGGCCAAGCATTAGAATTCCGTATCTGCAGAAAACTGATCCAAATTTCTGCAAATCACAGACTGAGACACGATGAAAATATTGGTTATCTCTCTACGAGTGTGAAGTACAAAACACTTAATCCTTTATCACTATATAGGTGGCGCATTCCCAGTCAGAACACAAGTACTGAATTATAGAAAACGTAGAGAGCGTACGTGCTGATGCGGATGAAGAATCTCTTCGAGCAATTAGGTGAACTTTCACTGAAGGATGAACATAACAAATGGCATCCAGACCATTAGACCAACATCATTCTAGTCTCTGAAATGAACATATTTTACATGAAAAAAAACAGTTCCGAAAAGATAATATTTATAAATATACTCTCCCAAAAAAGAAATAGGAATTTCAACTGTATTTTTATGTTTATTTTGAAACATCTTGTAGGCTTTATGAGTCAATGAAATATAGCGAAATTGCACACTGGGAATGCAGACTTATCCGTCAGTTTGAGTGTCACATGGAGACGTGTGGTGGCGCTGAAGTCAATACCTCGTGTGACCACCGTGGGTATCCAGAACTGCACGGCATCGAACGAATAAGTCTCAGAATCTCGTGTTGTCCAATCGCAACCCACTCCGCCTGTAGTGCCTGTGCGAGTTGCTGAAGTGTCTGGGGCTGAGGGTTACGGCGTCGCACCCGTCTGTCCAGGGCATCCCACAGATGTTCGATCGGGTTTAAGTCCGGTGATCTTGAGGGCCAGGGGAGCACATTGATGTTGTGGTTCTGGAGGAAGTCTCTAGTGTGACGTGCTGTGATGGGCCTGGCATTGTCCTGTTGAAACAACTCCCTCTGGCGATCAATGATTGGAAGAAGGTGTGGGCGTAGGATTTCGTCACAGTACCGTTGAGCTGTCAGGTTGCCCTGGATCATCACCAAATCACTTCTCCTACGGCAGGTGATCGCTCCCCACATCATAACACATTTCCCCGGCCGAATCTGTCCACCTAGGGAACGCAAGCGTCGGCGAAACGTTCACGTCGACGTCTGTACACCCGCATTCTTCCATCGCGTCGTTCCAATAGAAATCCTGATTCATCACTTAACCAGATTCCACGCCAATTCGGTAGGTTCAAGGCCTGAACGTTGGTGCACCATTGAACGACGATGTTGTTGTCGAAGCACAGGGCCAAAATAAGGTCTTCTGGCACATAAACCAGCCTCTCTCAACCTGTTCCTGACGGTCTGTGCAGTAAGCCTCCTCAGTCCGGGTATTTGTCGAGCGGTATTTGTCGCCGTAGCTGTTCGATGACGCAGGTGATGTACCCGGATGTAGCGATCCTGCGCCGCAGTGGTCGCTCGAGGTCGCCCACTACGAGGAGCATCTGCTACCGCATTCTGCCGGCGATATCTCTCCCAGAGCTGTGAAATGGTGCTTTGGTGAACATTCATGCGTCGGGCAACTGCACGTTGAGACTGGCCAGCTTCAAGCAAACCAATGGCGATATGACGGTTGGCTTCACTTAGGCGTGGCATTTTGCGTTCGTCAACAATATTCCAAATACAGTGAATAATCGACAAACAGCGATCAACCTTTTATACCCATCATTGAGACTATCTTATCCCCAACTTTCACGTGCATTGCATGAGAATTGTGTATTCTGTGACACTACATGCCGAAATTGAAAATCATGCTGTTAAATACGGGTATTTTACGGATGGGGCGTTTTGTTGTGATGTTTCAAAACATAAACACCATAGGACTCATAAACAGAGGAAATCCTTTTGTAAAATGAATCACGTTTTAATTCATTGCTACATGAAATTGCTATTTTCATGATGCGTTTCTTTTTGGGGAGAGTATATAATAGACGCCCGGGGGCTTACAAGGCTAAAGACAACCATCACGGCTCACATAGTCAATGACGGGACATTAACACTTTTATATAGTGCACAGTATATATATTGCTAATACCTAGTCATTGATTGTGTGAGCCTTGATGCTAGTTTTTAGCATCACAAGCCCCTGTGATAGAAATGAATTGAGAGACCTTCTACGTTTCCAGAAACTGTTGTGAGTGACCAAGTTTAGATTTACGCCGCCATAGCAATATTCTAGCAATATCACAGGGACACCAGAAATGGGCTTCACACATTGTACCCATGTGAGGAATCGAACCCGGCGTGACGAGCCAGCGCTTTATCCACTATCCCACCGCCCCAGAAACTGTGGTAATCTGGACTTGACACATATTCTAGACTTGGCTGTGTTGGTTATATTGGACTCATGTATGACAGACTACCAACCCACGTGTACAGAAGAACATGGTATGTTGGTTCTGTTATCCATCACGCTGACAGTAAACACACTTTTCGACAAATGTCCTCTCATTGGTAGCAGATATGTGGTAGATATATCAAATATCTGATACAAATTAACGGATATTACAACACATTGAATTCTTCAGATCAGAGTCTGAAAGAAGCGACAACATTAATCAATGTCACAGAAGCAGCGTTGGTCAAAAAGTTGTGTAACTTGATGGCACCATTTGCGTGGTGTCTATAGCACGGCCATATTGGCTTTCGTCATGCCTGTTAGTGCCACTTAACGAGCTTTACCGTGTGTGTGTGTGTTGTGAGATGGGAAGAAAAGGGTCGTTATCTTTACACGACAAAAAGTGTATCGGGTGATAAAACGACCAGGAAGGAGATGCTGCAGCACCGAAAAAAAACAACATTCAATCTGACGATTATTTTACGACTTCATGTTTACGACATGCTGGAAGCGACAACGAAGGACGATAAGAACATCACCACCTTGAGACCGGAATAGACTAGTTGTGTGGTTTGAGAGCAGTATGACAGTCAGGCTTCAGGCGCTGTAGTATACCGTAACTGATACAGTCTCAGAGACATGTGAGTGAGTGAGTTTAGTTTTACGCCGCACTCAGCTATATTCAAGCTATATGGCGGCGGTCTGTAAACAACCGAATCTGGACCACACAATCCAGTGATCAACAGCATGAGCATCGATCTACGCGATTGGGATACGATGACATGTGTTAACCAAGAAAGCGAGCCTGACCACCCGATCCCGTTAGTCGCCTCTTACGACAAGCATGGGTTACTGAAGATCAATTCTGATCTTTGAAGAAAGAATTAATCACTAAAAATAGCTTAACTGAGTAGAGTACCTCAGGTCTAATCATTATTCTGGGTTGTTTGGGCTTTTTTGGTATATTTTTGTAGGTATATTTGTAGTGTACATTATTTAAAAAAATATATACATGTCCTTTTCCAGGACGAAATGTTTGTCTACATCTTAAATATCATGACAACTGGAGTACACGAATGTTCATAGCCAGTCGCTAAAACGTCCTTTACCGTAGATATGGCTTGATTGTGTGACACAGTTATTTCAAATAGTCAAATCCTGGCAAAAACAGTAACAGAAAGCATGAGCGACAATCCTGAACACGTCTACACGCAGATCGGTGTTTGATGTTAAGAACACAGATCCACGCAATCGATTACACTGAATCTAGGTGTCCATTCAAACAGTTTATCTCACATCTTACCTCTAGCACACGTTCCGCGGCACACGTGAAGATCCGGGTTAGAATTGGCCTTCAGCAACCCATTCTTGTCATAAGAGGCAACTTACGGGGTCGGGTGGTAAGAATAGCTGATTTGGCTGACATATGTCATCGCATTCCAATTGCGTAGATCGATGTTCATGCTGTTGATCACTGGATTGTCTGGTCGAGATTCGAGTATTTACAGACCGCCGCTACATAGCTGAGTGCGGCGTAAAACAGCAACCAACCATCTATTGAGGGGACCGGTATGTTCCCCCTTGACTTAAAAACTTGAGTATATCTGCTACTCGGAAACGTGATACAAGATAGTAACCCAACTTCGTAGATCGATGCTCATGATGTTGATCACTGGATTCTCTGGTCTGACCCATTTTGGGGACGTCATATTGCTGGAATGTTGCCAAGTGCGGCTTTAAACAAACAGACAAACAAAATACATTATTCAGTACACTTTTTATCCCGAAATCCCCATAACTACAATTTGTGGTCAGTTTAGCAGAATTCCCCTCCGCCTGGGACTCACAGTTACAGACAGGCGGTCGCCCAGACACAATTAATGTTTTAGACTACCATGTAACGGTCCGTCGAGAACGTCGGCTGACTGATTGCGAGTGAAAACTATGTTTACCGATTTGTTGTACTGTTGTGCATATGTTCTGTGCATCAAGACCACATTTTCCATTCACCCCGTCCTCTCACACAACCTCGTCAAGGGAACGGAATAGGCCAGTGCATGTTTACTGTTATCACTCTATATGGAAACAATAGAGACACTCACTCACTCACTCACTCACAGACCCACTCACTCACTCACTCACTCACTCACTCACTCATATATTCAATTCGTGAAGATTCGGGTTCGAGTTGGTCTTCATCAACCCATGCTTGTCATGAAAGACGACTAACTTGGATGCACATGTCATCGTACCCCAGTTGGGTAGATCGATGCTCAAACTGTTGATCACTAAATTGCCTGTCATGACTTATCAGTATTGAGTAGATCGATGCTCATAACACATCAATCCCTGTGTGATCCACTGATCATTTCCAGACTGCCTTTCTAAAGCGGAAATATTTCGGAGCGCGGCTTTAAGCAACACTCTCAGACACTCACAAGTCACTAGAGAAGAGCACAAAGTTTTGTTCCAGTACTTTTTAAGTTAGGGACGTTCGGGCTCTCTCGAGAGATCGACAAGCAGTCAGTGGTGAAATAAGATAATCAGGCAAATGGCAAATGGCGTTAAAATGGAATAATATAATTGGATTTGGGGTTTATCAGATTATCCGCCCGAATGCAAATAGGTTTAAGAGATTGGCAGTGGCTCGAAGCTACTCAAACAAACCATCCAGTAGGTCAAGAGAGATGCTGAAGTCAAACTGTTTGCAGAGTGTATTATTTATATACATCATTAAACACACGAATTTTTTAACATTTCCAGGCCTGTATAATTTGTATCTTTTTTCAGTCATGATGCTTTACTCTTTAAGTTGGTATATTAGAATTTGGCACATAAATGTATGTTTCCCAAAATAAATGAATTTGGACACGCCATCGAATTTACTTGAGGAAATGCAGCACTGTTTTTGTCCTCCCGGATGTGAATAAGTCGCCAGATTTGATTATCCTCCGGAGTGCTTTGTCAGTGTAGCATGAGTTCCTGGTTGAAAGCCAAGGTCCAAACACAAATACATACAGGAAGAGATGAGACGGGACAACAACGTAATTGTCCGCCATGTTGGATTTAGACGAACTACATCGATTGACAGCAAACTTTTACGACATCCAATTTCCTTCAGACGGGAAAGGAATACTTGATTGTTGGAGGTAAAGAACTAGATTTTGCACTCATACGAACGTAGACAAAACACATCGCAGCCACTCTAAGCGATAATTTGAATGAGGGGCCTTATAATTTAAAGAATCGATGCTTTGACGTATTAATTACGGTACTCTGCTGCACAACAGTCTACTGGACGTTCATATAGGATTGTCTTAATAACCTAAGGATGTATGGATATACTAAATGCTGTACGTTTCTATTTCCTGTTAAGTAATGTGTTTATAGTGGTGTGCTATTCCATATTAATATCCCAATATGTATATCATTTGCATATACTTGATTTATTCGGCTTTAAACACACACGGATGATTTGTCATGTATCAAACACTTTATTAACTATTTCCATTGTTGGATTGTGATGTAATTTACATGTAATCAACTCATGAATTGCTAGTTATTGTGATCTAATATCTATATGATATTTACTTGTTTGTAATCTAACTTTCACTTTAATAACTGTAAGCAAGGCTGGTTACCAAACACGTTATTAACTGTATCCAGGGCTTTGTATTGCCATCTACCAAACGCGTTATAATTAATAACTTTATTCATGGCTGGTAATTGTAATCTTCTAAACACGTTATTAACTGTATCCAGGGCTGGCTATTGCAATCTACCAAACACGTTATTAACTGTATCCATGGCTGGTTATTGTAATCTACCAAACACGTTATTGACTGTATCCATGGCTGGTTATTGCAATCTACCAAACACGTTATTGACTGTATCCATGGCTGGTTATTGTAATCTACCAAACACGTTATTAACTGTCTCCATGGCTGGTTATTGTAATCTACCAAACATGTTATTAACTGTATCCATGGCTGGTTATTGTAATCTACCAAACACGTTATTAACTGTATCCATGGCTGGTTATTGTAATCTACCACCAAACATCCATGGCTGGTTATTGTTATCTACCAAACACGTTATTGACTGTATCCATGGCTGGTTATTGTAATCTACCAAACATGTTATTAACTGTATCCATGGCTGGTTATTGCAATCTACCAACAGGTTATTAACTGTATCCATGGCTAGTTTAGGATTAAACCTGAACTTCAACTGAAACCATAGCTGGATATCTCGGCACACATATGTCATGTAAATACGGAAAACACCACGTATGAGCTGTTGTTGAAGCGCCGTTGCTTTTGTTCCAGAACGTATATTTCA
Source organism: Haliotis rubra (assembly GCF_003918875.1). Classification (NCBI taxonomy): domain Eukaryota; kingdom Metazoa; phylum Mollusca; class Gastropoda; order Lepetellida; family Haliotidae; genus Haliotis; species Haliotis rubra. The sequence goes on along the minus strand of NW_025764937.1, from coordinate 1,463,278 downwards.
AGTCAGGTAAGAAAAACATTTCGATCGTATCAAAGATTATGTGGGCTGTGTTTATATTGGATGAAATATCACCCGGAACACAGAAAAGCTTAAATATATCCGAACTGAGCCGAGAATAACATTGATAGCGTGTGGTCTTAATTACATCTCTTGACAACCGGTAACACTACAATAAAAAATATCAAATCTGACGTGCATCAATTTACACTTCAAACAAGAAAATCAGGTATAAAACATAACATAACTAGTCTCTTTTACGCAAAAATACACGATTAATAGAATGTGTGTCAGCTCAATGTGGGCCATGTAATGCCTGCATCTAGCCCAGACAATGAATGTTTAATTCAATGACGTGGTTGAGCTGTTGGGTGTTTTGGGTTACAAAGCAAGTTCTCGACAGTTGTGAGAAGAGGTTCCACATGTTGGGAGATCCCGTTATCAACAACGTCTAGGAGTGTCAGCTACTGAAGCTATCATCACCATCTCAAAGGTATCAGATGGAGTCTCGGCTTGCAGCTTCTGAAGCATATCAAGGTATGTTGTCCGGCATCCGGAGAGCGAAGTTAGCTTGCAAGAAAACCATGCCTGCCGCACGAGGTGATTGTGGAGATAGTAGGCTCGAGTTGTTGCACGAGCTGCACGAGCTGCACGAGCAGGTCTTGAGGAGATATATCTTCAGATTCCAATCTGAACTGAAGCGCATGGCTGTACATTGAATACAGGACATTGTTTTAAGTTTTCGGTTTGGTTAGAAATTAATGTCGGTTTTATGCAAAAGGAATCGAAGGCTTCTTGTGCATTTAAACATCTTTTATGTCGAACATTACAAGAGAATAGCAGCCAGGTTCCATCCCGGTAGTAATGAATGATATGTGGAAGACATACTATGAGTTTCTGAGAGCACATAAAGAACATGAATAGATCCGGAAGGGTTCTTTGGACTATGTTTTCTCAAACTGGCATGCGTCCATCCATGAGAGGGTGTATATTTTCACGCCCCTGTCAATAGCATGCAATGGCTTGTTTACAACTGCGACATAGAAGGAGAGTCTCGCAAGGCATATCAGATAAAATGAGCGCCACGATATGCCATTATAATCAGTTCCTTATGAAAAGCATGTAATAATGATGGCGTTTCAAACTCGAAATCTCCAAAGAAGTATTTGAAGTATGCTCCCTTGGTCACTTGTGGGAGGAACAGACTGAGGTGTTCATTCAAACCAGGCTGACAACCAGTCAAAAGTTGGGAAACACACGGGCTTTCATGTCGACCTTGGGTAAATGGGATGCCATGTCAACAAGTTGAGTTAATGACGATTAATGGGTAGACTAGCGTGACATCCCTTATAATATAAACGGGAGGTACAGGCAGTGTTACTTATGTATGTAACTTTCTAGAACTATCTAACATAATTAAAGCATACATATATCATACATAATGCACACATACAAAGGTATGTCAGTCGAACGAAGTTAAAGGACACCCGATTAATTTCATCCTACTGCAGTCAGTCTATGTTGGCATTGCAGAATAGGTATAGTCATGAAAGAATTAAGAAGTTTTAAGTTTCGTTTTAGTATTATTATAAATCAATAAATATGTTACCATACATACATGTTGTAATAATTGTTCGATCATACGTATCCGTATTTATGTATGTATCTCACCTATAGTCTGGTAGGAATTACTTGAGAAGTAATGAGCGGAATCTGAGAATGCCCTCGCGAAGCATTTTCGTTTTTTCACGATTTTGCAAGGTTGATTAGTTTTTCTTCGTATTCAGCCAAGCACCCGTTATCGTACAGTTTCCCCAAACTGCCACAGCCACTCTCATGACAGTAATAGAAGGAAACCCATTGTTTTGTTGACAGAAAGACACTGAAAGACATCTGGAGTACAGTGTTCGAAATAGCCCCTGGCCTTCTAGCCTGTGGCTAGTAAAAATCCAGTCGGGCCAGAAAGTCTCGAAAGTCACTGGCCCGAATGGCTAGTTAATTTTCATGGGATCATTTTGTAAATACATGTATATCACTCTCTCCGACTTGTTAAGTTATAATACTTAAAGTCTTTTACATCTTGCAAGATTATGCCCCATAAATATGTTCATCATATTAGCAGCTTAATGATTAAACTCGTGTCTACATTCATATTTCGGGCCAGTGAATAATTTTGAGGGCTAGTAACTTTCAGGCATAGCTAGCCCGTCTGGGAAGCAAAATTTGGAAACTATTTCGCACACTGCTGGCATGACTAAGGAACCTTCAGAACACGACATCGATTGAAGACACCGAATGTGGGGCTTAAAGGTGGCCTCCACTAAATGGGATCGGGTTGTCAAGCTTGATAGCCACCGTACATCCACGTACGGCATTTGACGTCGTACACTCTATCAACTACTGGATTGCCTGGCCCGTTGTGTAATGACTGCAGTGTGATATTGATGATGACTGTGATTAACAAAAAGACGAAATCAAACCAAATAGGCAAAACAGACTTAACGTCATAGAGAATCAAGTAATTCAATTTCTGGTATGCCTGAAATGTCACCATGACAGTACTGCATCCGAAATCAGATGTCTGTAGTCTCCTAGGTGCTCGCTAGTCAGTTTACTACACAACAGACACTAGTTAACGAACCATTGAATCTGATTCTGAAGCCCCCGGGGCTGTAGAAGCACTCTACACATCTCCATCGTCTCGAACACGACATCTACAACCGTTGTCAGGTATTGGTGTGGTATGTCTCATGTGTGCAGACGTTCGGCATGGGCCAGGAAGGTAACAGATGGTGTTCGTCGCCATTCCTTGTGCAGAGTTGTATCATATTTGGGTGTAAAAAATGTGACCCCATGATGGTTTAATGTCTCCCATCGGCACACGCGTGCTTGTTGTGTCACAGAAATTGTATACGTCTTCATCGACACAGGATTTCCCGCCAGACCACACTGACACGATGCGATTATACTGAAATTCTGTTAAAGTGGCTTCAAAATCATTTATTAGGGCTCCATGCCGCCAAGGCAGGATATTTCAATTATATGCGTGCTTTTTTAAAGGCAATATTCAGCTTTTTAAGGGCGGCCTGGAAATTACTGAGCCTAAACCAGACAATCCCGTGACTGATATTTAGAACAACGATTCGTGTCGTCTGGTGATCAGGACATGGTCACTTAAACCACACATTGGATCTGTTTGGTCTTGCACGCATTTGGTGGCCTCCCATTCGGAATCCCCACATTTGCCAACATAAGTTATCGCTTACAATTGTTCGATTCCCCCGGGTACCCATCCAGAGCTGCACACTTGACATCCACGTAGACGACACTGCATTGAAAAGAGCCCAAGCTGACAAAACCCTCCACTGTAAACCATACAACGCAGCAAAAAACTGGAAAAGACAAGTGTTTCTCACAAAGAGCTACAGCAAAAAATAGGTGCTAATTGCCTCCATGCTTTGATCTTTAATCGATAATGGGATTTCCATGTTTACTTTGACCTAGTTAACGAAGTAACGGCAAACAAGCCCGGATCAAAGAGCGGCTTGTGAAAGGAGATGAGTGGCGAGTTTATGCCAACTACCATCTTCCAACACCTGAGGCTAACGGTAAGATGGACGTGTGATATTTCACGGCAGTGACCTGTCAACGCGTAATTTAGTAACACGTCGCTATCTTTGCTGAAGGACGCGGCATTGTTTCCTTGGTGATGGCACGAAGGAAAGATTGAGGGAAGAGGGTGAGGATGGGGTGAGGAGAGAAAGATGATTGATGAATGAGTGAGAGGATCTTACAGTTATGTCATGGAATGCCAGATAAATTATACATTATTTGGATACATTATTTGGTGAAACACGTGCTCTGTGGTCCTGACAGACCCGGGATGTTAATTTGTTCGCATTGGTGACTGAACCGTCCAATCAACGGGTCCTGGGAAGACAAAGGGACATAACCTGGATAATGGTAATGGATATGCACATGTCGAAATTTTTAGTGCCGGTTATTGTGTGTAAAAAACTGTAAATTAGACTGAGTCCCGTCTTGAAATAGTGAATCCTTTGCCTGCGAGTACATAAACTGCACACTCAGCAATTATCCAGCTTTAGTGCGGTTGTCTCTGAATAATCAAATCTGTAAATGATGAGCACTGAATTGCAAAATGAACACAAAGACAGGCATGAAGAATGTGAGCAATCCTGTTCACTTTGATTATAAATTATAAGTGAATGTTCCTTATATATAGCAGAGACACTGTCCAACTTTCACATGGGGCACTAGTTATTCTAGGTTTAGCCGACAAAATGCCACATGTGTATTGAACGTATCATCCTTTACTAAATACATATTTTAGTGAAAAAATAAATAATTAAAAACATTGGATAGTCTGCACAGTAATGTAGCATGACAGAAATGAACCTGAACATAAAAACATAACTTTCTACATTGACGATATTAGGAGCCTTGCGTGATCACTTTCATCCGAAATTTGTTCAAGTGCGGAGGCTATGTTTTTAAAAGAAAAATGAAAGACAATGTGGAGTGACGTTTACACTCTGAAACTATATGTCTCAAGTCGAACCACATGTACATTCGTGACATCTTAAACCCCGAACATACAAAGTCCAAAACAGAAACTGTGTTGTATGATTCAAAGACGTTTACATCCGCCATGCGTGCTTGCACGGAAATGGAGCGCAGCGCCCAGAAACATGCGCATCCGTGACTTTAGACCCCACTTCCGGATTCTTCCGTTACACGACTGCTGAAGAAAATACAACAATTCCGGTCTGTGCTGTTGGCGTGACCATATGGTGTGTTAAAACGTGAAGGTGAACTTTGATATCTTATCTCCTTTGCTCTGTACGATCAACTCACATGGGACGACGGTGTATATTTCTTCAGATGACAGCAGCGGTGTACTTCCGGTTTCGCGTTATCTCACGTGGTTTTCACCTGATTTGAAAGAAACTGATTGCGAAACACGATATTATCGCTAACCATCTGTCCGGATCGACATATGGCAAGGCTACCACGGCACGTGTGGAGGTGATTTCTATATCACTTTAAACTTTATGCAAATATACAATTTGAAAAGAAAGACCTGGTTAAATGTTTCTTTTATTTACGCGCTAACGGACGCGCTTGCACGGAATAAATCACGGGCTCAATGTGGCACGGTGTTACTCTGACAATATGTGGACACACGTGACGATGTGTTCCATTCTGTAGGAGCAAGGCTTGGCCACGCTGAAACTTCTCTTCATCTACGCTTTGTTGACGTTCCTTGAGCGTTGGTAGGGTAGCGCAGTGGTTAAAGCGTTCGCTCGTCACGCCAAAGTCTCGGGTTCAAATATCTACATGTATACAATGTGTAGAGCCCAATTTTGGTGTCACCCGCGCTGGAATGTTGTTAAAAGCGACGTAAAACCAGGATTTTTTTTAGTATAGGTTCGATTGCAAGATTTCCACAATTATACCTATTTGTCTGAATTCGCCATTTCATTGCTCTTTGGTTTCATCAAAGATGTACACAAGTTCAATGGCGTCCGACTGTTCGGGTTGTTCCCCCTTACAGTTCTTCAATTCAACTAATTTCAGTACTGTTCTAGGGCTGTGGGGTAGCCTAGTGGTTAAAGCGTTCGCTCGTCACACCGAAGGCACGGGTTCGAATCCCCACATGGGCACAATGTGTGGAGCCCTTGTCTGGTGTCTCCCGCCTTGATATTGCTGCAATATTGCTAAAAGCGGAATATAACCATACTCACTCACTCAGTACTATCCTAAGATACGAACTATGGATATAGTTGTCAGATTCGACGAATTAAATAAACGAATGGCATCGTACCCCGACGTCATAGATCGGTGATCACGATATCAAACACTGAATTGTCTTATCCAGGCAGGGCTATTTTCGAACGGAAGTCTTATAGCTGGAATATTACTGAACACGGTATTAACCATTTCCAAAACTGCAGACACGGCACAGACAAACAGGCACCTTCGTGCACTCAAAGCACAAGAGCTTGAAAGCATATTTCTTCTCAAAGACATCAACACAACCACTAAACAGATTTGTTTCGAAACTGTCAGCTACAAGAAGTACACAGAATGAACCAGTAATCTAATTATGAGTGTATGAAGCCATGTCTGGAGATAATAAACCATACTCGTCACATGCTATTCCCCTGGACGTTTAGTCTACGAGAAGGTCGGTGTAAGGTACGTCCAAGCGATAATGGCAAGCTTCCAAGTGGAATTTTAGCTGCATATACATCAATGTTGAGGACGTTTTCTGCAGCGCAGTGCAGTGCACTGTTCACCTTACCACTTGAATATGCACCAAGATGTTTGCACGGCAAATGCATTTCACCTTGGTGCAGGCACATGCACTTCCGCTGAGATATTCTTAGCATGGCGTCTGCCCTGGGATCTATTCCCAACGCGTGTTCTTTATATTTAAAAGGAAATATCGAGTGGCATGAAGATTCACACACTCGAGTCAAATTCCCCTTTTACCTCTTCTGGCATTTAGAACAACCCTCCCAAATCAAATGTGCAGTAATATGGCATAGCTAGGATATACGCTTGATGTTACTTACTTCAAGCTGACTTCTTAGCTGCTGTGCCTTCTGGCCGGGATGCACTGGTTTTGTTTTGCGTTGTAATGGAGTCATCTGATATTATATCCAACACTATTTCTGTAGTGAGGAACATTTCGAATCGTGTTTTGGGAGTATCAGATCTACGTTTACATAACTGTATTTTCACATTGTATTTGCCAGTCTCTTATTTTATGTAAAAGCAATCTGACACAGAAATGTGAGGTTAAATCCTGCTAAGAAAGCTTCCGGTCTTTCCTCTTAGATATAACGTTTCTTCTGTTAGACACAGGGTGGCTGGAACTCTTGCGTGTAAACACATCGCGTTCAATTTCCTTGTGCATGGGTGAGGTCAGTGTGGTAGCACAGGTATTCACGCATTTGCTCGTCACGTCAAAGGTCCGATGTCGGTTCTTTATATGGGTATAATATGGGAAGAATATCTCGGATATACCTATCGCTGGAATTTTCCCTCACTCCCTCACTTCCATGTGTGAAGTCTGTGAAGTCCACGTCCTGAAGGAACAGTGCATGGCGCAGTCTACCCAACCCACCAACCGTACATCATTATGTCTCTAACGCTATGCTCTAAATTTGATGTCAGGATTAAATTTGATGTAAGGGGTGGTGGGGTCGCCTAGTGGTTAAAGCGTTCGCTCGCCACGCCGAAGACCCGGGTTCGAGTCCCCACATGGGTACAATGTATGAAGCCCAATTCTGGGGTCCCCCGTCGTGATATTGTTGTCATATTGCTAAAAACGGCGTAAAACTAAACACGCTCACTGAGTCATGATTGAAATAATGAAATCGTTCGCCTTTTTCATTACAAAACACAGGAAGGCGATGCCATTTCTCCAAATTTCCAAATTTCATGCATCACTCACATAGATCACGTGGAACCGCCATGAACAAATGGATGCAATTAGCAATTAACCGGTTACACCGTCTCAATGTGAATTTGATTCTACTGTCGCTCCATTGAATTCAATCACTGACTATCACATATCTCTATTGTGCGGTGTTGTGCAAGATGCGTGTACATGTTCTTGTCAAACACTGTATGATGTGATGTGCAGAGACGGAACTTCACTTCTGTTGCAGTTATAAGAGGGGATATTTTCGTGCAATACAGAGCCATACAAAGTAATTGATCAATCAGACCTTCAGATTCCTTCGAAATGATCATTTTCTGAAAACACACGGATTTTTTTTATCAAACGAGACGCCGATTATGGTGGCATGTGATCCTGTGCAAAGAGCACAGGTCACAAATCAGTTGAAGTTAAGCAACTCTGGTCACGGTGACTCATTAAATGGGTAAGTTTCTTAGGTTTTAAACCAGTCCCACAACAAAGCACATGAAACGCAAGTGGTCTCATCTGTACGTGACTTTGTTCATAATATGCCTCTGTTCACCCAGCAGTGAATGGATACCTAATGGCCTAGGGCTGGGACGGGTAACCCGGATACCCTGGACGGGTGGGTAATGAGTTGGACCCGGATACCCGTCTGAATACCCGGACTCCGTTATGATCATGTGACAATGTAATATGCTATTCTTTTATGATAAAAAGGTTGTATTGTCTTTGAACATTTAGACGTTATTTACAGTCAGCTGTTTGAATATAATACATGATTAAGATAATGAAAACTCGAAATTTTAGCCTCCCAGCTGACGAATATATTGCCATTTCTTACCAATTTGATGTCAGGAATTTACATATCGGGTATCCGGGTAGGGTAGGGTAATAGGGGTGGGGTACCCAGGTAGAAAATTTGGACCCGTCCCAATCCTAAAATGGTCATATGACCTTCAGAGTAGCTTGGGTTGAAACCGACACTGATCCATTGACCGAGGTAATAATGTTAGCTTTGAGCATATATATTGTGTGTGAAGCAAGCGCAATAGAAATACTCAAATGGTTACTGTGAGAAGTAAACCAATAGGCTTCAATTAGGCTCAAGAGCGCGAAAAAAGAATGAGATAACGTGATGTTGCTGTTATGTTTTTAATCACAGAGCACAGTGTTTTTATTAAAAAATGTCCACACCGTGAGGTACTTCTGCATTATTTGTGTTTTTAATCAAAAGACTCTTCGATGGTTGTACCACATGGAGGTTTCTATCAGAAGCATCATCGCAAGATGAACGGCCGGACCTGACCTGATAAACCATAACATGCCATTACTGAGGTGAGGTGAAATTGGGTTTAACGTCGTGCTTGAGAATATTTCGCTCATATGACGGCGTGCATGCGTGTGTATGTGGATGTGCGGCTGCTTGTACTAGCCCAGACTTAGGCTGGTTTTATAGTGCTAGCCCACTGAGATACCATGCCGCAGTGAAGCAGGAATACCCCACTCAGACACATTATACTGACTCCGAGCCGACCAGTCCTTGTTGTACCCATTAATGCCGAGCGCCAGGCAGGAACCAACAAGTACCATATTTTAACGTCTTTTGGTATGACGCGGTCGGGGATCGAACCCGCGACCTTCCGCTCTCCGGGCGGACGCTCTAACCACTACACCACGGAGGCGGTCTGGACATGCCGTTACTGTGAATACATATTTCAAATAAATGTAATCACAGACATGGCTGATCTCAAGATCTATATTTGTAACCATTGCATCTGAGAATAGGCTAACCTTTCCTGCAGTTATCGTGTGGAATCTATCAGATATGTTTGACAAAAATATTCTCTCGAGGAATAGAGTTGAGTTTGTTTATTTCGACTTTACTGCGGTACACGTGTAACAATGTAGTGGGGATGTTGCTGCTGATGCTGATGCACACTACGTCGGTGGATTCAGTAAAGGGCAAGCAGTTCCACAATGAGGTTCCTTCCGCAACGCAGACTTTCTGTCGGTTAATATATCAACAACATACAATTATTGGCAGATGTGGGTTGGTTATGATTCGGAATAACTTAACGTTGAAAGTCGGAGAGTGAAAACACCTTGTTAATGAGAGTTTTAAAGGGATCACGCCTGTTATCGATCCAAGGAAGCGACAATAATACTGGAATCAATCAAAACGGATTCGCTTGCTTTCAACACTATCCCTGGAACAATATGGCGAGGGATAACAGAAACGGGCTTTTAGACTTTGAACCCATGTCATCTGGGAATTTAACACGGATTTTCAGTCCGATGAGCAAACGTTTTCTATACAAGGCTATCGCTCTCTCGGCAGTAGTCGTAAGAGGCGACTAACGGGATTGGGTGCTCAGGCTCGCTGACTTGTCATCGGTTCCCAACTGCGCAGATCGATGCTCATGCTGTTGATCACTGGATTGTCTGGTCGAGACTCGATTATTTACAGACTGCCGCCATATAGCTGGAATATTGCCGTGTAAGGCGTAAAACTAAACTCACTCACTCAATCTTGTCAGTAAAATATCACATACAGTACCAATATCAGTCTTTAGAATGTGTTTCCTTGTTGTTTAACGCCGCACTCTGCAGTATTCTCGTATATAATCTAGTCTGTTCCAGACAATCCAGTGATCAACATCAGGATCATGAATAATGGAATATGATGTCATGTTTCCTCCAAGTCAGCGAGCCTGACCGATCCCGTTTGTCGCCGCTTACGACAAACATGGGCTGCTGAAGACCAATTCTTACCCGGATCTTCACCTGTGTAGAGTGTCGTAGAGGAATCGGCCAGTTGGGTTTGACGTGGATTTAGACAGTATATGCGATTAGATCCCAAGATTATATGCCAAAGGAACGCAAATCTGAACAGCAAATTGCTGTGCCTTAGAGTGAGTGAGTATGGTATTACATCGCTGTTAGCAATATTCCAGCAACATCACGGCGAACACCAGAAATGGGCTCCACACATTGTACCCATGTAAGGAATCGAACCCGGGCCTTCGACGTGACGAGCGAACGCTTTGGCCATTAGATACCCAAAGGAAACATTGAGTAGTTCTGTGAGGTTGTTGCTTTTGTTGCTGCCCAATGCATGGAACATATATAACACAACTAACTGTTTCAAAAGACTTTTTATTCTTTTTTAAAGAATTATGTCGTTTAGGTATTACAAACAGAAACGAACATCCATGAATTACATAACGATGTCATTCACACAACAGCTCAGTCAACATCTCATTCATTCATTCACATGGCAACGCCAACGTATCTCAAACACCATCCCTATATACAGTCTTTGCACTAGATTCCACAGTCAACTTTACGCCTTCTTTGAAGACGACGGGCGAGAAAACAAAACGAAACAACAAAGCACCTGGTACGTTTTCAGATGACGTCACGCGTTCTGCTATCCTTTTCTGATGACGTCATACATTCTGTGTTCGTTTCGTAGGCAAGAATACTTGCTGGGTTTGGATTTGCGATAATATCACAGCTGAGAACACATTTCGATGACGAGTACACAAAACGTGATGACGAGTACACAAACTGGTTTATACACCACAAGCAGAGATATAGATTTCTCCGGCTTGCAAACGGGTTTTGTGGGGCTTGAAACGCGACAAAAGTGCAGTTCTGACAGATAAGCCATTAAAATTAGGGCTACACATAACTCAATGACGTATACACAAGTTCAAGTGTCCAAAGAGATCTTTGTAACAAGCAATAATATGCTTTAAAGTAAGTGGAAACAAGTTGTGAATTATGGCTAGTGTCGTTTCACTACACGTTTTGATGACGTGTTCACGCATCATTATGACGTCACTAATTCTGACGAAAACGTGTACACAGGTTCAGTCCGATGAGCATTAGTGACGTCTGTACGCAAATGCCTGAGCGGTTCACGGTTGAAAACTATGAACTGAGATGCATTATAAATAAGATAAATAAAGTTCAGCTGTTTTTGCACAGGATCACATGACGACGCAGCTTTTGGCTGCTTCTTTCCTCAAATGCATTTTGGCCTCGTTCATACCACTGAACCGTTTCCGGCGAATGAAGGACCTCTGACGGCGAAAACTGGTAGCTTCAGGTGTATTGCCCTTTGTCCCGGCTGACGATAGTGCGGCAACCTCCATGACGTCATTGACGCTTCTCTGCGACGTTTTCGAAGCTGTTTCGGAATATACAAGGGCTCCGATGTGTTTGGCCGTCTTCAAACCCTGCAAATACAAGAGCAAAGCGTCAGAATTTTTTTGATACCACCATACATTGTACCCATGTGGGGAATCTTTAGCGTGACGAGCGAACGCTTAACCACTTGGCTACCCCAACGCCGCATGAAATTATGAATTTTCTCCACGAGATCGCACTAAATGAAGATTCTCCTTCACATGCTTATCAACCAGGTGTCCTTTTCCTGTGATTTGGACATATGTCTTTATCTGCTTAGACATCTGCTTGTCGGGACCAGATAGGTTGAGACTTATCAAAGCAATGATGAAATTGTAACTTAAAAACTTACTGCTCCAAAACCACTACACGTGGGCAGTGCGTTTGTTTGTGTGTCCGTGTGATTGTATGCGCATGCCTGCGTGCGTGTTGGTGTATATATTTTCTGGGTTTAAGAAAATGGTCATTCAGTCAATAACATATTCTTTCAAAGTTACTTTCATCTTCGAAAGGATGAGCCAGCAAATATTTCATGGGGTGCGAAGTCAGCCTGAGAGCCCCAGATACATTCCAGATGATTTCATGCCGTTGGGTAGCACAGTGGTTAAAGCGTTTGCTTGTCACGCCGAAGAACCGGGTTCACTTCCCCGCAAGACTACAATTTCATGAAACCCATTTCTGGTGTCCCCAGCCGTGATATTGCTGGAAAGTTGGTAACAGCGGCGTAAAAGCTAATTCATCCAACCAGATGAACATAAGGTACCGAAGACTTATACAAAACCAGAACGGCCACTGGGGGTATTTTGGCATGCAGTGCTATTTGGTTCACTAATTGGTCAGCAACGTGTCTAACAGTCTCATTACATTGGAGTTAAGTCTCTGCACACGTCTCATTACACAACTCACCTGGTCGTATGATACTATTGACGGTGTCTTGTCTTTGCTTGGTGGGACAGTTTTTATCTCGTTTCGAAGATCTGTTTTGCAGCCCACCAACATGAGGGGCTGTTTGGGGCAATGTTCTCGCACCTCGGGTAACCACTGAAATAAATATTGCATCAAGTTGAGACGATGGAGGTGAGGTGAAATTGGGTTCAACGTCGTGCTTGAGAATATTTCGCTCATATGACGACTTGCATGCGTGTGTATGTGGATGTGCGGCTGCTTGTACTAACCAAGACTTAAGCTGGTTTAATAGTGCTAGCCCACTGAGATACCGCGCCGCAGTGAAGCATGAATACCCCACTCAAACACATTATACTGACTCCGAGCCGACCAGTCCTTGTTGTACCCATTAATGCCGAGCGCCAGGCAGGGACCAACAAGTACCATATGTTAATGTCTTTTGGTATATGAACGCGGTCGGGGATCGAACCCGCGACCTTCCTCTCTCCGGGCGGACGCTCTATTCACTACACCACGGAGGCGGTCTTGAGACGATGGAAGATATGGTAAACTATAAACATAAAACCCGTCTTAAACTAATACTCCAGCAATACTGTATAATGTAATCACCAAGTACATTCGTATCAACGCTAACACGCTGGTACTATTATATTGATCCAGTACATAAAAAGCATCGTGATGAAATACTATTCAAGGCGTCAACAACATTTCTGCCATGTCCACCAATGTTGGATTGAATCTGGAGAAACTAAACCAGTGGTTGATACTATCAGCATCGTCCAATGAGATCGTCACAGAGCCTGGCTATCGATCCACAAATTACGTCAGCTGTTAGGTGAAATAGTACTCACACACGTTTTCATACGAAATTACCCCAAACTGATTCTATCATGACCCAAATAATGTTTCTTTATGTCAAGGTTCCATTGACATGCCATATATTTTAGGCCTTGGTGAGCTCACCTTTGATACGACGTTCTCCATAGACTCCGGGTCTGCGACTGAGAAACAGATCATTATGAGATCTGCATCTGTGTAGGACAAGGGACGGACCCGGTCGTACCCGGAATCTCCTGCAATAGCAAACAAAAATAGGTTAGAGATCGATCTTAGAATCATAGTCGACGGATATGTGTTAATGGGGGAAAGATGAAAGTTTCTTCCTGGAAGTCTCCCATGACTGTACACACACAAATGAGCATTGTTACATGTGCAAGTTAAATAGAACTCATGGACATATGTTACTCGACTCCACCGCTCATGATAGTTCCACAATATTCATGTGGGTGGAGGGGCAACCTGACTGTATGTTTTGTGTTTTTGGTGTTTACTGATGTTGTTGTTTTGTTTTGGGTGTTTTCGGAGAGAGTACACCAGCTGACTTCATTATATCCATTTTCACACAAGAGACACGGTAAATAGGTTGCCTACAATCGAATACACGCCTCTGACATGACGAGCGAATGCTTTATACAACAGGTTACCCTGCCACCACTATCAGCTTGAGAGGAGATAATGTTGACTATAGAGCGTCATTGCAACATAAACATTTTAACAGCAAGACTTTATAAAGTGTTTGACATCTATTTAACCAACCGCCCCAAACAGAACAAATAAAATCGCTTATCGCCAAGTCAACATTCCTGATAGATAACACTATACTTCAAAATGTCGACATCGCCAAATGATGCACCACGCCATTCAATTATAAAAACGACAGATGCCAAGAAACGTGTAACTCTGATGCTGATGCTCTGTGGTTGCCCTCGGGGCATAAGTGAGCATAAATAACTTCTTTCGGTTTGTTACTGTGCCAAATTGATGGGTGTGGATTTGTTTATTGCTTGGGGGAACTCGCAAGTTGTGCAATACTGTATGGCCGCCTCCAAGATAAGCAAGAGGCATCCTTAGCTGACGGCTAGTTTTCTTACTCTCATAACAACAGGCTGCTTGGCTAAGAAGAACCCATGATGGTAAACGTTGAACGACACAACATAATTACTTGGGATTTTGTAAATTTCTGCACCATACATCCTGGCGATAAAAGTATGTCTGTTTGTGCCTATCAAACCCCCTACGACTCCAACGCCACACCACAACACCTACCTTATCGAAACAGCGCACCCTCAACCACATCCATCATATCCTATCCCCACATTCATTCCACGCCACATTAACCCAATCACAAGTCTTACCTCGTGATCACAAAACTTCCTCCTCACCCGAAATTACACCCCTACCATATCCCAACAATAATTACTCACTCCAGATCACAATCTTACATGTATTACAGATATACAATACGCATAACCAACTTCACCGAGCAGCGAGAACAGATATCAGAGTACAATATTCAATTGCTAAACATGTCGTTTGTGTTAGACAGTAACATAATGGTTTTACACATTTTGGATAATTTTCGTGGAGTTCCTAGCTTTTTACTAGTAAAACGTAATTTCATTTTAAAGGCATTTGATTTAGTGTAAACACATTTGTGAATTTGCTGATTTCTCACATTTCCAAAACTGGACAGATAAATAAGTAATGAAATTCATCACCTTAATGAATTCATTTACAAAGTGGGAAATTTCTTTCAGTCACTAGTATTTTTCCTTCCCATCACAACAACCACACTCACCAAATACACCCCGACAATCGGTCCATCCCGGCATCATCTCCAAGCCCACCTCACCCCAGAATCAATTACCCCCACCCACCCCTACCTCTACAAACCACCCTCTACCTCTACAGCCAACCCTCTTCTACTGTCCAACATCAAGCTCTATATTCCCAGTAATCTCGACATCTTCTTCTCATCCTCCTTGTCTTACACGGCAAAGTAACGCATCTTCCTCCAATTACATAACATGATGCTGATTTAAAACACATTGGGCCCTGATTTTCCGCAACCCCATTTCAAAGAGGTTATCGTCTTTGAAGATCCCATTTCAAACGGTCGTTACTAAATACATAGCCTTCATGTTGAGTCAGGGCTAAATAAACCAACTGTTGTTGTCAGTTTACAGGCAGGAATCAGTCATTTACACCTGACACTATCGTGTGGTGCCGTGATCCAATACCCGCTGCATTTACACATATACACTGTCCTCGGACATTAACGGATATTCTAAGTGAAACGCGAACGCCTCAAAATTGATAATGAACAAGAATTCACCACGAGTCTTTTGCCTATTTCGCACAGCTAAGTGAATGGAAAATGAGAAACATGATATTCATATTTCAGAATCGCGGAAAATGCCGCCAGAAGTATGTTAACACCCTACTCCAAAACCTGACAATTATAGGTAGTGTAATAGGGTAAATTACAATGGTGCTTGTGTTACACTTCAGCGTTGGGAATGAATGTATGCAGGGTCTAAAATCCATTTGGAATCCAATACGCATTTTAATGTTCAGTGTTACAATCATATTACTGAGAGTCTGCCTCCACTCCAGTATAAGACGATTTCTAATGACGAAGGTTAATGTTCACTGAGGCACATCATCGACGAATGGTGGGATTCGAACCCAGAATATCATATCCTGGTGCCATCCGTGTCCTCGCTTTCCAACATCTTATACTGAATTAGTCTATAATTCAGGCCAAATATTCAATGAGGGCATCATTTTTAATATGCGTTTCACGTAGCCACCAAATTCTGAACATGGTTCGGTCGGTCGGTCGGTCGGTCGGTCGGTCGGGAAAAAATAAAATAAAAATAAAGACAAAATTATCTGAATAATGTTTTTGATTCTCATTTATTGTGATTCTTATTACAATTTCTCTGTGAGAAACAGAAAATACAAATGCTGCGCCAGTGTTTCCCGAGTTTCATGTTCATGCTGTCAACCCCTGGTGTGACTGTTCGCGTCTTGTTCATGTACAGACAGAAACGATTTGGCTTGGATAATGCTGTCTGCCTCAAAACACAATATTATCTCGTGTTAACACACGCATACCTGTCGCTGATAATAAAAATCTATTTTTTTAATTCGCTCTAAGTACATCAAGCAACAATATACAGTTGAAATGTTTCCTCTCTAAAATTGTAAGAACGAATAAATATATTATATCAATGTTCCATCTTTATTAGGTAAAAATGTTCTGAAACAATGCATTTCTCTCTGTTGAATTTTCGTTCTCTTTCACATATTTACTTGTTTCATATGTGTAAAAGAGCTGGCGAGACGTGCTTTTTCCACAACCAAGACTTGTGTTCATCAAATGAAATCCAGATATTTCCCAGTCGGTGTACCACGCCACATCTTTGTCGACAGGCAACTAAAGTCAATGGCTTGTGACATTTATATGGTCATATGATTAGAATCTTTACGAGAGACGTATTAATTTTGCCCTGGGGTTCATTTACGACATGTGTTTCTTGCAACACACCGACTTTGAGAAAAAACAAGTACATCGATCTGGACCGAGTGCTGTTATAAAGCAGTGTGTTTATGGTCGACTGTCAGGGTTGGTGCAAAATGGGGTAATAACTGTCGTGTTTGATAACACTTTCTTACGACATCTCCTCAAAATAGACATTTACAAGAGTATATTGGTATTGAATTATAGAGACAACTGTCCACAATTGTACAAATTTGACATTTTTGGTTTTACGACTACAAGAGTTATTACAGTGGATTGTATTAACCACAAAAAAGTTGGCTTAACAAGGAAATCCAAAAGTACATTCATTCTCCTTCTCACAACATGAAGGCAATAACAAAACACTGTCAAATAAGACTTGAAACTGTTTTAAATATATTATTTATCTTATGCCCAAACGGAAACGTGACTGTTCTTTTCTTGGTGATTATTGTTGAAATAAATTACATTTTAATCGCATAAAATATTTGTATGTTAACATGGATTTAATACACATCAACAAAATAAGTAATAAATGATACATATTAAAGCTTAATCGTCAACAATCACAAAATATGAAAATAATAAAAGAAACGCTTCACTTGGAGGGGACTTTAGTCAGTTAACTTTAATCGTTGATGCAAGGCGATGCTATAAGACTGCAGTACTGCTAATGTATCTCTTGAATCATGACCAAGTATTATTTCCCGTTCTACAATGGGGGGAGTAAAATTCCACCTTGGCGGGTGATTCAACAGCTGAGAATGTCTTAGTTCTATCACAAGCCATTAACTACATACATTTATCATACCTTGAGCTGTGCCTTATTCCTAGCCAGCCCTGATCGAGGATCTGATGTTATCACAGGCCGTGCAGCAGTTGTATGCATGACTATCAGTTTCATACTCATTTCAGCTACTATGAAATATAATCACTCCATATTCTGAATTTTTCAGCAGACAGGATTAACATTCGAAACGGTCGTACACAGATGTAATGCTATACGCAAGTTGTACAGGGAACATTTGGGGTCGTATGATGGCGGAACATTTAAATTTAATAACGTGAGTGGTATCAAGATGTGAGCTTCAAATGTCCGTGCCATCAAGCGTAACTTTTTAGGCGGTGGTGTTGAGAGATTTGCTTACGTCTGTACTCGAATGTGGAGGTACTTTGTACTTACTATCTCGGGATCTTACTATATCTGGGAAATATGTACAGCAATACATATTGGTATTTACTGACACAAAACACTGTTCCGTGAAGAAGGCAATCCCTAAGTCGTTGGGTTTAGAAAGTCGTTTGTTCATTTGTAGCTATGCATGACAGTGAAAATAGTTTTACCCCGTTTAATTAATAATACTCAAGCCGTATCACAACAGGGTCGTCAGAAATGGACCTCACACATTTAATATATGTGGAGAATCGAACCCGGCCTAATCCGACATAATAAGTGAACACCAGGCCTTCACCACAGCTCGTGATATGCAGGAGAGTGATATTAAATGCAGGCATATTCTTGTTTATTGGGATTTATTAATCAAATTTAGAGGACAAAGACCATGTGTTGCCAAGTATCACTTCACCAGTGGTTTTCTGGCGCTTTTGAGCTTTACTGCTGGTGGTAATGTATAACATGTAGCGTGAATGATAATAACATGTCCTTCAATTTGAGAAACAGAAGAAATCTAATCTTGATCAAGTGATGTAGACACACGTGGGATATTTCGGATATATTCTCTTAATGGAATGCAGGAGAGACACTTATTTATCGCGCTAGGATATCCGCCACAACCCCTACAGCCGCCAGTGTGGAAGGGCCTCTCATTGTTCAGATCTTGATTTGACGGGTTTGGATTGTGAGGAATGTTGACTTCAACGTGACGTGCAATTCATCGCCGTTGTAGTTGCGGTGTAGCTCATTTTGAATTGTCACGAAGTTCACAGGTCTGAAATTATTTCAAAGTGAATTCTGATCCACTTTCCGAACATATGAGATTATTTAAGTGTACTCCGGTGGCTGGTGGTGGAGCTTATATATAGATGAAATTAAACTTGCAAATACAAGACATGGGACATAAAACAAAAATAAGTCGGAACTTGAAATGTACATAAAGTAAAACCGACAAAGTTATTTAGTAATACTTAATTGTAAAGAAATCTCTACTAAAAGCAGGGTCCACTGAACGATTCCAACTGTACCATACGCATGTTTTTAGGAGCCACTATAAAACAGAACATAGTTTCAATATGTACGTACATATGTCCAAACAATTCTCGCGTATAAAGGCCAGTGACTGTTATTACTATCGACTGTCTATAATATTTTTTTAATCTATACACACAAAGCTGAACACAACGTACCAAATAAAATTAAACCGACCATTAAAAAAATACACATGTAGGTATGTACGACAAGGCGCTATCCTTTCTCCATGACTTTTATCTAAACACTCAAATATTTCACTGTGTATCACACATTCACCTGGAAAACATGGGGTTCAGTAGGTCAAACTGACAAAAATATAATTTATTTCTATCCATCCCAAAAGATATACGACCCGTTGACGCATACATCAATGTACATTGGGACCCGACATTGTGAACCATGAGTTCTATGACAGATGTATGTTCAGCCGACACATTGAGACGTTCAGGGTGACTGCCTCACACGACCTCAGCAGGTCGAAATGTCTACTTTCCAGCAGAACATATGACTGTTGGTAATTGTATCTTTTTCATAACTCAAGTGGTAGACTTGTCACATTATCTCAAGCGTTCAATTTTTCCGAAAGCTCATGCATTCAATATTTTGAGAAAACACAGCCCAGATCACAGGTAAATATCCCATGAGTCATTGTCAATTGTCGGTATATGAAATGTGTGGTCATGGTTCACGTGTTCCGTGAGAGATACATCATCGTGAATGCTCGCTGATATTGTTGTTATAGGCAGTTCTCACGGTTTGACAACACAGGACGGCTGGTAAGAATGGCAAGTGTTTCAACATAACTGTGTGTTGGTAGGATGTAAAAAACAGATGAAGCGGTCATGCACACTGTCGTCGAAGCAATCGCACCACAAGCAATAGCAATGGAAACAAAATACACTGGAGATTACCTTCACAATGATACTGACAGTGTTGAACATGTGGATGATTAAATGTAATAAAAATACTTTTGATCCACAAAGAGCTTGCATCGTCGTACCAGGCAAGTCGGGGTGAAATGGGGTTTAATGTTGCGTCAGTATTATACACTAAATAACAACTTGGTTGCAAGTGCGTGACTTATTGTCTGTTTGCAGTGAAAACATACCGATGAATTTCACTTTAAGCATTGGGTTATTATTGGGTTGTACTACATGGGGATAGGCAGTAGTTGGAACAGTGAAACAAATGCACGTGCGGTATGTGATGAGCGTTTTTCATTTGATGCGCATACCCTCCTGTAATACAAACCAATAACGACTTGAATCTCGGATCATTTGTTAAACAACTTTTATCTTAAGTTGAATAAATTTCTGAGATATACAATTTTAAATTGGCAAGGTAAAATTATGAGGATTCTCAATATTAATTTCACTTTATTTGATTTACATTTTTGTTTAAAGTGAAATTCATTGGTACGTTTTCACTGCAAACAAACTTTAGTCGGTGATGTAGCGTTACGAGATAACATGCGGCAGTTTAACATTCACACTTCAGTCAGACACATTATACGACTCCGAGCAGACCAGTCATGGATTTAGCCCCAAGTGGCGGACAGGGTAACAACAAGTATCATCTTTTAAGGTCTTTGATAGATTCGGCCATGGGATTGAACCAGTGACCTTTCAATCTCCAAGCAGACGCTTTCTATCAACCAGACCAGGGCAGCGGTTTGCACCAGACATGGGGATTAGTATTATCTTCCTAACGCTATTAAGCAAATATCGAGTGTCAGTATGTACACATGTTCAACTCCTTACGATCTTGTTTCATTCACGCATTTATTCACAGCATGTTCT
The DNA here is from genome assembly GCF_003918875.1 of Haliotis rubra. Classification (NCBI taxonomy): domain Eukaryota; kingdom Metazoa; phylum Mollusca; class Gastropoda; order Lepetellida; family Haliotidae; genus Haliotis; species Haliotis rubra. The sequence goes on along the minus strand of NW_025764937.1, from coordinate 1,442,351 downwards.
AAGATTTCATCGTGTGTTTTCACACTTTATGTGCATCTACAGATAATGCCGCAAGAAATAGCGGCCTCACAGAAATATTGTATAAACATGCAAATACGAATAACCTTTAGTGATTCTCTTCGAACCTCGTGCTTGCCAGATGGCAGTAGATATGCATATAGGTGGCGCTGAGCGATTTCCACGACAGGTTGCAGACGACTGCTTTCTCACCTGCTCCGACTAGCAGACGACATCTTTCACCAAATAGCTAACATCCCTGCAGTCATATTTGTGAATTCCTGGGTGTAATTGCTGATCCGCATTTACCAGTCGTTACAGGCTACACATTCACCTTACATTGAGACACCTTGGGAGGGATCTATGCTACAGCAAAGCAGTTACAATGATACCAGATAATTGTAGTGTTGATAGAGTGTCTGCCTGTTCACCTGTCATGTGGTCAAACGCCTAGCGTATTTATTCCACTATGGACTCAGGTCAATCTTTACACCAATTCGACAGCAGCTTTCGTGAGATAGAGCGGCAACATTTCACTGTAAATGTGGCAATTCTGGTGTTATTCATTTGGTAGTGATGTTTTGAAAGAGATTGTGTATTGCAGGTTCAGTTAGCTTTAGCCATATGACTACACATTCTAATATATAAATATATAATCGCCTTATTGAGTTCAACACGGAGGCAAAACAGGCATGACACGTGGCAACTGTTGGCAAGAGAGACGCTAGTATCCATTGATCGTGGGCTCGAATCACATATTCGTCCGAAGTATAGTCCTTGATTTTTCAGACAAGAGCAGATGTAAGTGTAAGATTAAGTGGCGTTAAAACCAACACACACATTCGTGGACGAAAGTGGCCGATGTACAGGTTCAATGCCGCATTAAATCATAGATTTGACCCAAACTATCAGCACATCTTCCAACATCACGTTTGAACAGCTGGAAGTAGAAACACCTTCTACCTCGTTCATCAGATCGCTCGGCAAGGATATTAAGTAAGTATATTTCAACAAGGGTTAGCTGGGACATACGACGCTGTGATGGAATACCTTCATATCTATGTGTGATTATGGCAGCAACGGTGCATGTAATAACACCACACAGTATCAACAAACAAGCTAGGGTCTAATCAACAACCCTGTAGTGGCCCACAAGCAGATGTCAGAACCGTCTTGACCGTAACATAGGCAGTGTGCTTATCTCCAGGCTAAATTAAGGTGTCTGTGGGAGGCTACGGTTCTAATTATCATGTGAGGAGGCTGGTGCAAAACATTTCACCAAGACCTTCCTCCTTCATATACATCACTGACTCCCGAGTTAACTTGCAAGACAAGCCGTGTGGGTTCACATCAATCTAACAGGAGATGTACATTATACATTTCAGCGGTATCTTTAAGATTAACTATATTAAACTGCAACCTTCTAAACTGCTGAAAAACTCAAATATCTATTTCATTTAACGACGTTAGACTTACACATGGTATAAAGAACGTCCTTAGGTAACAGATAATTGGGTGCATGTATCGCAAGGAAGGACTGCAAGATGTAGTATTATATTCTGGCACTTGGTCGGATAGCGTCCGGCGAGTCGAGGAGCTTATGGCGTCTTTAATTTCCTATGAAACGACAAAAGGTTGCTGCACTAGGAAACCTCATATTTTCCATTAAAGTTGCAGGCTATCTAATGTGACAGAGTTGACGTTAATCGCATCATTAGATAATATCGCCGTGGGGTGAAAACAGGGTTGAAAGTCTGGGAAAAAGTGCTGAAATTAACACCGACAGATCAATTGCCTTCGGGCAGTGTTTATTTAGTGTTCTCGTGTCTACGTTAGAGAAATAATGTGAAATATAGTTTTTAGTGGAATGAGCGTTCGCGAAGGAAGTATACGGTGGTCTGGGAGACCGATCTTTCAAAACGAGATTGCTTAATCCGTTGACATAACCAATTCGCTAACGTTATGACTTTACAGATCATTTTCTCTGATATTTGCTGGAAATAGTAATGAATATTTCCAAATATGTACTGAATGAGGACACTTTTCATCGTATTTGTGTGATCGAATAATGATTAAGGCAAACTAGGGAGAGGGAGAACAGAAATGAGTGTGCATCAGCAACAGTAGTAAGTAATTGTATGTAATTATAAGTATAAGTATATGTTTGTGCGCGTGAAGATCCACGGCCCTAAACCCTTGGCCACGCTCAACAATACCACTGAATGTGGGGAATTGTGGCAAGCATAATTTATATATTTACGAAGGGCAGGAGTATTGTCCAAAGACGGCAACTTGTAATAAAACCGTACCATTGCACGCAGCATGAGTAAGGCTGTTCACAAATACAGGTTTTAACTGAAAAACCATCCAGACCGAAACCAACAGGGAACAACTGACGAGTTGATACTATGAAACAATGGGGGATGGACACACAATGCCATTAGAAAGTGGTAAAATATAACACAAGTGATATCAAGGATTACACTTCCTCAGTAAAGTACATCTAACCCACTCAGCCAACGCGGCTTCCACAAAAACTTGGACAAAACAGGCGGTGGTAGTCTGTCGTACAGACCCTGAAGAAAATATATCCAAGAAAGCCCACACAAGTCTAGAAAATTTGGCAAGTCTAGATTTCCTCAGCTTCTGAAAATGAAGAAAGTCTCAGGGCTCCTTTTCATTATATTTTATATTTTTTTACTATGAACTTTTTTCAGTAAAATATGTTCATTTCAGAGACTAGTTGTTAGAATCTGTACTTTACTGAGAAAGTGTATTCCCAAATATAACATGTTACATTGGTGGATGGAGTAAACACAAGGTATGGCTAAGTGTTCAGAAGCCTCAGTATATGCATATTGTAATGCATTTTGTTCGAATCTACAAAAACAAATCACTGCCAAACGTGTCAGGGTAATGTTGAATATTGCCATCAACAATTGTCCCATAACATAACATTCGGTCGAATTTGTATTCAAGCGCATACGGTAAAACCGTTATCATCCAATCATGTGGAAACGTTGATATATCGCCTGACATGACCAATGATTTTCATCTCTGACGTTTTAGTCCTAGGTAATAAAAACTGACGCGAGGGGCAGCACTGCTTCCGGAGATAATAAGATAACGATCTCTGAAGTCACATATACATCTCCCACTAGACCGAAAAACATGAATTCAGATGTCTTACAGTAGGTGAAACTCTGATCGAATGAAAATAGAACCAAACGAGCTGTACCTAAAATAATAGTTAAATGCAAAGTGAGGAAGCGTTCGTCACAAGCCTGGTTCCTGAACAATGCTTCATCTTCACAGTAACATCTCCTGAAGCATTACAACTAATAACATAAGTCGGAAGGAGAATACACTATGACAATGTAACCAATCGGTCAGACAAACTATATTCAGATTAGTTTGGCGGAAGATACACGACGTGTTTCATTCGATTTAATCTTAATGTTTACAAAGTCTCTGTCTGATCTTAGTATGCCCTTCAATGATGCTACTGTCAGCACAACAAAAATAGTATCTCATAGGATGTAATCGTGCATATGGTTTCCAATGAGAAAAATTCATATATTCAAAGAGTAAAATGTACTATTGGTATATACTTAAGCTGATAGTAGAGACAGCCTGAATAAGATCGGTGCCAGACACAAAGCAAGCGCTGTTGCCAGGAATGCGGTTCTGTTACTCTTTGATGGATGAGTTGACAAATGCAAACATCATTCCATACAGTAGAACAAAGCTAACCCACGGAAACAGGCATCTGGTAAACGATACATAGATAGATCCCGTTAAGTCCGAGTGTCAGTTTTCCGAATAACGGACATTTATCCCACGATAGATGGAGATTGTATTCCTAAGTTGTCTTCCCGAGACAGAGCCCGGGGATGTCTTTGTCGGGAGTCGCTATCAGATGAACATTATGCTGGATGAGGATATGCAGTCTGGGGAATTACTACGACAATGGAACTGATCATTAGCAAGACACATACGTATAATCATGCAGTCAACAGAAAAGGTCGGATATATATCAACCACATAAAAGAAGACAGCAGAGTATATCAAACTTGTGCACCTAACTTCTGATACATTTGATTGAAACATTATTTCAGTTTTACCGTTTACGAACGAACGATGGATCATGTAGCACAGCTTCTGCCTTTTCAAAAAAGGTCTCATGGGATAAGAAAAGTATGATGGATTGAAATAGCCTTCCAGAGTTCATGACACGTTGTTTTGTGGCGTTCGAAGGAACACTGATAACACAGGGCAAACTCCGCATCCTTCTGATAACCCCGAGGTTAAACATGACGAGAGTAAGACATGTGTAATAGGAAATAGACAAGGGCAGGGGACAAGAGGGCTAACTATCTAGCCGCTACTGGGGAAATTCCAGAGCTGAGGAGAAATACTTCAAGTCGCCGGTCAAAATGTGGCCCTTAGCTCTATCAACCGTCCATTAGAGCTGTCAAAACCATAATCCTCTTTCCTGTTATTTTAGCCAGGGGCGTCAAAATATTGGAGTGGTCAGATTTGATGAAGTTCGCCATCGATTTCACGTCAGCATGTGATTTCCCTGACATTTACTTGTGATCGCTAGTGGCACAAAAGACGGAATTGTAGGGTTTCCTTGTCGTAATTGCAGTAAACAGGAATGACTTCAGATTCCATGAGTTTGACCTAACCACAGAAAGAATGGGACTGTGGAAATATCTTAGTGCTGAACAAAGAAACCAATGTAATGAACGTGAGGACGGTAGAGATTTGTTATTTTTGTAGAAAGGACTGCCTTTTGGGAAATGTTATGTTGCAACTACCTCGTCGTCCCAAGGCATGTTCACTTGGCTGGATCAAATTCTAGTTTCAAGACGATATACTAGTATACCAATATTGCCTCGGGAAAATGTTCTAACTGCAAATATTTCAGCCCATTTAATCCATATTTATAAGTTTCTTTTAGTGAAACCTATACACTTTAGATAATAATTGCAATTGCAAACTGCATATTTAAGATAACCTCAAAACATGTACCTAACATTCATTGTTTAATAATGGTATATGCTTAACATTTACAGACAGTGAGTTGATTTCTTAAAATTTTGAAGTATACACATTCTCAGATTAATAGCCTTCAGTATAGGCTTCAAATGTTGGCAATTTAATGAGAAAACATCGTAAACGCAAATAATTGGATTCTCAAATTACACATCCAGCCTTCGGTGAAATTTGTCCAATATGTCTCTCCGACACTGACAACAGTATAAAGGGATGAGTAGGGGCGGGACACTCTAACCATTGCTATTGGTAATGCTCGTTTGACAGTAAATAATTCCTATCATGATTGGAACAGATTGTGCATAGAAACACACCGGCCTCGAATTACCCCCAGGGCGGGGCAACACGGGAACTGTGTGGCATTTGGTTGCTAAGATGAACAGGAAGCCAGAGAAGGGGTGGCGGAGGGTTGTGGGAGGGGAGAGGACACGGCAACAAGGCCGGGCCCTGTTTGTTGACGATACAGAGTTCTATTATTCCTAAAAGGCAAGGTTATAAGTTTAAACAAGAGGTGCAATATCACGACAATGTGATAACAGAGGTGCTATGTTCTTGGAATTCATTTAGCTGTCATAGATAGGAAATGGTTATAAAACCGAAAGAGTAAGGCACAAGGGCCATAGTTGAAGAAACGTAACCTTTAATCTTTTCAAACAGTGGGGGCTTATATAATACATTACACGCATGCATATTGTGAAAACTGGCTTGAAGAATATGATTATTATTTTTGTTTTCTAATCCTTACTCCATCTTCTTTTTTGATGATACGGTGTTGTTCTATGATTGGAATAAGAAACACCGATATGTAAATATTTACAAATATCAGTTTTCTTTAGCAAGTCGTTCATAAAAAAACATGGATAACATAAGGCATGTGGAGATTAAAGTGTCCAAATTGTCAAATTCCTTGTCAGCAAATTAAATGGCTTTCTTCAAAGACTAGAGATAGTGGGTGAAAACATAAACAGAACGCCGATTGCTGTTTACTCGTGGAATCTGTATCAATGCAATGCAGTGCCAGCCACGGTACACAACTCTCCGCGTGTCCGATATGAAAAGCGAAGAATCTTCTATTTGTTTACCCTGTGAGAAATTATTACCGGAAGCTTTACGATAGATATAGTCTTCACTTTCATCTTGTCTAGTTGAGCCAGCAGTTTATGATACCCGTTGGGTCTGTCTTGACTAAGGCTCGCCTTCATCTGTTTACAGCTAATGTGATAAACTGCCCTCAAAATACAGGTCAAACATACACTTGTATAGCTGGAACAATAAACAATACGTTGGTCGGACCAACTGGCGACCATCATTAAAACTGATGCCTAATCACTCTGGCGGGGGGTCATTTGGCCATTGTGAGCTCATGGCCATCACAGCACCCTTAGGCAAATTATATACTTGGACATGATTTGTCTTTTGTTTGTTCTTTTCTGTGGACATAGTTAAACGATCATGTTGTAAAACCATTAGCCATTGTTTGATTTCATTCGGCCATTTAGGTTTGTGTCAAGCTATAATTGTATAAGAGCACGACATACAATGTGAGCCTTCTGACCTTTAGAAGAATATGTTTGGTAAGCACAGCATTGAATGACAGCAAGAGATTCATGGCATGTCGATAGGTCTGGCTTCGTTTGACAGGAAACCTGGCCACATTTAAGGGTCAAGCCGTGAAATAAAATGTCAACATTGACGCCAGGAGTATAATTAATCGTGCAAAATGGTTGGAAGAATATTCAATACATTGCAGAAATGCAGTTTTATTTGCCGAAATCACTGTGAGCACACATGCAGAGGACTGGACTTTTTCAGCCTTTGCTAGCAAAAACGTGCAAAGAAGTAACATTCAACAGCCCCGCGTGAACATTTTTGTAATGATCCGCACACTGTCTCAATTGTAGGACAATGGGTCGTTATGGGGCGGGCAAGGGATCCTAATGTTATGGCACGTATCACCGAAGCTTTCATCGGGGTTGGCCAACAATACCTTGGTGTGATTTGCACATGTTTAACATTGGCGAAGTAATGCTAATTAAGGCACGGCGGATATCTCTGGTTGACTGAAGCTTTTGTTGTGTTAAAAGAACCTGAAACTGTTGATGGAAGATGCACAGGATTAGCGACTTGTTCTGACAATTTCAAATCTGCCTGTGTTGGAAAGACGTCCATAACATGAACACATTTTCCTTGTTGAATTAGAATCTTTGCACTACAGCGCTATTGCAATTGCACAGAGGCTGTAGTGATTATAAACGGTCTGACATCGCATGACACTTCTCACATCAAATTGCTTTAGTGTGACACACGTTGTCAGCAATACACAAATCACCAGGTTTTCGGTGGCAAGGACTTAATCAGTTCTCTAAGGGTTGTAACACAGCTCCATCGCAAGACTCAAACCATGTATATTTCCATTTACAAATCAAAATTTATCCATGGCTCAATAAACAGCTGAGGGCTGGGTTTATCATATTTTAATTTAATAGAAAGGCGATAAACCTATCTTCTTCAGTACAACCACTGCGGTATCGCCAAGATAAAACATAAATATCATGCAGTGGCGGTCGGCAATCGGGATTTATCTGACATAGTTTAGACAGTTGGAGTGCTTTGGAGTGGTCTCTATGACAAAGATTCTTTTCACAAGAAAAATATGCTGGGCAGGACACGGTGATAGTTCCGTGAGAACATATTTCAAGTCAAGCCACTTGATGTTGTTTGCTCAACTCGACGGTATGTCATAGACAGAACAGGTCTTTCCCTTTGCCAGGAGATAAGGTCAAGTGTTTAGGGGTGTAGGAAGCGCACACACCTATCTTGAAATAGGCTGGAGACGTTGTTGTGGCATGATTTGGGCACTTGGTTTCAAGAGAACAGATAATGATAATTAATAGACGTCTTCAAATCAGGATTTGATACCAGAGATCGGAATGCGTTCCAAATCTGCACGGGTGTAGCTGTTTTTACTTGTTCTGCCTTTTTCCATGAATTATGTTGTTTGGTTGTTTTTTTAAATTACAATTTTACAAATCGGAATATGTGTGAGCTGATATCCAACGCGCGACACGGTGCACTTGAGTCCTATCCAACACCTTAATCCTCTTAAAGTGACACTCGGAATATCCTTCCTGCCACCCAATCCTCAAGAAGAACCGATGACCTTGCCAACTGTGGACCCAGGGGAGAAACACAACCAACACTAATACACTTGCTGCCTACGAAATCGATACAAGCCACATTTGAGAATTGAGAAATCCTTTTATTCAAATAAACTCTTAACTCATGATCTCTTTGAACAAAACCGCGTTTCCCCCCAAAATCACAAATGCCAATCAAACTTGAATCAGATTTTCACAAAAAAATATAAAATCCGTTTAACATGTTTAAAGAGCCAGACAAAAAAAAACTAATTATGTTTGCTAATTTCACGGTGCGGGGACCCTTAATACCACATTGGCAGATTTGCGCTTCTGAAAAAAATCCAATTTCTTTGGCTGGGGGAAGGCTTCCATTTATACACTAGTCCGATCCTGTGTTTATTGTATTCCTAAATCTCGTGGGATTTCGTTAGGAAGTGACCGTCCAGACCCGCTTACCAGTCGTCTCCGGGCAGAGAGGTGGTTCCTGGATTTTCGATTGTTTTTTAATAAAACATTGGAAGCACGTTGACCTTCGCCAACAGGTCAAGAGTGTAGGTGAGATTCTGTTACAACAGCAGGCCACAGACAACCTTGTTATGAATACTCGGTATTGTTTAGTCTGATAGGATTCGCGCTGGGAATCGAGTTACTATTATCTATGCTCGCCATATATCGATGACAATAAATGCATTTAAATAGAAATGTATCGATGTCGATAACAATGCTCGGGGAATAACGACCATAACCTCGTTCACTGTTTTCTCGGTACTCCGAGATACTAAGCAATCCTAGAGATAGGTTCGCATCCCGCATAACCATCAGATCCTACCGGGTACCCATGCACTGCTGGGTGAACAGATGTGTATTTTCGAAAAAAAACACACGACCCTTTTCATAAAGCTCTCCTTTTCTGAGAGGAGTGCATTATACGATCCCGAATCACTCGGTACGAGGACACTGCTTCATCACATGTGTTTCAGTGGGTCTGGGCCTGAAGCCTAAGTTTGCCGAATACAGCAACTATCCATCTACTCTGCAACAGCAGCGTTGGTGAACTGCATATGAACAGGACCACGTCTATTCATGCCAATATTCTGACAAGTCTGAGCACTATTCCAACAGCGAGTCCACTGTTTCCCATATCAAAAGCAGAGAATAATCAAACTCGACAGTCGGCTGTTATAATAATGGTGAAAAATAAATGAATTGACCACTAATAGTGAGCGACCACTACGTGCCCATGAACAGGGTAACCGTGTCCAGCTCTACCAGCATCTCCCGCCATTCACAATTTGCACCAGTCGCAAGAACCCTACAAGGCACAACGGCAAGTTTACTGAGTCCAAGACCGTAGCTTTGTTGCATAATGAGTTAACGTTAAGTTTTCGCAGATGGAAACTGATACTAGAGGTACAGGTTACGCAGTACATTTTCAGAAATGTTTTTCGCGAACAAAAACGGAAGAGCACGAAACACATTGTTTAGCTAACGCTAAAGTTCCATTTTCCTTCATGAAGTTGGGGTTCATTGCCGGTAGACAATCTTCAACTGGATTGATATGCACCATCTTAAATTCGAATGCCCCTAAAGTTAAGATTGCGGGCACCTGTAAACATAACCCTCTCGGAAGTCAGACGCACTCGAACCTTTGTTTCTACATATGCTGTGGATTTGCTTGAGTAACGCCTTGGTATATCAAAGGGATGTTATGCAAAGCATTGCGGAAATGCATTAAATTACAATTTGTCTTCAGTGTTTTGAGAATGTTGGCACATTTTGATATTGCCCGTCAGCTGAAAGACACCTTGTTTACCCTGTTCAGCGAAATCTCTGGAATTTTTATTGACAATCCCCATGAGTGTTGTGCAAGTGTCGAGTAGCTGAATGAGATAAGTCAGCCCCACTGTGAAGTAATCTGCTGTAACATTTACACGTCATGGAAAACCATTAGCAACCACGTGGACCAGAGGAGAACCACCGACGGTGGAAGACTTAGCAGCCTGGATATGAAGTAGGAGCTATGGATAAAACGTATTTGTTCCTGTACACGTTCGTCTTTACGTTCATGTTTCAAACAATCATAACAGAGAGCGAGAAAGAGAGAAATCAAGAGAGAGAAAGATAGAGAGTGTGGGGAGTGAGTGAGTGAGTGAGGTTACTTTTACGCCGCACTCAGCAATCGGCGGTCTGTAAATAATCGAGTCTGGACCAAACAATCCAGTGATCAACTGCATGACCATCGATCTGCGCAATTGGGAACCGATGACATGTGTCAACCATGTCAGCGAGCCTGACCACCCGATCCCGTTAGTCGCCTCTTACGACAAGAATAGTCGCCTTTTGTGGCAAGCATGGATTGCTGAACACCTATTCTACCCCGGATCTTCACGGGTCGAGTTTGGAGACAGAGAGTGTGTGAGAGTGTTAGTGCTAGTGTGTGTGTGTTCGTGTGTATGTGTGTTCGTGTGTGGGGGGGGGTGGGGGGTGGAGAGGTGAGGTGAGGTGAAACTGGGTTTTACGTCGTGCTTGAGAATATTTCGCTCAAATGACGACGTGCATGCGTGTGTATGTGTGTGTGTGGAGAGAGAGAGAGAGAGAGAGAGAGTGTGTGTGTGTGTGTGTGTGTGTGTGTGTGTGTGTGTGTGTGTGTGTGTGTGTGTGTGTGTGTGGAGTGTGAGAGTTCATGGCAGGGTGTAGGCAGCAGAAATCGCTTCACACAAGGTAACTCTACAGGGATTTGAGTCCTTGCCTTCGGCTTAGCGAACGGACGATTTAACCACTAGACAGGAGAGTAGAAGCAATAAGGGTTTCTTATTGATACCAAATTTCTGTATGACAAAGATACAAAACGTCTTTAGTTATTGTGCAACCTAATTCTGACAAAAATGCTTACATCGTACATCGTCTTGTGACACTATCTCTCTGGTGTCAGGCGGTGCGTTTATCTGTCTAGATAATGACTTTGGTCTATTGAAACAAGCGAACACCTGCGTGTTCCCAAAGTGAACCCAGCATGTTCACGATCCCGCGCTAAAGTCTGCAAGCAACATGACATTCTTGAACAGAATGGTCCCCATTCCCTCCATTGCTTAGAGTATGTGACGTCAACCCCCGCCGCGTTGATTTCCTGACTCTCAAAACCCAAACGCCTCATCTACAAGGCCTACAATTAACATGATTAAAGACAAACACAATACGAGGTTATCTGCTTAATTTCCCTTGACACCGTCCCTCTAACTCATTAGGTGTATGACTTGTTAATAAACGTCCCTTGGATTGAAACCAACACCTTCACAGAGGAAAATATCCGCCGTGTGATGAATGAGATGCATTAGACTTGGCAATGGACATATGTTTTTCATAATCCATGTCACACATGGTACTGAGACCTCTTATCATGGAGAATCTACATCATGGGTATTAGTTCCATTTTCACACGACCCGTGTAACAGTTTGGCTAATTAACCAGCCAGCGAGCCTTTTAGAAAGGGGAGGTAACTCTTACCTGATGTATCCCATATGCTGATCTGTATCCTGTAAGTCTCCGATACGTTATAGGTGGATGTGAACGTATCAAAACCGGTTGGTGTGTAGGTCTGAAAAAATATTAGAGGGATTCATCATTTCAGTCTAATCCGAATAAGAAATACGAGGAAGACAGATTACAAATTCAAGGGAGATAATTGGTAAGACTCGCACAAGGGGTTTGCCAGGGCGCACATATCAATCAACCCTTCTTAGATAACTATGAAAATATTTTCACCCACTCCACAAGAGAAGTCGAAAGTTTGGCATGCTTTCAAAACAGCTGATAACCATGAAAGCCAGCATGAAACGGTCGAAGACGTGTCTGGGAGGCAGGTGAACTATCTATTACTGTCTGCATATCGACACGGCGCATACTTTGCGGATGCTTTGTGGCTATAGCCTCCAGCAGAATACCCACGAATCTGACACAGACAACTGCGATGCTAATCAAGCAATAATGTGAAAGGGTACAGAATATTGCAGTAGGTGTAACTATTCTTAGAATCTGGTCTCCGTTTATTCGCATTTTGCAAAAAAGATCCAACTCATGGACCGTCAAGGTTGGTGCCATATGATTGATAAACAGTACGAAGATGATCTACAAGCCAGCAAATGGAATTAATACACGTTTTTTACATAAAACAATTTTATTAACAAAACGAGCTGTTTCGTCATCCAAATTAACAACGTTGTCATGCTGGCTCCAAAGCTCTTGTCAAAGACTAAAATAACTGTGTATATGCATTCCGGCTCATTAGCGTTGAAGATAGCAATTGACGAGACATTTCATATAATCCTATGCAGTTTCAATGTAGCGTGATAAGCCCATGTATATGGCGGTAATGTATCGAGGCAATCCCGTCTCACACTTAACATTACACGGCCTAGTTCTACTGCCATAACGCTATTCATCTAATGAACGGACCAGTTCCACTGACTTAACTTCTGCCTAATTAACTTTCCCAAAGTCAGCAGGCTCCGGTAACGGGCTCGCGCCTGGCACGAGACGAGCTTCAGATTAATTCATACCAAAACACTAAACAAGTTACGTGACTATGCTACTTAGCGTTTATACATTAAAACGGGTGCATGTATTGACTGAGCATGGACCAAGTTTCAAAACATATACATAATGACAAAATAGTGAAAAAAGAGTTTTGAAGTAGGAATTTCCAGAAAGCCTTGCTCACTAGGGCATGCTATTCCACTTTTGTGGTTCGATGTTTGAAATATGTAATCAATAGAAGTGAGCATGGACAGAATTTCGATCACAAATCGGCTTTAAAGATGACTGTCATCGTTTATGCTGAATTCAGCAATTATTCCAAGTGGTCGTTAAAGCTAACGGCATAACGTCATCGACAACCTGTTGAAGCTATGGTAGATCTGATCATATGACATGAAATTGTGAGGATATAATTAACTTAATTATGCTTGTGATCCATTGATGCATAATTCTCGTTTTCGAAAATTCCATCCGACACATAATCGAACAGTTCTTGAGATCGGAATTAGGTAGCACTAAATCTTTCCTGCAAAAAATGGAGTCTGCAAATTGCCGATGGCATTTAATCAATTCAATTAAAGAAAATAAAATTGGCTGATTTCCCTAGGTCTGATGCAATTACTTGACGACTGTAACCGGTACATACACACCCATGTTGAGGGCTCAGTTTAAGCAGTATGAGTGCCCTGACTACGTATGTATACAACACCTTCAGATACAGATATTGTGCACGCAGCATCCATAAGCTAATTTAAAAGTGGCGTTAACAAGATAATATTTTCTCAATTTTGAAGTTTGTCCAATGTTAACTAACCAACATTCGGGGCTTAACACAGAAGTGACGCGGCCCAGATCATGTGTATACAAACTGTGATTCTACGTCTGAATATCAAACATGCAGAACATAAGAATTTATTTATAACTCGTTGCATAGGTTATACTCCGCGTGAAAAAACACACGCCTTTGGCAATTTTGTTCCTCGGCGATCTAAACACACACTTCCAAAAGTAATGATATTCAAGCCTATTGCGTGGCCACCACATGCCAGCGATAACGACCCCAGATGTCAGAGGTAATTACCCACGTGATTTGGTTTATTTTACAGCAAGGTTAAATTTACCATATAATCAGCTACATGACAGGCTGGGGTCGAAGGTCAACAAACTTAAGAGTGTCATATTTTGATGTAACATGTAATATTACGTCTGTCGAACCAACATGTAACATTACGTCCGGCATCCGGTGGTAGAATTCCTGCGCGCTTTTTATATACAGTGATATAATTGATTGAGTGAGTGAGTGAGTGAGTGGATTTATATATATTTTTATACGCCGCTTTTAGCAATATTCCAGCGATATCACGGCGAAAGACATCAGAAATGGGCTTCACACATTGTGTCCATGTGGGGAATCGAACCCGGGTCTTCGGCGTGACAACTGAACGCTTTAACCACTAGGCTACCCCACCGCCCCTGTATAGTGGTATAAAGCAGTGAAGGAATTGTACCACCGGGTCCTGTTCATATATATTATGAAACCAAAAACAATCTAGATTACGCAAAAGCAATGAACTCAGCATCGGGAATTTAAGAACGTGTAGTCGTTAATGTTCAGCAAGACAATGCCCCACGTGAGCAGATTCCATTATCAGCGAAGCATCGTGTGTGTGTGAGTGTCCCGTGTGTGTGTCTCATCGCGCTTTTCCGAGTGCATTATTCGTCATGTCTCTTCTATTGGTCATCCTGTGTGAACAGTGTGTGACATTATGTCCCACTAGCACCATGTGTCAGTGACTGCATCAGGTGTTGTTTACATAGCGAGCGTATGATCATGTGTCACTTCCTGCCAGTTCCCGTGATGTGTTAGCAAGCATGCCGTCCTGTGTTAGCCAGTCTCGTCGCGCCTTAGCGAGTGTGTTCATTATGTTCATATGGTTATGTCTAGCCATCGACTGTCTCACCATGTGTTAGCGAGCATGTCGTCATGTGTTAGCGACCGTGCCATTATGGTTATTTCTAGCCATCGACTGTCTCACCAAGTGTTAGCGAGCATGTCGTCATGTGTTAGCGACCGTGCCATTATGGTTATTTCTAGCCATCGACTGTCTCACCATGTGTTAGCGAGCATGTCGTCATGTGTTAGCGACCGTGCCATTATGGTTATTTCTAGCCATCGACTGTCTCACCAAGTGTTAGCGAGCATGTCGTCATGTGTTAGCGACCGTGCCATTATGGTTATTTCTAGCCATCGACTGTCTCAACAAGTGTTAGCGAGCATGTCGTCATGTGTTAACGAGCATATCTACACGTGATAGCGACCGTGTCGTTATGTGTCATTTCTAGCTAGCGAATGCCTCACCATAGCGAGCATGTCGTCATGTGTTAGCGTGCATGTCGTCATGTGTTAGCGTGCATGTCTCCATGTGTTAACGAGCATGTCGTCATGTATTAGCGTGCATGTCGTCATGTGTTAGCGTGCATGTCTCCATGTGTTAGCGTGCATGTCTCCATGTGTTAACGAGCATGTCGTCAAGTGTTAGCGTGCATGTCGTCATGTGTTAGCGTGCATGTCTCCATGTGTTAACGAGCATGTCGTCATGTGTTAGCGTGCATGTCGTCATGTGTTAGCGTGCATGTCGTCATGTGTTAGCGTGCATGTCTCCATGTGTTAACGAGCATGTCGTTATGCGTTAGCGACCGTGTCGTTATGGGTCAGTTCCAGCTGGCG
This sequence comes from Haliotis rubra, assembly GCF_003918875.1. Lineage (NCBI taxonomy): Eukaryota > Metazoa > Mollusca > Gastropoda > Lepetellida > Haliotidae > Haliotis > Haliotis rubra. The sequence continues at coordinate 1,426,891 of NW_025764937.1, read as the reverse complement.
TCTCGTCCAGTGAAAGTAAGGAATGTGTGTAATGAGAGGATGATCAACACGAAACCAAGCATCAGTATGGCTGGACCAGACACCTTTCGTGGACACTCTAACCAACACTTGGCAATTCCTGAGAGGGCAGGACAAAAATACCTACTAAGGAGGAGAACTGACAACAGCAGTCGCAGGGTTGAACCAACTTGGGACTTAAAACTTACTACCCATCAAAAGTTTAGACTCACTTAAAGCACTCACTATATGTTATGTATATATACATGGTAACATCGAAGATGAATTTCTCCACTAACTTGGGGGAACCAAGTGCAAACCTTATGCAGATGAATTGCACGAGGAACATACATCAAATTGCTGAAAAGCATGTGCAAATGTCGTGCAGGTGAACAGCTGCATTTTGGTGTCAAGTTTTGTTAAGAATTCGTCAATTTTCACGTAGTTTCATCAACTCATGACAATAATCTTTTCAACGTTACGAATTTGTTTTACAATACATCAGTTCATGTGTAAACAGTTCCTTTAAACAGTATGGAATATTTTGCAAAATCTAGTTTAGAGTGAGTTGACTGAAGTATGTGTCTACATTTACACTAGTGAGTCTAAACTTTTGATGGGTAGCATATATCTACACACGAAACTTGGGTAACGTACGTTCTTGTTTGTATTTTTTCATTTTTGTCTCAGCAACCACGTGGCAAACACATTGCCTGCTCTGGTCCTCCTTTCAATGGGAGATCTGCATGATCGCAATAAGAAAAGATGACGACTGATAATGCTTCTGGCCAGGCAAAGGCGCCTATGCAATAAGTCGGAGTAATCACAACGCACTGGGTATTCGGCTTGCACCAACTTGAATTTATTGAGTTGTTGCATGCAACAGGCTGTTGGATCGAAATGTATGTTTTCATTCAAGCTGTATCCAAGCTGTCGCGTCAATTGAACGTCTTGATAATACGTCCAGATGGTAGTAGTAGTAGTAGGAGGAGTAGGAGTAGTAGTGTTAGTAGTAGTAGTGGTGGTGTTCGTGGTAGTAGTAGTAGTAGTAGTAGTAGTAATTTGAGTCTTGGTGGAAACTGTGCATCTGTCTTTTTAGAAGTAGCAGTTTACTAAGCTGGGGCACCAGATATGGGCTTCACACATTGTACCAATGTGGGGAATCGAACCCGGGTCTTTGGCGTGACGAGCGAAGGCTTTAACATAAAGGCTACCCCACCTCCCCAGTAGTAGTAGTAGTAGTAGTAGTAGTAGAGTAGTAGTGTGGTAGTAACTACCTGTAGCTTGACAGTATTATACCTAGCATATCAATATCAGCTGCAGCAGCAGTGAAAAACCTACATTAATCAAAACGCACAAACGTCAATGTTCTTTCTCCAGTTCCAGAATCAGCCAGGAACGTTATTGTCACCGTCTACGATGTCTTTATTCTCGTTTGCATAATCTATAACACAGCTAGGGGAAGTAGGAGAATACGCGGACGTTTCCGCGACGTCGCCAGAATGTAATGCACATATGATGGGCGAGAATGGTCAAGTACGTTACAGTATTTCCCAACCACGACAGTCTCAGAGCGCAAGCGAGTTGTGCCTTTCTTAGGACGCGGAAGTCAACTTGACAATTCTGGAAGTTTGGTAATTAAAAACGCAGACTTCCGGTAATTTGAGCTCCAGGGCACGAATCAAGGCGAGTTTCCCACACTCTACGAAGGACACTACCACCCAGACAAGTTGTGTAATTTGAGAATTTCATATGAAGGAAAGTTAAGTTCTCGAGTTGTTTCATCGCTAAGATTGTTTATTTTTAGACGTTGATAAAAGGAACATACAGTCATGGTGAGGGTTCTCAACAGCCAAAGAGGTTCTTAAACTTTGAAGAATAATTTGGACGTGTGCGTGAAATAACAACAAATAGGAAGGCTTGGGAGTGAGGGATGGGTCTTTAATTATGGCGGAGGTGGCGTGAGATTATCCATCCATGAAGTTTCTGTGACCCTATTTCATGAGCTTCCCAACCGCCAAGTTTATCATAAAAATACTGTAAAAGTGGGTCCATACTTCTAAAATGCGTTTACCCAAGTCACAACTGCTGACACATGTGACGATGGTCTTTGAAATTCATACTAAGCAAGATGCTGTTCTTCCTACTTTAAGTCACATCTGCCAGTAAGGTTTAGTGTCAGAACGTTTCTGGAGAAAGATACACAAACAACCCGTTAAACGTGAGAAAGATGGTGTGCGATGCCCCCCTCCAGTACCAACAGAAGGCACCCAAAGAGCAGCCACGCGACGACTCAAGGCAAGCGGAACAATCTGCAGTTCACATCATAAAGATTTCTTTTTGTCCACGGATGGCAGTAAAGATTTCAAAATATGCATAAAAACAACAACCGTGTCGTTCCAGACTTAATTTGAAAACTTTGAGATGTATGGAATGACGACAGCTAAATGTGTAAATTAGTTGAGAGAAAACAGCAATAAATAGGGGTGTGGTGCGGTGTGGTGTGGTGTGGTGTGGTGTGGTGTGGTTTGTACTAATGGGACACAATTTGGAATGGAGTCCTTAATAAATTGTTTCATAATGTTGTTTGCAGACATTTGAATTTTAGAATATATTTCGGGAATGGGTATCTACTATTGAGTATATTTACTTTTATCAATACAACATCTCTAATAATGCTCGGGGCAACAGGAGAAGACTTACTGTACAAAAACACCCACAAGGGATGGGTACAAACATGATCTTTCGCTTGAAGTATATTTACATGACATCAGAATAAGTTGGTGTTTGTAATGTGGCCAAACGATCAACAAATCCACTTGACTCATTCACACTGATTTCAGAATCAATCCCTTCCTTCACAGGTGACTAGAGACACAGCTATAGTATATCCTTCAGCGTCTGAGAACTGTTGCAGATTCTTTTTTAACTTTTCCCTTTCCCAAACTATCAATTGACTCAGGACAGCAGGAGATGCTAAAACCTTTGCAAAAATATCTAATCTGACGACAACTCCGTATAACTGATCGTCTTTGTCATCGAAAAAGCATTTCAGTATCGACCACTCACGCAATATACAAGAGAAAAGTTCTCCATAATCAGTTTTAGCAGCTCAACCAGCACGAACAGCAATAATAAGGTGAAATGGCGTCCATTTCACGAAACTGCATAGACGTCTAAGGGTCCTGACACTAGTTAGGGGCAATATTGGGAGCCAACCCCGAACATAATGCCGGCTGATTGTCTTCTGTTATTGCAATTTCATGAGCAGACGACACGAATTTTCCCGCGCCTTATGATAGCAGACGAGCAACTGCAGAAGCCGTCTATCTGTGGGCACGACTACCGCTCGGAGCATAAAATGTCCTATTACAGCGTTTGGTGTATAATATGGAGCTCGGCAGTGTGTGAAAGTGAGGGGATGTTACAGTTGACCTTTTAACTACACGGTGTATATGTAGGATAATTGGATTTCTCCTCCATGTTTTTACACATGTTGCTCGTGGAGTTGCTCCATTAAATGATCTTGTTTTTCGTCATCTGTCACCCTCCTGCCTGAGCAAGACAGCTCAGAGGGCGAATGTCGGACGAGGGAAGGACATAGCAAAGATTTAGAGATAGACCTAGGAAAACACACACAATATTATGCCTCCGGGGCTTCTCAAAGGAATATATTGGCATAGTTTGTGGTAATTGCTTCAAGCCTTAAAATCTGTCAACGAAGGGTATGATTCAGGAGGATCAAGATGTAAAGCACGGATACAAGCAAACGTTACCAACGATTAAAAGAATGGCTATATTCATGCATTGGTTCAGTTGACCAGCTAAGCAGAGATAAAAAAAGAAGCCTTCGCTGATTCTATATGATTGAGACACAGGCTCACCAACATAACCTCACTGCTGACATTGTGTCAGACACCTTCAAATAAATGATGTTATGTTTGACATTTCCTGAGCGTCTGGCATTTTCAACTATCTAATATGGCATGAAGTTATTAATATCTTGAGAATATGTGCACTGTTATGGTCGGTAGTGTAATTACAGGTGGACGTAGACAGTGTAGATATTGTCACCAACGTGTGCTAATATCTTAACGTCGGCGGCTTGACAAATTATCAGAGGTTTTTACGTTGTTACGTAGAGACATATTGAAAATAATATCTAAAGTCTCTATGCATTTGCCCGAACGGTCCTTATTACGTTGAGAGTAAATATGGAGGATACCGAGAAGACTGCCACCACCACAGTACTTCAGATAAGATACCATGATAGCCTCAAGGTATGCAGCCATCAACGCAAGTGTTTCTCCAGTTAATACTGCGAGTTATCGGACTACGCAAGTGCTTAGTTTATGGTCGTATCTGGCACAGGTCGGGAACTGCCTGATGAAGTCTCAGACATGCGTGTAGGAGCAACAGCTGATTTATACATGGCACTGAACAGAGATAGCGTCGATAACACAGATCGAAAAGTTGTGAACTATCTGACACATTGCAGGCCAGACCGAAACCAAGGCCAGTTCCGCCTTATCGTATTACTGGCTGACAAGAGTGTCAAGTGGCTTAATTTCACTGTAGGCTTGTTGAGAAGGTAGAGCCTGATATGTCAGCATAGTTGTCTTCTATGGAAATGATGTAGACAGCAATAGTCAGTATATTTCATGACAGCAATGCAAGGAAAGGTAAGCTTGGGGTAGGTGTAGTAAAACCACCACGCCATAACGCCTTCAGTTCAGATTAGACGGACTGGAGCCTCAAAACGAAAATAAACTGAAAATGGTCTAAATTCATATCCAATTGTCCGAAAGTCCCATCCTTTATAAACACATAAATAAAAAGGGTTAAAAATAGAAACAACAAAATTGGGGCAAAAGAAAACACAATGTTTGAAATAATTACTACAATACATTATTCTTAAAGTTTCTTGTCACAGCAAGTATCGTATAAAGCGACCAAGCGCCTTCTCTGGTTGAAATAATTACATACATATGTTACTGTTACACAGTAAATATTGCAATTTTGACACAATTAGCAATTTTTGAGATAAGCAAACCGACTAAAGTAATTTGTGCCAAATCAGACAAAGCAAAATTGAGCAACACGCCATTATGTACATGCGTTCCTTATCCAGCTAACTGGTTAGCCGAAAATACGTAACCATGAATATAAAAATTGTGTCTTATCGCGCTACGAGACAAGCAACACAGGGGAGTCGACATAAAAAGACGAGCACAGCCCAGCAAGTTCTGTCCTTTATCATCAAGAGTGCGGCACCTAGGCCGTGTTCTGATCCCGTTTTTACTGAGCTTGACTTTTTAAGAGTAAATAGGCACTGACATTGCCACACAAGTGAAAAGAGTGAGTGCATGTTCTTTAACGCCTATGTTGGCAACATTCCAACTATATTAAGACGACGTGAGCATACAAGCCATGGGCGGTGGGGTAGCCCAGTGGCTCAAAAGTACGCTCGTAACGCCAAAGACACAAGTTCGATTCTCCACTTGAGTACAATGTGTGAAGCCAATTCCAGGTTCCCCCGCCGTGATATTGCTGAAATAAGGCAAAACGCAGCGTAAAACCGTACTCACTCACTCACTCACTCACTATTCGAGTCAGATTAAAAACCAGAGCTTGAAAGCATGAGCAAAGGATCCACTCAGTTCGAGGTTCGATGACATGTGCTGGATTACCCAGTCGGCTCCATGAACATTGTTCCGTTCCCACAATCACCTTGGTGAAAACATTCAAACTGCCTGCACCCTAAACCCATGACTGTACTGAAGGCTAAGCCCGTGGATGTATAGTAATTCTATTCTTTTATGGTGGCAAGGCTAGATAAGCGGACAGTACAAATCGCCAGTCTGTTTGAGGAATATTCATATTGTTTTAGAAAATATCATGTAAACTATTAATCATAATCTTGGAGACTTGTGCAAGTCTACCTGCACCCTAACACGCTGGTGTATATATAAAATGTCATGTCCCAGAAATATCTATGTACATTTATCTCTATAAGTGCATATCGGTTTCGCTGCTTGAGCTATTATATCCTCAAAGCAGCGTCATATGTTAGTCACAGTCGTAGCCGTTGTAATCATCGCGACATAATTGATAGCAAGTGACACTCGGTGTCAATTACCCTACAATAAAACAAGCTGCCGACACAATGGGATGGTTGGCATCCATTGCTGCCAGAACCCAGTACCTGCACGTGGTACAGTGTGCTACTGGCCTACCAAAGTTCATCTCTGTTCAAAGCCATTACTGTCTACTATGAATGTTAGGTATCACACAACAGAAAGGAAGATACAACGTCCCGGCTAGTCTGTCTCACAGTCCATAAACCACATTATTTTCCCTACTGCCTAGCTGTCCCTGCAATGCTGAAGCCCTAAATGAAACAAGTCTAGATTTCCCCATGTCCCATCTTGGGTTCCTTTTCAATTTAAATGGGTTTGTTTGTTACTATCAAAATAATATATACATATATTCACAGACTAAGCGTTAGTCTTCGTCCCGGCCACTGAACCTCTGACACAAGCAACGCCTGACTGAGTAGAGCATGTGATGTTTGATATTAATACTGGTATTATTTCAATACTGCTTCAAGACATACGATCTTATAGAAGAAACAATTTCCTTTAAACGTCCAAGAGGCATTAAATTTGAATAGTGTTACACGTAATATAGCTGCGTGTCGGAAACAGTTATGCATGCCATTGTCATGCTAAAATATGTCACACTGCTTCAGTGAGCAGATTGTATAAATTACTAAGTTTGAAACTACTTGGACTTGTTTCACTTGCTTAAAGCAAAGCAATGAGTCTCAGTCTCAGTCTCTGATCAGTCTCAGCCTCTTCCACGGGATGTTGGATATGATTCTTGACTGCGACGCAGAGATATCAAGATGGGGCCCTAAACCAAAATCTACTTTCATTCAACGGGTAGAGAACGTATCTGACCTGTAAAAAGTGAATGATTGAAAGATGGATTTGGTTTGACCCCGCTTTGACCAATAGTTAAAAAAGAATATGTTCCACGTGATACATGTAGACGTTGCTGAACGTTTGCCTGTCATGAGAAGATGTATGTGAATCGGGACATCACAATTATCTTATTCCTGACCGGGGCCCAGTAATACAAAGATGAATCTGCATGTACCATTCATTCAACGCGTCAAAATATGTTATCGGTCCTGAAGGCTTGAACTTTCACCTTGCATGACGAGATGTACAGCTTGATATGAGGGATGAACATGTTCTAGGGGAAATGGACCGTAATTCCGTGGGGAGCAATAAACGTGTTGCTTCATTCGACAGGAGTTAATTCTAATGGAGCGCAAGGCTATGTGATGCAACGCGGACAACCCCTTGCAATTAATTACAAACAACACCACCTGTGCCCCAAGCCAGGTGTGTATAGCGCCCTCTCATTTCTCAAGATTCAAGGAATCTCTTCTTCACGCCTGGCTGGAAGCAACGGGGTGCCTAAATCAAAGATTGACGACTAAAAGGAAAGATAATTGGTGGTGGAAAGAAGATACAATCTTTGATACATTGACTTTCGGCATACAATCCTTCAATTCTGTTGGTTTTAGTGTTGTATAATTGAATGGTTCACCCTGAGTTGATAATACATCCTGTTGTTCTGTTCTGCAAGGTTGTTTATTAGGTCCTATTCAGTTAATGTAACACAATTTACAAACTACATAACAATAACATACATTAGATGATAGAGGATTATGGGTGCCTCTGTGCCCTAAATAATACACTCCTAGTTAATATAGTCTAAATATCGTTATATAGTCTAAATATCGTTTTATTGTCAACAGATGTTATTTATTTAACTTGTGCAAATAAAATAGCAACAGTGAGGTTTTAGCATGCCGGGTTTAATGAAACACACACGGCCAATTAAAACATAATTGCTGCGTTCACCAACGAGGACCTTCAAATTAGACGAAATGTTGATCGAATGACCAATTAAAGACTATTTCGGCACAATGTATATATATATATATATAATAATACAGTCACTGGCATTCTGGCGATTGCTTCAATTCATAAATAATCATTAATCATTATTAACACACGGCATACACTTGGAATGTTAATTCTATAAATGACCTAATTGCACTCGACTGTAGCCGGGACGTGGGACGCTGGAAGTCGGTACGTGTCTGTTTCCTTTGTTTCACGTGTTTCCAGATGGACTCATTGTCTGAGGAAACATTAAGTCTCGCCTAAGTGTTTCCAGTGCACATTTACGAAGTTGAAAATACTGTATATGGATGGAACATTTGCCACTGAAGATAATGCCAAGTACCAATTGATGGTATTACGTTTCAATAAAAGTGTCCCTTTTAGCATCGACACCGTGCCATGTTATCATATGCCCGTTGCTCATGTTTCGGTCACAGGTTTGATTGGCCCAGGCTATATTATTCGCAGGCAGCAATATACCAGGACTTTTTTTTTTGATGCTTGCCGTGGCGTTGAAAAACATTCAATTAATGATTAGTGACATAAGCTCTCTACCCCTTTTAAAAGATAGGGGTGCCACTAGTTCACCATTGCGTAATCAACAGTCAACTGTAGGCGAAATGAGAACATACAGTTCTCTTGGGTGTCAAACCAATGTTTGAAAGTATCGAGAAAGATATATGGTATAGTGATCTCATAACTTGCCCTTGCCACAGAAGAAAATCTTGCCAAATTCATTTGAAATCGTCAGCATGACTTTGTGCATTTTGTCGCAAGCAAACCTGAGAATACCATTCGCGCAATTAAGGCCCTAAATGAAGCAAGTCCAGATTTCCTCTGGTTCAGGATCTGAATCTCCCATCTCACTAGGGCCCCTTTTTCAATTTAAATGAGTTTATTTGTCACTATCAAAAGTACACATATTGAGAGACGAAGCGTTAGTCTATGGGAGGACCACTAAATATGCGATTCAATGCCAAGCTGACGTTACCCGCAAACTCCCTCAGAGGGATGAAAATAGTTATACGACTTCCGTGTATCTAAGAGAAAATAAATAAACCTTTCTGTCATCCTGCCTTTGCGTTTAATTAAACAAGTATCACTTAAAATGGCCTGCTTAAAATGCACGCCACATGTCAGTATGTGTTTCCGGGTTTAACTTCAATGAGCAATAAAACAAGATACACGAAATGGCGCACACCATTGTCTGTGTTAATTGTCTTTCCGGAAACACGTGGTGACCTACATCTTCATTCATTTAACAAGGGCCATGCTACCATTGGAGATTACAGATTCATATCGCAGGGTCGCCTGATACTGTCAACCAACGGACATAAATAATGTAGTCCCCAGCGTGTGCGTGCATGCGCGTTTGTATCTACTTGTACGTCCCATCCTTTACAGTAATGTTTAGTGGGGGAGTGAGTTTAACTTTACGCCGCTTTCAGCAATATCACGGGGGGGGGGGGGGGGCACCAGAAATGGGCTTCACACAATGTACCCATGTAGGGAATCGATCCCGGGTCTTTGGAGTGACGAGCGAACGCTTTAACCACTAGGCTACCCCACCGCCCCAGTAATGTTTTGTCCTAAATGAGGCATGTCTATATATTCCACAGCTTTGGGTTCTGAATCCCCCACCTCGTAGGGGCTCTTAGATCCAGTAATATGTATCTGTCAAAATTATGCATTTTCAGCGTACGGTTCTGGTCTTGAGTTGGCAAATCTTTAATCAAGCCTGTGTAGCTGATATTCACCTCGATCATTTGCAACACAATACCCATACATAACTGCCAGCTGTCTGACTACAGAACAATATATTATGCCTCACTCTTAAAATGAGGATCGTATATCGTAGGTAGACGCATCATCATTTCAATTCAATCGAGAAAGTCCTCACGGATGAAATCCACACCACTGTCATTTTCTCAATACCAGCGTGTGCTGAAGGAGACAGAGGTTCATAACGAGATCAGCTATCCAGTATTCCAGTCTAGTATTTTAGTAAACGTTCATAGAGGAAAGGAAAACATCAATTTGCATCTCGAAGTTAAGCAATATCATTGCACGTAGAATGCAGTAGGGTTGATGACACAAGTCAACACCGCAAGGCCAGAAATCGAATCCAATATCATCAGGTCACGAATCAAACTAACTTTATTCTCCTTCGATCCACAAGTCACCAATTATTCCGGCCTCCCTCATCTACTTACATTGCAATATGTTCTGCCGTTCTAACCTAATCGATTCTAGTTCACTCCAAATGCATTGGAAGATAAACAGAAGGGTGCCGGGCGATTAGTGTTTGTCCGATTTTTCTTGCGTAACAGAGTCCATCAGGTGGTCTTTGGGATGACATAAGTGTATTTTCTATCGGAATTCCAATCGTCAGCGTCTATTCTAATCAGTTCGATTGCAAAGTGACCATCTTTCCGCGGAGAGAGAAAATAAAAGCCGACGTAATGAGTCCCCCGGCATTACACCGAAGCCAGACAGACCGCGGAGGAATTTGTCTCCCGTAATTGGGGTAATAAAGTAGCGTGCGGTGGATGTATTTCGGCGTTCTACGATTTTTAAGGGTTTAAATGGAAACGAAGAATTGATCTCAAGGTATATGTACAAATGGAATGTCTGGGTCCCCATAATGACATAAACTACTGATCAAGCAATATCTCGTCTCTTCATGAATATCTGAAATTAGAGGTGATTTTATTCAATCCCCTTCAATTACTGGACTAGACGCCCACTGGATAGAACTCAGACTTGAAAGGATTTGAAGTCTCATCTCAACTCTGTTAACACTATAAAGCGGCCCAGTTTCCATTCCAAATGGTATCAAATGGTATTTGACCATTACCATTACGAAATAACACCAAGTGCATTAAAGACGAGTCCATCTTACATCCTAATTCTAGGCCGAGGTTGCTCATTAGGGCATTAACAGTTGCACCTGTACCAACCCCAAAGATTTCAAATATTTTAGCACACGTGAACAAATTGTGTGTGAGTGAGGATGTTTTAAGCCGCGTTCAGTATCATACAGTAAAAACAGCGTATAAACCAAAGGGAAAACAAAATATCCATTAGAGTGTGTTACAAGAGGGATTACTTTATTCTTCCGTTTGAGTCCAGCAATTGTCCAACAGCGCCAGCCTTGGAGACTACACTTCAAAATGTTTGAAGTGCACTTGAGTGTGCTCTTTCAACGAAGATTTCAAGAGGGTCATAAGTTGGCTAAAAGTGCAGGGCCTTAGTATATGTTAATGATAAATCCGATGAGAACATTTCTAAAATCAATATCAGTGACAAATATGATGTGCGACGGAATTTCCAGTTTAAATAGTTCCATATCACCCTTCACGTATTTTGAGGCGAATGCATGTAATTGATTTGCCTTTCCATGTGTTTGTGACAAGCGGGGCAGGATATGCGCCCCTTTTCGACAACATCTTATATCATCAGTGTTTGACAGTGATTATTCGTCATATTGTCGTAATCGTACATTGAATTGTACAATAAGTGGAGATCCTATATGATTATGCATAGAGTTTTGTCGTTATATTTATCTGAATTCAATATACAGCTCGCGAATGTAAAGCTCCTTTCATAGCGGTTGATTTCCTATCTGTAAATGGCAATAGAATTCACTCCTCAAGGCGATTTAGATCCTCACAGCGTAATTTGTCATTAGGCTACAAATCTCGTGCATCACTCTCCTAATAAAATACGTCCAATATGAAGCATGTGGTTTGCCATATAGCTCAATACAAAGGCTAATTACAGCTTTCACTAGATCAGATTTATGGTTAACGCGAGAAACCTGCCTCTTTCAACTCTACAATACGCATTCTTGGACCGAGAGACTGGGAAAGAATACGTCCCCTCGGGTACCTTTGACAGAGTGCTAATTAGACCTCGTCTGTTTCCGGTCACTCAGTGACCTTCAACCTTGGTCGGCTTGTGTCCCCACCACCTGCAGGTGAAAGGTCAGTGGAAGCCACGACAGAAATATGCCTCTGACATGTGGTATAAAAAGTGGTGCTTTACGTTTATGTCATGGAAACTTTCTCCACTGCCAGTCTGTTGCTCATCCATCAATCTCCGTACGATTTGTGCGGAGTTGACTTACAAATCTGACACAAATATGAAACAATGTTCTATAGGGATAGCAGTTTTTAGCCTAAAGTGGAAAACTGTCTATAAAGTTCACCACAGCGTTCCACGCACGCACGCACATACTTTAGTGAATCTTCCTTTTGTCTTTTCCAGATTCCAGATCACAGTGAGTGAGTATGTTCACCGCTGTTAATACTGACTGACTGACTGAGTTTAGTTTCACGCCGCTTTTAGCAGTATTCCAGCAATATCACGGCGGGGGGACACCAGAAATGGGCTTAACACATTGTGCCCATGTGGGGAATCGAACCCGGGTCTTCGGCGTGACGAGCCAACGCTTGAACCACTAGGCTACCCCACCGCCCCCCCGCTGTTAATAATAATCCTGCAGCATGACAGAGGAAATCACCAAACATTCGCTGGACACTCTGTGCCATGTGAGGAAGTGAACATTTGAGACCTCACAAGCGAACGTTTTAACCACAACGCTACCTTGTCAAGAATATTACAATTCAATCCTTAACACGATCTATTTGGATTCCCGCTTTTAAACGTTGCGAGGCCTGCCGTTGGTACCTTACGCTGAAAAATGGTTTGAACAGCGTAATTACCATGGCCATCACATCGTAGCCAGTGAGTTCGGATTGCGCCCCTTTAAACGATATTTTAGTCAAATAATGACGCGAAATTTCGTGTTTGAGTAAATGAAATTAGTTTTACGCCGCTTGTAGCAATATTCCTGCAATATCACGGCGGGGACACCAGAAATGGGCTTCACATATTGTATCCAAGAGGGGAATCGAATCCGGGTCTTCGGCCTGAGGAGTGAACGTTTTACCCTCTTAGCTACCCCACCGTCCCAATTCGTGTTTCAGAAAATGCAAAGAGACACGGGTCTTGGAAGGAAGCCGAGAGCAGCGATATGGTGCAAGCAAACATTGAAAACGTCATCGTGGCGAATCTGGGATTTGAACTCACCAAACCTGTAGTGTCGTGAGCTATAACAAACAGAACGCCTCTGTGACCAAATATGTAGACGAAGTGGTCACAACGCTGATAACAAAAACGAGGACGGCATTACGGGGATGTTGAAAGTGATAAGTTCAAGAGATGACACATCTAATGGAATCCTCAAAGAAACCGGAGTCCATTTGAAAAAATGACAATGCATTAACTTTGTGCAGATAGTCTTAATGCAATTCGTCCGCGGGCATTGGAACCTGCAACTTGTAGAGTTGGGAAGGACGGTTGAAGTGAAGAATATTGATGATAATATTCTCAGAAGCCCAAGGCTGACAACTGATATTAATGAGACATTTCACATCCAATTTCGCAAATATTCAAATTCAGTCGAGCAGATGCTATCCCGAATCGGCCAATAATCTAGTCCATTAAATATATCGGCAAATCATCTGTGTCAACAAATGCATCTTAAAGTTGAAATTCTATTAAGATGTAATTTACTTTACCAGTAATTTTATCAAAACATTCCTTGAAATAGTTCGTCTTTATAATCGGGCCTTACCTTTTTATAATGCTACGGTTCTTAAAGAGAATTCCTTGAAGAGAACCATGCTGTGTGTAAGGAGTGTGTTCATGATTTTGAAGAGATGGAATTATCGGAAGAGTGCTGACAATACTGTAACTGAACCCATTTCACATCATCCACTAACACGAGAGGGTCCAGGGGGAGAAACGAGGGTCTCATTACTTTCTGTTCATGCAAATTGAAAACAAAATACATAACGTTATTCATTCTTCCGTAGATTTCATTAAAAACAAAATCATCTTTTACTCAAATTATCAGTTCGCGGAACATATTTCATTTAATGCTTCGTATGTTTTTACCGAAAAGTCTCATAAATATAAATAAGTTTTTCAGGCTCATGAGTTTCACAACCAAAATGAAATATTGAAACGCGTTTGTGCTGTGGAAACACAATGTCTGTTAAACGACTAGAAATTGTATTTTTTCAATACTCGTGACAACGTGAAATTTACAACCGGAGTTTAATGCATATTGACTGATAAATACCTTAATGCATGTTCACACACGCAACGGGATTATCAACAACGTTTGATTCTTGCACAAACACGAGCCTTATCGATAGCCTCATGTGCGCATGTCAGCTAGCTGGGATTAACTCGGTTTACAGTTCGTTGATAAAAACCAAATCTCGTTGGCTGGTAAAATAGTATTCGCAATCTCTCAGAAAATGAGGCTGTGGTTTGACCCCTAGAGAATACTTGATCAGAGTCGCAAGATACATTGACAACGTTTAACGTCTCCTCGGAGAGTCCCTTTAAGTGAGTGAAATTGTCAACATTAGATCCATCAATGATAAAGCGACATGTAATTCACACATGAAAACCATCGCTACAGATAATAAAAGTCAAGATAAATCTGAGGCTTCATCAATATCCGACAATCGTTTGTCAGAATCCACGCCCCTGACAAATCGAGAGCCGTAAGTCACACTGTCAATGAATAATCCAAGAATCACGAAACATACATTCTAATTCATAAACCTCAAACTGAACAAAGCATCTACTGACTTGGAAATCTTTAGTTTAGAACCCATCCTAATATCGAACAACGTAATATTCTTCAATAAATCACTCTAACAACATCGACACTCGTTTCAAGGAACCGTTTATATAATGATTAACAATAATCAAGTCATGGAAAGACACCTAGTCTGTCTCACAGTCCCTGAACCACAATATTTTCCATTCTGCCTAGCCCTCCTTGCAATGCCAAAGCCCTAAATGAAGCAATGGTCTCTGAATCTCTGGTCTCCCTCGGGCTCCTTTTCATTTTAAATGGGTTTGTTTGTTACTACCAAAATTATATATATTCAGAGACTAATCGTTAGTCTAGGACCCACCACACAGACTAAATTCTGCATCAGTACAAATAATATTTAAATCCAAACGCACCTTAAATACATAACATCTTCTAAAAAGATCTTTTTTACAAGTATTAATAAATTACTGTTCATTTTCATCACCTATGTTTGTGAAAACACCATTACGTTTCTCCATGATAAATATAGCCCCTGGTGTGATAACCGTTGTAGTTGCGCCCATAAATAAACATAACTCTTGTCATTGTCTACGAAAACGATGACGGCAAACTCAATCATTTAGCAATCCGGCGCTGCGTCAACCCTTATCATGAAGATCAGAGACAGAAACGCATCCAGCAGTATCCAAAATAAGCATCCAAAGACGTCAGCACACCTGTGCTAAATATACACGCCGTGACGTGCCCATTATAGGATGAGCATGGGGGTATTGCACAAAAAGATGCACGTCTAAAATTAGTAACTTACATATGGGAAAATTACGATAACCTCCGTATTCACGTAATATGCAACTTTTTCGAAACCTGTCAAGCTTAGAACATTCCAACAGATCTATTATAAGTAGCAGATGTGCAGTGCACTCGTCTTTATGGTTGCTGAAATGCTTTAGCTGTGGTTATATTCGCCAAGGGGCAGATAACTATTACCAACTGCTTGATGTAATATGAGTACTTTGGCACATATGCACCTGCATTGATGTTTTTTTCCCAAAAGAATGCTTTGCATTTGCTGAGAGTTCTACTTTAGATGCACATGCAAAACCTATCACAGAAACCAGTTCTCGTTGAGAGAAATCGGTCTGTTCACTTTCGTCATTCAGTCAAACCTGATCTAGCCATAGCTGTTGTTTATTACAGAAGGGTCCAACGCGGAAAGCTGCGGAAAGACCAACAAAAGCACCAACATTTACATGTTTACATCAATAACGATGTTCCCATGCTGTTATTCCTCTACGGATTTTTCTCAAGAGACATTCCGAAAATAAAACGCTACAATTTGATTATCAAAAACAAGATTCTCACTACCGCCTGGAATAAGACCCTTGTTTTTGTACGGGTGAAGGTGAAAACCCACTCGCGGCTGGAATTCTTTCATTTGGACGAGTACGATCGTTTTACGAAGTGAATTATTAAGATTGGCTGTAAGGAGATACGATGAGATAAGATTTTCCATTTAATTTGCTCATGGCACGTAACGTGAGTCATAACCTAGCATGATTTATTATCAACCGTTATTACTTCCAAACAGTGTCAATATATTTAATAAAAATATCATACATATTTAAACCCGTTGAAGGTCAGGAGTGGTAGCGTACTGGCCCTAACTCGGCATATTTCATCAGTTAACGTTGTTGTCATATGCCTTCAAATTTCGTCAGTTCGGATATATTAGAATGTATTAGAATTACATGTGCAATCACTATTCAGACAAACTATTCAGACAACACTGTTTACAATTACTGCGGACCTGCTGCGTATGGGTTGAAATTATGAAACTGGAAACGACCAAGAAAGTTAAACGTGCTGACGGAATTAAATGTAAAGCTCGTGAAAATGAAATAAAACATGACCAACAATATACCAGCTCATTAAAACGGAAATGAATTTCCAGTCCGACAAAAGTTCAGCACAAGATACGAAGAAGTAACTACCCTTAAACCCTTAACAAACGTGAAAACAAATTGGTTAACCACAGACCACTGTGAAAAGAGATGCGACGTTCTAAGCCCGATGTTGAGATCCACCCTGCTGATACTTCTCGTCACTCACTGAATACATTTGATCATATCCAACGGACTTGCTCGTACGATGCGATATCAACAGATCGCTTTCATGTCCACTGATGTCAATTGTTAATTAGCACTTCACCTTACCGCACAATACCCACAGAATTAGTCAACGAGGCGTGAACGGCTAAAATCAAAGGGATTTACCTCTAATAACAACTACCCTCTTCAGGTATTGTTCGAGGTTATTTAATAGAGCGAAAGTCAAGCCTGGACTTAATTATAGGTGGCATAGCGCTTAAGCTGGGTGATTAGAAGTGTCAGATGGAGATTAAACCCTGTTCCGATTTTACATGAACTTAACGAGAGTACTTACTTAATATATAAAGGTTCATTACGAAGGCAACTGACTCGGGTTTGACAGATAATTAATCCAAGGTTTAATTTATTCAATCCTTGTCTATCCTCGTAGAGGGTTCACATCAAGGGCATACTTTGTGACATGAATGATAAGAGTGCGATGTTTATTATGATATTGATACTTAACCAGTACATAATTCAAGTTCATATACGTTAAATGTAATTAAGTTTCGACCTTCAGGCATCTCATTTGAAGTTGAAGATAACACCTACATACAATGCATACTCACGCCATAGCTGTGATTAATATTGATGCGGTCGGTGATACAATACCATCTGAAAGCTGTCTGATGTTATAACATACGGTGAAAGCATGCATTAGTGACGCGGGGTTGAATAACGAGACAAATCTGTATGAGAAGTCAATAACAGAGGCATCCCACAGACGCCTCGGTTTATATTAATGACAGATGGGATGCTTTCGCAAGTCGAATGGAATCCATCTCACCTGTAGCGTAAACACGTGTTGGGCAACGACCATGTGTTTCTAAATATCACTGTTTACAGAGTTTTGGTAAGTTAACTTGTATGAACAGTCAGCAAAATTATCGGAATGCATGAATATTGTCAAACGTTTATCACACGGAATGACGGTAACGGTTTCATCAAAGTTGACAGCCGTGTACTGTATACCCGATTGCACAAGCATACCCCAATGTGGGCCATTGAGAAAGGTGGGACACCATCAGCTAATACACAAATGTCACGCAATTAGTTCAGGAAAGTTAAACGATACTTACATCCGAGAATTCACCTGGTTTGCAGTACATCCGAATGAGGGAAGTTTTCCCACAGTTACAATCACCAACAACGACAATTTTCGATCTCACTAAAGTCACTTCTGACTCGCTGTCCGGGCTTGTTGGGACACTCATAGTTTCCTTCGTCGGGGTTGGGCTTCTCGCCGAGTCCCCTTTCAAAGGCATAAACACAAACTCGGAGCAAGCCTTGTCCTTCATTGGTACTGAGCGTTTAGAATCCGTCTTGATGTAATAATCCGGACCGAAGCTTGAGACGGAATTCTACTCCCTTCCTCGTCTGTGACCCATCAACACACACCCCTTCTAGTTTCTGACAAGACTGCACCCATTCACTAATCGGCGAAGCATGGAAGGCCAGCTAACTCACTGTCGACTGTGTACACAGTGCGAGTCGGAGTACTGTCACGTGCTCCTGCTGAATGGGATATCACGTGGTACAGCGCAACCAGCCAATGGGCGTCGGCAACACTCCCTCAGCGTAGCGATGAGGAGACGACATGGGAAAGTCCACCTCATTGACAGACGAAACCTGTTTGAGTTTACAGTCGCTAAGCAGTTATCTACCTTTACATCAACCACACCGCGCAGTAACCATGCGGAATGTTGAAGTATCCGAGTTCATTGTATAGCAATCCATTCCTTGAGAACCCGTGGAGACCGACGAACAAAACTTTGACCCAAGACATTTTCAACAAAGCTCGTAGCAGCGAGTATATAGCGAGTATACAATGTACGCTGCATGGAGCATAATGGTTATGCGTAACGGTATCGGAGTGGTTTATCAACCAGACGAGGTGTACAGAAGTTTATGTTGCCCACGGGTTGCTGTTACTTGGCTCCCAAGTGCTCGGGGCTATTTTCACAGTTGGGAGGAATAAGGATAGTGAATGCCGCACATTGAATTACGCACCGGGGATCCACGGAATTTTAAACCATCTGGTTTTTATACGAGTTGAAAATTTTTGCAGAGTCTTTAAAGATTATTTTACAAGGGAAGGATAACTTTTGACGTTTTTATTACAGTAGGTTTATCAAGCTGATTGGATGGCGATGAAATGTTTGGTTGTAAAATGGGATATCCCGCTGTGATCCCATTTACCGTCTCAATAACGCTGCACAACCACTGCTAGATTTACCTACAGCATTTAAGATATTTTAATGCTTTAAGCGATTGCTTGCTTGAGTATTCGATAATAATATACAGAAGCAGAACTCCAGCGGATTGCTGGATATTATACAATTGCAGTAGTATTGATTGTTATTCAACGAAGATGATAGGTGAAGTGAATTCACATCTGCAATAAGTTCAAGCTGGGTGCTGGTGGGTAAAAAACTTGTTCAAGATTTACGCAAATGGAACTGTGCTTAAAACACTCACTGACCCGCTAGGACAGACTCATTCTGGTAAATTGTTTCAAACGAAAAATACAGAAGTAATATATTCCCCTATGACTGTTGTACAAATCGAATTCAAATGATTATCTATAAGACTCGTTCAATCATTCTAAGACGCAATAAGATAAGTTTTCCGCGCAGACCTTTGAGACATGATCGTACATTCACGTCAACTTGCCGTGATGGCGCAGTTTTAGAGCACAATTCCAAGCACAACTGTTTTATTCAAATGGCACGAATTTAAAACAAATATTGAACATGCCAGATCTATACGTAAAGTATAGGTATTCAAGTTGAGAATAAACCCCCCTATCCCAAGAGCCTTCATTATATAAAATGTACCCTAAAGATGAAAATTCCAGGCAAAAGAATTATTTTAGTTGGTTGGATGGTTTGTTGTTTAACGCCGCACTCAGCAGTAATGAAGCTATATGGCGTCGGTCTGTAAATAAGCGGGTCTGGACCAGACAATTCGGTGATCAACAGCATGAGCATCAAAATACGCAATTGGAATACGATGACATGTGTCAACCAAGTCAGCGAGCCTGCCCACCCGATCCCATTAGTCGCATCTTACAACAAGCATGGGTTACTGAAGACCACCCATGTATCACAATGGTTTCATAGTCAGCACACAAACAGTGTTATTCCATAATGATGTATTTGATACGAATAGCAAAGTTGTGGTTTGACCGTAACGACTGGAGTGTGTCGGCAACTGTTCGGTCAAATCCAGTTAATAATGATAATGTAATCATGTTGAAAGTTGTATAGCGCCTGAATCCAAGGTTTACTCTAACTAGGCGCTTGATCGAATGTTCTGTTGAAAAGAACTGTTTTAAGTTCTTTATAGAATGGAGTTTTTTGACAAGTTTTTCAAATTTACAGGTAGCTGGTTCTATAACATAGGAACCATGGTTTTTTACCAGGCATGATGTCACCCACTCACTCACTCTCACACACACACACACACACACACTCACTCACTCACTCACTCATACACACGCTACTGATCCATAACAATTCTCCTAGGAACACAAATATCACATATATGTGAACGTGACTGCACAATTATGATGTTTCATTCAATACAGTATGTATTTTGAGAAACACAGGACCTTTCTAGGAAAAGATCAACATTTCTTTCACTATCAATTACTAAGAATTACTCAATACTAAAAGTCTTTATACCACTAATCGGCTTACAGTCAGGCTGGATTACCATCTTTAATACGCTGTATGTCACGGTAATCCGATAGGAATACCACAGGTGTCATTATAACAGGAACCGTATCTGCGTGAAATTGCATTTGTATAGTCGGTGTGGGAGAGCTTAGACTCCTGACCGATACGCAATCATCTGGCCTTGTGTCACGCAGCTTTCGGTCTATTACAACAGAGTGATGCTAATTAGTAAGAATTTGTACGATTCATATTTCTGTCGGGTAATTAATTCTCTATGGGCGCGTTATATTGTCAGAAAATAGCCTTGATTTTAAATGATGGATTTGGAGAAAGGATTTGACATGATTTAAATGTAAATTGTCACGTTAATTTAGTAAGTATTGTTTCGTAATGGAATTACCGTATTTCTTGATTAATGATGAATGGTAAAAATGAAGGATTGTAAGTATCCTCAAGGCTTACACTTACCGAAATTAAACTGTAATAGAGATCGTTGTAGAATTTCTAAATCGAATGTGTTACTAAAATATGTATGTTTATCGGATAGGTTTAATTAAATTTCATAATCTGATTTTAAAGAATGGTATACATTCCCCAATACACGCAGCGTGAATGTAACACACACATCGGATTGTGGACCTTAATTACTGCTTTGCCTTGCTCCAATGCTGAGCCCATGAATGTATAGTAATGCTATCCTTCGAATTCTAGATAAGTGGACCCCAGTCTGTTATTTAGTATTTTTTAGAAAGTATTATTTAAACTATTAATTTTTACCATTGTGTAAGTCTACTTTTTGCCATATAATTCTCACTGGTATTTGGCGAAAGATAAGGACTCACACTTTGGGATTCTGGTCCTGATGAGAAGAGTTGCGTACCCTCTTCGCGCCAGGATCCGCTTATTGTCCTCACAAATGTTGCAAATTCTACAAACTGAATTACATTGATATTTTGTCCCGACCCAGTGTTATGTAGTTGGAATACTGTAAAAATGCTTTAAACACCGCTCTAAATATGACAGTATATTTCTCATTACTACCTCATTTTACATTTTTCTGACTTCTTGTGGACATGTAATTTAATTAGTATGATACACGATCGAACGATGCCTGTGTTTTTGTTCTCGGGGAAGTGCAAAAATGTAACTTTGACGTAAGAAGCGATAGGTTTGACGAATCTGCCTTTCTCATCGTATTGTCAGCTATAAATAAAACTGAAAGTTTTAAGAACATGCGTACTGGCTGAAAACGCATTAACTGTGAATATGAGCTTGTGATAACGTTCACGGATCTCAACCATTCATTAATGCCGAACGCGAACCGACCTGAATTTTAAACAGGAAGAAAGTCCATGAGTTTTTCTGCGAGTGTTTTTATTCCAAACTAACAGCGTGCGGCGAACTTCCTCTTGCGACGGCGAGTTTTCTAGAATCTAGTTTCTCAGGATTGCGTATGTGCCTCGACGCTATTTAAGTACATGACGAAATTTATATGTATGTAGACATATGTCAAGTGAGAGGAATGTAGTCAGTATATCAGCTACCCACCGACGACATCCAGAAGAGAGTGGCTTGATTTTATAACAACTGAGGGTGTCGTCTTGCTTCACGACAGGTCAGGGGCGGTGGGGTAGCCTGGTAGTTAAAGCGTTCGCTCGTCACGCCGAAGACCCGGGTTCGATTCCCCACATGGGTGCAATATGTGAAGCCCATTCCTGGTGACCCCCGCCATGATATTGCTGGAATATTGCTAAAAGTTACCTTTACTCTCATCTCTAAGACACATTAGTCTGTCAAAACAACGCAACGCAATGCGTTCAGATACCACATAAAGCGACATTATAAAACAATGCAAAATACGTGTAATTCGGTCAAATAGAACTATTGTAAATTAAGGAAAAGACCCAAGTTTCCGAGGTCTACAAGCTACTTAAGTCGCTACCGTCCGTTTGCAATTCATATTTTCCGTGTTACCAACACATGTAAAATATCGAAGATCCGGGTTTAGTAGCCCGTGCTTGTTGTAAAAGGCGACTTACAGGATAGTGTTTGTAGCGGTTGTAATATATTCACATTATTGGCAAGATACAGAAAGGATGTTAACATGTCTACAAGATCCGGGTTAGAATAGGTCTTCACTAACCCATGCTTATGGTAAGAGGCTTCTAACGCGATAGGGTGGTCAGGCTCGCTGACCTGGCTGACACATGTCATCGTACCCCAACTGCGTAGATCGATGCTCATGCTGTTGACCACTGGATTGCCGGGTCCATACTCGATTATTAACAGGCCGGCGCCATATAGCTGGAATACTGCTGAGTGCGGCGTTACAACAAACCTATCAACCAACCAACCCCAGCGAGACGCTGATTTTCTACATCTTTGACCTGTTTTCGACAATTGTCTCAGCAATGATTCCAGATGACCAACGGTCAGTATTGAACGCATGGTGAAGACAAGAGCGGCGCTGTTTGTATATACCCATTCTATTACCAACCTCACCTTACTTATTAGCAGACGTGCCAGTCCATGAGGTGAGGTGAAATTGGGTTTAACGTCGTACTTGAGAATATTTCGCTCATATGACGACGTGCATGCGTGTGTATGTGTAGGTGCGGCTGCTTGTACTAGCCCAGACTGAAGCTGGTTTTATAGTGCTAGCCCACTGAGATACCATGCCGCAGTGAAGCATGAATACCCCACTCAGACACATTATACTGACTCCCAGCCGACCAGTCCTTGTTGTACCCATTAATGCCGAGCGCCAGGCAGGGGCCAACAAGTACCATATTTTAACGTTTTTTTGTATGACTTTCCGATCTCCGTGAGTCCACGACCCCAACGGATACATTCTGCAGAATAAATTATATGTCTTTTTATAAAATATAATCTTTTTATAGTTTTTGTTCGGTGAACGTTACACTAAAAAAAATATCCCAGCTATGTTTTGATGGCCTTTAAATAATTGTCTTTGGACCAGGCAAACCGGTGATCGGTATTCTAAGCAAAGTCCCACGTCTGGCCACCCAATCCGCCTCATTCCGGACAATTCTAACCCAGATTAACCATTATATCTAAACGAACAGTGAGTGAAAACGTTATTTCACAACGTGCCAGTTTCATACTGGAGGAGAGCAATGCAGGTGTTAGAGGTATATCACCTTGGTGCCTTGATGTAGCTGACGACCACCTTGCTGCTGCTGACCAACGTCGAAACATAATCGGGTGGAAGCAATGTTCGATTCCTGGCGTGACCAAGGAAGGTAACTCTGTCCAGCGAATTGCGGCTCCTCGAACAGCTGGCCTACCAGGCCTCGATGTAGAATTAGATTAATAAGATTATGTAAAAAAATTACTTTCAGAACGATTTTCATAAAACATGTTCATATTTTGTGTTACTTTTTGTGCACGTTTATCAGTTCATGCCAATATATTCGTGGAATGCGAAACTGGCTGATCTAAAATTCCCTCGGCTTATCACATAGTGAACTTTGAACCCGGTCTAAGTGGTCGCGCGACAAATATATGACGTGTTGCTTTAATGATATGTCTAGACTAGGGGCGGCATTCGTCACTCCAGCTTCAACATTAGGTCACTATTTGACGTTGTCAACACCGCCCCTAAGTCCTACCAGTGTTACAAGCGTTATTCAGAACGTGGTGCCTTGTGAACGAAAGTGGGGATTTTATATTCACGAGTGACATGAGTTGTCGTCGTTTTTGGTGGATTTCAGTGACGAGCACATATGTATAGAACGATATTACACCACGTTTATATGATTGCCCACTTCCTTCTTGAGAGAACTGGCCTCGTTATTGTCAGCTGTAGAGGCACGTGGGATGGCATATGGAATTTATGACAAATAATCACTGGGGTTTTATTTTGGTTTTTTTTTCGTATTTTTTTTCGTCGTGACTAACTTCCGTCTCTAGGGGATGGATCCATCAGGCAGCGGATCACATGCGTGGTACCAGTCACTGAATAGTGGCACCAAACTGCGTGACAAGTGTAAAGTGATTTCATATAGTCTGTCTCATAGTCCCTGAGCCATATTAGTTTCCCTACAGTCTAGCCCTCCCTGCAATGCTAAGCCCCAAACGAAGCAAGTCTAGTTTTTCCCAGGTTCATTTTAATTTTTTTAATTATTTGTTACAATCAAAATTATATATATTCAGAGACTAACCGTTAGTCTATGATTTCATATATATAGAACATGCTCGTATTCACAACGTTAATTCAAGTCATGTTGACAAAGAAGTGTAAATATAACTGAACAAATCTCCTCTTTATTGTAATAAAATATTACGTTTTGCTCTACATATTTTACATGCTTTTCTGTAATTTCAAGTCGTAACATTCAGGACCAGGGATTGGTCTAATGGGTGCAGCTCTTGCCGACTCAACGGAAGGTCAATGGTTCTATGATGAGCCGCGTAAAACCAACGAACTTCAAATGATGGCGATAGTTGTTACTCTGTCTTGCTACAGGCTTTCGGGATATCAACAAGGATTGGATGAGTGAGTGAGTTTAGTTTCAAACCACACTCAGCAATATTCCAGTTACATGGCGGAGTCTGTAAATAATCGAGTCTGGACCAGACAATCCAGTGATCAACAGCATGAGCATCGGTCTAGGCAATTGGGATACGATGACATCTAGTATTGGACAGATTGGGGTCTGTGTAATGTGCCTGAGTGTTGTCTCCTTGTTAAACTGTGGCAAACTGTGGCACGGTAACATGTGTTATATTTGGGATTACTCTATGGACCAGCGTTACATACTCAGCTACCGCGACTTCGGGAAGTCGGACAACTATCACTTTGTGTATGTGAGTTCTGGAAGAAAGCCAGCAAATATATTGCATACTTTTCGGCCGTGGGAGCCGTGCATACCTACCATTCCGACTTCCATTTTGTCGCGGTAAATTTAGGCGGCTGACTTTGTGTGCTTGGTGGATGAATCTGTAATCAAAAAAAAATTTGTGCAATCAAATATGACAGTAAACCACTCATTCAATCTGGAAGAAAGCCAGCTGCCATTGCATACTTCATACCATTGTCAAATTACTTGGTGGATGACAAAAACAATCAAATATGACAGTAAATCATTCAGTTTCGTCTTTAAGGTCTGATTTAGGTCAAGGGTTTCTGATTGACTACTTGTTGGAGAGCTGCAGATAACCTTTTGGGTCATTGAGTTATGTACTCGCTTGTGTTCATCTCAATTGGGTATCTTAATTGTCCTTTGAGTATCCAAATAAATTGTACGCACCTCACTCAAACTCAGTGGGGTATTTTGCCATTTTCCATTTATTGTTAAAATATAATAAAGTTCAAATGTTGGTTTACGTGTTTGTTATTTATGTTTGATCTGTAATATGAGAAAGGATAAGAAAGACTGCAAGTTGTCAAATTCATGTGTGAAATAGAACTTCTCAATATACCTCAGTTATTTTCTCTATTTTTGTGTGTACGCAGGTAGGATCAAATTTATCGAATATTTGCAAAAATTCAAGCATACTTGTACGCAATGGCGTAACAGGAATTGAGTTTTCACATACATATTTGTGTAATTTACGCATTTATCTGTACCTCTATAATGTTGTTTTACGCCGCACCCAGCAATTGAGATACGATGACATGTGTCAACCAAGTCAGCGAGCCTGACCACCCGATCCCGTTAGTCGCCTCTTACGACAAGCATGGGTTACTGAAGATCAAATTCTCACCCATATCTTTGCGGGTCTTTAACTAAAGTGACCTTACTGGATATCCAGCAATCGGTATACAATGGTGTATGGAAAATAAGGCTTACAAGCATACACACGATAAAAGACAATGAGTGTGCGTGTGTGTCTGTGTGTGTTGTGCGTATGTGTCTGTGTGGTGCGTGTGTGTCTCTCTGTGTGTGGTGCGTGTGTGTCTCTCTGTGTGTGGTGCGTTTGTGTGTGTGGCGTGTGTGTGTGTGGTGCGTGTGTTTCTGTGTGTGGTGCGTGTGTTTCTGTGTGACTTGTGTATACGAGGATGCTTGTGTGTCCGGAGGAAACCCAACAGTATTCCTGCGTATTCCTTGATCCAGCAGTGCGCAGATTGCCGAGGCGAGAGATGTACAACACGCTACACAACAGCCGTTTCGGTTGAGAAGATCTCCTTGCTCTGAAAACTCAACCAGATCTTATCTCTGTAGAATATCTCTGTATTGGAACAGAAAGGGTGATTGATTAATGGTGACAGTTCTATGTTATTCTTTTCTCCGTTTGAACCAAAGAGAAAGAATGATTCACATATGCTGTTTGCAGGTAAATACTTTTAGAAAAGGGATGGGAGGGTACGTAAACATTTGACGTATAGGCAATAGTGCAGTGTACCATTTTATGGCTTCTGAATCACTAGTCTCTCTGATAGACCCCAGGGCAAATGTTTAAGATAGCAAAAAGACAATTCCATTCAACCGTCAGGCTTTTTTCAGTTCTCAGTTAGCCTATACCCACACCCTTCCTAACTCTATCAGCTTATACCCATCCCCATCTAAGCTCTATACCCATCACGTTCCCAGCCCTATCAGTCTATACCCATTACGTTCCCAGCTCTATCAGTCTATACCCATCACGTTCCCATCTCTATCAGTCTATACCCATCACGTTCCCTTCTCAATCAGCCTATACCCATCACGTTCCCATCTCTATCAGCCTATACCCATCACGTTCCCAGCTCTATCAGCCTATACCCACCACGTTCCCAGCTCTATCAGTCTATACCCATCACGTTCCCAGCTCTATCAGCCTATACCCGTCACGTTCCCATCTCTATCAGCCTATACCCATCACGTTCCCAGCTCTATCAGTCTATGCCCACCACGTTCCCAGCTCTATCAGCTCTATACCCATCACGTTCCCATCTCTATCAGTCTATACCCATCACGTTCCTTTCTCTATCAGTCTATACTCATCACGTTCCCTTCTCTATCAGCCTATACCCATCACGTTCCGAGCTCTATCAGCCTATACCCATCACGTTTCCAGCTCTATCAGTCAATACCCATCACGTTCCCATCTCTATCAGTCTATACCCATCATGTTCCCAGCTCTATCAGTCTATACCCATCACGTTCCCAGCTCTATCAACTATACCCATCACGTCCCCTTCTCTATCAGCCTATACCCATCACGTTCCCAGTTCTATCAGCCTATACTCATCATGTTCCCAGCTCTATCAGCCTACACCCATCGCGTTCCCAGCTCTATCAGCCTATACCCGTCACGTTCCCAGCTCTATCAGCCCATACCCGTCACGTTCCCAGCTCTATCAGTCAATACCCATCACGTTATCAGCTCTATCAGCTCTATACCCACCACGTTCCCAGCTCTATCAGCCTATACCCACCACGTTCCCAGCTCTATCAGCCCATACCCGTCACGTTCCCAGCTCTATCAGTCTATACCCATCACGTTCCCAGCTCTATCAGCCTATACCCATCACGTTCCCAGCTCTATCAGCCTATACCCATCACGCTCCCATCACGCTCCCAGCTCTATCAGCCTATACCCATCACGTTCCCAGCTCTATCAGCCTATACCCATCACGTTCACAGCTCTATCAGCCTATACCCATCACGTTCACAGCTCTATCAAGGTATACCCATCACGTTCACAGCTCTATCAGCCTATACCCATCACGTTCACAGCTCTATCAGCCTATACCCATCACGTTCCCAGCTCTATCAAGGTATACCCATCACGTTCACAGCTCTATCAGCCTATACCCATCACGTTCACAGCTCAGTATTCATCCCATTGGCTGCCCCTTCACTTGAAACATGAGGGTTCCTTAATTAATTATCCATTATCACATTTTGTTCTTTTATCACTTTCACGTTGATTTATGTTTTTGACTATATGCCTTGCACGCCCCTCCCATCTGCTCTAGTCTGCCCCACAGATCCTGAAAAAATATACCCAATGCAGCCCAGAATGTGTGGCAACTCTAGATTACACAGAAAATGAAGAAAATCTCTGGTCTCCTAATTATTGTATTTTATTTTAATTCAAAACCATTTTTTCTTCTGTAAAATATGTTCATTTCTGAGACGAGATGGTAGTCTGCACATTATCAAGGGAAACACCTTTTAAATGTCCCGGTAACCCAATATCTCACAACCAGAAAAATAAAACGTCAGTTCAATTTGTCGGAAGTCCTTTTGATGGCTTTCAGAAATAAAAAGACAATCATTACTTTTTGTGATATCTGGCATGACCTTTTTATGACAACGGATCAAAAACTTAGTATAGATTCTGGTGACTGCAGACACCTAATGAAGACGACAAAATCTTGTTTGCAATAGATATCAAATGCAATAGATATCCAATGTCCATTCTGCAATTTATCGCAAGAAGATGAGTACCATGTATTACTTGTATGCCCGAAATATTTAGAAAAAAGAGAAACATATTTGCCATATTTTTTCTATAACCAACCGTCGAGACAAACATTCTGTATGCTACTTCGCACAGAAAATATTGACTTGTTGTTTAAGGTAGCCCTTGTGTTGTACCACGTACTTATGTTGAGAGAAAAAAATGTTAATTGTGAATAGGTGTTTATGGATTTATTGATGTTCCTGTAACTCGCGTATTTACAGGTTGCGCATAAATGCGCTGTTATTATTGTACACATGTACTATTGGCCTCAGGGCCACATATACAAATAAATATGTCTGTCTGTCTGTTAGGCCAACACGCATGTACATACCGCTGTATATACAAGGTATTTATCCTGATAGTCCTACTCATGTTGACAGCCTGTCAGCATTACCTGCCATTTAGATGCTCATAATATTAATCTCTGTATTCTTCATGGTCCAGCTTAGATAAGAGTCTGGAATGCTAGCTGTCAACGCTTATATTTCTATTTCAAATACGTTTCTTGCATCCAACTAACATCTGTGTTAATCTGATGTCTTGACCTTTTTGTCTAAGCCTTTTTCAAGAATCTACAGTTACAAGATTACTTTTAAGAAATATGCTTATTTTTAAACATGAGACAGGTTTTTATATTCATCATTTGTATCTGAGCTGGGCCATGATTGGCAGAACGGGAGATGTGTCAGCATCAGCGAAGAGGAGATTGATGCAAATTCGATCTAATCAGATGCAATTAGCTTTAAGATTTCATAAGACGGAAGATCAGAGCATAGCATTAATGACCCAAAGAAACAGTATGGAAGGTATTTTTAGATTGAAAATAACTCAATTTGATGTTGAATTCTGTCTTAACTTGAGAACAGATTTTTTTGTGTTTTGTGTTGAGTTGAGTTTGGCTTGACATTGGTTGATTGTACTCAGTACGTACCCAGTGCTTCGTGTGCTGATTAAACTGAGTTGAGATCGGTGGAATATAGCCGACATCCAACTGACTCATCATGCTATTACCACAATGACACAATGGGAAGTCAGGCGTGGACGTTAGTCCCCAGGAGGCTAAGCTGGTCTTACGGAGACGAAAGGAGTCTTGTTGAATTTATGGACATTGTGCTATGGCATTTACATCCCAGTAAATAATAATGGCTGACTCGGTCCTTATATTACCGTCTTCGACATGCCTGTGGTTTTGACTCAGAGGTATATTTATGGTATGACGCAGAATATGTAAAGGGCGTTTGGGAAAATGGCAATATAGAAAGCTTCGAAATAAACACGTGTACACCCTCAGACGCATTCAAGTCAACAGACCTGACCTTGCTCTTGTCTGTAAAACCAGTGACATTATTTTCATCATTGTTCCATTTGACAGTAATGCGATTTGACAAAATCAAGGAAAACAAGGCAAATTGTCGGAAATATCATACTTGCTTCCCTTGTACCAAGTTGTCTGACTACTTGTTATTGGTGCCTTGGGTTTGGTTCCTCCCGGTCGTTTCACTGATATTGGGGGAGTAAGGCACACAGCCCTTCTGACATTCTGTGTTGTGCAAAAGGCTGCAGTGTTGGGGAGTTTGCAGGGGCGGATACAGCTTTGTGAGAAAGGAGGGGTCCACAGTTCATTTTCACCCGTTTTCACGAGAGTTTCAATGGTCATTTCATAAACTGTCAGGACAAAAGGGGGTGCGCTTCCCTGCAACACTCTTCTCTGGGTCCGCCTTAGTCTGTCGTACAGACCCTGAAGCAAATATATCCAAGAAAGGCCACGCAAGTCTAGAAAATGTGGCAAGTCTAGATTTACTCAGCTTCAGCTTCTGAAAATGAAGGAAATCTCAGGGCGCCTTTTCATTATTATTTTTTTACTATGAACTCTTTTCAGTAAAAGATGTTCATTTCAGAGACTAGTTGTTAGTCTAGATCCGCATATGCAGTCTTCATAGTGTCGAAACAATTATTGGTGGCTTGGACTAAACAGCTTCACAACGAAGACGGCGGCTGTTATCACAATGATAATGACAAACTGGATTGGGCGGTCAGGCTCTGTGACTTGCTGGATGGGTTCTGATAGAATCACTGTTACATGTGTCGATGATCAATCACAGGATTGTTAGGTCCTGATTAGGAATTTTTCCAGACTGCTTTTACAGCTTTAGTAATGGCGAGCGGGACGTTATACAACAAATAAACATAGCAAAAAACCACGATGTATCATGTCTACTGGTGTAATTCACTAGTGAAGATCGTGATGTTCTATGTATACTAGTATCTATTTTCAGACAAAACTATCGTCGTCATTCGTCACGATGCCCTTGACTATGGGCACCCATCACCTTGATTGGCAAAACAACCACGTAAGTAGCATAAACAAAACGTCTTCTGCAAATCTAGAAAATTTTAAACATTGTTCACTCAAACTAAATCAAATTGAAGGACGACCATTACACAGAGACACACAAATACACAAACCTTATCGCGGTACTTGGAACATTACTGTTTGACCATCAGCGATAGTATGACGTCATTTCTTCTTCATCATCAACATCAAGTGCGTTCATCCGGACACATTCATGGCGACAGTAATTTCTTTACTGCACTTATTTGGTTTCTGTAAATGTCAAACTGGAACTTTGAAAGTCTCAGTACTTATTACAAAAACAAACTCATTATTTGTATTACAACCGTAGCTATGGAAACAAGAGAGGGACATCTCTGGAAAACTTTGCATCTTAATTATATGAGTGATGCGAGAGGTGTGTGTGCGTGCGTGTGCGTGCGTGCGCGTGCGTGTGTGTTTGTATGTGTGTCGAGATCTCTCTCTCGATGTCTCTCGATCTCTGTCTCTCTGTCTCTCTCTCTCTCTCTCTCTCTCTCTCTCTCTCTCTCTCTCTCACTGTGTGTGTGTGTGTGCGTCTCTGTGTGTTCACTAGTGGTTCACCGCTGTGTCAATGATAATGGGCTGGAATTCCACACTGGAAGTCGCTGTCATATATATTCCTCCTTCTAGACTAACAACTAGTTTCTGAAATGACCATAATTTACAGAAAAAAAGCTCATAGTAAAAAAATAAAATATAATGAAAAGGAGTCCTGAGACTTTCTTCATTTTCTGAGGCTGTGGAAATCTAGACTTGCCATATTTTCCAGACTTGTGTGGGCTTTCTTGAATATATACTGAGTCAAAAAAGAAACTTCACATTCTTTCTTCAGGGCACTAAAAAACAACAAGAGATGGTAAGATGGTTAAATTGTTATTATTTCATTGCTGAGATCTGTGTGATGTACTCGATACACTGACTGTGCCATAATCAGTTCCATTAGGCTACACCGCCGTTCCAAAACATGGGTATACAGAATGTCAAGTCACAAGAATAAAAATGCGAAATTTTTCAGTTCAATATCGTGTATGGCCGCCCCGCGCATTCACCACTGCCAAACACCGTCTCCTCATCGA
The DNA here is from genome assembly GCF_003918875.1 of Haliotis rubra. NCBI lineage: Eukaryota > Metazoa > Mollusca > Gastropoda > Lepetellida > Haliotidae > Haliotis > Haliotis rubra. Next base: position 1,394,574 of record NW_025764937.1, on the reverse strand, counting down.
CTGTCTGATGCTTGTGAACACGTGGTTGGGGATTCTGCGCCATTGCTCTTGCAAGGCAGCGCCAAGTTCCTGCAAATTCTGAGGTTGGTTCCTAAGACCACGAAGCCTTCTCCTAAGTGCATCCCAAACGTGCTCTATTGGTTTAAGGTCAGAGGACCTCGATGGCCAGTCCATGACGTTGATTCCAGCGTTTTGAAGGAAATTTCGTGTCAACATCGCGGTATGCGGCCGAGCATTATCATGCTGGAACTGTAGACCTGGGCCTAGTCTGTCTCACAGTCCCTGAACCACATTAATTTGAATACTGCCAAGCCCTCTCTGCAGTGCTAAAGCCCTAAATAAAGCAAGTCTAGATTTCCTCTGGTTCTGAATCTCTGGTCTCCCTAGGGCTCCTTTTCAATATAAATGGGCTTGTTTGTTACTATCAAAATTATATATATTCAGAGACTAAGCCTTAGTCTAACAAATGGGCTTGTTTGTTACTATCAAAATTATATATATTCAGAGACTAAGCCTTAGTCTAACCTGGGCCATGAGCCGCCATGAGTTCAGGGGTGAGCACCTGGTCGCGGTAAGCTGCAGCTGTGAGGTTTCCACGGATGACCAGAAGTCGGGAACGGTTGTTCCCACAGAAAGCACCCCACACCATGCAACTTCCGCCCCCGAATCTGTCGACTTCCTGTACACAACATTGGGCATAGCGTTCACGATGTCGTCTCCAGACTGCCGCCTGCCGTCCGCGAATCTGAGGGTAAACCTGGATTCATCGCTAAAGACGACTCGATTCCAGTCTCTCTCTGGGTCCATCGGAGGTGACGTTGGGCCCACAGCAGACGTTGACGGTGATGAAACGGCGTCAATATTGGCCCACGATATGGACGTCGAGAATGGATATTGGCAGCCCGCAACCGATTTCGAATGGTCTGTGAGGACAGTCGACCTCTAAACATCTCAGCCCTGGTTCGTGTAGCCGGCAGAAATCTGTCACGTAGGTGACGTAGGACGATTTGACGGTCTTCTGCTCGTGACGTCACACGTGGACGACCCGACCTTGGGCGATCAGAAGTGGTGCCAGTTTGTTGTAGACGACCTCGCAAGTCATACACAGTACGACGGCTGCATCCCATTGCTCTTGCGACGTCAATAACTGATCTTCCCGCTTGCAACATGCCAACGGCACGTTCCCGTTGCACATTTGACAATCGTGGCATTTCAAGTACCGTTAGAACTGTGGTTTAAAAGTGTTTTTTTCAATTCTTGAGGCCAATGCAAACACGTGCATATGAAGAAAACGTCGATGCGAAGATCACGTGATCGATTGCACGTGCAAAACCTGATTTGGCACTAACGTTTTTCTAGAGTCGAAAGATAGGAATCCCATTTCGGATACATAGATGTATCATCAGAAAAACATTATTCATTATTTTTCAAATTACATTTTGTGAAGTTTCTTTTTTGACTCAGTATATTTGCTTCAGGGTCTGTATGACAGACTAACCTCCTTCATTATCGGCATTTTCTGATAACTCTCTGATTACGGTTTTGAAGTCATGAACATGATTAGTCACTGGGATTATTGAAGGGTGTAGTGAAGTCAGGATATGATTGCCGCACTCAGCACTATTCCAGATATATGTCTGGACCATATAATCCAGTGATCAACAACATGAGCATCGATGACAGTTGGCAAGCAAGTCAGCAAGCCTAAGCCCCCAATCCATTAGACGCCTCTTGCTGGGTTGCTGGAGACCAATTCTAACCCGGATGTGCTCGGGTCACAGAAGTCATCCATCTTAACGTTTCTCCCGAAGTCATGGAATTGATTAGCCGCCAGTAAGTTTTTTACAATATTTGTCATGATGTGTATTGAAGTGTTCCCCACACGTCAGAACCAACCCATACCGCATTTCATTCTTCTTCCTCAGGACGAATTTGTGTTGAATGTATTTTCTAAGAAATATATGCCATGTATGTTGCCATAGCAAAGCAAATCTACAAATGCCATATCTATTACATTCCTAAATAACAATTTCCATGTTAAACGTATACACATATGGACGACATACACATCCTTCACATCTCACGACAGAAGGAAGGTTCATGACAGCTGCGACAAGTTTGTGATCGATTGATTCAATATGAATTCAAAACTGATGTTAGATCTTTCTGCGCCGTTCTTTTCAAAAGCCTTTTATGTTTGCCTAAACGTGATTAAACATGAACAACTTTGACTACCAACAAAGAGCAAAAGCTGAAAAAACGCAAAATGTTTCTTCAAAGGTCGTGATTTTATCGAACACACAATGTGCCGTGATCAGGGTTTCTGTTTTTCAGAATATGTCCCCGATAATATCCGGTTAGAATTGGCCTTCAACAACAAATGGGTACCGTAAGAGGCGACTAACGGGATCGGGTGGTCAGGCTCGCTGACCTGGTTGATGTATGTAATAGTATCCCAATTGCGTAAATCGTAGTACTAGATGTCGAACCCATGACACATGTCATCGTATCCCAACTGCGTAGATCGATGCTCATGATATTGATCACTTGATTATCTGGTCCCATCTCGAATACTGACCGGGATACAAATAACGAAAGGTGTGGATTTTGTCTTATTTTAAATCTGCGAAAAGCACGTTGCCATTCGTTCGTTCGTTCGTTCGTTCATTTCCCATTCGTTCGTTCATCCCGGTAGACTCTGCTTTTACACTCCAACCGATCTCAATCCGTGCCTACGAAGAACAATAACGGCATTTTTATTTGTACAAGTCGCTCTTCCTTCTTAGTTTTTTAGACGCTTTGACTTGAGAGAGATCTTCCTAAATCCGTCCCCAGATGAACAGGAGATTATCGCTGGGCAATACACTGATCATCGAACACAATACCCCTCAGACTCCCAAAGAGGAACAATCGACAAAAGGACCTGTTGCGTCTTGCCCAGTGTCTTTACCAGCGCACGTCACTTACACACATCTTTGAACAAGGCTTAATTAATTTGCTTTGTAAACAGGTGAGTTGACAACTGCGGTTGACTTGGGCCACTGAGACGCCGACAACGGCATTGTAAGACGACATCAAACACGATTACGTGGCTTCAACAGGTCGGTGCTATTTACTTCACGTAATGTGTTCATTAGGCGCGTTGACGTCAGGTGGAATTCAGATCTCGCGTGGCTTCCTCCGTTGTTTGCGTTGCAATTTCTCAATGGCTTCTCGTGCGATCCCAAAATACTCCACGCTATACACAATAGGCGTTGTGCTTTAACCGTGTGAATTTTGCTTTGATGGACGCTCACAGCTTTGTTACCAGTGTCAAAGGGGGAAAACACGATCACTGGGAGCGTTACAGAAAATTATTTCTATTATGCTGATGGTCAAAAGTTACGCACCCATAAACAGTTAAAGGTGACTTGAAAGAAAGACCCGTACTTGTACCGGAAAAGGGAAGCATACCCCTTAGTTACCATTCTTATGAAATGTTCCTATTTTTGTAATAGGCAACTCTAAATAAACGGACAGTACATTGGAACGTCAGTATTATTACCTTTACGGTGTTTTTTTTGTACAGAACTGATTTAGACTAGTAGCACACTTTCTTTTCTCAGGCAGTTAAGCTATCCCTCTAGACTAGCATAAAGTTTCCAAAATAGATCTAGGCAATAAGGGAGGGGCGGTGGGGTAGCCTAGTGGTTAAAGCGTTGGCTTGTCACGCCGAAGACCCGGGTTCGATTTCCCACATGGGTACAATGCGTGAAGCCCATTTCTGGTGTCCCCCGCCGTGATATTGCTGGAATATTGCTAAAAGCGGCGTTAAGCCATACCCACCCACCCACCCACCCACTGACTCACTCACTCACAAGGGGGCGGTGGGGTAGCCTAGTGGTTAAAACGTTCGCTCATAACGCTGAAGACACGGGTTCGATTCCCCACATGGATACAATGCGTGAAGCCCATTTCTGGTGTCCCTCGCCGTGATATTACTGGAATATTGCTAGAAGCTGCGTAAGACCATACTCACTCACTCCGTCAAGCATCGATTTGGTAAGTGCAGGAGACGTGACATACATATGTGGTACAGTCAGATAATTACGATACAATCATCGGGTAATTATGGCACAGTCACGAGGTAATTGTGAAACAGTCATCACCCACATTTTGATAGTCTTTGATTCATTATGAAACACTTATCACTTCGTCATGCTACAGCCGTCAGTTACTTACTTACAGCCTAAAATATCTGCAGCAGCACCCTGTACCTGTTTACGTGTTGTTTTGTACCGAAAGACACTCTGAACACGTAAAGTTCCATGTTGGCTTGCGTCGATACCACGACTTGTTCTGTGAGATAAACATGTTGTTTGTTTCACTCTGCATGCTTTTATCACCTGGAACGGCGATTTATGTCGCCTCCAGCTGGTAAGGACTAATCTATCTTTAGATGTCTGCTTCGTTGGAAAGAAGCATGTAATGGATAAGTACATAACACATAGCAATGCATGTTATAAAAAATATCACACAAAAAGCGTTTCCTGTATTTCGATGTTTACATTGACCTTTAAACAATGTCATAATTCTTGTTCTGAGGAAAAAATACGCATCAACATAAGAAATTGTTTGAACTGTGAACAGTGTACACAATAACTGCTGCAGTACACACAGTATCGTAAGTTAGGTAATGGGAACAAATTCAGGTTTCAGCATGTTTCTTGACATCTTAAGTGTATAGACTTGTTTAACTTGAACGTGGGTTCCTCTATCCTGATAAGAATTTGATTTGATGGTCTGAATGAACTTGCGTAGGGGCGGTTGTAGTCTGTCTCACAGTCACTGAACCACATTATTCCCGTTCTGCCTAGCCCTAAATGAAGCAACTTTAGATTCCCTCAGGTTCTGAATTATATCAATTTTATATTCAGAGGCAAAGCGTTTGTCCAGGGCGGTTGTCGTGCATTAAAATAGTAGGGTTGGATATTGCCCTGATTTTCATATTGCGATATATTGCAATAATTTAAGAGATATTGCAATATATATTGTGATATATTTACTGGAAGGTTTCTGTCCAAGTGCGTACATCATAAATTCATAATAGCTCTCTGTGTGCGACATCATCTTCTCCGTTGCTGTTACACCATACTTTCAGGCTCCCCGTCCCCATTGTGTATGGCTGTATGCCAATCGTTTACAGATAAATAAAATAACATAGAGCCTTAATGTGGAATATGTTGCACCGACGTTTTGCGAACATAATGATAAAGGTAATAGTATAAGATGATTTCCATAGTCAGTGTTGTTTGCTTAAACAAAATGCACTTCAGTTCAGTATGTAATTATTGTTACTGTATGTGATTCATTCAGATCCATGAACTATTCCCAAATGAAACAAAAACAAGATTTAGTTGAACAATTTGAGATTAAAATCGCATGTGACCTCCAATAGCTAAGATCCTTGACTGGAATGTCATTATACAGTCCTACATTTTTTCTAAGACTCAGGCCTGTAGGATAAATTGATATCATATGCCGCATTATGAAACAAACAAAAATAACCAAATACTGTGAACTGTGAAATGGTCACTCAGAGCCAGAGACTCTACTAATAAGTCCAAATACAAAATGGTCCATTTGAGGCCACTTAATTCCTCCAAATGAGACCATTCAAACCCACAAAACGTAAAGTATTTGGTAGACTATTTGGCAATTCTGGAGCCACTTCTATTGACACTTCCACTTGTAAAATGTTGCATGAAACCAACAGAAATAAAAGTATATTTGGCACTTTTAGACCACATTTATTTGCTATGGAAATCAAGGGCAGATAATTCAAAGGGCGCTAACAGTAGGGACAATAATGTGGTTCAGGGACTGTGAGACAGACTAAAGTTCCCTATTTAAGAAATAAATTCAGCGTTAAACATCCTGGTTTAAAACAGCTAGATATGCCTAATTTTATCGTTTAGACCCCTGCTACCCCATTCACTTCACTACACCCCTCCCCACGAAGCAGCTCCACTCCCCAACCTACCCCAAGACTGTGGTTACCTGCCGACTGAAGTGTCGCACTGTTTACACATGTGTTTCCTTGCTACAAGCTGGGACCATCGCGGTAGTTGATGGAGGTGTAGATAACAAGAGGGCTGCGGAGATGTTGTGTAAAACCTACATGGCTTCAGGGGGTTTGGTCTATTTGCAGCGTGAAGTGTAACCTACTACTTTGAGACACGTGTTAAATAGGGTACGTTCAAGAGAACGAAGTATATAGGTAGGTAAGTAGATACACATCTTAACGGAATTCATACGTAGCAAGCTATACATACACGTACTTACGCACGCACACACGCACACACACGCGCGCGCACGCACACATACACTCACACATATACACAGATTGCGCCAGGGTGTGTGTGAGTGAATGTTAAAAACACACCAATATGATTTTAAATTTATTTTTATTTTTTAAAACAAATCTGGATCGGCAAACTATCTAAACTAGCTGATATAAAAGTTAAAACCCCGCTAAAGGGAATACGTTAACAACTGTTGGTGCTCTGTAAGATAGTGATAAACATGAATATATAAAACCTCAAATGAATTACACGAAGCTAGTATATTGTGTCAGTGATATATGTCCCTTTAGGAGAAAGTAACATTAGTATTTTTCTTTTAGGACCGACAACAAAAGAAACACATGACGACACTTTCTTAAAAAACTGGATTGAAACGTTTGAATCAACAGAGAAGTATAAATATAGCGCCTCTCCACTGTGCTCTACAACCTTTCCCGTCGCTACACGCCAAGCCCGTTCTCATTCAGTAGTTTGCTGTATCGTTGGCCGCTTATCGAAGTACTATAAATTTTTAACGGTCACGCCTTGGTGGCATTGAAAGTAAGAAAGTCACAAAGACCTGGGTTGTATATTTCATGAATGGGGGACACTCAAGCAGAAGGAGATGAATAAACGTGTATATATCCGTCGACCCAGTTTAGACTTGCACTTGTGTCTGGAACGATTGTAAAGATTTTTGTTTGGGTAGTTGTATAAGTGGCCTGTGTGTAGGGGAGGTTGTGTAGAGTGGGTCGCTTGTTCGGGTGAGTGGGATTGGTAGTGTCGTGGGTGGAAATGGTCAGGTGGAGGTGGTGTGGGTGTGTGTCGGAGCGGTGGTGGTACAGTTGGTTTGAGTTCATTGTAATCAATAACTAGTAGATGAGGGCCGTGTTGGCGGTGTGTGTGAGTGTTGGTATGTGTGTGTGTGTGTGTGTGTGTGTGTGTGTGTGTGTTTTAGGTGTAGTGTCTTGGGTAGACCGTTTTGAGTATAGGATTATGAAAGGTTTGAGTGGTGAGTATAGGGTGAAGGGTGTTGTATGGTGACTATACGGTGTAACTTAAGGTGTTGGGTTATAAGTGGTGGGTATAGGGTGTCAGGTGTGGGGGTTTTAGTGGTGGGTGAAGGATGTTCTGAGATGGGTATTGGGTGATAGGTGTATGGATCATATGGTTTGCATAAGGTGTACTGGGTGGTAGATTATGGTTTGCATAAGGTGTATTGGGTGTTAGGTGTATGGTTTACATAAGGTGTTTTGGGTGTTAGGTGTATGGTTTAGATGAGGTGTATTGGGTGGTAGGTGTATGGTTTACACAAGGTGCAATTGGTGGTAGGTGTATGGTTTAGATGAGGTGTACTGGGTGGTAGGTGTAGGGTTTACATAAGGTATATTGGGTGGTAGGTGTATGGTTTACACAAGGTGTATTGGGTGGTAGGTGTAGGGTTTGCATAAGGTGTATTGGGTGGTAGGTGTATGGATTACACAAGGTGTATTGGGTGGTAGGTGTAGGGTTTACATAAGGTGTATTGGGTGGTAGGTGTAGGGTTTACACAAGGTGTATTGGGTGGTAGGTGTATGGTTTACACAAGGTGTATTGGGTGGTAGGTGTAGGGTTTACATAAGGTGTATTGGGTGTAGGTGTAGGGTTTACATAAGGTGTATTGGGTGGTAGGTGTATGGTTTACATGAGGTGTATTGGGTGGTAAGTTTAGAGTTTATGGATGGTGTATAAATGTTATGCATTGTAAAAGCTGTACGAATTTACGTAACTGTAGTTAATTTCATTATATTGTTTGCATTGTGTTCAGTGGTATTGTGTGCTGGATACCTGTATCTGTATGTTTTTGGGTATACAATGTGTGATTATAATACATGTATATTTTTGTGTTTATGTATGTATGTATGTATGTATGTATGTATATATGTATGTATGTATGTATGTATGTATGTATGTATGTATGTATGTATGTATGTATGTATGTATGTATGTATGTATGTATGTATGTATGTATGTATGTATGTATGTATGTATGTATGTGTATGTGTGTGTGTATGTATGTATGTGTATGTATGTATGTATGTATGTATGTATGTATGTATGTATGTATGTATGTATGTATGTATGTATGTATGTATGTATGTATGTATGTATGTATGTATGTATGTATGTATGTATGTGTGTTTATATGTATGTATGTATGTATGTATGTATGTATGTATGTATGTATGTATGTATGTATGTATGTATGTATGTATGTATGTATGTATGCTTGCATAGGGTTTACATAAGGTGTATTGGGCGGTAGGTGTACGGTTTACATAAAGTGTATTGGCTGGTAGGTGTACGGTTTACATAAAGTGTATTGGCTGGTAGGTGTACGGTTTACATAAAGTGTATTGGCTGGTAGGTGTGTGGTTTTCAGTTTTTGAATTGTGGTGGGTGTAAGTTTGGACTGAGACGCATAGGTGGTAGGTCACAGGTTGACTTGGTGTTTATTATAAGGTTGGTGAGTGTTTTGATAGATGTAAAGTTCCAAGTCCACATACATGATGGTTTTTCTTGTTTTCGTTCGTTAAATGTCGTGTGTGGATTTGCGGGAATTAGAATGCTAATCAAAATATATAGTATGATTGTTTCAAAGCAATTGGTTGTTATATTTTTATTTTCACATTGACTAGATTACCACAGTTTCTGAAAATAAATAAAGTCTCTGGGCTCCTTTAAAATTGTAGTTTATTCTAATTTTGAAACTTTTTCTGCAAAATATGTTCATTTCAAAGACAAGCTGTCTTATATAAATTCTAGCATAACACATTCCTCACCGTCATGACAAATTGTTTATTGACGACCAGTTTTCAACGCTCCCATCAACGACCGAACGACCTTCCATTCGCTGTTCTCGTCAGACACATGCATAAATATAGACAGAACATTAACGTTTTCCTAAAAAAGAACAATGCCAGTTTGTTTTGCAGCGAAAGGATGTATATATGACTTGCAAGAGAGGGAGGGGGGATGATGGGTGACACCGCGTGTCTCGGTTACCCGGGTCCTTGAACCCATGCAGTGGCACAAACATCCAATGTTTATCTGAGTCTGTGAAACACGCTGTGAATAAGCCATTTATTTCAGCATTGTGTTGTAACGAAGGAATTATGTCTTCTTTTTCAAAGGTCGGTGTCACTCTGACATTAAATTTGATAGCTTTTTTTATTTTGCTCTCTCGATCTCTGTGACGTTTGAGCGTCAGTTTATTTCATTGAACGCCCATCAAATACAACATCCATTAAACTCGAGAGTTTATCCATAAATTGAACTTAACATAACAATGTTTTCAATCTGTCGTCCACCAGACCTCCATTATGCGAAAGTATCGCCTTGAAAACCAAGTTCCTTAGCAAACCAAATTACGACATGTCGTGATAACCTGACACTGGTAATGCAATTGAAATTTTACGACATCCGTCAGTCAATTCTGAAAGAGGTCGACAGAGCAATGTGCTGAGCGTCATCCTATTGTCGCGCATGCCCAGTGACCATTATCGTTACAGTGCCCCCTGGGGAGAAAGGTAACACTGTCCAGTAGCGTCCTATTGAGATCCACATCCCCTTTCTCCAACATTAACCCCTTCATCAACCCCTCGTGCAACCCCTTGACCCCCTGTTTATGCTCATCTCCGCCCGCCATTGTTCGTCTCGTCGGTCCATGTGACGAGAATAAAGCGCCCCCTGGAAGGAGTGATGTAATTATGGTAACTGTGCTATCAGATGTTTTCATGTGTCTGTACTGCTTGGCCTTGTCGATTTGCATGTGAATTGGATTCTGTTTTGACATTTTATTGCTGTCTTGAGTACAAAAGATTTAAGCTGGCACTTTCGTTCACGATGTTTTATCTGTATAAGTGTTATGGGTACTTGTGTTGTAAAGATAACGGCATTTCTAAATTTGTTTTAATTTTGGGTACAAAGGGAATTTTAATTTTTTAGTACAGGCAAAGTATAAAAAGCTCAAACTATAAAATATTGTAAACGCTTTCGGAAAAAAGTGTTTACATGATGGACATCTTGGATCTTTAAAATCGGGAGAAAAGCAAGGTATGAAGAGTGGTTAAAATGTTTGAAAAGGACCCTGAAGCTTGTTTCATCTTTTTGATAAATAATGCCTTCAGAAGATATAGGATAAGTAAAGAAACAACATGAAACGTTCATCTCAGGTCAGGGTTATATGCGATGGCGGAAAGAAATTGAAAATGCCAAGACGCACTTTACTAAAATGAACTGTGTAACTTGAAGTACGTGCAGTTGTCTGAATACTTAAATCCTGGGATGCGTGTTTGCGAGTGACTGAGAGAGCCCAGTTTTTAGATGTTCCTGCCTTCGCCGAAATATAAGTGCGTGAGTTCAGTTTTATGCTACTTTTAACAATATTCCAGCAATATCACGGCGATTTACATCAGAAATTGGCTTCACACATTGGAAAATCGAACCCGCGTCTTCGGCGAGACGAGCGAACGCTAATCCACCGCTCTCCGAAATATAAAAGATAACCAATAGTCAGACTTATTGAATCCTGGAGCAAATAAGGGATACAACTCGAAGTCTTTTGTCGGCTAGTGTCACCCGTGCCCCCGAACCTTGCAGATAGAGGGTTTCTTCATTACGCAGGTGATTGGGGTTTGACATTTCCGCGACCAGAGCCAAAGAGAAGAAGGGAATAACGGAACAAGAGAAACAAGAAATATAAGGAGGGACAGGTGATTTGTGTTCCTCCGAAACGTAAAAGAAAGAAATTAATAGCAAACTTTTTTTGGTTTAAAAATAAATGAGGGGTACTCTTATAGATGACTAGCAAATTAGAATACATGTATATTTCGGGAGAGTGATAGGGTGGATGTGCCTGTAGCGGGGTGGGGATAGTTGGAGGCAGGGGAGACAGGATGAAGATGAAGGGGACGGGATGAGGTTTGGGGGTGGGGGTCGGGGTCGGGGCGGGGTGCGTCAGCGAGAGAAGGAGTGAAAAGGGCGATATTAACCCAAAATAATGGAATAGACACAGGAATGGGAGAAGTCAGTGAGTTTCATTCTAGCAGCTAACCAGGTGATTCGCACCGACATGTATCTAACTGTGCCTGGACCAGTGTTTGTTTGTTTGTTTGTTGTTTAACTCCGCTCTCCACAATTCAGTGATCAACAGCATTAGCATGAGTAATTGGCATAAGATGGCATGTGTCAACCAAGGGTTAGAATTGATCTTCAGCAACCCATACTTGTAAAAGGCGACTAACGGCATCGGGTGGTGAGGCTCGCTGACTTGGTTGACAAATGTCATCGTATCCCAGTTGCGTAGATCGATGCTCATGCTGTTGATCACTGGATTGTCTGGCCCAGACTCGATTATTTACAGACCGCCGCCATATAGCTGGAATACTGCTGAGTGCTGCACCACAAACCAACGGACCTAGGTGGCAATGGGGTAGAGAATAGATGATGTCGCTGTATCGAGAATGTTTGAAAAAATATAAATAAATAGTGGATAAATATAATGGAGAGTATGTGCAGTATGGACTGACAGGCATGGAGGTCATTGGGGGTTGTTTACCTTGGTAAATTCGACAACAATTCGACCAAGTGGTAACAGGGCTTGTTGCGATTCAGACATATATCCCTACGAAAAACACACTAAGTATGTTATTGGAGCCGTGTCTGGCGGTGAACGGCACCAGACTGGGTATTACACCATTACGCGCGACGGGTTCAGCGCCCACCTGATGCTATTACCTACGTCTGATCCAATCCTGGTTCCCGGGCCTCTCATTGGTTTCTATACAAACCAATGAGAGGCCCAGGAACCAGGATGCATCTGATCCCAGAGCTCGGGAGACAGAACCCAGTGCAGGTCTTGCAGACGCCCTGTCAATCAGCATTTAGTCAGTGACATAATCGAACTGGTAACTACATGAACTCACGAAACGATAAGAAACACTCACGACAGTGTCTCTTTCAACTTTACGGATAGATTGGTGTTGAATGTAAGTTTATTAGAGAGCATCAAGAATCGCAAAGAATGAGAGCTGCAGACATGGCATCGTTTGAAGCCTTCGCTTCATGGATGGTTCTTTTAATTATACACGTCGTTAATGACATCGGTTCAAAATACTGATCTTTCCTTTACCTGTCCTGATTCTGGTCCTTCCCACACAGTGCATATTCAGGCCTAGGCTGTGTCACAGTCCCCTGAACAACATTATTTTCCCTAATGACAAGCCCTCCCTGCAATGATGCAGCCCTAAAAGTCTAGATTTCCCCAGGTACAGGGTCTGTTAAAATCTGCAAGAATCTCTCACCTCACTGGTGCTCCTTTTCATTTGGGTTTATTTGTTACTATCAAAATTGTATACATTCAGGGACTAAGCGTTAGTCTAATTCAGGCCTTGAGTCACTACTAATAGTTGTGATCAACCTATTTGCAGTTCCTATTCGGGTGTTCAATCAGTCTCTATTCCTCAAACCCTACACAGACCCTTCTCAGTCACTAAACAGCCTCTTCACAGTCCCTATCCAGTCCCTTCTCAGACCCTTCTCAGTCTCTAACAGCCTAGTCCCTATTCAGTTCCCACTCAGACCCTTCTCAGTCTCTAAACAGCCTCTTCAGTCCGTATCCAGTTCCCACTCAGACCCTTCTCTGTCTCTAAACAGCCTCTTCACAGTCCCTATTCAGTCCCGCCTCAGACCCTTCACAGTCCCTGCTCAGCCTCTTCACAGTCCCTATCCAGTCCCTTCTCAGACCCTTCTCAGTCTCTAAACAGCCTCTTCAGTCCGTATCCAGTTCCCACTTAGACCCTTCTCTGTCTCTAAACAGCCTCTTCACAGTCCTTATCCAGTTCCCACTCAGACCCTTCTCTGTCTCTAAACAACCAACTCCCTACCCAGTCCCTACACAGACCCTTCACAGTCCCTGCTCAGCCTCTCCACAGTCCCTACCCAATCCCTACTCAGACCCTTCTCAGTCTCTAAACATCCTCTTCACAGTCCCTGCTCAGCCTCTTCACAGTCCCTATCCAGTCCCTACTCAGACCCTTCTCAGTCTCTAACAGCCTCTTCAGTCCGTATCCAGTTCCCACTTAGTCCCTTCTCAGTCTCTAAACAGCCTCTTCACAGTCCCTATCCAGTTCCCACTCAGACCCTTCTCAGTCCATACCCAGTCCCTACTCAGACCCTTCTCAGTCTCTAAATATCCTCTTCACAGTCCTTACCCACTCACTACTCTGACCCTTCTCAGTCACTAAACAGCCTCTTCACAGTCCCTATCCAGTCCCTTCTCAGTCTCTAAACAACCAAGTCCCTACCCAGTCCCTACACAGACCCTTCTCAGTCTCTAAACAGCCCCTTCACAGTCCCTATCCAGTTCCCACTCAGTCCCTTCTCAGTCTCTAAACATCCTCTTCACAGTCCCTGCTCAGCCTCTTCACAGTCCCTACCCAGTCCCTACTCAGACCCTTCTCAGTCTCTAAACAGCCTCTTCAGTCCGTATCCAGTTCCTACTTAGTCCCTTCTCTGTCTCTTAACAGCTTCTTCACAGTCCCTATCCAGCCCCTTCTCAGACCCTTCTCAGTCTCTAACAGCCTAGTCCCTATTCAGTTCCCACTCAGACCCTTCACAGTCTCTAAACAGCCTCTTCAGTCCGTATCCAGTTCCCACTTAGACCCTTCTCTGTCTCTAAACAGCCTCTTCACAGTCCCTATCCAGTTCCCACTCAGACCCTTCTCTGTCTCTAAACAACCAAGTCCCTACCCAGTCCCTACACAGACTCTTCTCAGTTTCTAAACAGCCACTTCACAGTCCCTATCCAGTTCCCACTCAGTCCCTTCTCAGTCTCTAAACAGCCTAGTCCCTATTCAGTTCCCACTCAGACCCTTCTCAGTCTCTAAACAGCCCCTTCAGTCCGTATCCAGTTCCTACTTAGTCCCTTCTCTGTCTCTAAACAGCCTCTTCACAGTTCCTATTCAGTCCCCACTCAGACCCTTCACAGTCCCTGCTCAGCCTCTTCACAGTCCCTACCCAGTCCCTACTCAGACCCTTCTCAGTCTCTAAACATCCTCTTCACAGTCCCTGCTCAGCCTCTTCACAGTCCCAATCCAGTCCCTTCTCAGACCCTTCTCAGTCTCTAACAGCCTAGTCCCTATTCAGTTCCCACTCAGACCCTTCTCAGTCTCTAAACAGCCTCTTCAGTCCGTATCCAGTTCCCACTTAGACCCTTCTCTGTCTCTAAACAGCCTCTTCACAGTCCCTATCCAGTTCCCACTCAGACCCTTCTCTGTCTCTAAACAACCACTTCACAGTCCCTATCCAGTTCCCACTCAGTCCCTTCTCAGTCTCTAAACAGCCTAGTCCCTATTCAGTTCCCACTCAGACCCTTCTCAGTCTCTAAACATCCTCTTCAGTCCGTATCCAGTTCCTACTTAGTCCCTTCTCTGTCTCTAAACAGCCTCTTCACAGTCCCTATCCAGTTCCCACTCAGACCCTTCTCTGTCTCTAAACAACCAAGTCCCTACACAGTCCCTACACAGACCCTTCTCAGTCTCTAAACAGCCACTTCACAGTCCCTATCCAGTTCCCACTCAGTCCCTCCTCAGTCTCTAAACATCCTTCTTAGCCTCAGCTCTCCCACAGTCCCAATCCAGTCCCTACTCAGACCCTTCTCAGTCTCTAAACATCCTCTTCACAGTCCCTGCTCAGCCTCTTCACAGTCCCTACCCAGTCCCTACTCAGACCCTTCTCAGTCTCTAAACATCCTCTTCACAGTCCCTGCTCAGCCTCTTCACAGTCCCAATCCAGTCCCTACTCAGACCCTTCTCAGTCTCACAATCAGCTTCCCAGTCAGTCACTGCACAGTCCCTGCTCAGTCTCTGCTCAGTGCCTTCCCAGTCTCTAATCAGCCTCTATTTACTGAGAAAGTGTAATCCAAAACAAATGTTTCAAGCCTCTATTTTACCACTTAGTCCTTACTCTGTCATACTCAGTCGCTATCGTAGTCTGGTGTCCACCATTTGAAGGTGGATGAGGTTGGCAAATAATCCAAATGGATGTCTGCTCAATTTAAAGTGCTGTCATAATGTAGACTTCGACTGGGAATGCCAACTCATCTTGACTCAATCCACACCCTACACAGTCCCGACTCAATCCCTGTTTAGTCTCCACTCAGTCCTCACACAGGCTATCAGATCCCACTCAAGCACCAGCAGTCCACACACAGGCTATCAGATCCCACTCAAGCACCACGCAGTCCACACACAGGCTATCAGATCCAGCTCAAGCACCACGCAGTCCACACACAGGCTATCAGATCCCACTCAAGCACCACGCAGTCTTCATTCTTATACGTCCACTGATTCCCAATTCGGTCTTAATTGTTCATTCTCTACTCAGACACTACTCGGTTGCTACTCAGACCCAACACAGACCATACTCAATTGCTACTCAGACACTACTCAGTTACTACTCAGACCCAACATAGACCATACTCAATTGCTACACAGACACTACTCAGTTACTACTCAGACCCAACATAGACCATACTCAGTTGCTACTCAGACACTACTCAGTTACTACTCAGACCCAACACAGACCATACTCAATTGCTACTCAGACACTACTCAGTTACTACTCAGACCCAACACAGACCATACTCAATTGCTACACAGGCCCTACTCAGTTGCTACTCAGACCCAACATAGACCATACTCAATTGCTACTCAGACACTACTCAGTTACTACTCAGACCCAACACAGACCATACTCAATTGCTACTCAGACACTACTCGGTTGCTACTCAGACCCAACACAGACCATACTCAATTGCTACTCAGACACTTCTCGGTTGCTACTTAGACACAACTCAGTCCACACTCAATCCTTACACGGACCAGGCTCAGTACGTGTTCAATTCTTCCTCAGACCCTTACCACTCGTAAGTCAGTCCCCTACTCCTCTCAAATCAGTCCCAACCCACTCCTTTCTCAAACCAAACACGATCTATACGATCTCCCCTAAATACCTTCCAAAGTGACCACTCAACTCCTACTCAAGACGCAAGGTATCACAGCCATGCAGCTTTTTTTTCAAACACAATCTTCTCCACAGGAACTCAATCAGCACAAACTTGGTTTAAATCTGACTGAGTATGTGTGAGACGTGAAGGCTTAAGTTAGGGATCGGTACTGTCAGTGAGGTACATCTTGCAGACGATGTCCGTCTAACTGTCTCCAGTTGATCATCAATGGACGTGTAAATGTATTCCAAATCAGAACCGGTTCCATTGTTGCTATGCGAAGAAAACACTGGTACGTAATAGACAGATGCCTAGCCTAATCCCCGAGCGTCACTTATGTACTATGTGGAACAATGTTTGTCCCAACTCTTCTTCCAATTACGGGGAATAGAAATCGATTTGTCTTCGCACTAGTGGTATTCTGTGGAGAACCAAATATCCCGATCTGGTCATGTCCATAGCAGAACATAGCCATCCGGGTTCCCCAAGCAGCTGTACATATGGGCCGTCAAAATAAAATGTCGCTTACACGTTTTTCCGAAACAGATGAAAGTAGAGATCGTTAAAGTAGAATCTCGTGTATTCCCCACACAATTGTATATAGACGTGCGTTACCGTAGCACCTTGTCGTGTATTCACAACGTAGCTGTATACAAGGGACGTTAACATGAAACCTCAACGTCATCTCTTCCAGGTACTGCTGTGTATTGGAGACATTCAAGTCGGATGTCACAGCCATTTTTTCCACGTGCACTGTCCACAGTCGTCCAAACAGAGCTGTTAACAGAAGAAATTAACGTAGAACTTCACCATCACATTATCCACATACAGCTGTATACAGAGCATGCTATACCAGAGCATGCTATGCCAGAGCATCCGCGTAATTTGTTCATCATTCACTGCTGTATAATGGGTACGCTGAAATAGAAACTCGCCGCCAAGATTATTAAGGTATATCATCCAAACTCAACCATCAGCTGTCTGATTCAGACCATAACATGTGGTCCAAAGGAATTCTAATTTAAACACTGGAATATTAGTTTGCATCTATAATCATGATTATGTAACTAGTCCGGTTCATGTTATTCTTACCAATGTCTCCTGGTTAAACTATTCAATCATACTATGTGATTCATGTATTGGTGCAAATAAAACTGACTTTTACATTTTTCAACAGCATTTCAGTTATCTCTGATTTGACATTTACGACAGGACACACCTGGTACTATGTGAAAATTGAGAGCTCTGGCTTATACCGATGAATTATGGGCTGCTTTTAGCATTGCACCCTTCCCTCACTTACTTACTGTATTAGGACAGAACTTTTCTGTTGTAAACATTTCATGCACCCATAGGTCTTGTGTGTGCCTTTCTGCTTTTATCAGGTCGGACTTCCATCTAATTAATAATAGTAATAATAGCTCAGTCAGTCACTGAGACACTTGAACATACATATATAACTCACTCACACACTGACCTAAGACACATTAAGCTTACTTAGGAAACAAGTTATTTCTTCATCACTTTCAGTGCCAGCATCTGGGAAACAGCATGTACACTGAAGTAACAACCCTTAATTGATTAGGCTTTCCAAGCCAGGGATTGAACAGTTGAATTCTACAACTGTCAATAACTAAAATTAACAGTTGGTAATAGAAATGAAACACAGACTCACTTATAACAGATACGTTTTAATGTCATAAAGCCCTTACTTCAACATTTGTAATGGTAATCATTTCACTGAGTGACATTGCAAGTAATGATATGAAGTATTTCACAAACAAAGACCTGGGGGAAAAGACAGGAAAATGTTTACATTATTATTGAAATGTGAAATAGCTTAAGAACTAAAATTCACATAAGTAGTAAAATTTACATAAAACCACTCAGTGAACGAAACTTTGAATAGTATGTGTTATCAATTCATACATTTTGTCAAGCTTGAATGAAAATGTTTGAAGTGAATAGTCACTATACATGTAGTTTTAAGGAAAGAATCTAAACCAACCACAGTACTCTGGTTTTAACATGATATAATGGACATAGTGTATGTGTACATTTAAAGTCGTTCATGTCCTTACACAGGATGCAAACGCTTTCCTCGTTTCACACGAGTTGTGAAAAGCTCTGGCAGAATGGCTTTGATATAAAAGTCATTGAGTAGAGAGAGGCAGCCCTCCCAGAATCTTGAATCAAAGTGTATTCTTTCCACATGACAATCCTTCAGAGTCCATATGAAAAAATCACACCAGTTCATTTGGGATAGAGCCATTTGTCCTTGTATTTGGTAATAGTATGTGTGGCCAACTTTCAATTTAATTTCTCCTTCCTTGAGCGAAGAACAGAATTGAGGATCTTCCGCTGCCTGGTGTACTGTGGAAAGCCGCCACTTGTAAGGACACTTAATTTCAAGAAGTCCAGTTTCATTTCCAATGTGAACAACACCATCAGGACTGGATCCAAGATGAGGAAAGTCCTGATGCACCATGAAACCACATGTAACAACCTTTGCATTCACATCATGTTTCTTCATCAGATTTGCATATTTTCTCCTTGCAGCCGACTCATGAGTGCGTCCCCATCTCAGAGCATCATTATCAAATGGTGAATATGCAAAAATGGTCTTTACAGCATTATCAAGGCATGTAGATGTTTTCAGTTTACCGACAAGGCCAAAATTGGAAGAGGTTAATCGCCCTTCCCTTGCTGAGCTCCACATGTTATTGTTGGCTTGTCCACGTGTGTTCTTCTCAATTGTTACACAGTCTTCTTTTGAGATGGACAAGGCACTGAAATACTCTGAAAAATACCTGATACAATCTTCATTTTTCAAATCACAGGTGTCTGCATAGTTGAAATCAACTGAATGGAGGGGAGGTACTGATACATGGGATTCCTCAGTCATATTGACAACAGACTCTTGAGTCAGTAACCACCCTGCATGTGGAAAATGTTCACAGAGTTTTGGAGCAAATCTGTCCACATTTATGGGTTTAACCATCGATTTATCAGGAGCATTAGTAGCATCTTGCCTTATAGTTGTTGTCTTTTTATGTTCTATCCACTTGTGTTTTGTGAATGTCATATCTTGTGATTTAACAGGACTCAATTTACGTTTTCGTGGCTGGTTCCATTTGCATTCCTGTGAAGTAGATGCATGTAAGCCCTCAAGTTTCTTTTCTGAGATGTCAACCAAAGCATACAGGACAGCAGCGACATGGTTGCAAGATTCTCCTTCACTGAAACAGATAAATTGTTCACTGAATGTCAAATTGAAAATGTACAAAAAAAAAAACCTAATTCCATATCAAATGAGGTAAAACAATACACTGTAGGCATACGCTTTACTTGGATACGGTCCCGCACACATAAATGGAACACATCTGTATTACCAGGGATACTCTACAACCTTATAGAGTCTCCCTGGTATTACATATGCCGACAACGAACGCTCAAACGTTATTTGGTTATACATTCAAAGTTGAATCAAGTCCAGAACATTCATCACAATCGTATATACACAAGTATAGTTTGTTTTCAGTAAATGGAATTCATACTTTAGATCTGCCAGATAATATGATTATCGGTAATTTATTAGATCTACTTACCCGGCAGTGCAGTTGCAACCAGCAGCATGTACCCGGCCTGTAACCTTTGACAAGGACACCCACACATCATAATCTGGTTTCTGTTTCATATTCTGAGTTGGTATGGAAGGAATCACTTTGGCATTGACATAACAATGAGAACAGTCCGCGGATATGTGGTGATATCGGACTGAATGAACGTGTCTATCTTCATAGTACACTTTAGCTTTCAACTGGCGTTTAGCGTTGTTTGGGTCAGTGTCTAGTGTCCGCTGCTTGCTCAAAACCAAATAATTATACAGATCACTTGAACTAAATGATGGCATAAGCTCAACACTGCTATCCCAGCCATTTTCAAGCGTAGTGGGTCTGGTAAAAGTTCCCCGAGAGGTGACAGAAACTTCTCAAATCGTCTTTGTCTCACGCTGACCACGTCGTATGTATTGACATCTTCAATCGATCGTTTGCCAAGATCACGTACACCTTTGGCACGCAAAATTAAGTCAGACTTATTCCCTGAAACGTGTTCTCCGTGATTCCGTAAGTAGGTCTTAAGTTCACGCACATTCAGTTTATCAAAATTCAGATTCACGTCTTGAGTTTTCCCGCCTTGTTTCTCTGCTATCGACGCCATTTTGAACTGAAAACATCTCCGGAAGTGTCCTTGATAAAGGGAGATAACACATGGAAGGGGAGATAAGAACTTATTGGAAAGGACTATAGTCAGGAGACATTAAAGGAACCTCACCTTCATGTTTTCCACATACAGCGGTATACAGGGATCGATGCAGTTGAGTGAGTAAGTGAGTGAGTGAGTTCAGCTTTACGCCGCTTTTAGCCATATTCCAGCTATATCACGGCGGGGGACACCAGAAATGGGCTTCACACATTGTACCCATGTGCGGAATCGAACCCGGGTCTTCGGCGTGACGAGCGAACGCTGTAACCACTAGGCTACCCCATCGCCCTCGATGAAGTTGAAACCCACCGCAGCTGTATAAAGAGGACGTTAAAGATATATATCGCCGTCTCATTTCCCACATACAGTTTTATACAGGGATTGTTACACAGTTTAGTAATGTCATATCCAGCCCAACAACCTCTCGATGTAACGCGCTTGGATGGTGCGATATACTGGCAGAACTCAAGTTTATTGTATTACCAATTTGAGAAGCACAACGTAACAAAGTAGCGCTATTGTATGGCCATGTAGAGATGAAGAACATGTCAGTTTTTAAGTGTTTCATTAGTATCAGGTCAAGCTGTACAATGTGTTTGTAACTACTAATGCAATGCAGTTACAAATACCACGGGTTACTTTTTAATATTTAATCTAAAACACGAAAGGCCATTTCTAGGAATATGATTCGCGAACTGTAATAAGGATACGATGATTACTACGACGCCAGAAGTGTGCTGATTTAAGAGCCATCAAATCCTTTTAGCAGTGATGGAAATGTCAACTACCGACTAAATGTTGCCAACCCTGCTCGTTATGTTCCCCACAAGCAAAAAAACCAAAAACACTTTATCCTCGAAGGCATAGGTCATGCCATCGAAAGAGGCAATTATGGACAAATATATAATAAAATTTTGCCATAAATATTAAACTTGTCCCTATAATGTGAGCGTCGTGAAGTTTGGTACTATCACAGAACGCTTGGTGTCACTTGACTCGTCATTGCTGTCCGCCTCGAAGCTATAAAGTGTCAATTAATTTGAAGCACCAAAACTATCGCCCGTCTTATTAATGATTCAGGCAAAGATCGATTTTCAGTTAAAAATGAAAATCAAAAGAAATTAATGTAAAGTTGCGATTTTTTTTACTTTTGTCAAAAAACAGTGATCCGCTCATTTCTTGTGAATCATTGTGAAACACTCTTATGATTAAAACACTGACAGTATCCGAATAACTGTCACATTCTTGACATTCCTTAGAACCAATCTTGACATTCCTCAGAAGCAATCACATGTTCTTGGTCACCAGTGTCCATACGTTATGTTTCTAAGACACCTCCTGGCCCCCCGTGTCCAAAAATAATTCGGTCAAACGAATTGTAACGGTCTTCGGTGTTTCGGGCCATACAATTGCTAACCTATTGATCCCCCTAATTGTGAGGTTTTCAGGTGCTGAACAACCTCTTTGACAGTTACAATTACAAAGTTTTAATTATTCAGAGAGTAATTACCTGGACCTGAACTAAGGTTGCAGAACGTCTTGAAACTTGATTGCAGTGTGAGTCCAGAAACACTGATTGCATTGTTGGTCCCAAAACATTGATTACGTTATTGCTTCTGAAACAATTAACAGAAGCAAAAGAGCGAGACGGAATGGCTGGAGGACCAGAGTGGTGGGCGAGCGTTCTGTGAAGGGCGCCTTATATATCCAGATTTGATGACGTATGTGTAGAAATAACCGGGCAACAAAATCAGCGACTCGGTTGTAGAGTAAGCAGCTTTCGGAAACAGAGGTCAATGATTTCCTTTAAAAGGATTTTCATCACAGAGAGACCAGATACCAGACTGAGATTTCTGATTTTATTTATGTAATCCGTACTTCTTCAAGTCGGTTTGACATTTGAAAGCCACTTGTAGTGAGTGAGTGAGTTTAGTTTTACGCCAGTAACCGCCAGAATATCCATTGGTCGAACCATAAGACATCATTGGTTCGGAATAACGTTCCTTTTTGGTGCATAATTTTTAAATCTTGAAGGCACTACCAAAACTTGTCAGCACTGGCGTGAGCGCATATCTATTAACTGATATTTGCTTCATTAGATCTTGAAGGTACTACCAATACATGTCAGCACTGGTGTGAGCGCATATCTATTAACTGATATTTGCTTCATTAGATCTTGAAGGTACTACCAATACATGTCAGCACTGGTGTGAGCGCATATCTATTACCTGATATTTGCTTCATTAGATCTTGAAGGTACTACCAATACTTGTCTTGAAGGTACTACCAATACTTGTCAGCACTGGAGTGAGCGCATATCTATTACCTGATATTTGCTTCATTAGATCTTGAAGGTACTACCAATACATGTCAGCACTGGCGTGAGCGCATATCTATTAACTGATATTTGCTTCATTAGATCTTGAAGGTACTACTAAAACTTGTCAGCACTGGTGTGAGCGCATATCTATTAACTGATATTTGCTTCATTAGATCTTGAAGGTACTACCAATACATGTCAGCACTGGTGTGAGTGCATATCTATTACCTGATATTTGCTTCATTAGATCTTGAAGGTACTACCAATACATGTCAGCACTGGCGTGAGCGCATATCTATTACCTGATATTTGCTTCTTTAGATCTTGAAGGTACTACCAATACATGTCAGCACTGGTGTGAGCGCATATCTATTAACTGATATTTGCTTCAATTGATCTTGAAGGTACTACCAATACTTGTCAGCACTGGAGTGAGCGCATATCTATTACCTGATATTTGCTTCATTAGATCTTGAAGGTACTACCAATACATGTCAGCACTGGCGTGAGCGCATATCTATTAACTGATATTTGCTTCATTAGATCTTGAAGGTACTACCAAAACTTGTCAGCACTGGTGTGAGCGCATATCTATTACCTGGTATTTGCTTCTTTAGATCTTGAAGGTACTACCAATACATGTCAGCACTGGTGTGAGCGCATATCTATTACCTGATATTTGCTTCATTAGATCTTGAAGGTACTACCAATACATGTCAGCACTGGCGTGAGCGCATATCTATTAACTGATATTTGCTTCTTTAGATCTTGAAGGTACTACATGTCAGCACTGGCGTAAGCGCATATCTATTAACTGATATTTGCTTCATTAGATCTTGAAGGTACTACATGTCAGCACTGGCGTGAGCGCATATCTATTAACTGATATTTTCTTCATTAGATCTTGAAGGTACTACATGTCAGCACTGGCGTGAGCGCATATCTATTAACTGATATTTTCTTCATTAGATCTTGAAGGTACTACCAAAACTTGTCAGCACTGGTGTGAGCGCATATCTATTACCTGATATTTGCTTCTTTAGATCTTGAAGGTACTACCAATACATGTCAGCACTGGTGTGAGCGCATATCTATTACCTGATATTTGCTTCATTAGATCTTGAAGGTACTACCAATACATGTCAGCACTGGCGTGAGCGCATATCTATTAACTGATATTTGCTTCATTAGATCTTGAAGGTACTACATGTCAGCACTGGCGTGAGCGCATATCTATTAACTGATATTTGCTTCATTAGATCTTGAAGGTACTACATGTCAGCACTGGTGTGAGCGCATATCTATTAACTGATATTTGCTTCATTAGATCTTGAAGGTACTACCAATACATGTCAGCACTGGTGTGAGCGCATATCTTTTACCTGATATTTGCTTCATTAGATCTTGAAGGTACTACCAATACTTGTCAGCACTGGTGTGAGCGCATATCTATTAACTGATATTTGCTTCATTAGATCTTGAAGGTACTACCAATACTTGTCAGCACTGGAGTGAGCGCATATCTATTACCTGATATTTGCTTCATTAGATCTTGAAGGTACTACCAATACATGTCAGCACTGGCGTGAGCGCATATCTATTACCTGATATTTGCTTCATTAGATCTTGAAGGTACTACCAATACTTGTCAGCACTGGTGTGAGCGCATATCTATTAAATGATATTTGCTTCTTTAGATCTTGAAGGTACTACATGTCAGCACTGGTGTGAGCGCATATCTATTAACTGATATTTGCTTCATTAGATCTTGAAGGTACTACCAATACATGTCAGCACTGGCGTGAGCGCATATCTATTACCTGATATTTGCTTCATTAGATCTTGAAGGTACTACCAATACATGTCAGTACTGGTGTGAGCGCATATCTATTACCTGATATTTGCTTCATTAGATCTTGAAGGTACTACCAATACATGTCAGCACTGGTGTGAGCGCATATCTATTACCTGATAATGGCTTCATTAGATCTTGAAGGTACTACCAATACATGTCAGCACTGGCGTGAGCGCATATCTATTAACTGATATTTTCTTCATTAGATCTTGAAGGTACTACATGTCAGCACTGGCGTGAGCGCATATCTATTACCTGATATTGGCTTCATTAGATCTTGAAGGTACTACCAATACTTGTCAGCACTGGCGTGAGCGCATATCTATTACCTGATATTTGCTTCATTAGATCTTCGCGATTACCATACAGTAGTCCCCGCGACAAGACATTGTCATCACTTAGCTCTTGAAACCCTCACATGTCACTGCTAATCTTTGGAAACGTAATTATAGCAATATAGCAATTATCCCTTGATCAAACCCAAGGAAGTCTCATCTTTGATCTTTCTAACAAACGGTCACGGCATCCCCCGACCATGTTCTGCTCTAGAGGCGGAGATGGTACAATTTGCATTTGAACATGTATTTGGAATTCTGGGAAATTTAATTCTGTGGTTGGTAGCAAGAGCTGCACGGGATTCAATTAAACCTTGCAACGTGATCATTGAAAAACCGTCTCCCTCAACAGTGTTACAATTTACATATCCTGGTGTAAATTGTCATGCCTTTGAGACCGTTGACTTTAAACAGTAATTGAGAATGTTTTAAATCACCATGGTTACTGTTGCTGGTATTGGCAAGAATTCCAAGTCTGTTAGAAAGCAGAAGCAGACGACTGACAATGGTTCATTAGCATGTTAGAAGAACACACAGCTAGTTGTTATTTTTCATACAAAATGGTCTTGCGACTAATTCAGAAAAAGTTTCAGAGATAATGCAGATCGTTAGCGTCATCAGTATTTTTGTCGAGACAGCAGCTTCTCACAAAAAGGTGACGGATGCTATTTGAATTTGTCTTGATTAAAAATAAATTCAATTGTGGTTTCATTTTGTACAAAACTGGTCCTACGCATACATTATTGGGAAGGTGCTACATGGCATACCAACAAAATGTTTCGACTAAGATAATCCAGCACTCGTATGTCTATTAATTCGCGTGTCTGGGTTATGTTTCGACCTAACTTTGCACTTCATGTGACATGAAGCTCTCCCGGGGTCTGTGCGTCTGCGCTAACCGCCCCAACCCCCTTTTCACGCTCAGAGTCGGAGTGTTAATAGCGCAGGCGCAAGAGGCCCCGGGACCAGGCTGCTACCCGTGTCGCAGATGGATTTGCAAAATAGTTTTTCCGGTTCCGGTTCCGGTTCGCCATGCGTACTCCAGCATCTGTATCAACAGTTTCTGACACCCAAGGCGTGTTGGGTATGTCTTGGGAGGGGGATGTCCTCAATTGACTATCAGGAATCAGAAGTTTCATGTCTGTGTATTCTTTTCCTGGCGTAAACGTAGGACCAACTCATTTAGTTACTGTAACGGTTATGGGGCGGTAGCCTGGTGGTTGAAGCGTTTGCTCGTCAAGGTGAGGTGAGGTATTTATGATTTATCTATTTATTTATTCATGTCTCTATAATGAAATCTGAACACGTGCTTCGTACATATTAAGGATGTCGTGTTTGGGTTAGACTAAAAGCTAGTCTCTGAAATGAACATATTTCACAGAAGAAACAAGTTTTTAAAATTACAATAAAATACAATTAAAAGGAGCCCAGAGACTTATTTCATTTCACATTCTAGACTTGCATGGGCTAAATTGGGTATATTTGTTTCAGGGTTTGTACCATTGACTGTGTAGGGGTCATACAAGTGGGTTTTCGAACCTTCTCGAAGAAGACGAAAAATGATCTCGGTGCAAATGAATCACAATGAGATTAAATTCAACACGTGCAACGTTCCTTGAAACAGTTTCTTTCTGCATTCATATGGTATCACGTAACCTGCTCCTGTCCCACCTGCCGTGAAACCCTACTACATCGTGATAACACATCATGACACACAGATTATATGTTGAAGCTGACGCATACCGCTGATATACTGTAACAATATCAATCATGAATATTCATGAATTGAGTCTAAATTGACAGTCAGCGTGATTAATCAGTTGTTGGTGCATATTTCCCACAGATATCATATCACCTAGGTACATCTAGACCTGCTGGACGGAGAAGTTGATTAATTAAAGCTGCTCTGTATCCTGGTATAGGACGATTGACTTGTGTTTTACGCCGCTCTGAACAGCATTTTTGTCACGGCGTACATCTATTGAAAACTGAAGTGATGGTCTCTGATCTTGGCTGAAAATGTAGTGCCAACAAAATAATACAAATCGGGCGAACTTATAGAATTTGAATCCACCTTCCTAGGATCATG
The DNA here is from genome assembly GCF_003918875.1 of Haliotis rubra. NCBI lineage: Eukaryota > Metazoa > Mollusca > Gastropoda > Lepetellida > Haliotidae > Haliotis > Haliotis rubra. The sequence continues at coordinate 1,367,338 of NW_025764937.1, read as the reverse complement.
TCACGCCAAGGGGATGTAACTCTGCACAATGGATGACATCGCCTGATAGGACGACCCTGTCTCCGCAAACAATATATTTATCAAGAGTCCTTTCATAAAGATGTGAATGTCCATGGCGGTAGAAAGCAGATTACTCCTTTCAGAGTGCACTTGTAAGGGGCGACTAACGGGATCGGGTGGCCAGGCTCACTGACTTGGTTGACACATCGTATCCCAGTTCAGTAGTTTGGTGTTCATGCTGTTGATCACTGGATTGTCTGGTCCAGTTATTTACATGCCGCAGCAACATAGCTGGAATATTGTTGAGTGTGTCTTTAACAAACAATCAATCAGTCAGTTCAGTGTGCACTTGATCTTCGTTATCAGCTCCATGAGGAACATACTGTGAGGCGGCATGGGTTTATGTTGACTTATCATCTCATCTCAAAACGTACCTTTTTTCAGGGCGAACAAGGGCATAATTCCAGGCAAATAAATCACTTGTGATTTAGGAGATACAACATATAATAATGTGCTTCTATGTGCATGTATGAGGGACAGGACCGAAGTCCGGGAAACCCCCGCGACCAGTGTTACATAACAGATGACGTGGCCTGATTTGTGACCTGTTCTCTGTGCACACGTGCCGCCAACTAGTACAGGCATCAAGTGTGACGCCACGTCCCAAGTGTGTTACAAGTCATGTTGAAACAGTTGATTAGACTAAGGCTTAGTCTCTGAATATATTTAATTTTGATAGTAACAAACAAGCCCATTTATATTGAAAAGGAGCCCTAGGGAGACCAGAGATTCAGAGACTAAGAACATCTGCATTGGGGCTACACGTGCTGGGGTCATTACCAATTAGAAGTCACATCATACAACCATCAGATAACGCTATAAGTGAAAGGCATATTTATTGGCCCTCCTGTTAAGCCCTGTCCTATCTCCATGCTGTCATCACCTCATGTGGGCCAGTCGAGTGCCCCTACTGCCTAACATTTTACTGTTGCACTGCGGCCGAAACTTGTGAACATATGCCCACAATGTCGTGATGTCTGTATATAGACAAGACTAGATGACCTTCCAACAGCCTTGTGCCAGATCTTTGTGGAACACCAACAATAATTCACTTTGGACACTTATGAATTTGAACTTATTTATCCAAATTCAAAAGTTTCCATTTGTATAATATGCGAAGAGGATATAGATAAACACCTTTTTTTAAACAAACTGTTCAATGGAAGTGAAAAGGCCAGCGTCTGTCTTACGCTTGAAGATGTTCTGGGTATTTCTAGATACAAGATCATCCGCACTAGATTTCACCTTGCATGCCTCAATCACATCACAAAGGTAAACAGATTTAATTCCGAGATGCTGTGCCTTTAGCATTTGGTTCTTCATGAGAAGGCGACTAACGGGGTCGGGTGGTCAGGCTTGCTGACTTGGTTGACACATGTCATCGTATCCCAATTGCGTAGATGCTCATGCTGTTGACCACTGGATTGTCTGGTCGAGACTCGACTTATTTACAGACCGCCGCCATATATGGAATATTACTGGATGCGGTGTAAACCCAAACTCACTCACTCACTCTTCATGATTGCTAGGTCCCTGTCATATTGTTTTACTGTTGAGCAATTAGATAATAAGAGATACTCAAAACACACCAGAGTTTCACACGGTAAGAGTTCCTCCCGTTCCCCCCATCCCAAATCATATGTATAAATATTCTAGAATTATAAACGAAACTTAACGCAACAATTACTAGAGAACACACAAAATGATTAAAAGTCCAAAATTTAAGTTAGGGCTAGGTTTAGGGTTAGGTTTAGAGTTGGGGGGAACGGAAGGAACTCTTTCCTTTCACACAATAATCTTACATCAGGAATAAGAAAAATAACCCTTGTTTTAATTACAATTAAATCCTTAACCGCATTTACAATTGGGCTGCTATGTGTGGACCCAAGTCAGACAATGAGACAATACTTTTTACAACATTACATTCAGGAGGAACCTTTCCCCAAGATTTTGCTTGATTTGTCTCTTCAAGACCAGAAACTGTGCACAAGGCCTCCACTATAGCTTCATGTCATCCAATGTGCTTGTTAATTAAGAGTTGACAGATGAAAGTGTGAGGCAAGATTCCAGGCCACTGGTGAGGATGTTGGTCCGGCCAGCCATGGTAGTTAGATATGTTTACTTTGTAATCCGACCCCCAAAGTGAGTTAGTTTTCTTGCAGATGTTAACAGACCCTGAACCTGAGGAAATCTAGACTTGCTTTATTTAGGGCTTTAGCACAGCAGAGAGGGCTTGGCAGTAGGGAAATTAATGTGGTTCAGTGACTGTGAGACAGACTAACAGTTGATGTGTGATGAAAGTCATGTTGAAACAGTTGATGTGTGATGAAAGTCATGTTGAAACAGTTGATGTGTGATGAATTGCATTTCGACATCTTGTAAACTTAGGTTTAATACTTGCTTGACAATAATGGCTTTGACTCTCTCTCTCTCTCTCTCTCTCTCTCTCTCTCTCTCTCTCTCTCTCTCTCTCTCTCTCTCTCTCTCTCCCTCCCTCCCTTTATTGACTTATTTATTTATTTATATTTATTTTGTTCTTTGTTTGCTTGTTTGGTTGGTTGGTTGGTTGGTTGGTTCTATCGTTTGTTCGTTCATTATGTATTCATTTATCATGATTCTTATTGATCGCGTCTGGATCATACCAGCTTGGAGATTTCCGAGACATGAAAATCTATAAAGCGGGCCGTTAAACCACTCAAAGTGAGTGAGAATGGTTTTACGCCGCTTTTGTATTGCAACAATATAATGGCGGGTCAAAAAAAGGGCTTCACATATTGTACCCATATGGGCAATTAAACGCGGGCCATTGGTGTTACGAGCGAACATTTGGCTAACCCCCTAATGCCCTCCAATGCCACTTAAACCCCATCCGAACCCCAAACCGCATCCCCACTAAAACGGGGGAAGTTAGCGCGCCTTGTTATGCATCACAATTTCACGATATCTTCATAATTAAATTAATAGTAATTTTCATGTAAAACTTAATCTCGAATCTATGCTATATTCAGCGTTACATTTCACAGATAATGTTAACCCAACTCGCACCGCGGCCGACCCTCACAAATATGGCTTGTAAACCATATGTCGGGCCTATGTCGGACAGAGACCGGGCTGAGGAAAGGTATGTCGTGATGTCTGTATATAGACAAGACGACCTGTCATGGCTGACCTTCCACACAGCCTTGAGATAAGGCCAGTCAGTACGGAATGTGTACGCTTGACAAGACAAACTGTCATTCATAATTCCGCTGAAGTCTCATTCAGAAGCTAGCGCGGCGCATTCGATCGGACGAACCTGTTTTTCTGAAGAACACCCCACATTTATTAGGTGTGTTTTTTAAATGTTGAAAATGTTTCAATAATTTTTTTAAAAAAAACATGATATAGAGTTAGACTAGAATTTGTATTTTTCAAAGTGCTTACTCGGAAGGGGTAGAACAGAAATGACAAGATTTTTGGGTTTGTTCTCGCAAATATAAGATTTACATATACGACCTGTTGCAAGCGTATTGTATCCAGAATGTCGCATAGAAGTTCCTGGTTCAAATTCGTACTTGAGAAATACCAGAGTAAGAATAATATTATATGCTTATTACGAAATCCACTCACTTGCACAAATACAGTGAAGTACGTTTGTGACGAACACGCTTATAATGAGATGACGGATATTACGAACTGTCCTTTTTGTCCTAACCACTTATATTACTCCATATCTTACTATGCATATATCGAACACATAACGGGGCGGTGGGGTAGCCTAGTGGATAAAGCGTTGGCTCGTCACGCCGAAGACCCGGGTTCGAATCCCCACATGGGTACAATGTGTGAAGCCCATTTCTGGTGTCCCCCGCCGTGATGTTGCTGGAATATTGCTAAAAGCAGCGTAAAACCAAACTCAGTCAGTCGAACGCATAACGAACTGAAATAAGATGTCCCTTTGAGTCTGTTATAACTGGTGTTTCCTATACCGAACAAATTCCCCAAACGTCATATTTTTGTGTATCATATGTTTATTATGATTCATACTTTTGTTTAATTTTTTATATATTTTAATATATTTGATATTTCTATATGAGGTGTTGAATGAGTGGAGACGAGTCACATCGTTACGTTTATTGTTATGAGCAGCTTCTGCTGGTGTTGATAATGTATGTTTGATGTATATAAGTAAAATGTAAAACATGAAAAACTGGAAGAAAACGTAATCGGAATTGTAAAAAACGTATTCTCCGAGAAAATTGGAACCTTGATTAGATTAAAACCGTAGTATATGTTTCACCGGTCCACAACTATATGCGAATTCTATTCATGTGGTCCCTGTTCTATATAATTTTGCATGATCTATGAGCATAAAATACTTTTCTGTTTCTGATTAATAGTTGCAATATAAAGTAGTTCGCCTAACCGAAAACACCTCGGTCTACCTGTACTTGCGGTCTGTGGTCAAAGTCGTCGTGTGTCAGATCCCGTGGAGTTATTTATCCGCACTCGCGGCACAGTGAGGGGGTCAGGTTTCTGTACCGTAGGTAGGTGGCAGAGTATCTCCCCGACACAGGCATCGCGTGATGTGACTGAACATAACACCAGATAAGACTAGAGAGGATCTGATAACTGACACACTCAAGTCCGGAACATGTAACGAAGCTGTCTGGAGGAGATCTGCCGATGTTGGCTTGTGGTGCTAGTTACATTTATAACATATGATTAAATACTTACTAGACTAACGCATAGTCTCTGAAAACATACAATTTTGATAGTAACAGATAGTCCCATTTAAACTGAAAAGGATCCCAGTGAATTGGGAGATTCCGAGGAAACCTAGACTTGCTTCGTTAGGGCTTCAGCATTGGAGGGGAAGTAGTGCAGCAAAGACTGTGACAAACCACTACTCACACACAGTCAGCCGGTTTTATTTCATTTTCAGTACAATTATTACAAAAACATTGACCCTAAAAAACATTATGTTGAACAACATATCTCTGAAATGTAACAATATCTTTAATTTCATGTCGGTTGAGTTTCTCTTTACTGTACGAGTGTATAAATAAATTTTATACCCTTGCGTGGTAGTTTTCCAGTAATTTTATTTCACGGTATGTGTGAGAGGTAGTTTATAGGCTGAATACAAACATGCCTCCTCGCTAAACCACGTGTATTAAAGACCCCAGACCCTAGCTTGGCCCAAAGGTTTAGTTAGGTGATTGATAAAAAAAGAATTAAAATAGGCACCTGGAGCTGAAATGATGATAGAATGCCGGTGATGTTTTCACAGAATATATAATATAATAATGCTGGGGTTATGTAAGAGAGAATATGATTAAATTGACCATCCTCACTTTAATCATGTATGTAATCATTATCACATGTAGTCTGTCATACAGACCCTGAAACAGATTACCCAATATAGCCCATGAAGGTCTAGAATATGTGGCCAGTCTAGATTACCACAGTTTCTGAAAATGAAGAAAATCTCTGGATTGCATTTTATTATATTTTATGAATATAATTTAGGAACTGTATTTTTTGTAAAATATGTATGTTGATTTCAGGGATGTTATTCAATATCAGGTGATACTTTAGGTTATCCAACCTTTGGATATCAACTTGACAAAAGATACCTTCCCGCGAAGCGATAGGGGCTCAGCGTTGACATTAAGAATATCGCCTGTATGCTTGGATTCAAATTACGGGATGAGAATGTCATCACAACGAGATAGGAATACACAGAAGAAAGCCACGAACAGGATTGTGTGTTTCATCCTTGAATCCCTGTGTGTCACAAGATAAAATATCCACTAATTAAAATATGACGCAGAGAAACAATTTCTCTAGTTACAAAACAAAATCCAACTAGTCTATCTTATCAGGTTTACTAAAATTAGCGCTAGTCCGTATATGTCAAGGTATTACATGTCTTGTTGCAACCCGGAGACTTTCAAAGCCTGTGATTAATCAGATTTCTATTCTCGACAACGTCCATCCCCTTTCCTGGTAACATGTAGCAACTGAAGCTCTCCATCAGCGGAAACAGGATCTGGAATCGTCTACAATTAAATAAACATCTTCAACCACTGCTTTCAAAACGATATCTATAGGTATCGCTCATTGCTAAAGATAGTCACATCCACAGGGGCTTGTAACGCTAATAACTGCCATCAAGGTATACTCATGCCAATAATGGTTGTCACCCCCTTCAATTATTTTTATTGGAGAGGGTGTGTGGGTGGGGGTCTGGGCTTGGGGTGGGAGAGGGGTTGTTCAACCATTATTGGCATGAGTATATACACTGTCACTGACGGGGTCTTAGTACTATATCCTTTTATATAGTGCTAAGACCCCGTTAGGGACAGTATATACTTTGATGGCAGTGTTTAGCGTTACAAGCCCCTGTGGTCACATCTAGCACTGTCTCATCTTGAGATTTTTAAAAACTACAACTTATGTTTGTATTTTTCTCGGAAACGATATGAATAACCTCTCGGTGAAGCAAATATTTTACTCCGAGTCATTACCTGATGTAATCACGAGTATAGATCGTTGTCCATTCATGTGAATCCTGAAAAAAACTCTGACCACCTTATCAAAATGAGTGAGGGGGTGAGTTTAGTTTTACACCGCACTCAGCAATATTCCAGCTATGTGGCTGCAGTCTGTAAATAATCGAGTCTGGACCAGACAAGCCAGTGATCAACAGCATGAACATCGATCTATGCAATTGGGATACGATGACATGTGTCAACCAGGTCAGTGAGCCTGACCACCCTATCGCGTTAGAAGCCTCTTACCATAAGCATGGGTTAGTGAAGACCTATTCTAACCCGGATCTTGTAGACATGTTAACATCCTTTCTGTATCTTCCCAATAATGTGAATATATTACAACCGCTACAATATTATCATATAGTCTGAACAATTACTTCATTCTATGGACTTCAACGCAGTGTCGAGGCTCTGAGTTGTGAGATACAGGAAACTAGGAAAGTTAGTTCAAAATAGTGTTGTTTCCCAAATGATATATATTTTTTTTTAAATTGACTAGGTCGGACTAAGTTTTATATTTTATCTATTTTATCCTGAAGGTAATAACTCAAAAACGTAAAATTGAGGTAATAACTCAGAAACGTAAAATTGATTTTGATCTGCCCCGTGACTCTTTCTCTAACGTCGCCTGCAGCTCGAGGTAAAAATATTCGGAACGCTGTGCAAAAACGGAACTTGAGTCAAGTTTCTTTAAAGCGTTTAAAAATGATTCCATTAATATTGGTTGGGAAGAGAGACCGTGGGAAACAAGAAACATGTTTTAATGGGATTAGGTTATTCCCCTTGTATCATTTACAGACCCCGGAGTATACATTTAACATCACAGTCACTCTGTTCCATTCTTGTCTCAGCATCTCACCTGGACTCACCCTCTCAGTTCTAGAAATATTCAGTGGACCATGGGCTCCTTTCAAACAAGATATACAGTAAGATGCATTTTCTGTTTCATATCTCCTGAGGTGAAGAAATGCACTAATACAGGCTAAACTATATTTTTTATTACATAGGGTCCGCTCCTCGAAAAGTACATGAAAAACAAAATAAAATCCTGTCAATTACGAAAATTAAAATCAAAGCGGTGCTTAAGGTTCACTCAGGTTCGACTCCCCACATTTATTGAATGTGTAAAACCTATTCCTGGTGTCTCTGCCGTGATGGAGCTTGAATTTGCGAAAAGCGATGTAAAATCACATGCACTCACTCAAAACCTCGAACACCGTTGACGATATCTTAAACAACATGAACTGTAGAGGATTAATTAACCTTGCGTACTTTCTAAACCTAATACATAGCTTGAATTCGGGGGAAATCAAGCCTACCTCATATGAAACCACGTTGAGGGTTGAGGACCCGAGTTCAGTTCCCCAGCACATCTCTAGTGTTCCCCATCTTGGTATTGCGGAATCTCGCTAAAGCGGCTAAAAACCATACTCACTAACTTATTGGTCTCAAAGAGCGGAAGAACAGCCGTAGGTATTAAAGCAGAAGTATTGGCGGATCCAGAGGGGGGTTGGGGGTGGGTGTTCAGATGGGGTGCGACCCCCTTGAAAATGACTTAAGACCATATTGAAGATTTTTGTTGCGTTGGCGGAGCCAATGGGGTGGGGGTGTCAGGGGTTCGAACCCCCTGAACCCCTTCCTTTCCAAATTCCTGGATCCGCCCATGAGAAGGCCACCTCTTAAACACTTATAGCATCAGCAGCAAAAACAGCATCATTGAAGCAAGGGGGTTTACCTTGGTTGTTTGTTTGTTTCGTTTAATCTATCTTGTCAACCTTACACAAAACTATATTTCGTGGCCTATGTGCAAGTCTAGAGTTCCCAATGATTTCGGTTTGGCCCAATACTATATTTCGTGGCCTATGTGCAAGTCTAGAGCTCCCAGTGATTTCGGCTTAGCCAAAAACTATATTTCGTGGCCGATGTGCAAGTCTACAGTTCCCAGTGATATATCGGTTTAGCCTGGAACACCAACACTGGTTGATCGCAATACATGTACGGATTTGTTACAGGAATCGCCGTTTATGCCTATTTAAGTCCGGTTTATTTCAGCGCAATTCTGTTTGATATCCTTATCATGGTGATTAAACAACGCACCTGCAACTGACTTTTTGTGAAGTGTTACATATCTCAGCGTTGGATTACACCCGGTCGCTCACTGAAATATGCAAAGGAAGTGTGAATGAACGCTGTGACATTTGTAATAGCATTATGAAATATACATGCAATTGACACCGTGGTCTCGAGGCACTCCTCTCGTAGTTACAACTTGGGGTGAGGGAGGGGTGGGGGTAGAACTGTACGTCTTTGTGGGAGGGGAGCGTGGGAGATGTGGGGTCACCCGGGCACCAAGGGGCAGATCTTAGTATCAGAGACATTGTCAAATGGTTATTTATATAAAAGACACGATTAAGGGGTTGAAATCGGATAAACAGATATTACTGACACATGTGGGTGTAACAGACACACTGAAATGTACACGCTATAGATGTAACAGTGGAGACGTACGCTTGAGCTTCTTAGTGTCAGAAAGAAAACGATTGCAATTAGTATATGGATCGTGATGTCAGTCATTCCTTCAGTGACAAGGGTCGCCCAGTTGTCCAGACACCTCTAACCACTGTGCTAAGTTGAGAGTCTTGTATGACAGGATTCGTGGTCGTCCTGCCGAATCCTAGACTACTCCTGATTATTACTTTCTGTTTCTCGACACCAGCGCCGTGCTCGTGAGTTTCATCAAATGGTTCAATGGACCTGCATTACCTCATTTTAGTGGGGAGTCAGTGAGCTAGTTTGGTTTTATGTTGCTTCAAGCAATATTCCAGCAATATATAGATAAGGTTAAAAAGTGAGTGAGTATGGTTTTACGCCGTTTTTACCAATCTTCTAGCAATATCACGGCGGGGGACACCAGAAATGGGCTTCACACATCGTAACCATGTGGGGAATCGAACCCGGATCTTCGGCATGACGAGCGAACCACTATAGGCTGCCCCACCGTCCCCCGTGGGGAGTGGGGGTGTAAGGAGTTAAGATTGAGGATAAGGGTAACACTGGAAGAGAGAGAGAGAGAGAATGGGAGGGGGGGTAAGAGGGTAAGGATGACACAGAGTGTTATTGTGAGGGTGTTGGGAAGTAAGGATGATAAGAGCGAAGCGAAAATATGTATTTCAATAAGGGTGTGGTGAGGGTGAGTATGTAAGGTGAGGTAAGGTGAGATAATTAGAGGTTGATAGCTTAAAGGAGTGAGTTTGACGGTTGGCATCTAACGGGTGAGGGGAAGAATTATGGCGAGGGGCTGAATGTTGGAAATCACAAGCTTGAGTTGAGTCCGGTAGGGTCAAAACACTGACAGCATCCGGATACAAATACAACTCCACGACGCCCTCAACTGAAGCCACCGATATCGATGCAGTGCAAAGCCTGTAACATGAATGGCATAACAAAGCTGTACATTGCATGACATGGTCTCATGTGAATGACAAGCCGTGTCTATTTCAATCAACTGTCAAGATTGAAATGCACTCGACATCTGCACGTTGAAGTGTTCGCCTACCCTGCAATAAACACACGTATCATGCTTTGATTAAAACAGTCCAGTATATTCGTTCGTTCAACAGTTGAGTCATCTAGGGATCGAGTGGGACAGTTTTATTTGCCTCGCTATAAATGTATTGCAATTTGAATGCAATGAGATAAATACATTTCTCGTCACGGAGTAAGGAGGCACGAAATCTACTTCACATAAAACCCTCAGTGATCCGATCTTTTATTTCATGTTGCGTGTACACTCAGCATGGGATCTGCACAATCACACAGCTCTTTGAACATGGACTTCACTGTCATGCGACCGGTCTTTATTAAAGTTGGGTGAATAAGTGGTTAGGTATACCGTGGTAAAAAGGCGGGGAATTACACTTCGCTGACACGTCGGCTGGGAGAGATGTACAACGAAGTTTGTGGTGAATGCAAGCGGTTAATAATTGCATGTGTCATGGGCTATTGTCTTGACTCATTGTGACACGATACTGGGTGATAGTGTCGTATAGGAGCTAACGTTACTCAATGCTTTATCAGTTAGGTCACGTGGTAATACTAGAATTAGGGTCGTGTGCACGGTGAGTGACTTGCTTTTCATGCCGCTTTTAACAGTATCCCAGTAATGTCGCGGAGTTTCATAAGAATGAATGAATGAATGAATGAAGAGTAATATTGCTTTATGCCGCACCAGCATTTCACAGAACAGGGAAATCCGAGAACTGGGAACGCTGCTGATAGACCCAGAAGCAGAAAAAGACGAAGGAAGATTCGGACCCACAATCATATGTTTCTGTCGTAACCAAGGGACGAAACTCTACACAGCTAATCGCGGCGCCTCAGATGATGTATGCATTTTATAGAGTCATATTGTACTTGGGCCTGTGGCCTTTAGATTGAAAACGTTCTTATTTTATGCTATATATCAGTCTACATTAACAATCCCAAGGAAACACACGGCATTTTTGAAGACGCTTACACCTTCGTGTTAAGACATACAAATCTCCAACATGATCAGTCGAAATTTAAGTGATTAGGTATTGGTTTACATCCAACTTAGTATGCTTCATACCTCAGAGGTCTGATCAATCAATCACACAGTATGCCCATGATCCTATACCAGGAACAATGTTTATATACTGGCCAACCACACATTTTCTACTTGATCTTATAGCAGGAACATTTCTTTTACACTGGCCAACCAACACTGTGTCCTCGGTCTTGTAGCAGGAACATTTCTTTTACACTGGCCAACCAACACTGTGTCCTTGATCTTGTAGCAGGAACATTTCTTTTACACTGGCCAACCAACACTGTGTCCTCGGTCTTGTAGCAGGAACATTTCTTTTACACTGGCCAACCAACACTGTGTCCTTGATCTTGTAGCAGGAACATTTCCAATCGCACATTGTGTCCTTGATCTTATAGCAGGAACAATGTTTATACACTGGCCAATCGCACAGTGTTTCCTTGATCTTGTATCAGGAGCAACAGTCTGCGAAATAGTTTCCTTATTTTGCTAGCCAGTCGGGCTAGCTATGTCTGAAAGTTACTAGCCCAGAAAGGAATTCACCAGCCCCTCTTTTGAATGTAGAAACTACACAAAAGATTACAAAAATAGATGAGAATAAGATATTGTCGGCATGACACGGGTTTCATCATTAAGCTCCTAATGTGATAAACATTTATATCAGGCCATATTCTTGCATGATTTAAAAGTGTATTATACTTAAGAAGTCGGGAGAGCGATATATTTACAAAATGACCCAATGAAAGTTCACTTGCCAGTCGGTGACTGTGGAGATTTACTGGCCCGACTGGATTTTCGTTATATTTTATCTTATTTCTTATTATGAACTTTTTTATTTGTAAAGTATGTTCATTTTTAGTTGTTTTTCTAATACCGCCATGACACTCTGTCCAGTTGATTCTACGCTGTAGTACGCGATGTCGTCTAAAATGAGGACGACAATCAACCAACATGTTGCAAACAACTAGACCATAAAGTCTATATGTAACATTGACAATGACAGTCAAACACGGTTGTCTCGAACGTGCGGTTGTTACGAAGTAAAAGTTTGGTTCCGATTATTCCATATTTAATCATTTTTTCGAAACTTGGATACCTCGAAGATTGTTTGTCTTTATGTTTGACTGAATATTGAAGGATGTTTGTTTCATCACACTTCCTGATATACAGCTTCATCCTGTTCGACCTGCATCCCTGTAACTAATTCCTCAGCTTGGCGACAGCATCGCCGAGTCATGCTGTCTACATCTAAAACTCTCCAGATTCCATTCCTAAAGAATTAGTGGCGCGATGTCGGAGGTGGGGCGAGGAGGGGTTTTGACCCAGATTCTACGCATAGTTTCCTCTTTGATGTCATCATGCCTGAACAAACACTAGATTTGTGTGGTGTGTGTGATTTATACGATATATGTGAACATCCGGGTTATGGGGATCCGCACTTTTTGTTTCCTTTTGTTGCCTTGGGCAACGCTCTTTGTGACGTCACGTTGAACACATCTCCGGAGGATTAGTGATGAAATGTCATAAAACGCTTATCGTGTTTTATAGCTCAGGAAGCGAGATCCCTCGACGTAAGCATATTTATTCAAGGGTGACTTTACCTGTACAGCTTTCGATGCCTGATTAAATTTATCTCAACGTAATTGTATGATAAAGAGTAATAATGTTCCTTAATCGATGATAGTAGTAAAGCATTGCATTCAAATGGGTTACCGTGATTGATTGAGTTTACTTTGATATTTCACTAATCAATTGTCCGTGTATGAATAATACACTTTAAGCGTGCTCTCATCTCAGTCTGAATGATCCATATCTATTAGACGTGTTTATATACTAATCATTAAAAACTTACATGTTTTTTTCATATTTCCGATAATACACATCCTTAATGAGTGTTTGGTTATGAGTTATGTTTATTAGACGCGTTTATATACCATTGATTAAAAACCTACATGTTTTTTTTTTATATTTCTGCTAATACATAGAGTTAGTGAGTGCGTTTTGTTAAACGACGCTTTGAACAGCCTAGGAATTCTAATCATATGAGAGCGTTTCAGCATATTGTGTAGAACATATACCGATATATTCGCCTGTTTAGGGTCAGGGCGGTGGGGTAGCCTAGTGTTCGCGTTCGCTCGTCACGCCGGAGATCATGGTTCAATGCCCCATGGATACGATGTGTGAAGCCCATTTCTGGTGTCCCCGCCGTGATATTGCTGGAATATTGCTAAAAGCGGCGTAAAACCATACTCACTCACTCCGGGGCAATATAGTCAGCTTTGCTCAAAGTTATTGCAGTGGTCATTTTGGGAGGGAAAGGGACTCTCCTGACTCGTTAATCGATAAATGCGGTTATCCTATAGCTTTCGCATGAAACGATACAGTCCAGGTTAACGAGGTTTCTTTGACTATCAATTTCCCGGATTCGTCAATCAAGCTGGAAAAGCATCTGTGTTAATGTCGACCTCGTTTACCGGGATCCCTTGTAAGAAAATCGTGTCTACCTTCTATTCACTGACCCTTTAGACTAAAGCTTATAAATGTGTCATAAAAATCACATCGAAATTGAAAGTAGCCTTATTGAGCTGGGAGCCCGCGAAAATCTAGACTTGCTTCATTTCGGGCTTTAGAAATTCAGGGAGGGCTAGGCAATGGGGAAAATAATGTGGTTTCAGGGACTGTGAAACAGACGATTGCCCCTTATTCGGCGACTATATCAGCATGTTTTCTCTTCCCCCCACACACACACACACGCACACACACACAACCCCACTCTCCTCCCACCTGTGATGCCGTCCAACTGTCGTGATGCAATATCATCAATTTTGGTTACTTGTGAGACGAAAACCGATCGCTTGCTGTGCATGGAGAAGTTATCGTCCCAGGAGTACGGCTTGCGAAGATTGCTGCAATGTCGCTAAAACGGCGTGAAATTCAATCATCTCACATTCTGTGTTTTTCTTTTACCTTTGATAATTTTTTAATAAATTGTCACTCGATGTATGGAAGACCCGCAGATGAAAATGGAAACGATGAGATCATCAAAATAAAATACAATCGTATAAGGCTGTATCTGTTCGTCTCACATGTCACATGATTGTATCTTACATTTCACATGATTGTACACAACCCATGCTTGTCGATCTCTGTCTAGCTGCACCAGCCACCCCAAGCCCCACCCCCGCTCGCTTGTGCATCCCTGGCTTCAGTCTATCTGTGTCCATTACAATCTTCAAACTTGTCTACGCCAGAAATCAAGCTGACCATCTGAAATCTACCTATATGTCTATCCAAGTCAACCGTGAAGATCCGGATTACAATTGGTCTTCAACGCGTCACCAGGCTACCTAGATCTCTTCTAATCCCCTCTCTATCCGCGTTTAATAATCCATGGATATCCTAGACCACTTTTCAGCCTATCCTCACCCCTCCCTTCTCTCCACCCTCTCCCTGTCGGGTGTCCGCCCCTCCACCCCTCCCTCCACTTCAACTGTTTCCCAACGTGGACAAAATGTGTGAAGCCCATTTCTGGTGTCCCCCTCCGTGATGTTGCTGGAATATTGCTAAAAGCAGCGTAAAACCAAACTCACTCACTCACTCACTCTTTAAAGGACAGAATTACTAAACACCAAAAGGGCTTAGCATTTAGTACAGCCTTGGAGCAAGGCTACCCGCTATCACTTTGTGTAGACTATCCACAGCCCCGAAACACTCACCACAGACATATGCATTAATGACTGAGGTATGTTGTAGGAAACACGTACATATCCCGCCACGCATAGCACACATGTTTCCGTAAACCCACACTCGCGGAACAACATAAAATGTAAAGTGTGTTCTTTGTCTCTAGCCTCATGACTACTCATAACCATAAACCTCCGACATTTTCGCTCAGACATAAAAACGCTCGAGCATTTGGCATCTCTAAATGACAACAGGGAAGTATCTCAGCACAATGAACAGTTCCAAGACCATTTTTCGATAATTATATTTTTCTCACGGCTGGAAAATGAAGCAATTAAAATTCAGTCACTTCAAAACAGCTTTTTAATGAAGCTAGAATCTGGGTAACCGTCAGGATGATGGAGACGTATGCTATTTTAATCAGGTATTGATTATCGCCTGCGAAACTCGTGTTAACTTGACATGAGCGAGAGTTGCACGCCGAGAAATCTTTGCTCTAAAGGTTGCAGCGGCATGAACAATACCTAACCATGCTCCGAGTGAGTTCCCATATCCCGCTGAAGATGCATTGAAATGTCAGATGGTACAGATGCAGACAAAGATGCTGGGATCTACTTCTTGGATCTGAATTATCTTATTAATTTCCCCGACATCTCGTGTAACGTTTTTCCCCGGGAGTAAAGTCTCATCTTCTCTTAAGTTGTAACATACCTTAAGTTGTAAATACCTTAAGTTGTAACATACCTTATGTTGTAACATACCTTAAGTTGTACACTGCCATATTCGTACACTTGGTCTATGAGGTAATAATTAATAAATTAAATGATGATTTCAAACAAAATATGAATAACAAGAACACATTGTGCCTCTAACAGACTGGCGTCCTGAACTGTCTGTCTATCCAGACTTGCCTCTTTAAAGGATAGAATATTACTATGCATCTATTAGTCTGTCTCACAGCCCTTAAACCGCATTATTTTCACTTCCACCGTCCCTGCAATGCTAATGAAGCAAGTCTAGATTTCCCCAGGTTCCTGAGTCTCCCAACTCACTGGGGCTGCTTTGCATTTTCTATGGGTATATATACTGAACATCATTGAAAACGCACCACTTATAAAAGTTCAGATTATTAAAAGCACGTGTAAGGAATTGATATTTTTTAGTGGATAATAACAGATGGACGAATGACAAAAACAAAAACACAGAAAAGACGCTCATTCATTGAAATGTTCCACAGTCAGAAAGGATCAAACACACGTGGGGTCAAATCGAAAAGTCAATATCGCGTGTGACCGCCATTTGCATTGACACATGCAGTTCAACGTCTCCTCATTGAGTCAATAAGCGTCCGAATAGAGTTCTTGAGGATGGCATTCCACTTCTGCAGTAGTGCAGCCTCACGTTCCCGGATGTTTCGTATCTGTTGTCGCCGCGAAAGACTTTGACCAATTTCTGCCCACAAGTACCCCATGGGGGGATACATCTGGCGACTGTGCTGGCCAATGAATAACCTGGATGTGTTGCTGGGCCATCTACAGCATGGAAAGTCTTGTTGTCTGTGCCCGTGCGTTGTCCTGTTGATAAGTATGGACATCTTGGTGGTGATTGAAAACAGATACGATGTGATTCTGAAGAATCTGCTCACGGTAATAAAGGGCATTAACTCTCCCTTGACAGACATGAAGGCAGTCCTGTGATTGTAATTTATTCCACCCCAGACCATGACACTCCCACCACCCAAAGGTCTGTCTGAACCACACACAAATCAGCATAACGTTCACCACGTCAACGCCAAACACGTAGTCGGCCGTCAGCATTACGTAGATGAAGACGTGACTCATCAGTGACTACCACACCATGCCACTGTTGTAACCTTTACTGAAAATGCCTACTAGCCGATTGTGGAGGCTCATTACAGTGTCTGTCAGTCAGAATTGGTCCAACGTAAGGACGTCGAGCATGGAGCCCTGTAGCGTGTAGACGGCGTTGCATTGAGTCAGCGCTGATGACCCCCACGTCAACCTTGAACTAGTGCAGCAGTCCTGGCAGTCGGCAGTGTTCAATCACTGATATGGACAAGGTCAATATGGCGATCCTGATGGAGCGTCGTAACACGTTGTTGCTAAGGTCATTGCAGGTCACGGGTGCTGCCTGTCTACCGATGTCGTCTATGAAGCCTAACGATGGTGGTGTGTCCAAGTCCAAGTTGTCGAGCAATATCCCTGCTGCCGGTGCCAACCTGAATCATACCTAGTGCACGTTCTCTTTCGTGAGGTGTTAAACTCGGCATCTCTGTCCTCGTTTCACAATCGTTAGTGAAGCAATGAGAATCGGTTCTCATACACCTGCTTTTAATGTCACAGTCAGTATGATTTCAGAATGAAATTCGCGCTTTTTTCATGGCGTGGCTGCATGTTGATGCATTTTAGAATTAAGAGTCAAACTGTGAACAGGAATTTGTTTCTAAAGCATTTTTAACAACTGGACATGCCCTTCGACTTCATGTGAGTTATATTCATTGATCATTGTCATGCTGAAATCCATCTTGATGACAATATGGACAATTTTAGACTGGTGCGTTTTCAATGATGTTCAGTAAATGTTACTATCAACACTATATATTCAGGGACTAAGGGTTAGTCCATACATTCATGGGCTTAGCACACAGCACAGCCTTGCAAGGCTACCATATTCGGGCTCTCATGTTTAATTGTTCAAGCGATGTGTTGAGTCTAGTTCTACGCTTACTCTGGTTTGTATCATTTGTGTGAGGCGTCGGTTTACTATTAAGTAGGATTTCATTATAGTTACAAGCTTGAATATCACCAGATTGATATTAGGTATTGAACAAGTGTTTATATCATAAACAACGGTTCAATACTTCAAGATGTCTGGGTATCAAAGGAATCTGACCACAGACCAGGGAAAGTACAGATCATATGTAGAACTCTGCTTGTGGTTGAGATAACGCAAAAGGGTCGTAGCTATTCGTATATGATCATGAGAGAATTTGAATGTCAACGCGTTTGGCTGAAGAACCAAGGGAGATAATTATGGCCATCCGGGTTCAAGCATGCGTGTGTATGTACGTGCGTGCATGCATGCGTGCGTGCGTGCGTGCGTGTGTGTCCATTTCAACGAAAATTCCAAGAAATATAAATGTAGTTATTTCGACATGAAACTGAAAACTTTAGTGAGGAGAAACGGGGAGCGTAGATGCGTGTACGTGCGTGTGTGCGTACGTGTGTGTAGATTCTATAAAGATTATGGTTATGCCTGAGTGTTAATTAACATATTGGTTTCGAGAAGATAAGTCACTCTTCATGAAGCTGTTTTAATAGACTTGTACATGATCAAAGGCGTATTTGGATATTTCCATTGTTATTACGATGAAAACATTTCCCCTCACAGCCGTTCCTGCAAACCAACCGGAATATGAACGTATTGGACATAGCTCAGATCGTGTGGTCTTGTTTTCCAAAGCTGGCTGAAACAAACCAGACATACGATCAGTACACTAACATTTTTTAAAGAACGAATGCACTGCATGAACAAAATAAATCACGACTTTTTTTCTCCATATAATACCCCTTTTTCTGCGTTTCACGGGCTGTTATGTTCATTTAAACGGCAGAGGGTCTTTGCGCATGCTCGTGGGGTGACCTCCACGACAAGTGTGACCTTCACAATGAGGGCATGTTCGAAACCGGCTTCATTTCCGGTGTTTAATTTCGCGACATCTTGTAACTCGGGATATTTGTGATATTACTCAGCCAACAACACTATCTCATTTCTCCCGTTTGTGCGTTTGGACCAACTGTGATAAACTTAATGATGATGTGCCGTTTTCAGAATGTCACTACGGTAAAAATGGGAATGTGTCATGACACATGAGCACATAATCGTCAATGTGCTTCAATAGGTGCTTTTGTAAAGCCTGAAATCCACATTTGATAACCTTCCAGCTATATCACGGCGGGACACTAGAAAGGCGCAACGTACATTGTAACCATTTCGGGAATCGAACCCGGACCTTCCTTGTTATGAGTGGATGAGCGAGTGCTGTTGTGTCTGAGTAAGGCATCCATGTCCATCTGTGGCATGGTATCTCATAGCTAACTCTTTCTTTAAACAATATTTGCTTGAAATACTCTAAACTCTGCTATAACGGAGACAGTAGTAGTGAGTGAGTGAGTATGGCATTACGACGCTTTTAGCAATATTCCAGCAATATCACAGCGGGAGACACCAGAAATGGGGTTCACACATTGTACCCATGTGGGGAATCGAACCCGGGTATTCGGCGTGACGAGCGAACGCTTTAACCACTAGGCTACCCCACCGCCCCTCCTTGTTATGAGCGAACATTTGAACACCTTGGCCACCAACAGCTATCTCTATTGTCAGATGCATCATGTGATATAAGTAAAGACTCAGGTAGGCTATTTACTGACAATTTTCAAAATACAAATTGGCGTTGAGGTAGCAAAGTGGCTAAAGCGTTCGCTCTTCACGCCGTGGGCCTAAGTTCAATTCCTGTCATATGGCAACTATCTGCAAAGCCCATTCTCGTGTCCCCCACTGTGATATTGCGGCAAAATTAAAACACAGCTCGCCCTAAAACAACAAATATACAATGTACGTAACACGCTTTCTCTTACAAAGAAAACTAATATTATGATCGGAATATATATTTAAATGTTGTATCACGATATGTAAATATATATGGCATACAATGTACACAATTTCATAAATCATAAATATGATCATATATGCAGGAAAACTGTTTTTATTTAGGTGTAGCTGGCAGAAACTATTTTCCTGAAAACAAGTGATGATTTAAACTTTGAGAACTAGCACCGGAAATGGCACACAACTTAATTAGGATGCGTGAGGGTGTTCCCCAGCTAGATGCACGATTTTTACATGCTTAGAGCAAGTGGGGGAAAGTGCCCAATCTCACGATTAGCTGTCTACGTGAAGCTTGTAACGGTCTCGTACTTGCTCCACGTGCGTAACTAATCTCGAGATTAAATGCTCGAGCTGATATCGCGAGACAGGAGCCCAGTCAAGACTAAGTTTTTGCTGCGCTATCCCTCCCTGACAAATTACGCACGGCTCGGTGCCAATTTTTTTAGCCCTCATCTGATGAGGCAAAGGAAGAAGCTGTAACTTTCATAACAGTATCAGTTTGATGAGTGAAAGCCGCATGGTGTTGTTTATCAACAAATTACTCACGCTGAGGAATGAAGTGACAACAGCTTGTTCATCACAATGCCTAAAAAGCATTATATCTGTAAACAGCTTGAGATTAACTCCACTTCGCAATGCTCTCGGTTTCTGAAAAGGTGCAGGTCACACCATCAGATGAAGATGTCTCAACCAACGCTCAACGCTTAAACCCAGATAAATCAGTCGTAAAAACCTAGACAAAATCGCCGATCCTGGAATAACACTCAATACAGCGACATTCCGCATACCAGGACCCCGTTAAACTGGAAACTGCCAAACCAAAATACACGTATTGTTAAAACTGTCCATAGATTATTAAATGGCTACTGTTTCGTATTCACGTTATTTTTACGAAAAAACGATTCATTCACAGGTTTCAAATCGCAGTAGCTGCCTGTGTTTGAAACAATTACCACCTCTCTCTCTCTCTCTCTCTCTCTCTCTCTCTCTCTCTCTCTCTCTCTCTCTCTCTCTCTCTCTCTCTCTCTCTCTCTCTCTCTCTCTCTCTCTCTCTCTCTCTCTCCGTAATGTGGCTGACAGTTTAGAATCTTAAAGAGAGAAATTCTTCTGATCTGTTGCAAAAAATTAAAATTCATGTAATTTATAAGCTGGGGAGGGTAATATTCAGAACACACACTAGAAAACTATTTTTATACAAAGGCTTCAAATACGAGACTAAAACCTCTTTAAATCATTTTAATAATAAGCCCGTGTGCACTGAAGGAGAATGACGCAGTATCACGTGATACGCACAAGGGCGATAACAGCGTCTATTAGTTGTCTAGACTGGCGACAAATCTAATAAAAAGGCCTTGTTATGTCATAACACTTGAAGAAATGAATTAGCGATCAAAGGATCTCTCCAGAGGGCTCGGGTTACTTGTCTCGGATTTTACGGGCGGTTTGCAAAGCGACTAATGACACTGTCGGGTCTGCGAGATGTGCGCAATGTTTAACATTAAACATTATTTTCCCAAACGTTTGTAAATAATTTCATCACTTCGAATAAAATAATTCGATTGAAGCACTGCATTACGAACTTTAAACATTAAATTGTCTGTGTTCAGCTGAAATTATTTTAAAGAGATGAGTATCATGTGTAGCGCTGGTTATTGTTTCCAACAAAGCAGTTTCTCGTATTCAGAAGGATTGATCACTTCTTAATTATATCATAGCTCCAGTCAGCGTTCTTAATGGTATTACACTCTAAAAGTAATTCTATCTGCTGTATTACACTCTAAAAAGTGAGGTATTACCTGGGTTTCAGAGATCCTGAAAACGGTTTTGCAAACAGTTAAATGTTGTAAGACCTCCCCTTGTAACAGTTAAATTGTTCTAAGTGAACGAGTATGGATTTAAAACGCTTTTAGCAATATTCCAGCAACATGATGGCGGAGAAACCCGAAATGGGCTTTACACATTTTACCCAATTGGGGAATCGAATCCGGGTCTTCCTCGTGACGAGCGAACGCTTTAACCACTAGGCTACCCTACCCACATAACTGAAAATTCTTGTTAAAAAACATTATTTGGTTGGGTTTTTTTCGCAGATGGTTGCTCCCATCATGCAAACATATCGAGAGTTCGAGACAAATATGAGAGTTGATTTGAGATCAACCAGCAAATCGAAATGGCAAAACTCGCTTAGTCGAACAATCTGGAGTTCGAGTTAACACTGAATAATCAAAATGGACCGAAGGCCTTGACTTGGGGTTTAATTCGACATTAACACTTTAGTCTTCACAAAAATATACTGTATATCGATAATCGACCGAACAAGAGCTACCAAATGTCTGTTTACGGAACTATTTGCCAATCATCATTCCCATTCTATAACCATCCACAGTCCTTTCTGTGGCAGCTTATAGTCACACCCTTTTGAATAGTCTGTCTCACAGTCCCTGAACCACATTAATTTCCCTACTGCCAAGCCCTCTCTGCAGTGCTAAAGACATAAATAAAGCAAGTCTAGATTTCCTCAGGTTCTGAATCTCTGGTCTCCCTAGGGCTCCTTTTCAATATAAATGGGCTTGTTCGTTACTATCAAAATTATATATATTCAGAGACTAAGCCTTATTCTACCTTTTGAACTGTCGACTGATATCATGATACTCTACGGTTTAATTCCCTCATATATAATATATTTAACATCAAACAAAACTGTATTTCAGGACGTACATGTCCGTGGATTCTCCATTGTAGCGATAGCAGATCCAGGCGTCAGCGCAAAAAACCTGAAACGCCAGTCCATGCTTTTTTGACGAAGGTGATTGAGATCACATGGGTTCGCAGGCTAATGATGTTATGTTTGGATGAAGGAAATGGTGGCCCGACGTTTGATGTTAGAGTGGTATAGAGCCGCACCGATCAGGAATGCCGTAATATCATAAGCACTACATTTACCATAATTGTTCCAGGGAGCGTCCGCTGTTCTGCTGCGTCACAGACGTAGATGCTTGATGGAGTCAGACTGGGAGCCCGGTTCACTCAGTGCGCATTTGGCTTTCATTTGGGAGTAAATATGGTGTACAGTTATTGGCACCCCCCAGCTGGTGATTTATTGGACTGATGAGTTAGTTATAGATTCTTAACGGGTATGTTTGCACACGGAACCGTTCTGCGAGAGTAAATATACTGTTTGTTTATTAATCATATACCAGAAGAATTTCGTGGGTGTGAGTGACGGTGTCGTCAAAAATATATCATATTACTTAATTATTTATTAAGGGAGATACAACCGTGTTACACTACTACTACTACTACTACTACTACTACTAAACTATTATTATTATTACTACTACTACTACTACTACTACTACTACTGACTCGTGAAGATCCGGGTTAGAACTTGGCTGGCACCTGTCATCGGTTCCCAATTGCGCAGGTCGATGCTGATGCTGTTGACCACTGGATTGTCTGTCTGGTCCAGATATTTACAGACTGCCGCCATATAGCTGGGATATTGCTGAGTGCGGCGTAAAAAGTAAACTCACTCACTCGTCACGCCGAAGACCCGGGTTCGATTCCCCACATGAGTACAATGTGTGAACCCCATTCCAGGTGTCCCCAGCCGTGATATTGCTGGAATATTGCTGAAAGTGGCGTACAGCCATACTCAACCACTCACTACTACCATCTTCGTTATAGCAGGGTTTAGAGTATTTCAAGTGAATGTTGTTATAGTCCTTTGATAGTTATATCACATATATCACGTTAGAAATCGAGAAACTAGTGGTTAATAGCACGGGCACTGAATGACGCTGTCAGACTAATAGGATACACAGTCAGCTACATCTGTACTACCCGACCCTGATTCCGGTTTGTTTTCACAAGATTGGGGGTGGTTGTAAATTATGTTGGTCCTTTTTCTAACTGGTTTTTGAGTCACTTAAGGGCATGAACAGAGCGGCAGTCCCAGCCGCCGCAATAAGCTATGGAGAGTTGTCTCCCTTAGCATACGTTGCATTAGCACTGACACTTTTCATCAGTTTGTCACCCGACACCCAATTCCCGAGTAACCAATGTATTAATATTGCTCACTCACTCACTGCAACTTACATAGGTTGGGCACACTGCTCAAACACGCCAGTAACTACACCGGCATCACTGCTGTGTCTGCCAATACTACCACTGCTGCTACCAGTACTACATCTCCTCTTCCTCCTCCTACTCCTACTACCACTACTACTACTACTACTACCACTACTACTACTGCTACTACTACTACTACTACTACTGTTACTACTACTATTTGTGTAACTACTACCACTACTGCTGGTGCTGCTACAGCCACTACTATTCTTACTTCTACTACTACTACTACTACTACTACTACTACTACTAGGGCGGTGGGGCAGCCTAGTGGTTAAAGCATTCGCTCGTCGCGCCGAAGACCCGGGTTCGATTCCCCACATATGTTCAATGTGTGAAGCCCATTTCTGGTGTCTCCCGCTGTGATATTGCTGGAATATTGCTAAAAGCGGCGTAAAACTAAACTCACTCACTCACTACTACTACTACTACTACTACTACTGCTACTTTTAGTCTTACTACTGCTACTGCTACTTTTAGTCTTACTACTGCTACTGCTACTATTCTTGTTACTGTTCCTACTACTATTGTTACTTCTACTACTATTATCATTATCATTACTACTACTGCTACTCTTACTACTACTCTAGAGTCTAGAGTATCCCTCTAAAGCCACACGAAGTTCTTGAACTGCCATAAGAATTAATTAATATTCGAGCTCCTTGTCTAATAGATTTTAAGGTAATTTAACAATTTATTTTTTCTGTGAAATTTGTTCACTTCAGAGACTAGATGTCTGACACCACTGCTGCTACACGTGTCCTGGATGCTGGCAGCCGCTACAGACTCCATCACTGGCAGCATCATCACCAACCACGATTGCTAAATATCATGTTTCCTTTTACCAACACTCAACCACCCCATTATATTCTCCCTCAACATCGTCGCCTACTGCTTGACTGGTTTCATATATTCGTGACGCTAACGCTCCTCTCCAGGATTTTGTGGGGCAATACATTCCAGTGTATAAGAAATATGCGCAGGAATCTGTATGATCAAGTTATTAGCCGATAAGCCAACTTTCTTGCGCCTCCAAGACCCCCCGCAGTCCCCAAACACACACACATCCCCTCAGTCCGCGTTCACATGTACCTATGGCAGTGTTTATCTCCGGGTGTGATCTCCTGCCACGAAAACAGGATACACTCAACGCACGGTGGTGGCATGGCGTTAATTGAGGCAATATTACGTCCGAAATATACAGCTGCTATGTGAGGTAACCTTCTCCAGCTGTGATGTGTCAATGTCAATATGACATAACCACACACATATCAGGGACCGTCTCAAAACTCGGGGTCATATTTAGAACAATCCCTGAGAATGCTTTGTTTGGCTGCCTGGGACGTTTCTTGTAATCAATGTCGGTATGACCTGGAGCGATGAAGGAACTGTCTCTGGCGTATTACATTTTTTTAAAGAATTCCATTTTTAAACAAATTGGTTTCCTTGACATTCTACGATGTATGAATTACAGGCATAAGAAAGAATGGAAATTGGGTTTGACGAAAAAATTACAAACGCTATCCCCAGGCTGAAAAAAAATCTTGAAACGATGAAAACATGAGGTCCGAAGTGTTTGTTTTATGATAAGACAACATTAAACATAAGTCGATTCTTTCTTTTGCCCTGCAGGTTAAATATAGTTAAACATCGTTATTACAGATCGTGTATATATCTGGATAATCCTCAGTACTGATTTGTTTGGTCTCCTTTACACTTACGTTTATGACTTATTGTCATAAAAACATACAAAGGTCAGGAATGATGTAAATTCAAGTACAAACACATATGCGGTTTGAAAAGTAGACATTGTTAAATTTTGTTACGCGGTGAAACGCAGTAATATTCTCCGTTTTTATCGCACACGTAAAAAGCACATTGCAACGATTTATTAATTTTCACCTTTGTGGAAACTGCGAGTGAATGAAAGACTGCCTGATATGTGAACGAAATAACAATGTATGAAACTGATTTGTATGATTATGTATAACAATGTAGAATTCAATTCAATGTAGAAAATGGCTTCATCACCCCCACCCCGAAACTTGATCCCCGCCCACTCACCCCACTTCACCACATACATACATACATACACACACACACACACACACACACACACACACACACACACACACACACACACACACACACACACACACACACACACACATACATACATACATACATACATACATACATACATGTACATACATACATACATACATACATACATACATACATACATACATACATACATACATACATACATACATACATACATACATACATACATACATACATACATACATACATACCCCTTGACATATGATACACAAAGCGTTTCCAAAACAAAAAGCTGTATTTAGACGTAATAAATATCTCCGATACGTAAAAAACCACGAGGGCTCGAAATGTCAAAGCAATTGCATCTGCACTTGAAACGCAACGATTAAAATATTAACGATCAGATGACATTTTACAAAAAGTCAAGAGTTTTAAAAGAAAAGGATTAGACGCAGATGTTTGCAAGGAAGGAGGACCATCTTTAACAACATACTTTGAACCAAATTCCTGTCAGGAACACGAGGTTGATGGGTACTGATGGGACAGCACAGCATCCGTAACGTCTGGAAAATGTCAGACGTTTTTTAAACCTCGGCAACGCGCGACACCTAGCGCGCTCAGTGACAACAGCTGGATCGCCAAGCTTCCAGACAAAGAAAGATGTCCTCTCTCTCATTCAAACCTATTTGGGGAAGAATGTTTTTAAACCTACTCATCATCTAAGTCCAACTCATACTTCCTGGGTGAAAAACATCATGTGCTGTATTTGTATTTCTTCAGCAAAACATGTTCAGCGTTCGAAAGACGTCGATGTTAACGTTGTATGAGTTGAAGACGATGCTGGATTAACTTTTGTCGTCCCGGTGTCTCAGAGCATAACTCCCCACGCACAGAACCGTCCTCCCACAAAAATGATGCTTGATATAAAATGTGATTAAAATGGGAATCGAGGGATTAAGGAAGCACTTACAGTTTAAGGGAGGGATCAGGGGATTTGCAACCTGAGATGAATGTATGAGGATTTTACGCTTGTCTCGCGTTTTTCACTTTACGGTGGGAAATTGTCATATTTGCTTATGGAACCAGGGCACAAACATTAACGTGTGCCATAAAACCTTGACCTTGACATTTTTAAATCAGTATAAAATTAAAGGGACATTACTCTAAGTTGTGAATGAGTGGATTTAGTTTTACGCCGCACTCAGCAGTATTCCAGCTATATGGCGGCGGTCTGTAAGTATTCGAACCTGACCAGACACTCCAGTTATCAACATCAGGAGCATAGACCTACGCAATTGGGATTCCATGACATGTGTCAACCAAGTCAGACCACCCAATCCCGTTAGTCGCCTCTTACGACAAGCATGGGATACCATGACATGTGTCAACCAAGTCAGACCACCCAATCCCGTTAGTCGCCTCTTACGACAAGCATGGGATACCATGACATGTGTCAACCAAGTCAGACCACCCGATCCCGTAAGTCGCCTCTTACGACAAGCATGGGATACCATGACATGTGTCAACCAAGTCAGACCACCCGATCCCGTTAGTCGCCTCTTACGACAAGCATGGGATACCATGACATGTGTCAACCAAGTCAGACCACCCGATCCCATTAGTCGCCTCTTACGACAAGCATGGGATACCATGACATGTGTCAACCAAGTCAGACCACCCGATCCCGTTAGTCGCCTCTTACGACAAGCATGGGATACCATGACATGTGTCAACCAAGTCAGACCACCCAATCCCGTTAGTCGCCTCTTACGACAAGCATGGGATACCATGACATGTGTCAACCAAGTCAGACCACCCAATCCCGTTAGTCGCCTCTTACGACAAGCATGGGATACCATGACATGTGTCAACCAAGTCAGACCACCCGATCCCCTTAGTCGCCTCTTACGACAAGAATGGGATACCATGACATGTGTCAACCAAGTCAGACCACCCAATCCCGTTAGTCGCCTCTTACGACAAGCATGGGATACCATGACATGTGTCAACCAAGTCAGACCACCCGATCCCGTTAGTCGCCTCTTACGACAAGCATGGGATACCATGACATGTGTCAACCAAGTCAGACCACCCAATCCCGTTAGTCGCCTCTTACGACAAGCATGGGATACCATGACATGTGTCAACCAAGTCAGACCACCCGATCCCCTTAGTCGCCTCTTACGACAAGCATGGGTTCTTCACGGGTCTGAACAAGAAAGATTATAAGTTAATAGAAAGTGTGTCGTTGATCGAAAAACTTACGTTGACGTTGTTTTCAAATTTGAACCATTAAATTATTGTTACTTCTCAGACGTTTGGAGAGGGAGATGCGCCCGTGACATTCAGGCGTTCGGTGTATTTGTTGTTTTTAGCCACAGTAATATGAAACAAAAAGGCCAAGTTATTGAGTGGTTCCCCGCGCCCCCATTTCTGGTGTCCCCGCGCCGTGATGTTGCTGGAACATTGCTAAAAGCGGCGTAGAACCCAACTCACTCACTCACTCACTCACAGTACCCGAGACACAACAACAAACTGATTCAATGTGTACGTGAATGCTATGACGACATGACTATAGAGATCGATAGAACAGATCCAGACCTGAAGAACTTCCGCCAAATCCACCCCTCACCAACTCCACACCCTGCCTGGCTATTAGCTGAAGAAGCAGTGCCAGTTTACGGTGCAGCTCTGTGCCGTCTGGAGACCAACCAGATTTGTCCATGGACTGTGTGACATTTGCGGTGACGTATATGATGATCTCCTGGTTTCATGTCATATGTACCTGTGAGGTCAAAACAGAGACGAGAGACCTTCTGTGGTGCGACCTCATCCAAGTTTGACCTGTGGGCCTGAGTGTGAGCTTGCATGACAAGGCAGATCTGGACCTGGTTGGCTGTCTCCTGTCCTGCCGACCCTGTCACTCTGGCAGATGACGACCTATGGTCGTACATAGAGACTGTTGTGAAAGGACTATCCTCCCTCTGTGCATAATTCTGTATATCTATTTCAATGAACTCTAAACCCTAATTTATCGAATTATCGCATTTCTATGTACTCTCCTAGGGAGGAATAAATGTGTATATATAGAGATCGATGGTAATTTTCCTTATTACATCTTTAACTGAAACAAATAATACGGAACATAGAAGAAAATATATGTGAAGGACTCAAGGCCACGTGTCCACCTTCCTTAACTTGAATCGATTAGCAGGCGCATACACATAAAATACAGACAATTTTCTCATTTTTAATTTCATGGACAGATTTCATTCGAATGTATGGACATAGTTTTAAAATAGATTGTTTGGCGGTACAGAGAATATTGATGGTATGTTTGAAAGGATGGTTCTGCATCATAGTCGGTGATTTCCCCAGCTAGATTCGAAAATTGAACAAAGTAACCTAAGATTGCTCTCATTTTCTATTTCTGAAAGGACATATTTCATACATGCAAAAAGTGATGGATTTATCGTTATATGGGTATGTTTTCTACGTTCAGTTAAGAACAAGGCAACAAAATTTACATGAAAGTATAGGTAGATCTCTTTCCTATGCTGCATTAGATGAATATTCAAGAACGTTGGAGAAAGATGAGAGTATTAAAATTTAGGATATTATAAATCAGCCTTGAAAGCTTTTTAGAGCATCATGTACACAGTCTTCCTCAGAGGTCTGTTGTTTGTTTGTTTGTTGTTAAACAGCTGTTTCAAAAGTGTTCTACTACGTGAAAGGTAGAACGGAGATAGTGTTGACGATAATATAATAATATCCTATACGAGAACGTTTGTTTCTTTAAAACAAAACACCAAAACACACACGTGCGTTGGGTGTCAGATATATATTTTGCTCCCCGTTTGGCTCCGGGTTAGAATTGATCTTCAGCAACCCATACTTGTCGTAAGAGGCGACTAATAGGATCGGTTGTCAGGCTCGCTGACCTGGTGGACACATGTCATCGTATCCCATTTGTGTAGATCGATGCTCATGCTGTTGATCACTGGATTGTCTGACCCAGGCTCGATTATTTACAGACCGCCGCCATATAGCTGGAATATTGCTGAGTGCGGTGTAAAACTAAACTCACTCACTCACTTTTATTTTGCTGCTTTCAAGGCAAATCGATTAATCTCTGTGGACATGTATGCCAACCTTATTGATTCTGCTTATCATATAATGAAGCGGCGTCTGGTTCTGGTAACTGGCAGAAGGCAGCGGCCAATAAGTTCATTTGCATACTGAGGTAAGCTAGTGGTTAAAGCGTCTGCTCGTCACTCCGAAGACCCGGGGTTCGAATCCCCACATGGGTACAATGTGTGAAGCCCATTTCTGGTGTCCCCCCGTGATATTGCTCGAATATTGCTAAAAGTGGCGTAAAACTATAACACTCACTCACTCATGTTCATATTGCCTGAGAGAAGCAGACTATACTACTTACCGGTACCGTGATCTTCCTATGGTTTCTGACCTCGCTTTCGCTCGGTCAGATACCATAGGAAAGACACTCGTTTCGTATAATTCGTATGTAATGAGACCTCGTGTAGTATTCTCTATGAACTTGGTAGAGCGTAAACGCTTTTTTTACCCACGTCTTACATGCATTAAATTGACAAAATAGCGTATTTTTGTTATTTTAATGGTTTCAAACCGAAACCGGTTTCATAAAGAGGTTGCGGAAGAATGTTGTTCTGGGCCCCGTTCCTGAAAGTGATCGTAGCGCTAAGGTGATCGTAACTCCCATACTTTAACATAGACTAACGACAGTCGTAGCGCTACGATCGCATTGAGGAACGGGACCCAGGTGTACTACACTTTTTGCATGACGTCACACTGTAACGACGTCACTATGCCTTGCTCGTCTGCCCCCTTGGTAACCGACGTCACGATGCATCTCAGTGGTGATCGCCTCGTACAGCCTCCTACAGTAAACTACTCCGTAGCACCCCGTTTCTTAGTTTATAGTTGCTTCACTCGGCTAACATCACTGGTAGAAACTTTGCATTTATGTTTATCGACGCGTATAATGTACGTCTCACTTCGACTCACACTTAAACCATCCAGACAACTGCGATCTGAAAGCAGATTCTTTTTTAAAA
The DNA here is from genome assembly GCF_003918875.1 of Haliotis rubra. Lineage (NCBI taxonomy): Eukaryota > Metazoa > Mollusca > Gastropoda > Lepetellida > Haliotidae > Haliotis > Haliotis rubra. The sequence goes on along the minus strand of NW_025764937.1, from coordinate 1,336,505 downwards.
CTCCTTCTTATAGCCTGGCCTCTTATGGAAAGCGTTCTTTCAGTGTTTGTGCTCCATCGCTGTGGAATGAACTGCCCCTCGCCTTAAAACTGTCCCCATCTTTTGCTGCGTTCAAATCACATCTTAAAACGCATCTCTTTTCGCTTTGAGCACCCACTTAGTGGTTGGATTTAGCGCTATATAAATTTCCATTATCATTATTATTATTTAACAGCGATACGGCAACGTTCGCAATGTTTACATTCCCACAATGCACACTCTCCAACCCAAAGTCCCATGCGGCCAGCCAGCATAGTACCTCTGCCACAGACAAGAGAGATGTGACGATTCGTCACATCTTGCACCGTCCATTCAATATAATGTACATATTGAATCTGCAAAGTTGTGTGTTACGTTGCATGTGACCTTTAAGTCATACTCTACACATCTAATTAAACATCTTTGATAGAATGGTTTAGTTTCACTCGGAAAATATCCTAAAACATGTAACACTTTTTCCATTTGCGTAGCGATCCTTTGTTTACATAGGTTGTACGGCTCCACGTTGTGTCATCGAAGCCAACGGAGAGCAAACGATGCAGCCAGTTTGATATCTAAATATGTACTTTCATAAAATTTACTGTCGTAGTTGTGGAAGAATATTTATGTAACAATGTAAAACATTGTGAAGAGCGCATCGAAAAGCGTAAAGCCAGTCTCTTCTTATTATGAATATGCGCGTTTGTTTACAAACAAGGGAAAAGTCCAGTCACGTGATATGCAAATTAGCCTGTGGCAGTGATGTTATGCTAAGTCATCACTGCGTCGGAGTGTGCACAATGCATATAAGTTGTAGAATGAATGAATTCACGTGCTTGTTATGAATGAAAAAGTAGTTCCGTCACAACGTGACCTAACTGAGAGGTCACCGGTTATCCAAACAAATTGTTAGAATCTCAGGTCAAGTCGTTACGACACAGGTCAACGCGATACGGCACTCGTGTGAGGTACGAGATTAGTATGCAACTACCCATACGTTCACCACGTACGTAGGTAATAAAGGGCGTTCCTAACTCAAACTGAGAATGAAACTGCTGCAAGACGTTCATTGTCTGTGACGTCATGTATTTATGACGTCACGTCATTGTCTTGGCCACTATCGCAGAGTTTGGCAGTGTGAAAGACGTGTCTGTGCTACGATGGGATGTAAACAGACCAAGGTTACGCCTTTCAGGCAGACATCTACCGAAGAGGCTCTGACGGGCAAGATCAACTGCCCTCACGAGATGTACTACGCCAAGTGTCAGGTGACACGGCCCACACCCCGCCCGTCAGGGGCGGAGATTCTTCAACAGTTATGAGGTGAGGGCTTGGTACCCGACTGTCAGTCCAGCGGAGGAGTTGCCTTCTCTATCCCCGGTATGGAGGGGGTTGTTCCCCGTGGCAAACCACCTCGACGTCTGGAGCAAATCCCAGTGCGATGTTTCTACCCAGCTGAGAGGAGGAGACAGAAGGCTGATCTACGCAGATTGACAGGTTAAATCTCCAAACAATGTCATAAAACAGTTTTAAATACATGTCACCTCTTCAAAAAACCGTCCGTGACATTATGTTTCACTGATACTAATTGAACACAAGACCTATATTTAGATTGTAATATATTTACGGGTTGATGGAGACGTGACGGCATTTAATTAAAGAGAAATTAATGTTCTATATAACACTATTCAGCGCCCAACACCCTTCTGTTTGTCTTCTCAGATTGGTGGAGCAAGTACAGAGGAAACAGCTGGACAGAGAAATAAAGCACAAAATTGTCAAGGACGAGAAGAAATGTCGCCAGTTCATCAAGAAGATGAAGGCGGAACATCAAGTCCAGGTCTGGGAGGAGAAGGTGAAGAGGCTGGAGGAAGAACGGGCGGCGAAGCGGAAGAAACCAGTCAAGAAATAGAAATTGGAGTGACCTATGAGGGTTGGGGTTGGGGTCGGGTGAGGTTGGGTTAAGGGTCGGGCTCGGGGTTAGCGGCTGAGGGTCGGGTTTTTTGGAAGGAGATCGGGGGGATTTTATGGCGTCTGTTTGTGTGTGTGCCTGCCTGCCTGCTTGCTTTTGTTAGCCCATCTAAGCGGAAGCGATAGTCAGTATATTGAAATATGGCGTGTTTTACGTGTAAAATATATGATTGGAAAGTGATGCCCATGTTTCTTTTGTATGAACGTGGACGAGAGCTGGAATGGACAACGAGAACCCTGAACACAGGAAAGAACTGTTACGTTTCGGAAAATATGTTAAACTGTTATAAATTGTAGGTAACGATTGACAGTTATCATTTAATAACTATGCATGTCCTCTTTCTAATAGTTCACAATATTAATATAATGATCAATAGTTGCATTACCTTTGATGCATATATTTCAATGTTACTTTGTACTTTATAATGGAAAATTCCCAAGAAAAATATAGTTTATCATTGTTTATTATCTATATGATTATATAGTTATTGATTCGTTAAGTGTTGATGTAAGAGTTAGTGGAATAAAGAATTAAAGTGAATACATTGTTCCTTCGTGTTCCTGCAAGTGGCACTGAGGTGTTGGCGTGCGTTGGCACCGTGTGTTGATACAATGTGTTGCAACTGTTTGTTGACACCGTTTGTTGACACCGTTTGTTGATACCGTTTGTTGACACCGTGTGTTGATACCGTGTGTTGATACCGTGTGTTGATACCGTTTGTTGATACCGTGTGTTGATACCGTTTGTTGACACCGTGTGTTGATACCGTTTGTTGACACCGTGCTTTGATACCATTTGTTAACACCATGTGTTGATACCGTGTGTTGATACCGTGTGTTGATACCGTGTGTTGACACCGTGTGTTGATACCGTGTGTTGATACCGTTTGTTGACACCGTGTGTTGATACCGTTTGTTGATACCGTTTGTTGATACCGTGTGTTGACACCGTTTGTTGATACCGTGTTGTGACACCGTTTGTTGATACCGTGTGTTGACACCGTGTGTTGATACCGTTTGTTGATACCGTGTGTTGATACCGTTTGTTGATACCGTGTGTTGATACCGTGTGTTGATACCGTGTGTTGATACCGTTTGTTGACACCGTGTGTTGATACCGTTTGTTGACACCGTGTGTTGACACCGTGCGTTGATACCGTGCGTTGATACCGTTTGTTGATACCGTGTGTTGATACCGTTTGTTGATACCGTGTGTTGATACCGTGTGTTGACACCGTGTGTTGATACCGTTTGTTGACACCTCGTGTTGACACCGTGCGTTGATACCGTTTGTTGACACCGTGTGTTGATACCGTTTGTTGATACCGTGCGTTGATACCGTGCGTTGACACCGTGTATTGATACCGTGTGTTGATACCGTTTGTTGACACCGTGTGTTCATACCGTGTGTTGATACCGTTTATTGACACCGTTTGTTGACACCGTGTGTTGATACCGTGCACTGATACCATGTGTTGACACCGTGTGTTGATACCGTTTGTTGATACCTTGTGTTGATACTGTGTGTTGATACCGTTTGTTGACACCGTGTGTTGATACCGTTTGTTGATACCGTGTGTTGACACCGTTTGTTGATACCGTGTGTTGACACCGTGCGTTGATACCGTGTGTTGACACCGTGTGTTGACACCGTTTGTTGATACCGTTTGTTGACACCGTGTGTTGATACCGTTTGTTGACACTGTGATGATACCGTTTGTTGACACTATGTGTTGATACCGTTTGTTGACACCGTGTGTTGATACCGTGTGTGGATACCGTTTGTTGATACCGTGTTTTGACACCGTGTGTTGATACCGTGTGTTGATACTGTGTGTTGATACCGTTTGTTGATACTGTGTGTTGACACCGTGTGTTGATACCGTGTGTTGATACCGTTTGTTGATACCGTGTGTTGACACCGTGTGTTGATACCGTGTGTTGATACCGTATAATGATACCGTTTGTTGACACCGTGTTTTGATACCGTGTGTTGATACCGTTTGTTGATACCGTGTGTTGACAACGTGTGTTAATACCGTTTGTTGATACCGTGTGTTGATACCGTTTGTTGATACCGTGTGTTGATACCGTGTGTTGATATCGTGTGTTGATACCGTTTGTTGATACTGTGTGTTGACACCTCGTGTTGACACCGTGTGTTGATACCATGTGTTGATACCGTGTGTTGATACCGTTTGTTGATACCTTGTGTTGATACCGTTTGTTGATACCGTGTGTTGATACCGTGTGTTGATACCGTGCGTTGACACCGTTTGTTGATACCGTTTGTTGACACCTCGTGTTGAGCAGCATTGTCGCTGGTGATCTATTCCAAGCTGACATCAACACAGGATCATTACAGTCCGGTGTTTAAGCAATCGCTCTGCGCCCAGCAGGGTATCGTATCAGAGTAGAACTGGTTTCATGCCTACTACCCTACCATATTTGTAATATGGCATTACATTGATACCGTATTCTACTTGTAATTTTGTGTGAACATCCGTGGGGAATACAGGCATTGCTAAGTTATTAAAAGTCTTTCTTTAAATATTTTGGTTTAACGTACGTGGGCTAGGCAGATGACTTCAGTTAAAGGACAACAACTGTACCATTTAGCTACAGAAGATTTGCTTGTTTGATGTGTAACGTCGCACTCAGCAATATTCCAGCTATATGGTGGCGGTTGTAAATAATTGAATCTGAACCAGACAACCCAGTGATTAAATGCATGAGCATCGATCTGCGCAAGTGGGAACCGATGGCATGTGTCAACCAAGCCAGCGAGCCTGACCACCCGATCCCGTTAGTCGCCTCTTTCGACAAAGATTGGTTGCTGAAGACCAATTCTATCCCGGATTTTCATGTGTAGGCTACAGAAATGAGAAGAAAACCTACTATATGCTTAACAGAACCCACAAACCGAGGTATGGGTCACACGATTAGAAATCGTCTTTATGCAGTTCATTTCCTTGATAGACGGCCACGGTGTGTGCTTGCAGCCCCTTACAAATCAGTACACAACATTGAAGCTGGGATAATCGTCACGTGTCGTGTTTTTCGATGTATCTGTAGTTTACACAGTACTTCCTGAATAGATGTGGTCGTATCTGACAATGACGAAATAAACGTCATTCCAAGGTCATCAGGAGACATCCTGACAGATTTGACGTTGGATCGGTCATTGTGTGAGGTGGTACCACTCTGACTGAGTGAGACCCACACCATATATTGTCCGAGGGACACCATACCACCATCCTTTGTTGTCGGGCTAGAACTGATCTTCAGTAACCCATGCTTGTCGTAAGAGGCGACTGACGGGATCGGGCGATCAGGCTCGCTGACCTGGTTGACACGTCATCATATACCAATTGTCTAGATTGATGCTCATGCTGTTGATCATTGCATTGTCTGGTCCAGACTCGTCTTTTTACATCCAGCCGCCATATAGCTGGAATATGGCTGAGTGCTGCGTAAAACTAAATCTCACTAAAAGTGCTCACTGTGGACGAATGGTCAGTACTCTCATCCACTGGCACAACATTCCATGGTCAACAATGGGCCAAGACCTGTGACCAAATAAATGTTTGAGACATAAGAAGACATGTACATTAAAGACATAGGCCGCCGACCACGACTTCTAAAATGGAAAGGCACTGTAAGATCACCATGAGCGGAATTAGACACTCAGACCAGGTTTGGAGATTGCCTCGTCCTCCATCAAAGCAAAGCTTGCTCTAACACAGATGTGTTGAAACTGACCTTAATGTTCTCAGTGAAATGTAACACAAATCCTAATAGGCGAAACAATACCTTATTCCGTCTTACAGTTATGTCGAACGAGGAAATAATATCCCATCAAATATCTGATTATATTCCCATGTTTTACGACTGTCTGGCATGTACTTTTAACAAGAAGCCAGAATTAAATGTACATCGTACACAACGTGGGTTCTAAGAATACCAGGAACTAATCACAGAACTTCTGAAGTGTTATTTACCGACACCCTGAGGTCGCCAACACCATTAATGACAGTAAATTAACTAATCAAGATGGCCTGTTAAATTTCCTCTCCTTCGAAGAATTTTTCACTACCATACTCATGTGTAGGTTCACGATTGTCGTGGGCATTATTTAGAAAAAGAGAATGATTTTGTGTTGCTTTTATAGTTTTCAGTCACGATGGGTGGCTGAAGTGGGGCCACAAACCATAGTGGAAAGTACGTCCTCATGAATTTGCCTGGACTAACAACTAGTCTCTGAAATAAAACAAAATATATTATAATGAAAAAAAGTCCTCAGACTTTCTTCATTTTCAGAAACTGAAACTGTGGAAATCTCGACTTGCCACATATTCTAGACTTGCATGGGCTTTCTTGGATATTTGCTTCAGGGTCTGTTTGACAGGCTAGATTTTGCCTAGCCTTGCCCCAAGGCTGTGATGAAGGCTAAGCCAAATAATCGAGTCTGGATCAGACAATCCAGTGATCAACAGCATGAGCATAGATCTGCGCAATTGGGAACTGATGACATGTGTCAACCAAGTCAGCGAGCCTGACCACACGATCCCGTTAGTCGCCTCTTCATCATTGTGGCAATAACGACAGCAGCTTGGGTGTGCTTTATCCTGATGAAAAAACTCTCTTTTAGTGTTCCAGAACATTTGACCTCCACGTCGTCACCTTTAACTGACCAGCTTAATATTTGCCATTGGAATCCCATGCCAGATGAAGGGTAACGCTTGAAACGTTTCCACTGCTTTACTGTTGTTTAGTCAGTGTATGAGAGTTGTGAAAACAAGACGCCTTAGTAACCAGTCTTTCAACAAATTCAATTTGGTGTCCTTTAAAACGATGTAATGTCTCACGAGCTATGACCGGGGAGCGATACTGAGCCTTGGTACTGGGAGCGCTGAAAGCAGTTGTCATGGTCAGTATACATCATCTAATGTTCCTACTCTCTGTTGGGAGATGTCTACTGTATTGGTTAAGTAACGTGTGGTGACTTGGAGATTCCAGATGGAGATTTTGTCCATTTCAATCACCAGAGAAGACCCAGTCACACTAATGTCTGATGGGCTGTCTGCTTTGGTTCAAACGCAGCTAGTTAGATTTGGTTAGGTTTCACGGGTCTCCACCCAAATAGTAGACTAAGGCTTAGTCTCTGAATATATATAATTTTGATAGTAACAAACAAGCCCATTTATATTGAAACGGAGCCCTAGGGAGACCAGAGATTCAGAGCCTGAACCTGAGGAAATCTAGACTTGCTTTATTTAGGGCTTTAGCACTGCAGAGAGGGCTTGGCAGTAGGGAAATTAATGTGGTTCAGGGGCTGTGAGACAGACTACCCAAATACAGAAGATCTCGATTGCCCTCCCGGCAGTCCCAGCTGATGGTAATATGTATATTGAGAGCGCTATAAAATGAAGATAATCTTAGTATTTACAGAATGTAACATGCAAAGGGCCATGGTATATCAAATGCTCAATATCGCCCTTAAAGACGATTTTATCTCATAAGTATTTCGTCTACTGTAAAATCCCAATGTTATTTCCCACAGAAGCAATATCCAAATTTTCAAAATGGCCGCCATGGCAGCCATGTTGAAATCGTTCTTAAGGTCACAGCCATCTTGTTTCTAGATGTAATGAACATGACTGTCGTTCACTGTGATACATTTTGAGTTCTTGCTGTTTTCCCAGTCCTCCGCTGTATATAGTTGTATGTAGATTCCTGTCAGTTATCTCCTCAGCTAATTTTAGTGACGCCAGTCCTAATATTCCAACCATAGTTGTTAATCTGGAAACCTGTTAAACGGACGATTTCACTGATAAGGACACTGTCCGGTTTAAGCCAATTTCTCTATAAAGATATTCACAGCACATTGTATCAAGATCTGATCTCCAGATCAGGTGAGAGATGAAAGCACACTCTCCACCTGTTTGTCGAGAAACCTTGGTGCACTCTCCACTTCACACATAATTTGACAAGATAACACCAACAGTAAAAGATAATACGCTCTGAAGTTAAATAAACGTAGCAAAGGGGCATGCACCGAAACCTCAATACCGCTATCGTTCAGCCGGATATGGTTTATTTTTCTAGGCCCAGAAACAGGACAAGAGGCAGGGTTGTTTTGAGACTGATACTGTTTCTGTACGGATAAGGGAAAATTTAGACATTTTGCGTCATTAGGAAAATTCTAGGTTGCTGGCTTCAGTTAAAAGTGATACTTTTTGCGATGTCAAATTCTATTTTAAAATTGAGGCAACACTGATGCACAACGATGGCTGAACATTTATCCGAACATATTCGAGAAGTGTGAAGCAAAGAAAGCTCTCCCATGTTGAAATAATAAACTGACGCTTTTCGTAATTCAAAGCTGGCCTCTAGCAACAAGTAGCTGCCGTGGCATGTGATAACAACCGGTTTCTAAGAAGAGAGGAGTTTCTATTAAGAGCCTGATATATCTGTTAGGAACCCACCTGTACTAAGAGCAGGACTTCTCTATCGAGTCTGATCTCCATAAATGACCGGCTTCATGTGAGTGAGTGAGTGAGTGGGTGAGAGTGAGTGAGCTCCACAGTCCATTCTATGAACTGATCAAAACAGAGTGAGTGAGTGAGTAAGTGAGTGAGGATGGTTTTACGCCGCTCTTAGCAATATTCCAACAATATCACGGCACTTTATTTCAGAGTGGGACATATGTTAAGAGTTAGAAATCTGTTAAGAACAGGCATCTATTCTCTCATTCACACGGATTTACATAAACCAATCTGTTACCCAGGCGGTCCCCCCAAAAAAGTATTTTCTCATTCTGGAAAGTATCTGAACACATTTAGAAGTACATTACGTTCTGGGCCTATAAGCGGTTCGGGGGCTCTTTTTCTTGTTTTCCGTACAAAGACGTTATATATGTCTCGGCTGTCCGACAGACGATCAGTAAAAGCGACCGGGTTTTTAAAAATAAATCCCAATAATGACGTTGTAAAGCTGTGACGTTAAGAATAAAAACATTTCTACTTAAAATGCCATACTGTCGTGAGATATCACCCACTTAAGTAAAGTACAGCGGTACGCATGCGTCAAATCGGTATTCGAAGTCACCTTTGAGTATGGGGAGCGGCGTAACGAGCAAAAAACTGGGTCTGTGATGCATCGCTCTTCCCATGTTGTTGTTTATTTGTGGTAATAAATTACTTCGGGTACTTCATCCATGTGTTCGTCATCGCCTCGGGGGCATAAGGGACTTCGACAGAAAAAGAAACGATAAACAAGATACATCGCTGTGCGTCATATATGTAGTGTGTTGCTCAATAATATATGTTTTGTGAATATAGCGTTTAGCTGGAATGGATGGTTCTGTTTGAAAAAATGTTTCTGTAGTAAAACATGTTGTTACCGCGTGTGTAAATTTTCTGGAGAACAACCACTGACAGATTGACAGATCTGGCCCCGATTTCTCGAAACAAAATTAAGGATTTACTCAAATTTCACAATGAGTTTAAGAATTTGAAACAGCTGAATTTTTAACTCAACTGCATTTTTAAAATATAAAAGCCCAAACAATTTGAGTAATTTAGCCACCAAACTCAAATTGTCTACAAAGTTTGAGTTTAATATCGATTTCAGTTCATTTTGGGAAATGCATTTTCCTGCCTTTTCTCAAATTTGAGTATCAACTCTAACTTTGGCCAAGACTTAAGTTTGATTCGAGAAATTGTCTGGTCCAGACACGGTTATTTACAGACCGCTGCCATATAGCTGGAAAATTGCTGAGTGTGGCGTAAAATTAAACTCACTCACTCACTCTAAATCACTCGCTTTCTCTCGCCGTCTCTCTCTCCCACAAGTATGATCAAAGGGAGGTAACTCCATTAATTTATAGTTGAGTGAGTGAGTTTAGTTTTACGCCGCACTCAGCAATATTCCAGCTATATGGCGGCGGTCTGTTAATAATCGAGTCTGGACCAGACAATCCAGTGATCAACAGCATGAGCATCGATCTGCGCAATTGGGAACCGATGACATTTGTCAACCAAGTCAGCGAAACTGACCACCCGATCCCGTTAGTCGCCTCTTACGACAAGATAGTCGCCTTGTTATGGCAAGCACATGGGTTGCTGAAGACCTATTCTACCCCGGATCTTCACGGGTCCCATTAATTTATAGGTATTAAGTATTATAAATATTAAATCGTTTGTTTACTAGTGATCCTCACTTACTTAATACGTTTGCTACTGTAGTTGCCAAATGATAATTCTTAAAGTTCACTTTATCACAAATGTTACTGTTTTTTAAGGACGTTGTCTACTGCAGCTTGTCAACTCAAGAACTAATCGAAGCGCACGTAAATGGCGATTAACGCGAGTGAGAGTTTAGTTTTAGGCCGCACTCAGCAATATTCCAGCTACATGGCGATGCGAGTAAGACAATATCTTGTAAACATGTGAACAGCATGCAGTTAGATTAAGACCGTGTGACGTTTTAGAACAGTAACTAAATTATTTGCTTGAAGAATGGTAGACATATCGTAAATAGTTGTCGGATTTGCTATCAAATGTGACCAATGAAACCACACACCAATGTGAAAAACATGGAACAAGGCCAGGGACCAGTTGAAAAACTATCGCTAGTTATTATAAAAAGTTGTATACAATTTTACAAAATTAGATTTTTGAAAGACACATGACACGGAACAGGTTTCTTTGTCAGCTGCAGATGAATGGGATATCGTTCCTTGATGTTGATATTGATGGATACTTTCCTCGAACAAGGTAATAGCCTGATATTATTGCTACAACTTTAGTTGGTTTTTATTCAGTTGCAGAATTCAGTAGAATTTGTCCACTTCATTTAGTTTCTCGCCGTGAAATTCTTCGATGCGAGACAGACAACATGCACTAAGTCTTGGTCGCACTTAGAGGTATGTGTGTGAAATATTCACTTTGGCAATCTATTAAATGTCTAGATATTACAGTAGTATTATACATTCTCTAACAACAGATCGTGTACTTTGTTATGAGGTTCCAAAGTACATTAACTATAATAATAAATTAATCATGCTCGGATTATACGGCAAAATTGTAAGGACATGATTGATTTCGTTTTCTTTCAATCCTAACTTTTTTTTACCACTGGCAGAGGAAGTAAAACCCTAAAGGGTTTAGATTTGTTATCATAACAATCAAGATGGAAATATAAATGGGTAAAAAAGATGACTATATTTTCCAATGAATTCCAAGACGAAACTGTTTTTCATCTTTGCTGATTAATGTAAGGATACATCGAACTACCAATTGCGCTTTCGGGTGGCGCAGTTGAGATCGATGCCCAGTCAAAAATTCTGGGATATCACCGTGTCGTGGAGAATAAATAAAAAAACCAAAAGCTATTTACCTAACCCTAAAACTTAACCCTAACCCTAACGATCGTCAAGGGTTGTTTGTCTCTAAAGACGTGGCAGCTCTCTATGGATCGGAAAGGGTTGTTTGCCTCAAATGCAACTGGTGAGCGCTGGAGCGTGAGGCAAGCAGCGAGACAACAAGCGCGCTATAATGAGATAATTGCTCCGCTGCGGGCATGCATCGCGGGGCAGCGCCCAATTGTACCATTCTACCCACACCAGTCTTGGGGAAATCGGCGCATTTTAAGTCTGGTAATGCAAATTATTTTTAAAAAACCCTCCTATTTTAGTTAGTTGACACTGTGTTAAAATGCCTGGGTCTTCAACTGCCCGTGTATGCAGTAAGTTGTTTCAGCACGTATTGTTTTCGGTTGCTACGGAAACACCTATTCTTCCATATCAAGGGTCGGTAACTCCCATATGTTATTGTTGCGACGGGAAAACCCGTGTCATTTGTAAATTATTACAGAATTAGAAAAGAAACACGGACAGCGCCAACAACACTAAATTTGGAGGTGGTGGGGATATATACAGCAGCATCCGTCACAGGTGAGACTGATAAATAAGAATTGATATTGATATGCAAAACAACATCAACATGAAAGAGGATTAATGGATGGTATCTGATATAAGATGCTAGTCGAGTCTGAATTTCCCCTCATCTGTATAGGTATATTAGATTTACATTAATTAATGATTCGGATATATTAAGCGTATACACTTATCAGTATTACTTGAGGTTGAAATAATGAATATCATAGACATGTTTAAATAAAATACATCATATGAATTTATGCATTATATGTTCATACATTATTGATTTTGTCATGCGTAAGTCATGATTACATCTACATTCATAGTCAGAACATGAAATGATTTATCTTGGGCATTTTCAATGTAAATTTGTTAGTACATTCATGAACACACACATAAAAACACATACAGTCACTTCTGCAACAGAGGGGTTTTGTATTTAGTTTGTATTTGCAGTGATGATATTGTATTATTATCCTTCCTCAGTGACATGTGAAGGATTATACTAAGACACTATTTTCTACATAGCTTGAAGTGGTAAGGTTTAATTAGCATTCATTCACTGCTGAAAATTTGAATACACTCACTCTGTTTTGATCAGTTCACAGAATGGGCTCTGGAGCTCTCTCCCTCCCTCCCTCACTCACCCAATGACCTCCTTCTCCTTCCCTCCCTCCCTCTGTTTTGATCAGTTCACAGAATGGGCTGTATGTGGAGCTTGCTCCCTTCCTCCCTCACCCTCACCCTGCCCTCCTTCCTTCCCTCCCTCCCTCCCTCACTCACTCACTCTGTTTTGATCAGTTCACAGTTGGCTGTGGAGCTGGAGCTTGCTCCCTCACCTGCTCCCACCCACCCTCACCACTGCCCTCCTTCTCACCCTTCCTCACTCACTCACTCCTCACTCACCACTCACTCACTCACTCACTGGGCCACCCACCCACCCACCCACTCACTCACTCACTCACTCACCCACCCACTCACTCATTCACTCACCTCCCACTCACTCATCCACCCACTCACTTACTCACTCACTGTTTTGATCAGTTCATAGCATGGGCTGTGGATCTTCTTCTGGATATGCCAGCTTGGAAGACATTAGATCCCACTCCTCAACCATAGCCAGCAAGCCCACAAACACCATGCAAGCAGCTCCAGAGGTGATCTCAACACATACAACAACACAAGACATATCCAGGACAAACAGCACGATCTCAACGCCAGGTTCACATCACACGGTCAAAGATGTTGAATATTCACGACCTAATACTGAAGAGTTGATGAAAGATCTGAACATCAGTAGAGATGATGGAACTGTCAAATGGTGGGATGTGGTTGATGACTTTATTGTCAGGGATACCCCAGTGATCAAGCCCCACACAAAGGTGAGAACTGCAGCTGAGTTGGCCAAGAGAGTTGTGATGGATGGAAGAGTTCATGTTTGATTGGTTTGAGGAACACAATATAGATGAGGGAGAAATCATGTCTATTCTAAGAAAAGCTTGTTACATATGTCCCCGAAAATCCTTAAAATCAATGGAACCTAAGATTTTACCCCCAACCCCCTCCCAAATTGATCACTGGACATGCTATATGAGTTAAAAAATGTGTTGTGGTCTCTGTAAATGTTAGACCTGTCACATAAATAAAATATGATATTACAGCACTGACAACATAAAAGTTTGATATTAACATAATACCCATGTTTATTAACTGATTGGTCCCCACACATATTATATTGATCCCTAATCAGGGCTTGGCTGTACTCAAAATATTGCATACTATCGGCAAAACAATAGATAAGGAATTTTGTGTTATTATTAGTTGTTTTACAATTATTATGAGACTACCTTTACATATCCAGAATAAATACTCTCTTTATGTATTAACTGGTCTATCAATATACCATTATACTTTTGAATCAGAAAATTGATACTTCAATTTCTAATCAATGACATCTCTAAATTGAGCTGAATAAATTGATGGTTCTTCTATCACTCCTTTCCAGCGAAAGACATGGAAGACAGTTCGTCTCTTCATCAGCTCCACGTTCAAGGACATGAGTTCTGAGAGAGAGGCCCTGGTGAAAGGGGTGGTTCCGGCACTGCGACAGTGGTGTACTGAGAGGCGCATACGCCTCATGGAATGTGACCTTCGATGGGGTGTACCGAAAGATTCTGACACTCGGGAAACATTGCTGGCCTGCTTGTCAGAGATTGACAGGTAGTGGTGGTCCGATTAATTGAAATAATTGAAGATTGGTCGCAATGACAAAACAACCAAGCAATCGATCATGTTTTCTCATAATAGAACTAAGTCAATATTGGAACACTTGTTTGCAATAACAATATTTTTTCACAAGGTTGGTTTTGTTTGTTAGATTTCATTAGCACTACAAGCTCTTCCAATTCATGATTGAATTTATTTTAAAGACTCCATGACATTCATGTTCCTAACATGCTAGTCATCCTTTGAAGATGTTAAATTTGCAAATCCTTTTTGTGCAATTTGCAAAGAAAACGAAAGAACTACGTTTTTTTCTTTATTTTTTGTGCATTAACAAACATAACCAGGAAAATTTGATAAATGACGCTAACCAATTATTTTCGATGATTGATCGGTTGTAATGAACCAATCATCAATTATGAGATTTAAACCAATTCCAAACACTATTGACAGGTAGCATCTTCAACTTTGAGGGGCAGTGGAGTAGCCTACGGGTTAAAGCGTTTGCTCATCATGCCGAAGATCTGGGTTCGATTCCCCACATGAGTACAATAAGTGAAGCCCATTTCTGGTGTTCCCCATTGTGATGTTGATGGAAATTTGCTAAAAGCGGCGTAAAACCATACTCACTCACTCTTTAACCTTATCTATATATTGCTGGAATATTGCTTGAAGCAACATAAAACCAAACTAGCTCACTGACACTCCACCTTTTAAAATTTTCACTTCGGTAGATCTATACAAGATGTCATATATGTTGGTTTCTCTCTGAATGTTTAAAGAGGAACACTTTGTTTGTGGTGTCAACAATGGACTGTGCATTATTGCAGCAATTAATGGTGGGCAATCTAAAATTATTTTCATTACTTGTTTGAGAATTAACTATCCGATTGATTTGTACTAGCTGCCTTTGAAAATCGTGCTAGTTTGCTAGTCTGATACTATTATATTCTGATGAGGATATAAGGAATTCTATAGATTGCAGTTAGGATTGCACTGGTAAAGTGGAAAATATGCTTTTAAAACAATACATATTGCCATATTTTGTCCATGCACTGGTATATTGGCAACAAACAAACATAAGTTTAAGCTATATTCTGCATAGAAATTCATTCCTTCTGACCCTATTTGTTATCACTTAGTAACTTGACATTTACTCACTGTTTACTTGATTTCCAATTTCCCATATTGCAGTTAAATTGTAAAACAACACGTATCCACTGTGTCAATAAACTGCCAAACCATGATGCGAGAATTCAGTTATTAAGTGAGGGAGTGAGTTGGATTTTATGCTACCTTTAGCACTATTCCAGCAGTAGCATGACAGGGACACCAGAAATGAGGAATCAAACCTGGACCTTTTGTGACAAGCTTATGCATTAACCACTAGGCTACCCTACCACCCTTTATGCTAATTGAAGTAATGACTGAATATCAATTAGCTTCACATGCAAATGATGTATTGTTTACGATTGGTTTACCATCAATCAATCATCGAAAATAATTGGTTAGCGTCATTTATGAAATTTGTTAATGCAGAAAAAATAAGGAAAAGTTATTTTTGGGTTTTGGGGGGCAAAATTTCACATCTTTAAAGGATGACTAGTATGTTAGGAACATACATTTCTTGGTGTCTTTAAGATGAATTCAATCATGACTTGGAACAACCTTGTAGTGCTTATAAAATGTAACAGACAAAACCAACCTTGTGAAAAATATTGTTGATGAAAACAAGTGTTCCAGAATTGTTTGTGTTCGATTATGAGAAAACATGATCGATTGCTTGGTTGTTTAGTCACAGTGACCAATCTTCGATAATTTCAATTAATTGGACCACCACTAGTTCACACATTGTACCCATGTAGGAAATCGAACCCTGGTTTTCGGTGTAAAGAGCGAACACTTTAACCACTAGGCTACCCAGCCCCAGCATTAAAGAACAACCATACAAATGTTGTACAAGTTGAATGGACCAGGCAAAAGTATCTCACAAGAGTGCTGTCATTTTATTGTAACATGACCATACTGTTTGTGTGGTGTTAAAAAAACACAAAAGCAAAACAAAAAAATAAGCTTTATCAGCTTAACAACATATTTCTGTGGAAATATTGAATTTTCTACATGACCTGTTTTCTTGTAGATGTCGAGAACAAAATGAGTGTCCATACTTCCTGAACATGTTGTCCGAGCGCTACGGGAGTGTCATGAAGCCAGAGGAGGTACCAGAAGACATCAAACTCAGGTAAGACCAGGAAAATAACTTGCATTAATACCAGACAGGTTGGTTATTGTAGCAGGGCAGTAACATGCAGCCAAGTTATAAATAAGGGCTGCTGCAACTTACTTCAAGATCATTCCTGCTTTTCGTGGATTAATTGAGTACAGATGTTTCAAAATATCATGATTCTAAATTTTTGACTACATCCTATGTTCCTATGTGATTTTTCGTTGGGAATCGTTTTTTGTTGGGAATCCTTAAGGATGCTTTGTTGACACAGACCTAGTTCAGCCAGCTAAACGTCGTGTTCCTACCAAGGTATACATCGAACGTGGTGTTCCTACCAAGGTATACACCGAACGTCGTGTTCCTACCAAGGTATACACCGAACGTCGTGTTCCTACCAAGGTTTACACCGAACGTCGTTTCCTACCAAGGTATACACCGAACGTCGTGTTCCTACCAAGGTATACACCAAACGTCGTGTTCCTACCAAGGTATACACCTAACGTCCAGTTCCTACCAAGGTATACACCGAACGTCGTGTTCCTACCAAGGTATACACCGAACGTCGTGTTCCTACCAAGGTATACACTGAACGTCGTGTTCCTACCAAGGTATACACCGAACATCGTGTTCCAACCAAGGTATACACCGAACGTCGTGTTCCCACCAAGGTATACACCGAACGTCGTGTTCCTACTAAGGTATACACCGAACGTCGTGTTCCAACCAAGGTATACACCGAACGTCGTGTTCCTACCAAGGTATACACCGAACATCGTGTTCCTACCAAGGTATACACTGAACATCGTGTTCCTACCAAGGTATACACCGACGGTAGGAAGACGACGTTTAGCTGGCTGAACTAAGACAGACCCAGCACTTATTTGAGGTTGGCACCTATCGGAATCACTACTTTTATTCAAAGATCTCGATACCTCAGATCTTGCCGGTCATCATTAGATGCCAGCCCTTTACTTGAAGAGTCTTGATTTAGATAAGATAGGATGTAGGACAGGATATGGCAGCTGGGTCAGTTCTGACCCTTTCTGCCCGTGAAAGTCCGGGTTTGAATATTGTGGTATATTTACTTATTGATGTCTCAATTTATAAAGTATTTTCAATAAAAGTATGAAGAGAGATTCATGGCTGATATCCACTAGGTACCATTCATTTGACCCAAAACGTCATCAAATATTCATGTTTTGTAAGTCGTTGCTGCCATGTTGACTTTGTAGGCAAGGGTCACAAAGGCAGACAACTCATATCAGCAGTAATCTCCTACAACTAATTCTGCTCCCATAACTGGGAAGGAACTTCAGGATGCCAAAAATGATGTGGTTTTATTAAATTTAATAGAAAGAGTAAATTTGGAAACATTTTTTTTTGTAGAATGTAATGCCTAAGGTGTTAAAAAAACACACACAGAAACAAATCTGTTTAAAAGAAAAATTTTAAGTGAACACAATGCAATAGACAGACTGTTGGTTAGATTTTATTCATCATCCAAAATCCTTCTGTCATCTTTCTCTGTTTGTATAGAGTTATAAACAGTGTCTTGTGTTTAATTTGTTTAGCTACAATTTTAGTACCAGAGAGAAAAGTGATGTCATTGATTGTGATGTCATTGTAACCGATGATGTCACATGGTCTAAATGTTTTATCTACTTCAGGTACAGCTGGTTGCCAGGGATGTCAGTGACGGCTCTGGAAGTCTTCACGGGTGCATACTGGGAGAGAAACCCCAACGTAAGATAAGGAGCTTTGTAATGTGTATATTTGTGTTAGATTAGTGTCTACATGTAAAGCCAACAAGCGTGTTGTGTGTGTCTGATATGCTGAAATACAAAATGAAAGCTAATGGATTTTGATCAGGAAAGTAGTATGTTGGAGAAGTAGTACAGTTGGAGAAGGCTCATTCTCTTCCCACAGAGGTTACTTGTCATTTCTTCCTGCGAACCTCTGTTCTAATGCAGTCATATTTCCCGGTTCTCATAAAATCCCCTAGCAGCATAAAATCGCAGCATGAATTATCTCCCTTCTTTCTGTCCAATCAGAACACGTGTTACATCAACTTGACTAATACAAGCAAATGTTGGGTCACAAATATCCCTCCTCTGCCAGGAACGAGTGTTGATGTGACACACAAGACATTTAATGGCTAGCTTGTCCGTTGTCAACGAGGGCGATGGAGGCGCCATTGATCCGCCATTTACATGACTGAGTTTTGTCTATAAGAAACGTTTGCGCATCGCGCAGGGAAAGAGGTTCTAGTTTTCCCGAAGCATACGGAAATAACCGAAGCCTTGCGAATGATCACTTTTGAAACAACGTCGCGTATTGCACAACTAAATCTGATTGCAACCAATCACAAATCCTGAACACTCGCACCATGAAAGGGACGTATTAGAACAGAGGTTCATAGGAAGATATGACAAGTAACCTCTGTGGGAAGAGAATGGAGAAGGCTGTGAACCGAGTTGTTGTTGTTGTGGTGTTGGTGGCGATATTAAATCTAAGGAAGTACACAGTGTTAACATAGATGTTACCTACTAATCATAATGTTATAGGGACTAATTCAGGACAGCCATCGTCCAAATATTTAAAAAGTAAAAACTATGTAGTCAAGACAAGTGAGACTTTATTGTAATTATTTATATTATGCTAATCTGTATTCTATGTAATCCTTATCACTTGCGCATTGTACATTGACTTGTCAGGCAATTAATTACTGTTTATGACATTTATAACCTTAACTGGTCATCCCCCTTGGCCATGTCTGCCATCACATCAACTGGTCAAGGACGTGCTATTGTTTTTCTATCTGTCCATTGTTGAGTCATCGCCTGTCCATTGTTGTCAAAAACTGTATATATATGCTAACATATACATTGTCAGAGAGTACGAGTCTGGTATTCCGACTGTTTGTGTTGGGACGACCGCGAGCAAGATAATGCCGCTCATAGGAAACGCCCTGGGGTTGAGCTGGAACTCCGCTCACCTCATTTATGTATACTTGTTTATGTCATGTACTGTAGAACCAACTGAAGAAGTCTGAACTCAACTATGCCTTTGTCTTCGTCAACGCACACTTCACCTTAATTATGAGCTAGTTCCCCAGTCGACACTATCTACATGTTGACAATAATATGGCCACTTTTATAACACTCCACTCTGCTGGGACAGGCTTTATGCATATTCAACATGATGGCCGTTATTTCCCCGCATAACCCAAGCTGCCTGTGAGGCTCTAGAAGGTTAATATGACTTATCCCACCGGGTACCCATTTTCTGCTGGGTGAACAGAGGCAAGTTTGAACAAACTCACTTGCCTAAGATGTGAACACATAGGTGCATCATTGTGGGGAAGGACTGAAGTCCTAGAAACTCTCAGGAGTCAAGCTGCCAAACACGGTCACCCATCCAAGGACTCTCCGTGACCCAAAGTTGCTTAACTTCACCTGATTTGTGGCCTGCGCTCTAAGCACAAGATCACACAATACCACCATATTATACCCTAAATATGCAATATGGCTCAGATTGTAGCATAGTTGGGAAGATTCACTGGTATTTGAAGCATTTTATTTGAATTTAGAAGCTAAATGGTGTTTTTTGCAGGCGCTGTTCATGATGCGTCAGCCAGGCTTTTTGAACGGTGTAAACGATGAAAACCTTCGCAACATTTACCAAGAGACTGATCCTGAAAAAGTTGAGTCTCTTCGGGTCCTGAAAGGTGAGTTTTGGAAAAGTTTATACTTCTAAGTATTTATTTCTGGGAGCTTTATGATTCCATTTGGTTGTTAGTTTGTTTAACACTGCACTCAGTAATATCCCAGCTATATTACAGCAATCTGTAAATAGCTGAGTCTGGACCAGACAATCTAGTGATTGGTCTCATGATCATCGATCTAGTTCTTTGGTGGGATGTGCCAACCAAGTTTGTGAGTCTGACAACACCATCCTGTTTGTCGCCTCTTATAACTAGCTTGGTTGCTAAAAGTCAACCCAGTGTCTGTAAAATTACTGAGTGTCGGGATAGAAAAACTACAGGCCTTCTGATCCAACATCGAAGGACCTATAAAGATCTGGGTTAGAATTGGTCTTCAACAACCAATGCTTGTCGTTGGAGGCGACTAGCGGGATCAGGTGGTCAGGCTCGCTACATGTCATCGTAACCCAATTGCGTAGATCGATGCTCATGCTGTTGATCACTGGATTGGTTGGTCCAGACTCGATGATTTACAGACTTCTGCGATATATGCAATACTGCTGAGTGTGGTGTTAAATAGCAACCAACCAACATCGAAGGCCTTGACTACATGACCAGAGGTCAAGCATGTCATCTGTGGGTGACTCCACACCCTGCCACATACTCTCCTGAAGCCACATCAGGAGGTCCACTATATAAATGAGAAACATCACAAGGGTTTTCTTGCTCTGAAGAGTTGCATGAATGTCCGTTCTCACAGTGTGACTTGTAGTAACAACTTGTAGCATGTAACACAGTTGCAACGTGAGAACAACCAAGTTGTTATGATTAGAAATCGCTAACTAGTCCCAGTCGAGTTGTAAGACATAGGATTTGTCCTACTACAAGTCGCAAGCTCTCGACCCTTGAAGATCTGGTTAGAATTGGTCTTCAACAACCCATGCTTGTCGTAAGAAGCGACTAAAGGGATTAGGTGGTCAGGCTCGCTGACTTGGTTGACACATGTCATCAGTTCCCAATTGCTCATGCTGTTGATCACAGGATTGTCTGTTCCAGACTTGATTATTTACAGACAGCCACCATGTAGCTGGAATATTGCTGAGTGCGACGTTAAACAACAAACCAACCAACACAAGTTCTGCACAATTAAATCACTTTGTCAACCTAAGAGTGATGTCCCTTTTGTGTAGTTTTTTTTTTTTTCATGTTGGTGACATGACTGAAATAAAAATTCGACATTACCAGATAAGAAACGACATGTAGAACAAATGTTTCTCCTGACATTATGAATACATGTTGCTGAGTCACACGTGAGAATTCCCGGTAAACCTGTTGTATGTGACTTAAATAGCACACATATAACAAAGTTGTTAAGATCTTTGTTGTTACTACAAGTCACACCTTGAGAAGTGAGAACTACAAGTTGCATCGGTGGGACATGGCAAATACGTATATAACGTGAAATGTAGTCATTTAAACTTTTCTTTCTTTTCATTCTTTTGAAATTTTGAAATAACAAGAAATAATGCCAAATATCTCACACAGGGCTCAATTATCAATTTTTTTAGACAGCCCTACCAGATATGATGCTATAAATGGTGCCATAGAAGGAGTTTAAATGTACCTGAAGTTTGCATATTAAAGAGGTTTTAGAACAGCCTTTGTTCTGTCTCTGAAAACCTGTTCTCTCCTTAAAAACCTGTCATATTCCTCACAAAATAGCACCATAGATGCCATTTTGGTCGATTGTAAGACCTTACCATTGGTCCGGACCAATTGTAAGTTTCGATTGTAGCTTACAATGATCTTCGCCTACAATCTTAAGGATTTACAATAATTGTAGCACTTAAGATTGCAGGTGGGCTTTGGTCTCATGTTTCTCTCTCTGTGCCAGGCAAAATCAGGGAGAAGTTCGGAGACAGGACACATGACTACAGCTGCCATGTGGAGAAGACGGAAAACGGCAAGTTGATACTCGGGGGACTAAAAAACTTCAGCGTGAAAGTACATGACCATTTCAAGGTAATGATAATGATAATAATAATATATGATGAGCCTTACCAGCCTGTGAGACTGTGCTAGGATCACCCAAACCCTCTTTTTGTTAGACAGAAACTGAAATTTGAGGTTCATTTTGATGGTGTTATACTGCTGGACGGTACAGCGATGGGAGTAAACCAGGTGAAGTCCTTCACCAAGTCTGCCCAGAGTCTTTTGTGGAGAAGCTTTCTGAGAAGCCCTTGCATCGTGTGTACATGCAGTGTGTGGTACAGAATAGCAATCCCACCAGCTCTTTCGCCTGGATGAAGTTGGCTGGTCTTAAATATGAAACTGAGGGCTTCCTGTTTGCTGTTCAGGACCAGTCACTTCCCACTTGTAATCGCCAAAATGTGATTCTTAAAGAAAATATCAATATGAAATGCCGACTTTGCAATGAATTCTGAGAGACTGTCCAACACCTTGCCAGTAGATGCCCTTCCTTGGCACAAACAGCATATCTTAAACGACATGATGGCATGGCTTGCTGCTTCTACTAACGTCTCCGCCATGCCTGTGGCTCTGACTCCGAGGTCCATCCATGGTATGACCCTGAACATGTCCAGGGCGTCACGGAAAATGATGCTTTCAAACTCTTCTGGAATAGGCCCATATACAGCCTCAAAAGAATTCCTGCCAACAAACTTGATCTTGTCCTTTTTGATAAAGCCAATGAATTTATTTATATCATTGAATTTTCTGTCCCTTTTGACAGCAATGTGATTGACAAGATTCAGGAAAAGCATGATAAATATGCGGACCTCGCCTTTGAAATGTCTCGCTTACATCCCAAGTACACTGTCGTCGGGCTCCCCATTGTTCTCGGTGCCCTTGGTTTGGTACCTCCTGATCTCTTGGCGCAGATCAGGAGAGTGCCCGGGTTCTCCACCGGGAGCACAGCCCTTCTGACACTCTGGGTAATGCAGAAGGCTGCAGTGTTGGGGAGCCTTCATATTCTCCGGAAAGTTCTTGGTGGGTTCGACTAGGTAGTGTTTCCTTGGAGAAGTCCTATTCGCTGTATGGGCTGCGTGTTGAGGGGGCGAGGGCCCTGAGCTGATGATGAGCCTTACCAGCCTGACTGCCAGGATCACCCGAACCCTCTCTACTGCATTTTTCATCTTTAATCTGTAAATAATAATAAGTGGGGCTGTAACAATGCATTGAACTATAGATGGATTGCATTTGTGGTGTCTCTGATAGCAATTAATCGATGGTAGAAACGAAAAACTATCGATAGTATGTGTGACTATCGATAGTGTAGTAATTGACTTTTGTTGATAAAATACAGGATGTACCAGATTCATTCACTTTCATTTAGATTTATCCTCCCCTGTTACATCTTAAACAAACATGACGGTTTACTTGATCTGGATTTCAAGTTTCTTGTCAGTTGTTCAAAAACTGAAACTACTTCAACTTGTTTTTATTTCATATACATTCTATACAACTATACATTCATTTGGGAAATTACAGTGGAAACCTCATAAGTAAAATCTCAAGGGACTCGCCAAAATTGTTTACTTATCAGGTATTTTACTTATCCAAATATGACAACCATATGCATGTATATATATGCATATGTAACAATGAACAACTTATCAGGGCTGGCCTCCAGTTGTCAGTGTATTGTCAACTGCATGATGCCAGCGAGCTGTAAGTAGGATGTTTGTTTAACTGGAGACTGACACGTGCCCCCCATGTCAGATCATGTGGTGATTGCTAATTTAGTTATCCGGTCTCTTTTGTTAAGTAATTTACTTCCAGGGACCGTGAGAAGACGTTTAGTTAAGCGGTATTGTTTACTTGTCCGAGTTTAGTTAACCAGACTCTAATAGTGATAATTAATGAACAAAGTTGCCGGGACCAAAGAAAAGTGTTTACTTATCAGGTCTGTTTAGTTAAGAGGTCTTTACTTAGGCGGTTTCCACTGTACTTCAAATGAGACCATTCAAGGAGAAAAAAACTGTTGCAACAGTATTGCAAAAGTTGCTCACAATAGACTAGCGAAAAGTTGCTCACAATAGACTATCGCTATAGTTGTGTCCCCTCAATAGTTATCATGGGATAATAATTCATACAAAAATCATTATTAATTATAACCACTACAAACAGTATATTAGGAAAATGTAAATATAGAATATTAGTTTCATCATGCATCAGTAATAGCTTAGAGAAAGACTCCAGTCAAAAGTAGTAAAACTCATCTCACAGACATACTATTGAAAAAGGTATAAATTACACCTGCACAATTTCACAGATGTTTAAGATAAAATCCTAGCCTAAGGTATCAAGGACTCAAGCTGAGAACGTGTAAACCTTTCAGTAAGAAAAAGTTATGACTAGACGGTTTAATAAACTGTTATGATCAAGTAAACACGTCTTTAAGATCTAGCCCAGGGTAAGCATCCAAGCATCCAGTAAAAGTGCCAACGAGATTAGTGCCAGTTGAAACAGGATTAACAGGATTAAGAGTACTCCCCCGGTCTGGTCATTGAAGTTGTTTTTGTAGGACACCCCCCATCTTGTATGTTCTGTATTTCATTGGTTAATGTAGGTTACACCCATTTTGGTACCAGTCAACGAATCATAATCTCTTCCTTGTTTCAATTTTAGATAAATAGTCACTATCTTCATTTGTTTGTCAGTATGGTTTAGACTCCCAACACAGGTCAGCTCTAGCCTTCGTCCCTGAGGGTTGTACCGACTCTCTGTGGCCACCCCATGTTATTCCGTTCTTGTAAATAAAATTGTGATTAGCTTCTTGTGACTTCGGACTCTTTGCTAAGTTAATTCCCCCAAGCAGACCAGCTCGCCAGTTAGATAAGAGGTTTCAACGGAACCATCACTTGGACCCAAGACAACCTTTCATAATAGTCACCCCTAATAATAAGATAAACAATACCAGGTAGATTTTGTGCGAGATTCCACTCACAAAGTCAATTCCCAAGGTATTTATTTATTGTTATCCCAGTCTGTGGATCAGTGTGCACTTCAGTTATGTTCTGACCTCATTCAGTGGTTGTACAGTATCTTATATAGGTTGAATATCTGGATGTTATATGTTTATCTGAAGAAGTATAGAAATTCAGGATGAAAACTCCTGGTATCTCGTCCCTTTCTTTCAGACATAGGGGTGGGGTAGGCTAGTGGTTAATGTGTTCGCTCGTCATGCCGGAGACTTGGGTTTGATTCCCCACATGGGTATAAAGCATGAAGCCCATTTCTAGCTGTCCCCCACCGTGATATTGCTAGAATATTGCTGAAAGCGCCATAACTAAATTCAGTCACTCACTCTTCCAGGAGTGTATTGAGAGGCAGTACCCAGCAGACTCGCTGCAGCAGCAGATGACGGAGGTAGAGGTGTCATACGCTGAACAAGAAGACTTCCTCCTTCTCAGATCTCAGGTACTGATTACAAACATAATCACAATCTACCAGAGGTAGTGGGTTAGCTAGCCTAATGGTTACCGCGTTCGTCCGCCCGTCACGCTGACAATATGCACTCAATCATTCACAAACCTAACTGAACCTCTAAGAAACTAGAGGTAATCTCACTGTAGAAATTGATGTTACTTTTGTTTTATTCATCTCTATGGATACTACAGAAATGTTCCCTAATTCCTACCACTGCTTGGCACCTTATGCAGGGTAGCAGGCTAGGGAATAGCTATTAGAGTGTTGTTTATATACAATCTATTCTATCAGAGTGATAAGCTGAAGAATTACATGAAGGGTAGTGTAGTCTCAGTGTTAGGTGAACTATGGTGTAGTGTGATTATTAGGTGAGCTTCAGTGTAGTGTCATACTTAGGTGAGCTACAGTGCACTGTTATAGGGACTAATTCAGGACAGCCATCGTCCAAATATTTAAAAAGTAAAAACTATGTAGTCAAGACATGTGAGACTTTATTGTAATTATTTATATGATGCTAGTCTGTATTCCATGTATTCCTTATCACTTCCACATTGTACATTGACTTGTCAGGCAATTAATTACTGTATAGGACATTTATAACCTAAATTGGTCATCCCCCTTGGCCGTGTCTGCCATCACATCAACTGGTCAAGGAAGTGCTATTGTTTTTCTATCTGTCTATTGCTGAGTCGTAACCTGTCCATTGTTGTCAAAAACTGTATATATATGCTCACATCTACATGTATATTGAAAAACAGGGTACGAGTCCGGTATTCCGACTCTCTGTAGTGACGACCACGAGCCGGAGAATGCCGCTTGTAGGAAACGCCCTGGGGTTGAGCTGGAACTCCGCTCACCTCATGTATGTCTTGTGTATTTGTTTGTCATGTAACCAAAGAAGTTTGAGCTCAATGTATTCCTTCGTCTTCATCAACATGTAATTCATCTTAAAACATGAGCTAATTCCCCAGTCGACGCATATACCACGTGTTGCCACTAGTATCACAATTGGGTGAGCTATAGTGTAGTATCACAATTAGGTGAGCTACAGTGTAGTGTCACAGTTAGGTGAGCTACAGTGTAGTATCACAATTAGGTGAGCTACAGCGTAGTGTCACATTTAGGTGAGCTACAGTGTAGTGTCACATTTAGGTGAGCTACAGTGTAGAATCACAATTAGGTGAGCTACAGTGTAGTGTCACCGTTATGAGAACTACAGTGTAGTATCACAATTAGGTGAGCTACAGTGTAGTGTCACAGTTAGGTGAGCTACAGTGTAGTTTCACAATTAGGTGAGCTACAGTGTAGTGTCACAGTTATGAGAGCTACATTATAGTGTCACAGTTATGAGAGCTACATTATAGTGTCACTAATCATCATTTCCCATTGAAGTGGATTTCTTGCTGATTGTTGCCAGGGTTTGAAAGGCCGTGATGACATACTTGATAGAATCTCCAACTACATCAACACCAACATTGACAGCACCCGCATCATGTACCTGGCGGGGTCGGCAGGGGCAGGGAAGAGCTCCCTGATGGCGACCTCAGCTGGGAAGGCCATTGGAAATGACAAGTTCAAGGTTGGTGATGTGGTCAAGACACATGGGCGAAAGCCTTTGTGCAATGAAGGACCATTTGGTCCACCTATATGGTGGAGCGGATAGAGTGTCACCCTGGAGAGTGGAAGACTGGCGGTTGGATCTAACATGTTATATTTGAGATTACACCTTCTCAGTACAGCACAAGGTGGTGGGGTAGCCTAGTGGTTAAAGCGTTCGCTCGTCATGACGAAGTGAGTGAGTATTGCTTAACGCCGCATCAGCAATTTTGCAGCTGTTCGCGGCAATCGTCACGCCGAAGACCTGGGTTCGATTGCCCACATGGGTACAATGTGTGAAGCCCATATCTGGTGTCCCCCACAGTCCCCCGGAATTTGCTAAAAGTGGTGTAAAACTAAACTCACTCACTCACTAAATAACAGATTCCAGTACTTCTAGTAAGTCCCATCCTGGATTTCGAAATCACACTCTCAGAGGTAGTCACCTAATCGTTAGCATGCAATGTCCAACTCACTTAGCCAAGTACTGTGGCTGACAACTGGAGCCCAGATTACATACACCTCTGACAGCTACCACCGATGAAAGCTATGAATACGTAATGCCATTTGGAAAGTGTTCAAATGTAACAAGTTTATATTTGGCATTGCAATTTCTCAGTGAAGTACGGATTCTAATACTTTTGCTACAATGAGTCCCATCTGGGATTTGAACACACTTTCAGAGTTGGGCACCTGACCAGCACACAAAGTCAGTGATCTAACCCACTCAGCCTCCGCCGTTTCCACAGAATGGAAGTACTTTTTGTACCATGTGTGATTAGGTGCCTGAATCTGAGAGTGTGGGTTCAAAATCCCAGACGTAATTCAACCTAACTAAAGTACTAGAATCTGTTCTTTACTGAGAAAATGTAATCCCAAATATATCATATGTTATATGTTTTACCACATTCTAAAAAGCATGGTGTATTCATTATGGTTTGATTCCCTGTCCGAATCGAAACATGGATTTGTCCAGATCTCCTCACAGGTTGATATTTGGCCTCATGTCTGAAGCAAATTTGAATATTTAATTCAAAATTTGCATTTTTCTTAGGATTTACAAAATAAGAATTAAAAAAACAAAACAGCATAAGTCCATATCATGTTTCCCAGTCTGTCAGCCAAAGCCACTTAGTTGTAAAATCCTAGATAAAATCCTACCATGGTTTTAGTTGGTAGAGCATCTGCCATCGAGAGCAGAAAGTCTGTGGTTCAATACCTTGGGCTGTCTTACGAAAAATGTTCCAAGATGGTATTTGTTGTTACCTTACCTGATACTCAGCTTTACAGATATAAGACAAGAACGCTTTAGTTTGGAGTTGGTATGCTGTTGTGTCTGAGTGGGGCATCCATGTCCAACTGTGGTATGGTATCTCAGTGAGTGAGTGAGTTTGTTTTTTACGCTGCTTTTAGCAATATCCCAGCAATATCATGGCAGGAGACACCAGAAATGGGCTTACACATTGTACCCATGTGGGGGAATCGAACCCGTGCCTTTGGCGTGATGAGTGAACGCTTTAACCACCAGGCTACCCCACTGCCCAGTATCTCAGAGAAATAGCTATTGGTGCTGATTTGAAGTTTGATGACGATCACTCAATGTCCGCCATGCTCCTCTTTTCAGGTGTTCTTCCATTTTGTTGGCGCTACTCCAGACTCCACAAACCTGTACCGAATTCTATCAAGGATGTTTCATGAGTGCATGCCCCCAAACACCGTCCCTCCCATGGACTCGGACGAGATGATGCGATACACAGGAACCATGTTTGAGAAGTCAACAGAATATGCTCTTGATCAGGGATACGAGAAGCTGATTGTTTATATTGATGCTCTGAATCAGATGGATGATGAAGGTAAGTCCTTTCTACCTGGGAATACCTGTAGTCTATGGGATTACAACACAATAAACATCATGTGTTTTCAATGTAGTGCCTTACAAATGTTGCTTAATGTCAAGGTGTGCAGCACAAATTCAGTTTACAATTCATGGCGGATCGGGATCGGATGGTCAGGCTCGCTGACTTGGTTGACACATGTCATCGTATCCCAGTTGTGTAGATTGATGCTCATGCTGTTGATCACTGGATTGTCTGGACCAGATTCAATTATTTACATACCGCCACCATATAGCTGTAATATTGCTGAGTGCGGCATAAAACTCAATCAGTGAATCAGACCCGGGTCTTCCGCGTGACGAGCAAACGCTTTAAACATATGGCTACTATTACCTTAGGTTTTCGGGGTGTTGTACCCTTATTACCTAGGCAATCTGTCTAGCCACTCTGATTCTGGGGATGATGTAGCTAGATGGATAATCAAGGATAAGTCCAGTATGGTGTTCAAGTCCGGTTTATTTTAACATGAATTCTTTCACAAAGGTCCTCAAATATTTCCTAGATTTCCTGGTTTACATGTAACACAGATTCACACATCTCCTGGAAGAACTTGTTGGTTTCTTTCCCAATTCCTAAAGTTACAATTTCATCTGAGCCAATCTCTCAATATGCAGAGAGAACCTCTCAAGTCAACGGCAGGGCTCAGTCTCCGCCTCTCTCAGTCAGCTAGTTTTAGTTCTCTTCACAATTTCTGGGCTCCTCCCGAAATGATGTCCTACCTCCTACAGAAATGCCTCATATCCAATCTTAATAATTAGTTACTTTCATTAGTCCCTTTCGAGACTTTATTTGGTACCATCAATTTCTTCCAGTGATAAAATGACATTGCTAGTTATCTTAAGCCATACATCAACCCAACGTTGACATATCCGACTAATATCTCAGGCTGGTAGATGCCAAAACAT
The DNA here is from genome assembly GCF_003918875.1 of Haliotis rubra. NCBI lineage: Eukaryota > Metazoa > Mollusca > Gastropoda > Lepetellida > Haliotidae > Haliotis > Haliotis rubra. Next base: position 1,306,573 of record NW_025764937.1, on the reverse strand, counting down.
ACTTAATCAAAATCATTTCAGATCCTATGCATGCCCCCTTTATTGACAAACTGACCAAACTGACCATCTGTATACTACCTCAACGATGTGTGAAGACCCATTTCTGGTGTCCCCTGCCATGATATTGCTGGAATATTGCTAAAAGCATCGTAAAACCATACTCACTCACTCACTCACTGTATAAGATGAAACACAACATAACAACTCGATCAATATTCTCCAACAGGGATGGCTCACAAACTTGGATGGCTGCCCCGTAAACTTCCCAAGGGAATGCGCCTCGTTGTCAGTACACTAGAGGGCGCCACCCTACATGCCATGAGGTCACATGAGGTCCAGTGTGACGAGGTTATGGTTGAACCCCTGAACCAGGACTACAGGACCAAGATCATTAGTGAATATCTGGCCGACTACAACAAGTTACTTGACAAGGAACAGGTAGTTATGGTGGTGGCTCACATGAATTTAGTGCGCACCAACAGCTCTCATCCACTTGATGTTTGTTATTCTGGCTGCAAGTAGTGCAGTAATATCCAGTTATATATGTGTTCCAGTCATTTATCATAAGCTAGTGAGCTATTACACTGCTTTTAGCAATATTTCAGCAATAACACGGCAGGGGTCACCATACACGGCCTTCATACATAGAAGCCATGTAAGGAATTGAACCCAGGTGTTCAGCGTGATGAGGTTGACACATGTCATCGGTTCCCAATTGCGCAGATTGATGCTCATGCTGTTGATCACTGGATTGTCTGGTGCAGACTCGATTATTTACAGACTGCCGCCATATAGCTGGAATATTGCTGAGTGTGGCGTAAAACTACACAGCGTGATGAGCGAACATTTTAAACAATAGACTACCCCACCACCCCCATTTCCCTGGAAACAGCCATACATGACATTTTAAATTCATAGATTAGTGACGAATATGTTATTACGTTGAAATTCTTGAGATTTAATGTAATGTTACCATCCTTGTTTCAAGGGCTGTTGGGGTAGTCCAGTGGTTAAAGCATCCACTCATCACGCTGAAGACCCGGGTTCGATTCCCCACATGGGTACAATGTGTGAAGCCTATTTCTGGTGTCCCCTGCCGTGATATTGCTGGAATATTGCTAAAAGCGGCGTAAAACTGTACTCGCTCTTGCTCCATGTTTCTATTTATAACCCTATCCAAGTAGATGGGGGAGGTGGGGTAGCCTAGTGGTTAAAGCATTGGCTTGTCACGCTGAAGACCCGGGTTCGATTCCCCACATGGGTACAATGTGTGAAGCCCATTTCTGGTGTCCCCCGCCGTGATGTTGCTGGAATATTGCTAAAAGCGGCGTAAAACCAAACTCAGTCGATCAGTCCAAGTAGATGTTGTACACAAAAGCATTTCAATAGGTGTACCAGAATGGATATGGATGATCTCTTTGAATATGTGGTCCCAACATCGCAATGAAGGATGTGTTTATTGCATTTTAGAAGAGAAATTTACGATAATGAAAGAATTTTGTTTTTTTGTAAATTTATTCAGATGCAACTACTGGTGACAAAGGAAGATGCAGGGCGGCCATTATATCTCGCCATCTCCTGTGAAGAGCTCCGTGTGTTTGGGGACTTCCGGAATCTCACCAGTAAAATACACAGTCTGCCTGGAGACCTGTCTGGCGTTATTGAAATTGTGAGGGTGAACATTGTACTGAGAAGCTAAAATTTTAAAAGGATTGTCTGAAAGAATGCTGTGTACTCAAATTATGAAACAGGATCGAAAGAAAGCTTTTACCTTAATCTGCAGCAAACAGTAGATGTGGATGTGCTTTGGTTGTGTCAGGATTTAAATATGCTGATAGACTTTATTCTTGAAACTGCTCTTTGTCTGAACATGAACATTTATAGCGCAATTCCTCAAGGCATCTTAGCACCAAGTGGAATCTTTGACAATGGCTTCTGACAGTTATGGCACTATGTCTATTTGCCAGTGGTTTTATTGTTCTACACTACCTGTTTTACATGTCACCTGTATTTCAGGTGTTTAGTTTCAGGATGGGTATCTATAATCAAGATATGGTTTAATTGTTCTACACTACCTGTTTTACATGTCACCTGTATTTCAGGTGTTTAGTTTCAGGATGGGTATCTATAATCTAGATATGGTTTAATTGTTCTACACTACATATTTTACATGTCACCTGTATTTCAGGTGTTTAATCGCATCATTAAAGAGTATGGAGGAGACAAGGTTCTGTCCACACTGTGTCTCATCGAGACATCGAGGTTCGGCTTGTCTGAAGCAGAGCTGGTGGAACTCCTGGCAGCGGAGCCCCTCATCCCGAGCAGCAGCAGTACTGCAGTCCAGTTTACTGGGCAGAAGATTTATATGGCAGAGGTACTGTGTGAATGCTCAATGCCATTGAGAACCCACTCACCAAACACCAGAGGCATGGTGGCTGAGTGGGTTAAACGGCTGACGTTGTGTGCTGGCAATTAGGTGGTTGACTCTGAGGGTGTGGGTTTTAATATTTTTTATCACAATTGTTCCTGTATGATAGTATCAATAACACAATTTTATATCAATAATTATTAATAATTCTTCTCATTGACGATTATAAGAATTATCAATCTTTGCAGATAAAGCCTACTTGTGATACTAAAAAACTGAATTTAGACATCTTGAATTCCAATTCTGGACTTTTTACAGACCTTTGCCCTAAACGGGCAGGTGAACAGTGGGTTCATTGAATTTTACATCCAGCTCCATGTTGACAGAATATCGCAAAGTTGTTTCAAGTGCAGTCACATAAAATCACTCCAATTTCTACTTGATATCTCTTTTCATTATGAGCTGATCAGCCCTCCACAATAGGTGATCTATCTTCAAAACTGGAGGTGATCATCCATGGAAGTTTCAAAATACTCAGAGGGAGTAAAGCAAATTAGACTGGCTCTTCAAAAGTGACAACAGACAGTATTTTCATAATATAACTGTTGTTTCATAACATTGACATAAGCTGCATAATATTCAGTCAGTGATATATCACACTAATATCTCTGTCTCCTGTCATAGAAATGATGTTATTTTAAGCTGATGCCATCTTGGACATCCATATTTTCATGTAATTCGAACCCATGTTGTAAGAGGCGACTAATGGAAGCCGGTGGTCAGTGTTGCTGACTTGGTTGACACATGTCATCGTATCCCAATTGTGTAGATCGATGCCCATGCTGTTGATCACTGGATTGACTAGATTATGTAGAAACTGTCAATACTGCTGAGGGTGGCTTTTTAAACAACAAACAAACAAAATAAACAAGGTGACATGTGGAGATGCCCAATCAGTAAAGGGACTTAACTCTGTAAGGCTTAATGCCAGACCTTGCTCCTGGTAGAATAGTTTGAACTTCCACGATATATTCTTATTTTATTCTGTTTTATGTGTATCTAAACAGCTTAATGTATCTTTTGAAGTTACTTAGCAAGACAAAGTCTTATGTATATAGATTCAGAAATTACCGGTAATAATAATCAACAAGCAAAGTAATTATCAATAAACATGCATGTAATAGGTAATCCATAACAAACATAAATGATCAATAAACAAGCAAAGTAATTATCAATAAACAAGCCATGGAATTACTGATAATCTAATAACTTGACAAATCCTATGTGTCAGTTGTCATGGTTCATTGTCTATCATCTCCCTGTCCTCCTCTGCGGAAGTCAGCTACAAACATTCACATGTTACAAATTTTCTCAGGAACCTTCTTTCACACGATACTTCAAATTAAGATTTACCACTTGTAATTTATATACCTATAATAAGTTATACCTGATACAGTTCTCTTTCAAAATGTTACTAATGATTCCAACAGCTAGTCTTTGTAGACAGCACATAATGACCAGATAATATAAGTAGCCATAACATTTCTGAGTCCCATGCTGGGATTCAACCACAGACCTTCTGATCCTAAGTTGGACACCTTGTCCACATGACCAAAGAGGTTAACCCTGGCAGCAAGCTGACAACAGAAGGATGTCATCTGTGGGATGACTCCAAACCCTGCTACATATATATTAACACCTAATAATAATTGGATTTTTCCTTAAAGGTCACATGCAACCAAAAAATCAAACATAATTAAAATGCAATTATCACTTATTCATGACATATAATATACATTGCTGGTTATGAAAAAACATATAAACAAAATTATAAGCGTACAATCGCAAATCAAAAGTGCAATATTGTGTACTTCGGTTTACTTCCCAAGAAATGAAGCAGCCGGGATACCGAACCCAGTCAGAGCGGGTGGGTGTGCACTCAAGTGTAACGGCTGGTTCATTTGCAGATGCTCATTGTGTGTATATATATAGAGATGTTGGGTTTTGTAAATACATGCTCATTTTTTGTGTATAACATTTTGCAATCAACAAACATCATAACATGTCATGTGTTCAAGTATCACACCTGCCTGTCTGTGTAATTACATAATGTGACAGAGACCGAACTCGGGCCATAAATCAATGCATTTTGTTTATGGTGTATAACCTGATTGGTGTTAAGTTCAAATTGCATGTGGTCAGTGATAGCAGCTGTGTATTGAATATTGTCATTAGCAGACAGGCAGGCAGACACACAGGTGTCAATAAAACAAGACATTGAGTTTTGTCTGTGACAACGACATATCTATATCACAGTTAGAAATTCATTGCTTTTAAGTATCGAACTGAGAAAGTGACTTGGTAAGAAGAACGTGTGGTGAAATAGACAAATGAAATTATATAAACAGTTAATTTACTGTCATAACATATAAAAAGCTCGCGCCTGTGAGATATCAACAAAACATTAGAAAAATAGCTCACACCAAAGCCTTCACCGAGTATTCACCGGACAACCCGCTTCCAACCCGAACGAACCTATTTCACTGCGCACATGCTATGTGCGCAGCCCAGCTGTTGAAATCCGTTTTCCCCAGAAAAGTCTGGGGAAATTTAGTGAAACGTTTGAACTCCGATTTCGCGCTTTTTTTTCATCACGTTATTTTTCAACTTTATAAGTTGAATTTGCATTTTTGACGATTTGTTTCGGTAAGTCCATACCGAAAGGTATCAGAATCTGCAAAGTTGTGTTTTACGTTGCATGTGACCTTTAACCTTATCTGGGTTTTGAATCTGAAAATGTTCATATGGTTCATCCCAGTAATGGGCCTTGGTATACATGCTGCTCTAGACATGCCAGTCATACTGAATCTGTTGTTCTTATTAAAGAACTAAAGCAGCTACCCGTGAAGATCCCAGTTAGAATTGGTCTTCAGTAACCCATGCTTGTCGTAAATGGGGACTAACGGAATTGGGTGGTCAGACTCACTGTCCTGGTTGACACATGTCATCGTATCCCAGTTGCGTAGATCGATGCTCATGCTGTTGATCACTGGATTGTCTGGTTCAGACTAGATTATGTAGAAACTGTCAATACTGCTGAGGGTGGTCCAGACTCAAATATTTACAATCGCTGCCATATGGCTGGAATATTGCTGGGTGGTGTGTTTTATAAGAAACAAGCAAGCAAACTAATAAAGAATCTGTATTTTTGGCCAGTTTCTAAAGATATGAAAGATATCCAAATTCAGCTTAGCGTTCCTTATTTAACATTTTATGTTTTATGTGATTGCATTCGATATTATTTGATATTATAATATAATCATAGAATACTTCTAGCTTGCATGGGGCGGTGGGGGAGCATAGTGGTTAAAGTGTTTGCTCGTCATGCCAAAGGCCCAGTTTCGATTCCCCACATGGGTACAATGTGTGAAGCCCATTTCTGGTGTTCCCCGCCATGATGTTGCTGGAATATTCCTAAAATCGCATAAAACCATACCCACTAACTCCAGCAGGCATATTGAACCAAACTTACAAACCTACTGTTGAAGTCAAGCTTAAACCACTCACTCTTTCTGTTTTAGTGGGCGTTAGTGTACCTGGGGCTCCATCAGTTCCTGCGACCTTGTGGAGGGGGTTCCCGATGATGGGCGACTAGACTTCTACCACAGAACATCCAGTAAGGTTGTGCGACAAGTATTCCTGAAGGATGAGGCAACCAAAATGGCCTATCACAGACGACTCGCTGCCTACTTTAAACAGTGGTAACTTCTAACACCAGTTCATACAATAATTAGTTCATTGAAAAATTTAAGTTCATGTCGGTTTACTGATTGAAACCCAAAGTTACAACATACTTTCATGAACTCACAAAATAATTTTTTTAGGCAATATTTACAACAATATTTTCTTATTTGACATCTTTAGTCCTTATTTGAATATTGAATAATAATAACATTAATAATAATGATAAATATTCGGATCTCGCCTTTGAAATGTCTCACTTGCATCCCAAGTACACTGTCGCCAGGCTCCCCATTGTTCTCGGTGCCCTTGGTTTGGTACCTCCTGATCTCTTGGCGCAGATCAGGAGAGTGCCCGGGTTCTCCACCTGGAGCACAGCCCTTCTGACACTCTGGGTAATGCAGAAGGCTGCAGTGTTGGGGAGCCTTCATATTCTCCGGAAAGTTCTTGGTGGGTTCGATTAGGCAGCGTTTCCTGGGAGAAGTCCCATTCGCTGTCTGGGCTGCGTGTAGAGGGGGCAAGGGCCCTGAGCTGATGATGAGCCTTACCAGCCTGACTGTGCCAGGATCACCCGAACCCTCTCTGCTGCATAATACTATCTTTAATCTGTAAAACATAATAATAATAATAATGGTGGCGATGTACTGCTGGACGGTACAGTGATGGGAGTAAACCAGGTGAAGTCCTTCACCAAGTCTGCCCAGAGTCGGTCTTTTGTGGAGAAGCTTTCTGAGAAGCCATTGCATCGTGTGTACATGCAGTGTGTTGAACAGAATAGCAATCCCACCGACTCTTTCGCCTGGATGAAGTCGGCTGGTCTTAAATGTGAAACTGAGGGCTTCCTTTTTGCTGCTCAGGACCAGTCACTTACTAATCGCAATCGCCTAAATGTGATTCTTAAAGAAAATATCAATATGAAATGTCGACTTTGCAATGAATTCACAGAGACTGTCCAACACCTTGTCAGTGGATGCCCTTCCTTGGCACAGACATCATATCTTAAATGACATGATGGCATGGCTCGTTGCTTTTACTACCGTCTCCGACATGCCTCCGAGGTCCATCCATGGTACGACCCTGAACATGTCCAGGGCGTCATGGAAAATGATGCTTTCAAACTCTTCTGGAATAGGCCCATATACAGCCTCAGAAGAATTCCTGCCAACAAACCTGATCATGTCCTTTTTGATAAAAAAGTGGCGTAAAACCAAACTCAGTCAGTCAGTCAGTCCTTTTTGATAAAGCCAATGAATTTATTTATATCATTGAATTTTCTGTCCCTTTTGACAGCAATGTGATTGGCAAGATTCAGGAAAAGCATGATAAATATGCGGACCTCGCCTTTGAAATGTCTCGCATGCATCCCAAGTACACTGTCGCCAGGCTCCCCATTGTTCTCGGTGCCCTTGGTTTGGTACCTCCTGATCTCTTGGCGCAGATCAGGAGAGTGCCCGGGTTCTCCACCGGGAGTACAGCCCTTCTGACACTCTGGGTAATGCAGAAGGCTGCAGTGTTGGGAAGCCTTCATATTCTCTGGAAAGTTCTTGGTGGGTTCGACTAGGCAGATATGATATGTGTATTTATACTGGTCTGGATTCCTTACAAAAGTGTATGCTCAAAGCTCTACTCATTAAGGTGATTGGAGTGCTACAAGACATAAAACATTTGTACATAAAATGGTTGAAACTTTTGAGGATATGTTTGTTAATCACTGTAGAATTTTCTGAAGAGGAATGTTTTCAAGGCACATTTGAAGGAATCAAGGGATGTTGTTTGAGTTAGAGTGGCAGCTGGTTCCATAGTGTTGGAGCTCCATAACTAAAAGAGCGGAAACCAAAGGCTTTTAGTTTACGTCTTGGGATGACCAATAGGTGGTTTCATTCAAGTCCTTATTTGACTTTACACATTTCAAGCAATTATGCCCTGATTTGGAACTGTTAGAGACACAGGTACAGACAGCTTTTGTGCATGCTGCATGTGTGTCATGTGCAACTGTCCAGCACCTTATGCAGTTGTGCATTTGCACGAATATTTTCATTGTGTTTGGGATGGTTCAAACCTTCTGTCCACCTTTTTTGGGTAGTTTGTTGTATATGCTTCAGTTTTCATGTTATGACGTTTAGATTTACACCTATAGGTTTAGCACGCAGTCCTGGACCACTACTGAAAAAGTATGCCAAGTTTTCAAATTTCTTAGACAGGCAAATTGGCAACATCATGCCGCTCATGGTATTGGAAGAACAAAAAATTATAATTATTTTTAATGATATGTCAGGTAATTGCTAATATTATCAACTGAAACTTTGCCAGGATGTTTCTGGAATAATATATATCATGCTTGGATGTCTGTGTGGAAATCATTCTTTCTTGGGCAGTTATTGTAATGTTTGTTTTGACAATTCCTTCCCAGCAAGGACATTTCTAGGAAGTGTGAGGAGCTTCTGTACCATCTACTGGCAGCCAAGGATATGACTGAGCTCCGTGCAGTGCTGACAGAGAGAGAGGTTTTTGAACACGTGTCCCAAGACAAGCACAAGCAGTACCTGATGAAGGCCTGGCAACACCTTGGGGGATACGAAGAGGCAGCCGCTGCCTACACTGACTTCCTCGAGGAATACATTGAGGTAGTGGAGGGAAAAGTGTATACTTCCTTCAGGAATACTATGAAATAGGAAAGATGTGTTACTTTGTATATACAGAACACACAGAGGTAGGGTAGACAACTCTGTGTACTGACTTACTACAGAAATACATTTAGGTAGGGGAGACAACTCTGTGTAATACGTCCCTCAGGAATACATTGAAATAAGGGAGATGCGTTACTCAATGTAAACTGACTTCCTTCAAGAACACATCCTGCTATAGGAGACTCTGTATACTGTCAAGCTGTGTTAACGAAATCATGAGGGGAGACAAATCATATCCTTGACAAGGCAGATCATTTTGTGTTACAGCTGATTAAGTCTTCAAGTAATATCAGGAATCACATGACGCACTGTAGGGGTGAGATGAGGATTATTCAGATAATTCCTTATTAGTCACACAAGCCCCATTTGTGGAATAGACCTTTACAACTAGACCATGTTGTGATGCTACCTGATATCAAATGTGACCTGTTAAATGTTTCATCTGCCACTTGAACCTTGATGCCTTGTTGCCTGAGTGCTGTGCTGTTTCATACTGGTGTTATTACTAGGGTGCTCAGATTGGTGCATGGGAATTATGGGAATTTGAAATTAGCCAATTGGGAGCTGTGAATTAGTGTCAAGTGATAAACAATGATCCAGAATGAGACCATACTCTTGATCCAGCATATTTTGTGAATCTTAACCATGATAGGAACGTTTCAGATGAATGGAATTCATCTGGAATACTTGACAAATACAACCAAATATCAACATGATTGACAGATGCTTAAAACCACAAACTTTAGAATACTACCACCAACCTTCAATATGTTTAGTGACCTTTTATGACTTATATAATACTTTTATTCTTATTTTAGGTCAGACCAATTCTATTTCTTGTTTTACGGATCCGCCTGTCATATTTTTTCAAGAATAAGAAAAAAAATTAAAATTAATTTCCCCTCAAAAAATAAAATCCTAATGTTTTCATTGGCCAAGAATGTAAACATACAAGAAATTTTGCTTTTAGAATATTTTTTGCCCCATATACACTTCATAAATTGCCCAAAGTAACATACTTTGAGTATTTAGAAGGAGTATTACTTTGACTGGTGATTTATTTTTATTTTTTTCCCTCCTGCCTTTAGTTTTTCTGAGGAAAAAAATCCGTAAAACAAGAAATAAAATCGGTCTGGCCTTACTTGTAAACAATAAAACACTATAACACCATTTCATATATTTAATAATTATATAATATTCAAACAAACCAAACTGACCTGTTAAAGACATGATAAATGTCTGCTACATTTGAAAAACTCATGACATGGACACACGGATGATGATTCCTTCAAGATCTATTTTGTAAATGAATAAACTGATATATGAGTCTGTTTTCTTAGAACAAGTGTTTAAGAATTAAGACAAGATAAAACTTCACTGCAGTGTATAAATCATGTAACAGTCAAATCCTAATGTTTCATTCCAAAGAAGTTCAGGGTTAGAATTGGTCTTCAGCAACCCACGCTTGTTGTACATAGTGACTAAAGGGATCAGGCTCGCTGACTTGGTTGACGAATGTCTTTACATATCCAAACTGCATTGGTCATGATGTTGATCACAGGATTGTCTGGTCAAGACTCACAGACTGCTGCCATATAGCTGGAATATTGCTTAGTGCGGCGTTAATGAATAAAAAAGCAAAACAATTATCCTGATGTTCCAGTTAAGTGCCACATCTTTTACATGAGGTCCACTTCTTTTTTGCCATGATTGTAAGTGATCTAACATTCAGAAGAAATAATTCGATTTGATGTTGATTTCATCATCAAGAGCAAGACAAAATTCTGTACTAAGTCAGTGACGATAAAAGCGATGGAGCTGTTGACATGACTGATATAATGAAGCTGTTGTTGTATACAAATCCAAGTCCCAATAGAATGGAGACGCAATGTACTAGATATTTGAAGAATCATATTTTGGCATTGCAATACAATTATTATTGACCTTCAGATAATATTAACTACAGATAATCCTGATTTTTCCGCAGTCTCAAAACCTTAAGGATACTGATGAAGGTTACCGACTCCAGACCCGAGTAGGCTGGTTCATGTTGGACATAGGTCAGTACGATCAGTGCCTTGAACTTCTGTACAAGGTCATCGAGGGCTCCCTGAAAAAATATGGTGAAAAGGCAAAGGAACTGGCTGACCCATTGTATGCAGTCATGACTGCACTTTACAGAAAAGGTGAGTGATTTTCTACAGCTGGAGGTGAGGTGAGGTGAAATGGGGTTTAACGTCGTCCTCCTCAAAAAAATTTCGCTGATATGATATGAAAGATATCCAAATTCAGCTTAGCATTCCTTGTCTAACATTTTATGTTTTATGTGATTGCATTTGATGTGCTGGCAATGTGAGAGTTTCATTCATTGCACGTAACAGGCAGCATGGCTGTAATCTCCCCAGGGAGCTGATAAAGTATCGGAAAGTATGATAGTGTCCTATGATCGGGGAAAGTAATGTACGTAGCGTCGTGATCAAGCAATGTGCCTAGATATGAGCGCCATATGAGCAGGATATTACTATTATTACTATTGTTATATTATTTTATATTATAATGCAATCATAGAATACTTCAAGGAGACACGGGGCAATGGGGTAGCCTAGTGGTTAAAGCGTTTGCTCGTCATGCCGAAGACCTGGGTTCGATTCCTCACCTGGATACAATGTGTGAAGCCAATTTTTGGTGTCCCTATCGTGATATTGCTTTAACATTACTAGAAGCGGTGCAAAACCTCACTCACTCACTCACACTCTCACTCACTGACTGACTGACTCACTCACTCTTGAAGTCAGTCTTAAGCTACTCACTCCCTCTGTTTTATATAGAACAAATTTTATGGATAACAACTTCTTTTATTCGTGAGTGTGACGTTTCGATACAGATTTAACGTTGTGCTTGAGAATATTTCGGTATTATGACGACATGCATGCGTGTGTATGTGTAGGTGCGGCTGCTTTTACTAGCCCAGACTTAAGCTGGTTTTATAGTGCTAGCCCACTGAGATACCATGCCGCAGTGAAGCATGAATACCCCACTCAGACACATTATACTGACTCCGCACCGACCAGTCCTTGTTGTACCCATTAATGCCGAGAGCCAGGCAGGGACCAACAAGTACCATATTTTAACGTCTTTTGGTATGACGCGGTCGGGGATCGAAACCGTGATATTGCAGGAATATTGCTGAAACACACTCACTCATTTCTACAGCTGCAGATTTAATGTGTCAAACATCAAAACTGAAAAAAACCAAAACATTTTAGAGGCTATTTTCAGCAGTGATGCATTACTGGCAAACAAAGATAAGTTGGATCGGTGCAGAGAACGCATTCTCGAGAAGTAGGCAGCGGACGTCAATGAGCAAACCCATTTGGTTTGTGAAAGGTGGAGCAGATGTAGGCTCGTGCACGTGCAGTGCATGACAATGAAATTGATTCCGTGCGTAGCTGCACACGCCTTGCTCATAAGACTCTCACGTGGTCAGTGTAGCACTACACTTGATCGCGGACAGCCTGGGGCCCCTTCGCTCACAATGGCAAGCCAGTGGGCGGCACTCATACATGCTAATATGGGTCAATTGTCAGCTCGGTGATCAACTTATCCTTGTTTGCCAGTAGATGCCTTATCATGATTTTGGATGAAGGAAATCCTATCATGTTAAACAAAGAGCCTTTGCAGTCACGTAGAGATCCAGATGTCATTTATTTCCTACCCAAAAAAATCACAAACAGGATATGTAAATCATTATTATTTTTACTTTAAGGGGTGGTGGGGTAGCCTAGTGGTTAAAGTGCTCGCTCGTCATGCCAAAGATCCGTGTTTGCATGGGTACAATGTGTGAATCCCATTTCTGGTGTCCCCCGCTGTGATATTGGTGGAATATTGCTAAAAGAGGCAGAAAAACCATACTCACCCACTCACTCATTTGGTACTTTAGCAACCAAATCCATATGCTATCATGGTGGCCAATGTGTTTACAACATTTCATCAGATGTGAGGCGCTGAGGATAGCCATCCCTAGAAACACCCTAGCATCCTCAGCATTTTGACCTCGCAAATGACGGAAGTGTAAATGCCAGTTGTAGACAAGAAGGAGTTTTTAACTTCTTTTACACCTGTTGATATACTTTATAACAATGATACTTGGGTGAAATTCTACTTATCATCAAGACCATGAAGGTCCAGGTTAGAATACTGATCTTCAGTAACCCATGCTTGTCGTCAGAGTCGACTAACGGGATCGGGTGGTCAGGCTCGACGCCTTGGTTGACATATCAATGGTTCCCGGTTGCGCAGATCGATGCTTATGCTGTTGATCACTGGATTGTCTGGTCCAGACTCTATTATTCAATTATTTACAGACCGCCGCCATATAGCTGGAATATTGCTGAGTATGGCATAAACTAAATTCACTCACTCACTTATCATCAAATATCATACTTCTGTCTCAAGCGAAGGAAATATGCTGTACAGTTAAACAGCAATGTCTACACAATGCCATTTTTAGAAAGTGGTGAAATGTAACACGTGTTATATTTGGGATTACACTTTTTCAGTAAAGTACAGATTCTAGTAGCTTCGTTGGGTTGAGTCCCATGAGGGATTCGAACCAACACTCTCAGAGTCAGGCCCCTAATCGTCAGCACATGAAGTCAGCCATCTGACCCACTCGGGTGTCTAGGTCACAGACTTTGTCTATCCTCTGATAAGTATAAATTGGCACAGCTCCCACATCTGAAAGCTATGAAATGGCATTGTGTATTCATAGCTTTCGCCGATTAGGTGTCTGACACTGAGAGCGAGAGTTCAAATCCCACATGGGACTCAACCCAACAAAGTTCTAAAAATTATCCAGTACTAAGAAAGTGTAATCCCCAATTTACCATGTGTTACAGTTAAGCAGCTGCCCAATATACTCAAATGAAGATTCTTCTACTTTTGTCTACTCTTGTTGACTATTTTATGTCAATATTCTTCATCCACAGGATCTTAGGGACATTATATGTGACAAAGGTGTTGTTTTCATTGTGCTGCCTGAGAAAAATGTGTAAAAGTTATTTTATCATGACCTCATGAGAAATATTTTATAAGTTTATGTAAACCTTTGTTTTCAGCTCTCACATTTGTGTACAACTCCCACCCTGGGTACCAATCCAGCAGGAAATATGGGGAAAAGTATGCTCCTCAGTGTGAAATGGTAAATATGGTTGTCTGTTAACTTCTCTTACATCTCATCATAAAGACACATCTTGTGATAATCTAGGTCTGTTTGAAGCTGATCTGGAAAGGTTGTTGTATGTAATATTCGGCACCAGACTTGATTAAATGCCAGTCACTATCATACAGCAGAAGTATTGCCAAGTGCTAAAATATATCATTTTGTCCATGTTTTACTGAATTTTGTGCAGGAACAAAATAATATGACAGTAGATTCTTTCATACAAGTGTCCAAAGATTGAATGCAGTTGATTATACATGAGCACAGGTTTAATTTGAAAAAAATAATTGAGCATCTGATCTGAACATCAAATTGTTTCTCCCTCTAATATGTACAACTTGAGGTCCATGAGTATGACTTTGGTGCCAATAAACCGAGGATCATCATATATGGGCAAATCATAAATTTGGAAACATGATCACTGGATTACGCTTCTGATATGCAAGCCTTCAAATGGAATTGCAGAACCTCAGCCAGCTGGACCACCATTTCCCAAACTCTCGATGATGTAACTGCAATATTTTACACACTGCACAGGGCATGCTCAAAGCGCATACAAATAAAAAGTTGAATAATTGTCACTGGTTATTAAAGTTATGGGTCTTTAGGCCAGATTTAAAAGTAGTCAAGGAAGGAGAATATCTGAGGTGGAGGGAGAGTTCCATAGCCCAGCATAGGTGTTTGAAGGATCTGGCACCAAACATCTTCAACATGTAGGGTGCCCTCAAGATTATTGATTCAGAATTGGTCTTCAGCAACCCATGCTTATCGTAAGAGGCAATTAAAGGGATCGGGTTGCAAGACTTGGTTGACACATCATCGAATCCCAGTTGTGTAGATCGATGATGTAGGATAACTCATATGACAGTCAACCTTCGAGTGCCTCCCAGGCAGCTTGAGTTATCCTGAGTAATACTGCGTCAGTGCTTTGAGCATGCACAAGTGTGTGGAAATAGGTGCTTTCTTAATGGCCATTATTATTATTATCACTAAACAAATCTCATTCTCCTCTCTTACCGTCCCCCTTGGCAGATTCACCGCCTACACTGGGCACCTGATGACGATTACTTGGGGCAGGTGTTGTTGACCTGTGGATATTTTAAGGGTTCACTCCTGCAGGACGGCAGAAAAATCTTCAAAAAGACCCACAACAAGAAGGGTCTGGCGGAGGTTCTGTACATGCTGGGGGAAAGTGAACAGTACGCTACGGACATCAGTAAGTGGTATTGACTACTCCATCATCCATCATGTACACTACGTTCCTTCATCATCTGGACCCATGAAGATCTGGGTTAAAATTGGTCTACAGTAACCCATGCTTGTTGTAAGAGGCGACTAACAGGATTGGGTGGTTTGGTTTGCTGACTTGGTTGACACATGTCATTGTATCCCAATTGTGTAGAACATTGCTCATGATGTCGATCACCAGATTGTCTGGTCCAGACTCGATTACTTACAGATCACTGCCATATAGCTGAAATATTGCTGAGTGCAGCGTTAACCAACATACCAATCAACAACAGTGAATTGCTTTGCTTACAGATGACACTGTGTACCTATGTTTAACTGAAGAATTAAAGCTTCTTGCTGGTTTACACTTATGGGAGATTGGTGAACAATAAAAACTCTTCAAGCTGCTTATCAAATCAGTAGTAGTCATTCAGCATGATAATGTAACTCATTTAAAATGTATTTATTATTCACAGGAGTTCCAGAGGCCTACTTTGAACAGTCCATGGCTCTGTGCCTTGCCTCTTTTGGTCGATATCATCTGAAGACTGCACGATGCTACCAGCTGTATGGGCAGATGTACTGGAACAATTGGAGCATCAAGTCAGGGCATATGGAGTGGCTTGAAAAGTGCCTGGAACTGTACATGATGGAGCTGGAGATCCTTGAGGAGGTCCAGGGGAAGCTCCATCCCAACACGGTACGATCCCGGGAAGATGTGATCATCATCCTCCAGAACCTTGACAGACATGTGGAGGCCATGAAATACAACCAAGATCAACCGGCTGATGCCAAGACCATTGTATAACTGTGTCCGAATGTTGTTTGTTCATGTAGTTTGTGTCCGGATGGTGTTTGTGGAAGTAGTTTGTGACACAATATTCAACCATCTGATCATTGCTAATCAATTCTGTACATAAAAATATGATTGGATCATGCTTAAAAATTATTGAAAGGCGGGGTCATTGAATTTGTACATGGCATTCGGGGGTGGAGGTGTGTGGTTTCACTTACTTTGTACATACATTTTATGGGGGGTCATTCACATTGTACATGCTTCTCCATAAAAATCATCATCACCCCCTAGCCATACATAATGAACCGTCCCTAACATGTTTTGTTAGATCAAACCAAAGGTAGTTTAACCTGCTGCAATAGTTTTGTACTGTGATATCAGTGATATCTGTGATAGAATATGTAATCTTATTTTTCACAGAAATTGAATTTACAAATTATATTTACATTTTACATTTGTATTTGAAATGTTACTTTGCAGTCTACTGTAATATTAAAGGTTTTTTACAATATTTCCTATTGTCTGATTTATATGCTTGTTGTTTAACCTCGCACTCAGCATTTTCCAAGCTACGTGACAGCAGTCTTTAAATAACTGAATCTGGACCAGACCACACGGTGATCGACATCATGAGCATCATTCAATACTGTTTGGGACACAATGACATGTGGACCGCCTCCGTGGTGTAGTGGTTAGAGCGTCTGCCCGGAGAGCGGAAGGTCGCGGGTTCGATCCCCGACCACGTCATACCAAAAGACGTTAAAATATGGTAGTTGTTGGTCCCTGCCTGGCGCTCGGCATTAATGGGTACAACAAGGACTGGTCGGCTAGGAGTCAGTATAATGTGTCTGAGTGGGGTATTCATGCTTTACTGTGGCATGGTATCTCAGTGGGCTAGCACTATAAAACCAGCTTAAGTCTGGGCTAGTACAAGCAGCCGCACATACACATACACACCCATGCACGTCGTCATATGAGCGAAATATTCTCATGACGTTAAAACCAATTTCACCTCACCTCACCTCACAATGTAATGTGTCCACCAATTCAGCGAGACTGTCCCCGATTTCGTTAGCCCTAACGATAAGCATGGGTTTTTGAAGACCTTTTCTAACCCGGGTCTTCATGGGTCCTATTGTGTGTAATGAGTTGAAATAACAGTGAGCTATTGTGTGGGGCACATATTCATGCTCGCTATAGGCATTTATCCCTAACATGTGTTCGTTAAACACAAGCGACTCTTTGTCAGTCAAATCTTTACATGTGATTATATGCATAGTAAAGTTTTCTTGCAGTAATATCATCGTCTTCCTCGCTTATGTTGTCATTTCTGTAGAGAACATTCTGCATATACATGAAACCGTTGGTCTTTTCTTTACAGGGGAATGTTAGTATGAGCTGTGTGTGTGAAAAACGGTTGTCGTGACACGTTGCAGCTCTACATACTTTCCCAAGGACATTTTCTGGGTGACGAAAGCTGTATTTCGCGATCTTATTTTGGGGTTAAGAAACGTGTTATCTCTTTATACAACATATCAGCACAGTATTTAAATTAGAGAAGAAAGAAGATTAGAAAAAAAATACGTTTTAATGTTTTAAATACATTGTGTGACTTCCGGCGGGGACTGAGGTGTTACATGAAAACACGGTGCAATATTACTTACTATCCTGTTCAGGTGCTGGGAGGACACGAGTGGTTTCTACACCATCGTTGTTGGCTAATGCTCGTCGGGGGTGCTTGGCTGTGTCAGTAAGGGATGACTAAACCGCTACATGGCCGCTGTGTGTGATAAAGCATTGCGGTGGCCCAGGTGAACTTTTAGGAGTTTAAGTGCTGTAGCGAGTGAGTTTAATTTTCCGCCGCTTTTTGCATTATTAAAGCAATATCACGGCGGTGGGACACCAGAAATGGGCCTCACACACTGTATCCATGTGGATAATCGAACCCGGGTCTTCGGCGGGACGAGCGAACGCCTTAACAACTAGGTTGTCCCACAACCCCTTTAAGTGCTGTGTTTATGCGCTGCAGGGCCTGGAAGTCTGGCGAGGCGCTACTTCCGGTACTAACCGGCGACTAACCTGGTTCCCAGCTCCCTTTGATCGCGCCAGCTAGCGATACGGGGGCAAGCTTACTTCCGGTACCAGATTTCCGTTTTCTAGCGTATATGCAAGAACCAGTTCTGTTACTAAATATGACTTTACTAGACCGGACCAAGTGTACAACCATGCTTGGCTGTCACAGCTGTTGACAGTCGTAATAGTTGGCTAATTTGGGATGGCTAGATCTGAAATTTGTGATTCCTCCAAGGATTATCGGTTCCTTACTGTCAGCTGACAACCATGAGACCATTCGCAAAAGTATGAGACCTAGTTTGTCACCGGAAGTACTAAGGTCCCGCGAAGTCCCGTGACCTACTTGTGGGCACTATTCCCACTGCTTGTGGTCCTGATCACATCGTTCCTGTCATGTGCGTTCCAGTGGAGTGCTTCTTGAACACTGTGCTGACTAAGAGTATACAAACCGGGTACTATCAAACGTTTCCATATGAGTCGAATGAGTCCTACATCGAGTCACAAGTTTGTTTTGTTTGTTTTTTTGTCGCCGCACTCGGCAATATTCCAGCTATATCATTTGTGTCTGTAAATAATCGCGTCTGGACCAGATAATCCAGTGACGCAAAGCATAAGCAATCATCTACGCAACTGGTATAACTTGTGTCAACCAAGTCAGTGAGCCTGGCCATCCGATCCCGTTAGTCGCCTCTTACGACATTCACGGCTTGCTGAAAACCAATTCTAACCCGGATCTTTGCGGGGTTTAGGTGTACAGGAAACTCTGTTGTTTTTAGGTGTACAAGAAAGCACTACCTGGGTTCGAATCTTTGATTAAGTTTAGATATGATTGTTACTACATTGATCTGATGAGCAACCAACGTGCTGAAATAACCTTCAAGTTCAATACTGCCTTCACGAAACCAACATCCTTTATAGAGTGGCGTCATTATCATATTATCGGTAGCATATCGACATCATGTGTCATCATCGTATCGACATCAGGTGGTGTCCATATTGAGTTAGATTAACATCTAGTGTATGAAATGATTATGATCTTACATTATCTTCATAAAATGTAATAAACAGGAACTCATGACGGGCTTAGCACAACCGTAACTGTAACGATCGAGGCTAACATTACACACTGGTCCCCGTTGCGCGATATCCGGCTCGGGAATGTCATAGCTGTTGGTTTCAGGATGTGTTGAAAGTGTTACACAGCAGGAACGCGTGTCTCAGAGGTAATAGGCGCCGCAATTAGCTGTGCCGAGTTGCGCCCTTTTGGTCTTTCATGATCACTTTCGCTCATCCACAACTTTCCTCTCTTAAAACAGTTCTACATTTTATACGCATTTCACTTAAAACAGACACTTTCCAGTGACAGTGTGCAAAATAGTCACTGGCCCGGCTAGCCCGTGGCTAGTAAAAATCCAGTTGGGCCAGTAAATCTCCACCACTGGCCCGACTGACTAGTGATTTTTTGCATGAATTCAGACATGTGCCTTCTTATTTTTTTTTGATGGTATTTTTATTTTCTGGAAAGTGAATTATTTTGTGGGATAGTAACTTTCAGGCATAACTTGCCCGACTGGCAAACTATTTCGCACACTAGGCCTGATACAAAAAGACATGTTGTTAATGGTAACTAAGTGCAAATAATTTCAATTTATTTCAGACATCACACAGGTGAACTATGTCCTAAGGAAAATTGAAGGCTTGAGGCTGAATGCGGCGTACTGGCTAGGACGAGGTTTAATTTAAATTAAAGTATATAAACTTCTAAGGCAGGATTGCATCTCGTCTTGTTTATCAAAGTGTTTGCCCAGGTGACGCTAAAACCAGCTCATGAGTGCTTACAGTTGTATTTCCGGAAGCTGTAATACGACTGAAAGTTATTAATTCTCAGCACACTCCCGATTACACTTCTTTCTCCGGTAATCACCAGGCCAAGGACGGGGTGTTACTTAAATTAGATACCGGTGATGTGAGAGCATAACATACAGGTGATGTGGGGATAAATGAGGCTAGTCTACGATCAGACTTGTAAGAGTTTTAGCCTTGATATCTTGTTTCCAGAATATTATTTCATTCAAAATTATGTTATTCGATTGTGTCAACATATTTTACGTATATGGAAAAAAATGTCAATTATATTAATCATCCCCAAATCAACACGTGACTAAAATTTTCTGTGTATTCAGTGTGCGGAATTTTGCTAGCTAGTCGGGCTAGCTATGCCTGAAAGTTACTAGCCCACAAAATATCGGGCAATAAGCGTGCATGATTTAAAAGTGTATTATAACTTAACAAGTCGGAGAGAATGATATATTTACAAAATTACCCCATAAAAATTCACTAGCCAGTCAGGCCAGTGACTGTGGAGATTTACTGACCCGACTGGATTTTTACTAGCCACGGGCTAGCGGGCCAATGGCTATTTCGCACACTGTGTGTATCTCGACACTTCATCTTCCTCTTCTTATCAGGATATGGCTGAAATATTGCCAAGGTGACCTTACATTTTAACTCACTCACTCACTCTTCTTATCAGGTTTAAGTCGGGTCGCCTCGCCAATGTCAGCCTGCTCCCTGTACTTTGGCCCGTTGCTAGCCAGCTAAAAACTGTCCCAGTTTGTCGCGATCTTCATTGTGGCAAATATTCCAGTGTCCGAAATAAACCCGGACATTTTCTCCCGAGCTGCTGTTCTTGAGATTACCTGTTTTTTTGTCAACAACATTTTAGGACCTGGATCTGTCAGCAATCAGGATCAATATGCAATGCAAGAAATAGTCACTAAAGAACATTCCAAAGAACAGCCTTCTAAAAGAACATACATTGTACTATTTCATGATTAATTTTTCTTTAATGCTCTGTGTAACCTGCTCCGGCAGATGATCGGCACCTATTCACTGGCGTTGATGATCCATAGGATACCTGTAACACCCTCAGCATCTGCTCCATAAAGCCGCTTGTATTTATTCAGATGTACAACTGTCATCTCTTGAGGAAATACAGATAGTTCACCATGTCCTTTAACGTCTATGCTGAGTTTATGTATTGCAAGTGAAAGTTATTGTTCAGACGAAAATATTTACCTTTACCAACGCTGCTCGTATGTAATCCGGCGGTGTGGTAGCCTAGTGGTAAAAGCGTCCGCTCGTCACGCCGAAGACCCGGGCTCCAGTGAAGCCCATTTCTGGTGTCCCCCCGCCGTGATATTGCTGGAATATTGCTAAGAGCGGGGTAAAACCATAGTCACACGCTCGTGTGTAATCGACAAACCAGAGGTTGATAGCATAAACAACTAATGGCGCTATCAGCCTACGATGATACACAATCAGCTCCGTCTTTATCCCAGCTTAATTGAGCAATATCATAGCGGGGGACTCCAGAAATTGGTTCCACGCATTGTGCTCATGTGGGGAATCGAACCTGAGTTTTCGGCGTTAACCACTAGCTTAACCCCCGCCCCACAGAGCTGGGGAGAGAGGTATAGGTTGACGTCATTTCTGAACCAAAGCAATGATGGCGATGTTGTATATCATCATTATTACAACGATCCCTTCATCACGTACTCAACTTTGAATGACACCAGTTCACAAGAATACCTTACAATATCATAAGCATATACCAGCCCACACGATCATTAAGATAAGAACATATGTGCCATAAAAATAACCAATAACTTAATAGTTTGAATAGTAGATGATGATATGACAATGATTTTGAATTTCCGCACACTGACCAATGTCTGTAACCTGCTTCATGAAACACTTCCTCCGTTAAACCAACATCCTCGATAATCTCCAGGGTATACGTTCCGATAAATCTCCACTATACCCTGGATGCATCTACGGCTCGAGCCGATGATTTTATTACCTCCTTTGGTTGGCTCCGCATTCTCACAGTAGCCAATCAGATAAGCCGCCGTTACAACCGAGCTTGCCAGTGTCAACAAAGATAGTGGTCGCAGCCGCGAAAGTTTGTTCGCAGTCCGACTCAGATTTGAGGGGAAAACATACAGACAAAGTTACAGGCCTGAAATCTTAAAAAAATATATGCAAGAACTCCTTCTACATCTTTCAGAGTACCTCTGCAACAATATATTATTGTGCTGCAAGTTTAATCGGTTAGATAATTTAAAAAGCGAAAGTGAATTGTGATTGGTACGCTCAACTTCCCAGCGTAGACACCTGATTGGATAAAAAGCCAACCAAGGGAGGTAATAAAATCATCAGCTCGAGCCATAGATGCATCCAGGGTATAGTGGAGATTATCGAGGATTGTTAACCCAACGGCTGTTACATGTATATAACTGAAAAACCGTAATGGTGACACTTCAAAGCGCATATAAGCAATGCTCCCTCGGGGTGGTGGATACCCGAAATGCCCCTGCTCCCTCTGAAAGATGCAGGTACCTGTAAATGACGGTGTGTAATTCGTCCCGTTTGGCTATGTCACACTGAAAAACTTGCCTACACGTCTGTAAACAATGTCTGTGGATGTGTATTCTGTAGATCAACGACGAGACGGCATTTTAAATCTCAGAAAACACGCTGTGGGAGGAGATATCACAATAACAAATAACATGCCGCTTTGGGAAACGACAAGCTCTGTAATGAGATTCTAATACTATCGAGAAGATTGAACACAGGAAATAGCAGGTCTCCCTGTCGATATAAAACGTTAGCAGAACGTGCCAAAATGTTGCATCTCATTGCAAATACACTGAAATAATATGTAATTTTAAAAATCGGTCAGTGGAAATATTTAAGCTTAAATATCCGCGACCGTCGAATAAGTCAGTATTCTGATAAAATTGCCATTGAGAATTCAATATATAACCTAATGAAAAACCCCGAAAACGTTAAGCGTTGAATTGGTTGAGAAAGTGGTGTCATAAGAGAGTCTTGCAGACATATTGAAGCAAATATCTAGACAAAGTGACGATACGCATCCAACAGCTCGTCTACAATGCAGTGACGTAACGTCAAGGTCGGGTTTAATCCTTCAAACCTAACACGCCAATGAAATTCAGCTGTCTGTCACCCAACACTCTCTTGCAACCTGTAACAATCATTGCTTGCCCTTGCAAGGCATCTCTGAAACAGACGACGAAAAAAACCCTCCCTTACCCGTTGTCCGGAGACACAAATCGCTATTTAAATGTCTCCAGCTTTTGACAAACATGCTTCCACGGGATGCTTTGGTAGTGTTTACTCGCAACATTGCTTTCTGCGTGAGAAAATTTACTGTTGCCAGCCGATTGTCAATTTCTTAAATCGCGGCCTCGTTTTCGTTGTCTCGTGCCTCGCTCGTGTCAGAGCCTCGGTCCTGCGTCAAAGCTGTCGTCTGCTCACACCAAAGCAGACGAGGACATCTGTGACAGGCAAAATGAACACTTCTACATGTTTGAGGATATATCCGAAGGTTTTTCAACTTGTATCACTTTTTCTGTTGGGTAAGTATATCATATTTTATAATACATTTCAGGCACCGATAACACCTTCGCAACAAAGATACTCGACTGGATTTTCTTTCTTACAAAGAGGTGGTTTAATAAAAGAGCCCAGCCGCAAGTTAGGAATAAATCTTTGCTGTCACGTTTTAACGAGACAGTTCTCCTGTGCTTGACAAATAACTAAAATAGAGAAGACATATATAGAAATATGTGCCTTTACACTGGAAACAACTCGTATTTGTTTGTGATGAGTTATTTAGGCAATGCACATTGTTAACTATGTCCTAAATCTGACTCAATATGTTTATTTTTTGCACCAAATCCTAAACATTCTGTCAGTTCTTTTTAAAATGACCACTTTTGGCACGGTAGCCTTATGAATGTTATTTGATTGGAAACTTAACACATTCGTGTGAGGGTTTAAAGACGTTTAGCATAATGTTATCGTATTTCTTATTCATTATGTAAGAAGCGAAGGGTCTGGGCCAAACACGACACATGAAAAAGGTCCTAATAGAACAACATTGTGCAGAAAGCATTTTGTCCCGTGTCCACAACTCACATTCTAGAACAGGCTCAAAATATGAGTATGTTTTTGGCATGCCTTCATAACACCAAGCATTACCTTGCATACTTATAATTTCTGTGTAACATGTTGTTCTATGATGAAGCATCCAAAGGAAGGTGTTCAAATGTGTAGGGCATCTGTTTTTCTTAAATTTGAACCTGTTGCTATCATTAGGGAGTTGACTGGATTAAGTCAAGCGTCTGTCGGCGCTTCGACACACATGTCGTCGAAGACGTTGTTGTCAGAGATCTCACACAAAGTTTATGATTATAAAAGTAGACGTCATTTTGATGTTTCGAGTTAAATGAATAATATGCTAGTATGTGAGAGGACGGGGTTCAGCGGTGCTTTTAACTGTATTCTGGTTATGTTGTGTGGGTTTCGTGTGGGAGAAAGCCTCGACGTGATGCAGGTGACAGACGTTGACCACGACGTCGTCTACTATAACCCAGTGATCTGTTCGTCAAGGGGGCGGTGGGGTAACCTATTGGTTAAGGCGATCGCTCGTCACGCCAAAGGCCCGGGCTCGATTCCCCATATGGGTCCCCCGCAGCGATATTGCTGGTATATTGCTAAAAGCGGCGTAAAACCATACTCACTGTTCGTCAAACCTAGAAACATAATCGAACCCACGATTTCTAACATGCAATGATGATACATCTCTATACAGCGTCCTGGGCTAGTGGTACACCTGTGTCCCAAAAATATGTTTCAAATTATCTATTTTTGCTCTAATCATGACCATATGAAGAAATGTTAATCAGCAATACACAAAACTACGCTAAATGAGGTTTGTAAATATTTGGTGAATTTCTTTTGAAATGTTTAACCACTTGAGCTTCTTTCCTCACCCCTGTTGGTAATTACGGAATACCAACCACAAATCCTTTAGCCCCCTGCGTTTGTATAGTTAATCTAAGTGCGCCAAGAAGAGGTCTTCCTGGTGGAAACAAATTAAAAGTACTCTCCGTTTTTTCCTTCCTGAGTCATCACTATTAGTACTAGAGTGAGTGAGTTGAGTAGCAAAATTCCAGCAATATCACGGTGGGGGACACAGGAAATGGGCTTCACACATTGTAAACACGAGGAATCGAACTTGGGTCTTCGGCGTGACGAGCCAATGCTTTAACCACTAGGCTACCCCACCGCCCCTAGTACTATGGTCAGATTCAAGGGCCACTGATCAATAGATGTAAGAAAACCCTTCATTCTGACCCGATATGTTTCTAATAAATCAGCGAATAAATCCTGAAACATGATTCGAAGTGCCTAAAAGACATAAAGTCAATATGTATCTACCTACGTTTGCATTCAGAACTAGTATATCTAACACCATACACCATCTAAAGATCGCACCACGTCTACCGCAATATGAAGCCTGTGTTACAAGCTGAGAGGCACAAACTCTCTCTGTGGCGACTTTTTACGTGCCCCAAATTCAACCCGACACAGACTCGCTATCGAGGTTAGCGATATAGGTGTGTTTACCAGTAGATACTGCGAACATTATTGTCTGGCCCAGTGATGTCCCCACGAGACTATGCTAACATTTATTTTCTTATACACCAAACACTAGCCTACTTACTCAGAACGATAACCCCAAACGATTTGAACGGGGCGATGTTTTGACAGGCTTATTAAAGCACTGCATCTTACGAGTCGGCCGTAAATGTCTGAATTAAAAATTCTGGTAGTATATTAATGACCAGGTTTTAAGGTGAATAACGCATGCAGGTGTGAACTTGGGTGAACCAAATTTTAATGTTTGAAACCTAAGGGTATTTCACTATCCTTTTTTTCTGCCCGCCTTATTATTTTTTTAATGATTCATCGTCTTTAAAAACTAAAGTCAAGATAAACCAAATTCTGATCTGACCAAGGTGGTTTGAAATGTCAATCACTTGATTGTCTGGTTCAGACAGGATTATGTAGAGACAGCCGTCATATTCTATTTTCGGTTTTCTCTGCTTATTGTTGTTTTGGCATTTTTTTCGCCGAAATCATGGTCTTTCAAAATTGTAGAAGCATTGTGTGACCGTTCAGCTCAGTGGTCGTTATAGACGTCCTGCCTGAAAGACTGCCACTGTCTAGGACACTTCTCTTCAGTTATGCCACGTTATCTGTTTCGGGAACCTCGGAGTCCTTTAGCCGTTTTTGAAGGATCGACATATTAAAAGTGAGTGAATGAGTTTAGCTTTACGCCGCTTTTAGCAATATTCCAGCAGTATAACGTAGGATGACACCAGAAATGGGCTTCACACATTGTACCCATGTGGGAAATCGAACCCGGATCTTCGGCGTGACGAGCCAACGCTTTAACCACTAGGCTACCCCACCGCCCCTGAAAGAGTCTGTATGGCTTTATCACTGACATCTGATGACAATATGGAGTCAAATCTGTAAAACTGACATAAAATCAAAAGAGTAACGGTGTAACTAAATTTCAAAATATTACTGACGTTACCATAAACTTTCTTGGTCTCAGTACCTAAAAGTATTGTATTTACATCCATGTTAGACACAGTGCTAATTACTCAATGCTCGACTGCATCTGTTAATGTGCTGACCTAAAACATATCTTTTTGCCAAATATCGAGGACTATTTATTTTGGCACACAAGCAAACAAAACGTTTCTAATCCGAAGCTTTACGCGGCCATGTGTGTTAGCTTTTGACACATGGATAAACACAACAGAGATCCTGTTTGTCTTTCCATGACACAATGTATAGCTCAAACAGGAGCTCGGTAAAACAAATAAAGTAGTCTTTTCTGTAGGGCTTTCTACCTCAAATAAATACGGAAGTATTGTATTATTAGCAGCCACTAATAATGTTCAACCTACTTTGGGGCCTAAATATGCTTAGGGTGTACATACACCTGCATTTAGCTGTCTTGGTCTGAAGTTCTATTGTTGTACATAAGCTCTTGTTATCCGTTGCGAAAACTTTGAAGTGGTTTAATTTTAAACAGTTAAATTTTTTCTAGAGTATTTTATGTTACATCAGAAGGAGCAATGGTGATTTTTTTTATTGGTTTGTTTCTGCGTATTGTCTATTCGTGCCTCCAACACTATAATATTAATATCATGATGATAGATGTTACATTTGTAACAGCATGTCCGGGGCGGTGGGGTCGAAACCTAGGTGTTTAGTGTGGCGTACGAAGACATCAATCAAAAGTCTGCCCACCGAGCCAATAATATGGTACAGTTATTGTCATATTTGAAAGATTTATTTAATGTAGTTCTTGATAGTGGTAAATTCCCATCGGTATGGAATATAGGTATGATTGTCCCTTTATTCAAGTCTGGGAGTGTATCAGAACCATGCAACTATCGTGGAATATCTCTTCTAAACATTTCTGGAAAATTATTTGCTAATATATTAGAAAAGCGTTTACGCGCCTGGGTTGATCTAAACGAGCTACTTGACGAGGCTCAAGCTGGTTTTAGATCCGATTATAGTACAACTGATAATTTATTTATATTACAGTCATTATGTACAAAGTACCTCTGCAGACCAAAAGGGAGATTCTATTGCGCTTTCATCGACTTTAAGAAAGCCTTTGATTTTGTTGACCGTAAGAAATTGCTATTTATGTTACATACCAAAGGATGCCATGGCAAAATGTATAATATTTTAAGAAGCATGTATGACTCTGTTGCAGCCTGTGTTAGAACTAATTCTGGCAACACTGAATCGTTTAACACTTTCGTTGGTGTGCGACAAGGTTGTGTAATAAGCCCCGTACTCTTCATCTTCTTCATTAATGAACTTGTAGATGATATGTATAAATCGTGTAATAATGGAATATTTGTTACTCCCCAAATCAAAGATTTACTTTTGCTTCTCTTTGCAGATGATATTGTTACGTTTTCATTCATGGTAAACGGACTGCAGAGACAGATAAATATTCTTCAAGCATTTTGTGACACATGGGGACTAGAGTTGAATATGGAAAAATCTAACATAGTTGTCTTTAGAAATGGGGGTATAGTGACACATTCTGAAAAATGGTTATTCCGTGGCAAAAGTATTAATGTTGTTTCATATTATAAATATTTGGGTCTTCTATTTTCCAGCCGATTAAATTGGTCCATGGCATCTAAAACCCTTGCAGCACAAGCTAAGAAGGCATTATTTCCTATTTTTAAACTGTTTAAGGCTAATAAGTTTATTTCATTTGACTCAGCTTGCTTACTTTTGACACTAAAATAGCACCAATATTGTTATATGGATCTGAAATTTGGGGAGTAAACTATTTCGAAGCCATAGAAAATGTGCATGCATCATATTTTAAAAGATTTCTTACTGTAGGTAAATTTGCTTCCAACAAAGCCGTACTTGGCGATACAGGCCGCTATAGCATGCATATTGAGAGTCAAATGAGAGCTATCAGATACTGGATTAAACTTATAAGAATGCCTGATTATCGCTACCCCTATCAAAGCTATCAATTATTATTATCCCTAGACAAACGTGGAAAGTATTCTTGGGCTTCTGGTGTCCGAAATGTGTTATTTTCAAGCGGGTTTTCTTATGTTTGGTTTAAGCAAGATGTTGGTGATATAAAAATGTTTTGTTAACTTTAAGCAACGAATAAAAGATATATATATTCAGAATTGGCACGCATCAGTAAATTCATCGAGTTTTCTAAGTCATTATTCACAATGTAAATCGATGTTCGGACCTGAAAAATATATTAGGGTCCTTAATGATAAGTCCCTTTTAAGAAATTTTTGTAAATTTAGAATCTCTCTACATGCCTTACAAATACAGCGTTATAGAAAAGATAAAAATACATTGGAAGATTTATCATGTTCTCATTGTTCTTCTGGTAAAACTGAAGACGAACGTCACTTATTATTAGACTGTGAGGCATTCTCTGCTGGCCGAAAGAAGTATCTAAAATGCTTTAATGATGCCCCACAAACGATATATAAAATACTTAATTCTAATAACGATGACACTATTAAATCAGCTGCCATTTTCATAAAACATTTGATGTCCATCCTTAAATCACATGTAAAACCATAATTTCGTGTCACGTGACCAATATTTGTTAAAATGAAAATTCAACTGTACTATGGGCCACTGTGCCTACATTACTGAATAAAACCTGTCTGTCTGTCTGTCTGTCAGTTATTGCTGCCCATGAGGATTCGAGCTAGAGCTTGTCATCAGCAACCCATACTTGTCGTAAGAGGCGTATAACGGGATCGGGTGGTGTGGGTTGTTGATACATGTAATTGTATCCCAATTGGGTAGATTGGTGCTCATGGTGTCAATCATCAGATTAACTAGTTCAGACCCGATCAATTACTGACCGCCGTCTTCGAGCTGAGTGCGGCGTTAAACAAAACTAATATTACAGATGAATATGCACTTGTAACATTGCTGTGAAGACATTGTAGGTATTTCAGGAAGAATAGTCCTCCGTAAGATCACAGTATGTTCAAAATATGGACTCTTCTTCTGTCATAGCCTCGATGCGCCACTAATATCGATCCCTTCAAAACAAATGCTTCTGCTATATGTGCTGTGATGAAGTATATTCTCAGTATATTGAGATTGCGCCCTGTAACTGCGACTTGCTTCAACTGGTAGGCCACATGGATGTGATTTCTTATATACGTGGTAAGCAGAAAACACGGGAACAGTTGTAGGGGTCACCAAACTCCTTTCATTTGAATGTCTTGGATTTTTTCTCAGGAACAAGTAAATGTCACACTGTGCGCTAGCTCATATATGTCACAGGTACCTCTGTCGTTCCTTTTTCACAACTGCACCTCGCGTTACTGAGAAGTCACTGAAATAGGTGTAGCCCTGTCCTCGACGTAGATGGATATCAAGTGCACTCAAATTCTAACGTCAAAGCAAGGTTTGATGGGTGGCATGAAAACAGACTGACCAAGAGAAACGGATAAGTTCACAAACAACTTCACTCAGCTTGTTGTAGTTACAAAGTGATGTCAGGTTCGTTGTCTCCTGGCCTTGTCCCACTTAAGAATTGTCGTCATTCATATACTTCATCGTAGACTTGATATGTTCTGAACATCATGTATTAATACTTGATCTGACCTTATTCGTATGTATTTTTTAACATGATTCCCAACCACAAAGGCACACTTTAACCAAAGATTGTGGAACGGGTTTATCCCAGTTTCGCAGAAGGAACCTGTATGTTAAATATGTTCTCCCACCCGCTGCTGCAATGTCATCGTTCGAGTTGAAATGGTTTCCGGCTACAGTTTTCCGTACGTTTGTGAACAGGAAGGTTTGACGGAGTGAGAAAATATGGACACGGAGAACACTATGAAGACGTTCAAAAGTATTCAAAGCTCCACTCATTGTTTGGAGCCTTGACACTGACTTGTTTGTGCTTTGGGGTATTGTCCTGATGGAAGAGCATCAGGACTTCTCTTCGTCATCACGTAATTGCCTCAAATCGGCAGCATTTATTGCCTTGCCTAAAGGGAGATCGTCCTCGATTCGGTAAAACATGGTATCCAAGAACTCTGAGGCCATAACCATTCCTGCTCGTGGAAGGAACTATTTTGTTCTCTCTCTCTCTCTGTTGGAAGTGCTGTCAAATGCTTCCATTGTTGACTGGACGTGGTGAAACCTATGGTTTCATCCATAGTCACAAGTCATTACAAGAACTCTTCTGCGCCAGCTTCTGGACCGACCCACATCAGTTCCTGGTTCGTTTTGATGCCAGAAGCTGTGGAACTCGAACGATCCGATACTTTCATTTTTATGAATCTTTCTGCGATAATGGAATGTCCTCTGCTAGAAAGTGCCAACTAAGAAGCAATACGACGCGGGACATTTACTTGTCGATCATCAAGATCATAGGTCATCGTTGACTTTTCTGTATCGTATCGGGTGTGACTGACGTGACAGGGCTTCCAGGATGAGGTTTGTGTTCACGACTCTCTCTGCCACCCTTAATACTTAAGCACCGGATGACAGAGGAAGGTGAACCCTTTCCTTGTTGTACTCGTTTCTTCGTGGATGTCTTTATCTGTTAGCCCTTTCTCTGTAGGGACCACATCACAGCACATTTCTCGAGTTTGTCCATTTTTTAACGTCACAGAGTCGTGCTTATCATGCTGAATTGTCACAACGAAACAATGTGTGCAGATGACTCTACTTCACGACATCATGTACATAATTATAGTTGGCCACTTATATAGAGCTGAACTTCACGACGAAGGGACATGCTCTCAGCGCATATACCATGGTGGACATTATTACCCGGGATAACCGCCTGTGAGGCGCTGGAAGGTTAATAGCCATATGGCTTATACCACCGAGTACCCATTTTCTGTTGGGTGAGCGGAGGCCATTTTGAACAAACTCATTTGCCTAAGGTGTGACACGTAGGTGCTTCCTTGTAGTTGAGGACAGAAGACCTGGAAACTCTCTTGTGACCAACGTTGCTTTACTTACCTGATTTCTGACCTGCGCTCAATGCACAAGACCAAACACCACCACATGTGAAACGTCGACTGTAAACGACTTTGGTATTGCGGAATTTCTTCCAAGTAATACTCATAACGTAACAGGCAGCCCGCTTACGAATACGATTAGCTCCATGAATATCGAAAGCCAGCGTATAGACTAATCCTACAACATAAGTATAGAATATTGTTGATCGGTACTCATGATGTTGATCACTGGATTGTCTGGTCTGGTCCAGATTCGATTATTTAAAGACGGCCGTCATATAGATGGGAAAATGCTGCCTACAGCGTTAAACAAAAATCAAAATAAACTGTCGTGTTGACAGTCTGCAATAACGCACCTATTTACCCACATCTCCCCTTACTTACAGACCCCTTTCTTTCTTACACGGAAGCAAAACACGACCTTCGCACGTGACATGTTCTTCTTTCATCCTGGATTTGTGGGAGGAGAAACTGATAGTAGGGACTGGGTATGTCCTGCCCTTTCCATGACCTTTTTGCAAGAGGATCTTAAAGTGACTAATTTGTCGCACGTTGAAAGGGCGTGAACACGTTGGGAAATTCGTCCGAGGGGTATGAGAAGTTACTTTCTTAGCGTCATACAATAGACTCTTATACTTGGTTCATCATATCGTATTTGTCGTTGGTGATTTGTGAAATAGCACGTACATGTAAACGAGGATTTAAGATCTTGTTCGAATCCTCTGTTTTGTTTTAGATAAGCCTAAGTGCACCAACATCCGTTAGTTTTGATATGTGAACATCTTGCCTGAAGTCAGATAATGCTTAAACATACATCCAGTTTCTATTGCATTGCGTCATAGTCTTAGGTAAGGAATGCTATTTTAAACCTTGTATTCGGAAACACGGACATTAAGCTCCTCGGCTTTAACAGACATAAACATGATTAAGAAACTGGCTTTTATCCAAAGTCTAAAACAACAGAAACGGGTTTTTTTCTCTGTTGGTACATAGTGTATCACGTAACGCAGATTCTATGAAAACATTTTTTCAAAGAATTTAAACTTCGATGTTATTTTATGCCCAAGCTATATGCATCGTCTTGGTTTCTGGAGCAAAGGAAGTAGTGTACTGTGTTCGAGTGAGTGAATGAGTTTAGTTTTACGCCGCACTCAGCAATATTCCAGCTACATGGTGGCGGTCTGTAAATAATCAAGTCTGGACCAAACAATCCAGTGATCAACAGCATGAGCATCGATCTGCGCAATTGGGAACCGATGACATTTGTCAACCAAGCCAGCGAGAGTGAGCCGATGATCTCGTGAGTGGCTTCTTATGACAAGCATGGGTTACTGAAGGCTCTTTCTAACCCGGACCTTCACGGGTAGTACTGTGATCAAAGTGTATTCAATGTGAATAGCAATCTAATACGGGGAATATTTTTAGCTAGGTGAAAATACCTTAAAAAGATAAGTATGAGCGAAAATTCTTTTCGGAAGAGAAATTATTCATGTTTGACGAATGAAAATGAAAGTTGCTTAAAACATTAGTACGAAAGTAAGTGTGTTTATTTTGTGAATGTATATAGATTATCTCATACAAGTAACTTCACATTTCAACTTTTATGTGTACAAAGTGTGAAGCCTATTACTTATGTCCCCCGGCCTTGATAATACTGGAATGTTGCTTAAAGACGTGTAAAACCACACTCACTCACTCAGTCTTAGGTATCTGTGTTACACTGTGTCTACACATCGGTGTAGTTATGGACAACGGACTTTTTCCCATTCAGTGGAACAATCTCCCTCAAGAACAGCTACTACGTACTTCTCCAACCTACTCTTCCTTCCAGACATCGCCTAAGACTTACTTGTCCCGTCAAGCGTTTGCCTGAACACTCCTTTTCTTTCTTTAAAGCTTTGAGCAAGATATTCATCCTGGAATGGCGCTATAAAAGTGGACTATCGTTATAATTATATAAATATATCTGTTACACGAGGTATGGTTTCCAAAATGAATCATTTCACCAGCCTCTAATGCATAGTGGCCGTATGTTACGTATGGCCGCTATTTAGATGTGCTGATAATAGACAATAAGGACGAACATGTACTTTATTCACAGAATCCGAATATCAGTCTTATTGAACGGACACATTTGTCAAATTTATACAAAGAAGAAGGGACAAAATAATGATTTCAGTGATTTAAGAAAACAAATAACATCCAAAATAATGATTGCCACCTCAAAGTAAAATGTTTAACACATTAACATCAGCTGTGACTTTTCCGTTGGACAATATGTGTTTATTTTTTTGTTCTAACCACAACAAAATATATACGTTCGTTTAATGCTTCTGTGTGCAAATGACACCACAGAAAAGTTTAATGTTAAGACTAAACACACATAATCCAGCACGAATACTCTGCGTTGTGTGACAAAGGCTTCCAAAACCCAACATCTCTTCAGCTTTTACAATGTACCTTTTTGTCAAAACAAATTTTAGGAAGTTTAACGCGCTTCCATTGCCTGTGCTTAGCCTCAGTATATACACATTTGCTAACTTCTACAAAGTTCTTTTTCTCTCCGCCCTTGGATCGTCCACAAACCTCTGTCTCTGCCCTGTTGGAGAAATACCTTTGACTATCTTGCCAACACAAGCAATGTGTTTGCGTAGTATTGCCGTTTTGGCTTTTTTTGTTGTGTGATGGAGGCGACTGGAAATGTTTGTCTAAACGTTCAATGTTTGCAGGCCTTGGCCCCGGTCTGAAGGAAATCCCACATATCTGATCGGATTGGTCATCGCGTTAATATCTGAGTTATTTTCTAACATTGACCGAAGTATGACATAATTTGCTGACATGACGTATTTCATACTAATGTCTGCCGTTGTTCAAACAAAACCACAAGGCAAGTTTGCTTGCCTCTGTTTAAGATATGATTTTTAGTTTTTTCCAATGTCTTGGGAATTCGTAACGTGACGATCTTCACCATATTCAGTTTGGCTTGTTTTCAATGGTCGCAGTGTTTGTATGTGGTGTGATATGAAAACAACGTGCAAGAAGTTGTGTTTGTGCATATTTGGATTGGCCACTGTGACCACACCTTCACGGTAATGTAGATTCCAATGTTTCCGAAAGGTGGTTTAACTCATTAAAATTAGTCGTTTCGAGGTTTACAGTGAATGGGAACAGTGTTCCAGTTATATTAGGGGTAGTGGTTGTTAATAGTGGAAACGATGCAAGTAGTGAATATATCTATTGTACCATTTACACAACCGTCTCTATGATGGACTGGGTGGAGAGTCAGCCGGGAATATTACCAGGAATCTTTATAGGATTACCCTGCTCTGGGTCAGTAGATTATATCTCAGTTGTGTATTCGGCCTGTTATATAATGGTATATAATTATGTTTAAATATTCACTGTATACATCGTTTTACATATCCTTAACTATGCACTGTATTCAGCGTGTCACTTGTTTCATATCGTATACAGTGTGTTACATATCTTTACATATGCACTGTATACAGCTTGTAAGGTCTGTTCGGAAACCGTTACCTTGCAGCGATGTCATGTAATGTCAGTGTGTGTGCGGATCATCCTGTGAACTTTTACCAGTAAAGACCAAGTATGCGGAAACACAATGTGACACAGTCAGTGTGGCGCTGATAGCCCGAGAGGTTAACCTGCGCCAGGAAGAAAATATTACTACTTTTTTATACAAAGATTACCATAAGTCTGTGCATTGAGAAAAAGTACATTTTTGCAAGTGGGCATGGTAGATATGAAAGCTTCGTACTTTAACCAATTTCGTTGGTGACATCAGAAAAGAAGTTTACCAGAAAACCTTTATGAACACGAAGACCAAATTTCTAATATATTTTGCCAAAAAATTATTTGTAAATAATATTTTACCTTCATGACAGGCGGTTTTAAAATGTAGAATCTAAACTCAATCCGTTCGGATCGAGGCTTCTTTCAGATTATTTTGCTCTTCACGATCTGCTCTGTCTTCCCAGAAAAAATTGGACACTACATTTTCGACAATGACGTCTCACAGCAAACATGCTAACCACGCCCCAACCCCATTTTGATCCGGTCAGGTTACCCTGCTCTCAACACAAACGTCTTTGAACAAAACAGTGAGACAGGACATACTGTCTTAACCGAACTTTGAAACAGATGACAGGTTGGATGGAAGTGTAAACATTCTCTGCTTCACATTCTCAAATACAACCTTTCGGGGAACAGGTTACACGTCGGTGTCTACAAGTGATTCTTTCGTGTATTTTTATTGTTTGTAATACTTCTCAAAGGGAATTTGCAGTTAAGTGGCAGTGTCTATCTTATGATGCGATCTAGGGGGATTTGAACCCCAGACCAACGGATAATGGGACGGTCAAGGAATGACGGTCTTCTGATGACCGCCAGATGAAGTGTCATTTGGGCTGACCATTCCCCTAACTTATAGATATAATTGAGAATGAAACCTTATCAATACTTATTGTTACCCATTTCTGGTGTCCCCTCCGTCATATTGCTGGAATATTGCTAAAAGCGGCGTAACACCAGACTCAGTCATTCACTCATGTATTGTTGAGTGTTACATCTTTATCAGTTTTTAGGTTGCGAATGGTCAAATGAAAGACTGTCACAGAAAATATACATATTCCTATGGAAGTTTACATTTTGAGAAGAAAAGATACTCTTATTTCTAAAATTAAAACACGTCTTTCTCTCTCCTCTCCTATTGAAAATTACTTGGATGCTTGGAAAATAACAGTGAAAAAATCCCTACCTTTACTTGACTTAAGTAAATCAATTTGAGAAGACAATTTGTGTCAACAAACCCCTACTACTCGTTTTCTTTCCAAGGGTGTGGATGTACCACCATGGTGGAAAAGGTCACGTGGTCATGTCACTTGGACAAAAATTCGCTTGTTCAAGGACCAAGTCATTTGTTTGAACCAAACATCTTTCTATTTTCTCTTCTCTTGTAAGATCTGTTCCGGATTTTTCCATTTAGTAAAATATGTTGGCTAGCCTTTCATGTTGTTTAATCCGAATGCTCGGCGTTCTGATCGTTATTTGTGATTCTCCCTCTCACTAGCATGCAAAGCTTGGAAACGATTGAAGTCATTTGACCATGGCCAACATTGTCACCTATGGGTTGTGGTGGGAGTAGGGGATCCAGCCCATGGGTTGACGGGTCAGGTGAAGAAGACGCGATGTACACTACAGGGTGCAATCGTGATGTATATGTGCATGCTGGACATCAGCCATCTATTGTTTGTAGATGAGGAAAAACCCGTATTACGGTTCTGCTTCACAACAAAACGTTACGATGCTTTTTACTGCTGAAGTCTTAATATCGTAAATGTCTCATACTTCGAGTAATCTTTCCAGTCCTTTGAGCCTTTGTTCCTTTCTAGATTAGGTGTTTTTTGGTGATTTTCTATTGCTATCTTGTTTGTGTCCGTTACCCGACCGGATGCTGGAACGTGATGGTGTTCAGTACCAGATCGAATGCTATAGCGTTATTCTGTTCCTTACTAGATCTTATACAACATGGGGCGGTGG
The DNA here is from genome assembly GCF_003918875.1 of Haliotis rubra. Classification (NCBI taxonomy): domain Eukaryota; kingdom Metazoa; phylum Mollusca; class Gastropoda; order Lepetellida; family Haliotidae; genus Haliotis; species Haliotis rubra. Next base: position 1,269,432 of record NW_025764937.1, on the reverse strand, counting down.
GGTAGCCTAGTGGTTAAGGCGTTCGCTCGTCACGCTGAAGACCCGGGTTCGATTCCCCAGATGGGCACAATGTGTGAAGCTCATTTCTGGTGTCCCCCGCCATGATATTGCTGGAATATTGCTAAAAGCGGCGTAAAATTAACTCACTCGCTCACTCTTATACAACATCGTTATTGTGTTCTTTACTAGATCTTTATACAACTAGTGTGATTGTGTTCCTTAGTAAATAGTCCAAATGTCAGCGACACTTAACGAGCTGTGCCATCTATGCTGTAATGAATTCATATTCCTCGTTCGTAAGGGATTACGGGATGCCACAGGCCTAAATGCAGCATATATCGGGATATTGTGTTGGCTACACGCGCTTTGAACGAGCTAACGACTATTCATTCACTTAGATACCACTAGATGAAACTGAATTTCGGGAAAAAAAATCTCAGCTCGTTTGAAGAATTTTTAAAGCCCTGTGGTTCTCAGCGTCGAGACGATTTACTTTGTTGTCAGTAATTTGTCCAAAAGCAAATAAAGTGGTCATCTGATGGACTTGAGAGAGTTGACCTAGAATCTTGGGTTCGAACACATCTACGAGATCTCATTAAATGTTGTGTGTTTTGGGTGAAACTGTTAAGATTCGTGTAGTTTCTCATTACATGACCAAACACTGTGGCAATGCAATTACTATGTTTTGTGTGAGCAGGATGTGTTTCTTTGCATGTAGCTTCATTTTTTACTTTCATCACTTGCCTTCTTATGCTTAGGCATTCAAGTCTGTCACTTGGGGGCTGAACATAACACTAATTGATTGTTGTTTAACGCCGCACTCAGCAATATTCCAGCTATATGGCCGCGGTCTGAAAATAATCAAGTCTGGCCTAGACAAGCTAGTGATCAACGTCATGAGCTTCGATCTACGCAATTTATGATACGATGACATTTGTCAACCAAATCAGCGAGCCTGTCCACCCGATCCCGTTAGTCGCCTCTAACGACACCTGAACATAACAACTGTTTGATATGAAATTATATTTTTACATCTAGATATATTCTTTTGATAAGGAAACAGAATCGGTGTTATTTCGAAAATGTAAGTCGAATATTTCTTCGAGTATTTGTGCAAAAGGATATATTGCAACCACATGGACAAATACACTGTGTCAACACCACGCCAGTTCTAATTGTCACTGATTTTAATGATATACAACGGACAACAATATTTACTTGTGTTAGAAATACGTGGAAATCCGGATTAGAAGTTGTCTTCAGTAACCGATATTTATCTAACGGGATCAGGTGGTCAGGCTCTATGACTTGGTTGAAGCATTTCATTATGTAACTGTTAAGTAGATGATTCCAAGAACTGGATTGCTTGGTCCAGAGTCAATAAATTTACAGATGAATGTTTTGCCCGAGCGCAGCGTTAAACAAGAAACAAACTAAACTCGTATAAAATAGTTTTGAGCGCACCAAGCAAAACTAAATTTGCTGCTGCCACTTATCGACGATCATCTGTTGCAGTTTCTGGTGTCCTGTCACAAGAAACAACGTCAGCAGCGGTAACAACAACGCAAAGTGGCAACTCCTCCAGATGGGACTTCATCCGCTACTTCAATGCCCACAGATCCGACGAAAAACCTGACCTGACGTATGACAAGGCCTGGTTCACCATCAACACTAGCGTCAACTTCGACCTGCAGCTATGGGCACAGACTACGCAATGCGTGCGGGTACGGAGACTCGCAGTGTATTGTCATTTAGTGATTGGCGTAGAAAGTAACTACATGTAGTAGGCAACTGATGAACAGATAATTATATTGACACATATTCTCACAATTTAAGTTATAAATACAATAACATAATCAAATGTATTAATTAGTTAATATATAGGAATACAAATTTGAATTGAAGACACAAGAGAGAAATAGTTGTTGTTAGCAACCATATTTGTACTTGTTTAATAGGGTAGAGTATGTCATACAGACCACGAAACAAGTATCTTCAATACAGCTCATGCAATATAGTTGACAATGCCAATCAAACAGAATAAGCCCAGAGTAGGCAGTTTCAAACTCAAAATGAGGGTGGTCATTTGGCTGCTTTTAATTAGTTTGCATTTACATAATTTAACAATGTAGACAAAATTATTATATCACAACTGTTTTTTTGTAAAGTATTTGCATATCAGACACGAAAAATTAGTCTAAATGATAGAAGATTGCCACTACAAGGAAGGTCATTAGATTATGCCTTGGATCTCTACTTTGAATCCACGTTAGATATAAATTGTGTTTAGAATGCTTGTTTCATGGGAAAAGTGTGATAGTTTCACACGCAAAAAGGAATTTGATCCAACCGTAATTTGTGATAGAATGCACTATTCATGTATGTACCACCGTTTCCAGTGTCCCCTAAGGCAGATAGACACGATCCATGGCCCCAACACCAGCACCATTCTCATGGACACCAAGTGGCCCATGAGGGTCAAACTGGCCAGACAGCACCCCACTGACCATGTGGAGGATATCTGCAGGTTAGGAACCAACACGTGTTATGTGGATGGAGATCGGCAGGGTTTGGTTGTGTAGAATAACTCCAAAGTGTGCACATGAATGTGTGTGATTGCGTGCCTGTGTGTGCGTGAATGAAATGGTATACCGTGCTATTCCATCTCTCTTTTCCCTCAGTAGATCTGAGCGTCTGTTTCTCCAAAAGTACGTATCTTGTTCAGTTCACGACGAACTATTCTTATCTATTCAGCGTGTTGATTTAAGTATGCGTTACTCTTCAAAGGTCGCGAGTTCGATCCCCGACCGCCTCATACCCAAAGACGTTAAAATATGGTACTTGTTGGTCCCTGCCTGGCGCTCGGCATTAATGGGTACAACAAGGACCGGTCGGCTCGGAGTCAGTATAATGTGTCTGAGTGGGGTATTCAAGCTTCACTGCGACATGGTATCTTAGTGGGCTAGCACTATAAAACCAGCTTAAGTCTGGGCTAGTACAAGCAGCCGCACATACACATACACACGCATGCACGTCGTCATATGAGCGAAATATTCTCCAGCACGACGTAAAACCCAATTTCACCTCACTTCACCCCATTACCTTTCACTGAACCAAATACGACTAAGATTCCCTTCCATGGGTCTCCTGCGTGTCAACCTAGCAAGTAGTTGTGGTAGTATAATGAAGTGTAAACTGTTTATGTCATACAGCTTGACGGTAAACCACATTTCATTCTAAAAGTTTCTGTAATTCCGAGCAGGAAGACATGGGAAGTCACATCAACCGCAAGGTTTAACATATGTTATATTTGGGATTACACTTTCTTGTGTGAAGTACAGATTCTAGTGCTTTGGTTGTGGAAGCCGCGGTGGCTGATCGGGTTAAGCGGCTGACTTTGTGTGCTGGCGATTAGGTGCCTGACTCTGAGGGTGTGGGTTCGAATCCCGGATGGCACTCAACCCAACAAAAGTACTAGAATGAAGTAAAATCTGTAATCCCGAATATAAAATATGTTACATTTGACCACTTTCTAAATGGCATTGTGTATTCATGACCGCTGGGTTGTCTTTTATAATGAAAAATAAATGTCACCAGAATTAGAGAGTCTGTTCCGCTTGAGATGAACCTAATTCCTGTATGACGTATGTTTATGACGATTGACTAATGATCTGATTTTGCACTCTTTGAGTTATGCAATGTGTGTGATTAGTAACACAGGCGTCTCCTCTTCCAGCTTTGAGCTGCATTACCGCGAGGCGGGCGACTACTGGTTGTTCCTTGACTACCATGCCTACATGGAGGGGACGGCCTGCGACCTGCTGCTGGCGAACGAACCCCTGCCGGCCGAAATACGTAAGTGGTCGCTGCTAACAGTTGCACTGCTCGGAGCAATAAGTGAGTGAGTGATTGAGTGAGTGAGTTTTAGTTTCACGCCGTATTCATTAATATTCCAGCTCTATCCATATACGATGACGTGCCCACCAAGTCAGAGAGCCTGACCTCCCGATCCCGTTAGTCGCCATTTACGACAAGCATGGGTTACTGAAGATCAATTCTAACCCGAATTCTAACCAATTCTTCATGGATAGGGCAATAAGTCCTAAGATTAATATTTAGTTCGGTTTTAGCTGTTTACAAGTAACTAAGTATGTCATATAGATATGCCGAATGCAACCCATACAAGTCTAGATAACTGCAATTTCAGAAATAAATAAAGTCTCTGGGCTACTGTTTATTTTATTTTATTTTATAAACTTAATTTAGAAACGGTTTTGTTCCTTGTAACAGAGCTGAAACAACATTTACTTATCACAGTATTCACTACCGTTGACTGTCAGCGGCGATTTGGTAATAGCGTGACATTTTAGAACTCTTCTCTTAATGTATTTGTCTTCATATCGGTTCTGGGGCGGTGTGGTAGCCTAGTGGTTAAAGCGTTCGCTCGTCACGCCGAAGACCCGGGTTCGATTCCCTTATGGGTACAATGTGTGAAGCCCATTTCTGGTGTCCCCTGTCGTGATATTGCTGGAATATTGCTAAAAGCGGTGTAAACCTACACTCACTCACCCATATCGGTCAGGATTTGCGAGCACCTACCTTTTACCTTTTACTTTATGTTTCTACAGATTTCGAACTTATTATACTCTGACAATGATATTTTAGATTTCTATGTCGATATATAATCCTGACATGATATAAAACGTTTAGGGAATAATCTGACTCATCAGTCGGATGACAGTACCTAATACCAGCATCAGAGGAGACACCAATTATACGAATACAGCTGTAGACTCTCTCAGCGATCCTATTTGCCGAGAAGCAAGACGACAAAGACTCTTTTATCAGCAGATGACCATGGTCAAGGGGAGGTGGACATTCATCACATGTATTGTGTCTATTTCAGCCATACTGTTTACAGTGCTGGGTTTGCTAGGCCTGGCCGGACTGTGGGCCATCATCAAGTGTATTTACAGGTCAGTAGCACACTGAAGACACGTGACACACAAATAACGTCCACAATAACACGGACATTTGACCTGTAACACGATGACTTGTAATGACCACATACCAACAGAAGGACCTGATGCCCTGTCTCACGCCCCGATCACGTCCACTCTGCCCCCAACCCCCACACACCCCGACCTTTGAGAACACAATAGAAAACGAATGCAAATCAGATTTAGATTGACTGACATTGAGCGTTGTTATTGGTTCCATTTAATGTTTGGTTATTTTTATCTAAATTTTAAATGAATAACATGATTTTATATTATTTTATTTCATTTGATTACTATTACTTATTTGTGTGTTGGGTGGGAGGTTGGGGGATACTTAATGTCTAACCTCACCTGCAGCCACCTCGCAATCGCAGCATTCCCATAGGGACATTATAGTTATACCTTCACATTTACGTATCGCAACCGTAATCCTATTGATCCGTACATAAAAAAGGATTTATTGTAATATATTATTGTAATATACTTCAGACATTGTAATTAATTAGGACGGAAATGACAATGATTCTGATTTACGTTTATTTTTTTACTGCTTACATTACAGACGCAGTAGATCGGCGCCATGTTTCGGGAAGAGCGCTGATATCACTGATCCCAGGGAACACTCAGAGGCTAATAATTCGGTGGTAGGTAGCTGACACGAGTTGGAATTAATGTCAGACTTCGCTTGTTGGAATCGATTAAAATCTAACTTGAAATAATATTTTAAAAAAGAATAATGTTCAACGAGAATTGGTTATTCAATGTATTAACCTCAAATCTAGTTAGGATACAATGAGCTGTCAGTCTCAGCTGCATACATTTATGAATTTATCTACTTATCAAAGGCAGGCCTATATGCATGTATAGCTGATAGAATAGAATCGTAGAATAATTACGCTGGAATAATTATTAATTATTTTTAATTGTTGTTAATTGATCTGACAAACCAGTAGTCAGTTTCAGTTGTATATATAAATCATAAAGTCAAGCACACTATACACACACACGCGCACACACACGATGTATATGGGATTGTATGTGTATGCGTGGTGTGTGTGGGTATGCATATGAGCATCTGTAACCAAGTCTTACCAATCAACCCTTACTGTATATAATGGAGTGTAATGATTTGATGAGATGCCCCTATTTTATATGTTCAGAACATGGACCCTCTCAGTAAAGCTAACGGAGATGTAGAAAACGGAGGCCCCAAAAAGGTCACCGAGCCCAAGAAGAAGAAGAGGCTGCGTTCTCTGGACACATTCAGGGGGTACGAGTTGAGTTGTTCAATTTGCCATGTATCCCATTACTAAGGGATACCCATTTCCTCTTACTGGTAGGAACCCCTTTGCTGAATGCTACAGTCTCGTGTTAAATGACAACAGTTTATTATAAATTTTACGATTAGGTTGACACAAATGAACGTCTGTATCTTCAGCTTGGCCCTGAGCATAATGATCTTCGTGAACTACGGCGGCGGTGGTTACTGGTTCTTCGAGCATCCTCCCTGGAACGGCCTCACGTTGGCTGACCTCGTCTTCCCCTGGTACGTCAGAATGTTATTGGGACATACGGTTGCATAATAATGAGCAGGGAATTTCTCTGTGAGTAACGAATAAACATATATATCTACAGCATAGCCGTGGATAAAATGTGTCAGAGTATATTCTCACACATACCCCAACGCTTCGAAACAAAATTTTCATTGTAAAACGGTTTACATCATCAAAAGGATGGCGTTATGTTCACTCTCAAGGTGATCATGTCGTGTGAAGATAGGAATACCTCCAACCTTAAGGTGATCCTGGGATATGATATATATTGATATGTTCGCACTGCTATAGTGTTATTAATGTGTTCACTCTCAATGTGATCCTGTCGTGAAGGTATTAATACCTCCAACCTTAAGGTGAGCCTGTGATATGATATATATTGATATGTTCGCACTGCTATAGCGTTATTAATGTGTTCACTCTCAATGTGATCCTGTCGTGAAGGTATTATTACCTCCAACCTTAAGGAGAGCCTGTGATATGATATATATTGATATGTTCGCACTGCTATAGCGTTATTAATGTGTTCACTCTCAATGTGATCCTGTCGTGAAGGTATTATTACGTCCAACCTTAAGGTGATCCTGGGAGAAAGATTTTGATATGTTCGCATGTAAGATGTACCTAGTATGATGAAGGTGTTTTTATCTTCATGCTCAAGGTGATCTTGTGATATGATATATATTGATATGTTCGCATGTAAGATGTACCTAGTATGATGAAGGTGTGTTTGTCTTCATGCTCAAGGTGATCGTGTGATGAAGGTATAAGTTTGTTCTTTCCAGGTTCATCTTCATCATGGGAACCGCTATGAACTTCTCGTTCCGGAGCATGTACAAACGTGGCAAGACAAGGTGCCAGATTCTATGGAAGATCATCAAGCGATCCTGTATTCTGTTCGGTTTGGGAATCATCCTGGCAACCTCATGGGGACGTAAGTGTCTGGAGTGGTACTCCTAAGATGTTCGTGACGTAGAGAAAGGCTCATTTTATGCACTCGATTCCAGAAAACTGTTAGCAAGATCAAAACAGTATGGTGGCACGTTGAGGTGTATCATATCGGTAACAACGAGAATGGACTTCACATATTGTATCCTTTTGAGACACAACACATTCAGTCCGATACGAGGATCCGTTGTGGAAACCTGTTCGTATTTTCAAAAGTAATTTGATTGCTGAAGATGTTCTGATATATGTACTGAATAGTTTTGTTCTCACCGTGTGTACACGCTATTACTCTGTTGATGAGAGTGCCAAACCTCTTTTGGTTCACCGGATACGGAGCCCGATAAAGCAGTATACCGGATGCATCGCGACTGCCATGAAAAGTGTATATAGGACGCGAATGCCAGTACTTATGATGTTTCGGGGGTTTTCTTGCAAATATTTAAAGTTCAATAGGATATTTAGCCCAGAGCTTGTAAACAGGCACTGTTGGAATGTGCTTCTAGCATCCCTTTTCAACTTGTAAATTGTAAAGAAGAAGTTAAAAAGGCAATGGAGTTAATTTGGTTACTAGCAGTGTTCAGTCTAAGTAAACTTAGGCTCAGTATTATTCGTTACACTGCTATACTGACTCTAACAAAACCTTGCAGCAGGTCGCGTCAGCTAACCTTTGAGCGACCTATGACCGCCCATTCAAACGCGAGACGGCCGAACGGATTTAACCAATCAGACAACGGCTACTTGTTAGGGTTCGGCGGGAGTTACAAAACGGTTTTTGGATTTTCTCTTCCCTGGTCGCTGACACCGATCTATCAACAAACGAAAATCCGCATAAAACACAGATATTTGACCTGCTGTATATACGCTTATGGGTTTCTAGTGACATGGTTACTATTTGCTTATATTTTTGCAAGATGACATCCTTGAATATTGACAAAACGCTATTTTCAGCGACTGTTTACTCATTACGTGTATCACTCGGAAATGGTCGTGCGGAAAATAGTATTCGGAATCTGTCGAGTTTTTGAGGTAAAGGTTCAAGCGGTGTGTGCGAATGTTAACTTTCGTGATTTGATAAGCTGTGTTCTGACTGGTCAGTCCAAAAGGTTAGCTGATGCGACCTTCTACTAGGTTTTGTTAGACTCAGTATAGCAGTGTAACGAATAATGTTGAGCCTAAGTTTACTTAGACTGGAAACTGCTAGTAACCAAATTAACTCCATAGCAGTTTTGATTTTATGAACATGTGTTGTCCTCCTGCTCGTCAGCTACGGATCTCACCAAGCTACGAGTCCCCGGCGTCCTGCAGAGATTCGGCGTCACCTACCTCATCATCGCCCTCACCGAGCTGCTCTGTCACAGGAAGGAAGATTCACATGCGGTAAGTTAAATGTCGTACTTAGATAACAAATAATAAAAGATAACCTCGAAGTTATTTCTTAAACCACCACCTCCACTGACAGGCATTGATATCAATGGGCGTATTGCCAAGTAATACAGTTGGAGATAAGATGTTCTACATTGGTCATTAAGTTGTTAACGCAAGTTTCGTGGGTAAATATGGTCAAAATTCTTGCAGCATCAAGGTAAATAGGTTACACATGTATAAGAGAAGATGAGCATTTGTCAAGAAGCTAAATCGAATGGTGTATTTAACCAAGTAATACAACTGACACAACTGCAGTGTATATGGACATAAATCTACGTGTTTGAAAACATTAAACACCGTGGAGTTAGGTAAAGGTCTAGGTCTCTGTTGCATGTTGGAAAAGAGGACTAAATAAATCGGATGTTGTGGCCCTTTGGGAGAGAGAGGTTGTCTACGTGTCCTCGAATAACTTTCATATGGGACGTTCCTCACAATATCAACCAGTCGTGTGCCAGTCAGGGGTTTATTTTCTAATGGACACTGGTACAGCTGATTTGTTACTCTGAGACTTTCGTAAACTCAATCATCTGTATAAAATGGACGAGACTGTTTTCAGGACCGCAAGTGGTCTCCCATCCGTGACGTCGTCCTGTACCTCCCTGCCTGGGGCTTCCAGCTGTGCATCCTGGGCGTGTACCTCGGCCTCACTTTCGGCCTGCCAGTACCCGGATGTCCCACGTAAGTCATGCTAATAGCTATCGTCACTATTCATCTACACGTCTAGTCTGGTATTGACTTCTTCATCAGTAACATTAGCCTATCACTTTTCTGTCTAAAAGACGTTAAGATATGGTACTTGTTGGTCCCTGCCTGGCGCTCGGCATTAATAGGTACAACAAGGACTGGTCGGCTCGGAGTCAGTATAATGTGTCTGAGTGGGGTATTCATGCTTCACTGCGGCATGGTATCTCAGTGGGCTAGCACTATAAAACCATCTTAAGTCTGGGCTAGTACAAGCAGCCGCACATACACATACACACGCACGCCCGTCGTCAGATGAGCGAAATATTCTTAAGCACGACGTTAAACCCAATATCACCTCACCTCACCTCACCTCACCTCACTTTTCTGTCTTCGATTCTGGTTTCACAGCTGACTTCGGGACCTACCACTTTATTTTATGGACCGTATTCTATCCAACACAGCACAAATTGTGTTTCATGACCTTCTTGCAGTTGCTGAATAATTATGTAAAGGCAGTAGTTTTGCTGGGTGTAAAACCCGCGGGCAAACTGTGTGGTGCATGTTGGGAACTCCCTAGGTTAATGACATGTCATATTGTGAACGTATGTTTACAGAGGCTACATCGGACCCGGAGGTTTGAGTGATGGCGGCAAAAACTACAACTGTACTGGCGGGGCCGCCAGGTACATTGATTACGTGTTGCTAGGCAACGACCATATATACCAGTACCCCACCCCGCAGGTACGTTACGTAATTATTGAGATCACACATATTAAACGCATAATACCAGATTTTGTTTGCAGACAGAAAATATATATTTTTACATTTCAATTAAACGATTTAATAGTTGATTTCAAGTCCAAAAGGTACTAAAATTTTTACATATTACCAGATAAACGGTTTGAGCAATTGAGTATTTAGTCGAATATTATCACTCACATTTGTTTGTGTTTTGCTCAGGTATGATTCAAGTATATGTTTACTCGATTGGATTCAGTCTATTTTTAAATATTTGTAACTAATAAGTAAATGTGTTCCGTATATGTACCCAGAAATACACCTAATTGGAACTCTCTGTGTCAGAATATTCAGCTGTTTTGAGTTCAAGCACTTACATACCACAAGGGATAGTTCACCTTGCGATTTAATAGGGCCAAGCGTATGTATCTGTAACGGTACTTTCCTATCGCGTCTTGGGATAGCAGCACAGAATTTGGGGGGCATTCCTACTTGTTCCTCATAAATAGGATATCCATCATGTTTCAGGCATTATACGAGACGCAGGTTCCATACGACCCGGAAGGAATTCTAGGAGTTTTGACATCTGTTTTCCTTTGCTTTTTGGGAGTGCAGGTATGTTGAGGCTGAAACCTTTAAATGAAATATTGTGTTTTATTTTTCAACTAATGAAGCGTCTTGTTCCTTATTAAATGTAACTGTCTCATTCTTCGTCGCTATAATCTATGTTTGAAAGAGAAAGTTATGTAAGGAGTAATTTGTCTTGGGCATGTGGTAAACGTTTTCGTTGGTGGCTATCGTGGATACACCAGTATTAACTGCTTGCTGAAAGAAGTGTTACTGTTTCAGGCTGGGCGCATCATCATCACGTACCAGTCCCACACAGGCCGTATTGTCAGGTGGCTCATCTGGGGCGTCATCACGGTAGGGGTGATGCTTGTTCTTTTGTATAAGTGACCCGTGAAGATCCGGGTTTGAATTGATCTCCAGCAACCCGTGCTTGTTGTAAGAGGCGACTGCTGGGGTCGGGTGGTCAGGCTGACTGACTTGGTTGACACATGTCATTGTATCCCAATTGCGTAGATCGCTGTTCATGATGTTTGATCACTGGCTTGTCTGGTCCAGACTGGATTGTTTACAGACCGCCGCCATATAGCTGGAATATTGTGCAGCAGTAAACAACAAACAAATCAAACAGTGTCTTCACCCTCGTGGTCTCCGGCAACATTTACCTGTAGTTACAGGTGATCTAGGTGGTCAGCTGGTCAGCTGGCTCATGTGAGGTATCATCACAAGAGGGGGGATGTTCATACTGATATCCTACGACCCTCACCCACGTGGTGACATTTGTCTGTAGTTAGAAGCGATATAATGGATGGGGTTGTATCGTCGTATTAATGGCAGGTTGTAAGTATTCTGGCATAAGTCACGTGTCTGTCTTGTCCAAATCAGCTTGATCATTGCTGTGTTTGGGGTTTAGCAAACAATACACTACTGGCGTGTGTGAAATAGGAAAGGCGAAATAGGAATGGGATTGGAGATACAACAGATGGGATCGAGTGCACTGAACGTATTATCCTTAATAACAGATCAGCGAACCGTAAACATCCTTTAATGACAGTTTCAGATACCCAATATTGAAATGAGGCTAAACGATGTTGAGATGTGTGACATGTTCTTATCAGGAACGGTGAGTAATATGTAATGATATATTTGAAAAATAAAAACATTTAACTACATTTGTCTTTTCAGGGAGCGATTGCGGCACTGCTTTGCAAGGGTAGTCAAAACGACGGCTGGGTTCCTGTAAATAAAAACTTGTGGTAAGTGTAGGATTCCGGCATTACTCTGTACACGTTCGTACCCAGTGTTCTAACAACCTCATCCCGTGAATCTGCGTTCGTCTAACACAAATTATAACTAATTTTTCTTTCATCATACAATATTATGTTGTCTTAATTCTAATTCATATTAAACCACCGTTGATGTATTAATATATGAAACGGTTGAAATGGCATACCCAAAAGAACCAGACGAAGTTAAACTTTGCTCAGAAGATCGATCACTGGTTTGCCTGGTCCGGGTTTGATTATATACTATTCACACTTTGCAAAGGATCAAATCGTGGATTCAACAGAAAACTATGATGTGGGGTCAAATTTGGTTTAAATATCTAAGCTTACTGTAAGCATGGATCTAGGATTCAGTATGCCATTTCATCTTGTGGAACCCATACCTGCTATTAACAGGTGTTGTGTACTTGTCAATGACTCGTTCCATGATTTGCGAAATGGTTGATTGGTGCCTTGAAAACCATTTTATGGTTACTCATGTATCAAGTGCATAAGGTTAGATTAAAGTGTCTGTTTGTCTAAGGAGGGGTTACCATATCATTATTATCTAGTTTTAAATGGTTACAGTTTCAAATTATATAAATCTACGTTTAAAAAAGTTGAGAATTTTTTTTATCCTTAGCAAAGGGTGAGTGGTATATTACAGGCCACTATCATATAGGTGGATGTAGCTTCTAAGTTAGGCGTTACATAATTATACGGTATAGCGTCACACGTTTCCGTCTCACCTGGATTAGGTAAAACATTGTAATTTGTAAATAAACAGTTACTAATTATGCCGTCTTAACTTCTCAGGTCGGTTTCCTTCGTGTTGGTGACGGCGAGTTTCGCCTTCTTCCTTCTGTCGGTCATGTATGTGGTCATGGACATCGTACACTGGTGGGAAGGCGGGCCCTTCCTCTATCCAGGTAAATCACATGCTGGTGTTCTGTAGTTTCAGAAGCAGGTATATTCCCGGTTTAGAACAGGACGTCAGCATCATTGGCTTGCCCTGCTAGGTGATAGATCAACCCATTGTTTTCATGTGTACACTAAAAGCATACTTGTCCCCGCTTGATAGGAACTCTTTGGTATCCTCCCAAAACTTCCACATCCCAAAACTTCCACAGCTTATAACAACAACATTTCTGGTTGACTGCACACCCTTTGGCATACTAATTACCTCTGTCTGTAATGGTTTAGCCCATTAATCAGTAATGATATTTACTTCAGTGATAACCTCCCGTATTTCATGGTTCATTGCCTTTGAGACTTCATCTACATCTCACCTCGCAAAATGAGATGCCGTAACATAAGTAAGAGAAGCGATCATGATTTGAAGCATATTCTTGTTCGAATACATGGACAACTTTTGTTTCTAGTAGAGATGTTTAGTTTAAGGCTAGGACCTCTGCGACTGGCCATACATAATTCAGATACAAGAACTGAGATTTGCGTGAGTCGTAACCCTAAGATTGCTCTGTGCAGCGAAGTCCTGATTCATCCGTTTCTTTCTCATGACTTCGGAAGCTATATTTGCAAAACATTTCATGCAATACAGGAGTTGATATATTATAAATAATTGAGGTATTAACGAATTTACATACCAAGTAACCCCATGTCGAATCAACACAACAGCTTACGTAGCATGTGACGTGTATGTGATGTTTGTTCCAGGTATGAACTCGATCGTGGTGTACGTGGGCCACGACCTGCTGTGGCGACTGTTCCCCATCAACTGGGAGATCGAGGAAATCCACTGGAAGCTGCTGCTGCAGGACGTGTGGGGCGCCGGCATCTGGTGCTTCATCGCCTACCTCATGTTCCGCAAGAAGTTCTTTGTTGCAATCTAACAGAATTGTTCTAGAAGAGGCAATATCTTCACGAAAAGTGCCTTGTTCATGGCTAGATAGTTGAAGAACATATGTTCCTGTTGTGTGACATGAATGTGTTCCATGTTTACTGTTCTGCGAGATCCTGTGGAAGTGTAACCCTTTGAGGTTTGAGAATTTGATGAGCGTAAGAAATGAGTTTTCTGGTCACAGGATCATTGGTCAGATAATTGGAATAACAAGTTCGATACAACCCGATAAAACATAGATAAAATACATGTTACACACCTGGGGCCCGTTCCACAACGTGATTGTAGCGCTACGGCTGTCGTAAGTGTATGTTAAAGTGGGGGAGTTATGATCATCTTTGCGCTACGATCGCTTTGTACCCTGCATTTCAAAGAGACCATTCCATTAGTCAGTGAGTGGCCCGGTCTTCTAATGTATCTCAAAAGTTAAACATCAGAACGTTGTGTTTTATATTTCACTGTATACACAATATCTATCTTTTAGTTTATTGTCTCCAAATACATTAGGATGTAAACATATATTGTTATTGAATACTTTTCATATTTCATAGTTTCATTGTGCACTATTAGTTCCATAGCTCATATGTATATTGCCATTGTGTGTATAACATGTATAAATGAAACTGTTCATGACATTGTAATATCTTTTGTGCTTATGTAATATCAAAACACTGTAAAATTTGTATTTATATTTGATATATATGTTGCTTATTAAATATGTTATGATCAATAAACATGTATCATGGTTGACTGATCAAGCTCGGTTGTTTTGACGTACTCTACATCTCCAAGGCTCGCGCTTCGGTTAACCGGCCATAACAGCTGAAACCATTCCCGTGCTTCTCACACCTTCACAAAGGAACTTATTTCGTCTAAGTCCTCACTGGTATTGTGCCTCAGACTCTCGCAACATGTACTTGACTTAGATCAAGGGAGCGTATTTTATTAATGCTTCATGCAGTTGTACTGTTTCCATCAAATGCTTACAAAGGCGTTCCCTTTGGGACAAGCGGGCATTGGAGTTTTTACATAATAACTCCCCATTTGAGAAAAATCTTCATAAAGACACGACCCCTGAAGATCCGGATTAGAATTGATCTTCAGCAACCCATGCTTGTTGTAAGAGGTGACTAACGGGATCGGGTTGTCGGGCTGGCTGATCTGGTTGACACGTCATTGTATCCCAATGTGTAGACCGATGCTCATGATGTTGATCACTGGATTGTCTGATCCAGACTCGATTAATTACAGACATCCGCCATGATAGCCTTAACGTTGCTGAGAGCGGCGTTAAACAACAACCAAACCAAAATAAACTCAGCGTCGTATTACAGTGTATTCAGTCGCTGCATTCTGTCACACATAGTCAACAAACGTCAAAATGTTGACTGACGTTTGACCTGTTTTTGCACGTCATTGCACGTGGTTATCACAACTGTTCTGCTTTTGATTTCCTTTCCTCTTTTTCTTATATAATTTACTTTATAATACTACTGAAGTTAAAACGCGTGTGTTTCTGCACTGCGCCATTTAACAAACATGTGAATAAAAGTTTTTCATTTTGTCATATTGTTGGGCTTGTTGGGGCTAGGTGACATTTGGCTTTACGTTGCCGTCATTAATATTCCCACGTATTATACAGCAACGCCTGTGTCATCGTGGCGCGGTGGGGTAGCCTAGTGGTTAAAGCGTTCGCTCGTCACGTCGAAGATCCGGGTTCGATTCCCCACATGGGTACAATGTGTGACGCCCATTTCTGGTGTCCCCCCGCCGTGATGTTACTGGAATATTGCCAAATGCGGCGTAAAACCATACTCAGTCATTCATTGTGTCATCGTGGATGAATGGTACTGACGAAGTAGCAACATACATTATTCACGTTGTGCACGTGGTAACTATCAATGTGTTCGTCGTCGACGTAGCTGTCTCGTAACACGTTTAGTTTGAATGTTTACTACATATTGTATGACCAGGTATGGCGATCGATGTGAATAGGGACGTAAACTGGTCAGTATGTCACCGACTTCACAGCGTTCACTAACACCGTGCTCCGTACATCAATACATCTTTAATGTAACACAATGGCTGTGGAATGTCTAACAGCTGCATCTCCGAGGTCTACATCTGAATAATTCACCATACAACAGTGACAGGATCGGTGTTTGAGCCGGTGGTAGTCTTATATATGCCATTGAAACTGGAGATGCAGTTGCATTTTTCACAACTGGTAATTAGGTTGTACAGTACGTACGGAACATTAGCATTTGATGCTCAGTAACAGTAACACTTCATCAGTATCTGCATCACTATCTGCATCACTATCTGCATCAGCAGCATGCCGCATCTCATCTGTGACTGACAGTTATGGAGATTATAACGCTTGTATTTTTAGGATAACGGATATACTTGTATTAGGAGTAGTCATTATATTTAGTGAGCTTAGGCTGCCAAAGATAAACTATTAGTGCAATCATTTCTATTCCTTATGCAACAAACACGTAATATTCTCTTTATCACATAATATAATTCTTATGAATTGTGGTTCGAAAACCTCTTCTCATCTCTCACAAACCGTAAATAAACATGGCACGGTTTTGTTCTGGAAAATACAAATAACTGCTTGTTAAAAGAATATTTAATATAACTTACGTCAGGTGTCACGTGATAAGCCAGTTGGACAGTTACGATATAGAGTAGAGTTCCAACCGAAAACTCTAAGACAGTGGTGTAACTGCACATTATTATACATGAGAAAATGTCCTGCACATATGTTTTCTACCTTCATTTCGCGGATTACCATCGGTCCGCCTCAAGAGTAAGTGCCTTTTGTTAAAGGGGGATCCGCAACTCTCTTCTGGGTTACACGCCACGTCTAACAGACTGTCCGGCTGTCAGATGTGAGTTTATGTAAAGTTACGAATGCAGTCAGATGTCCACATATAACGACGAGATGAAACAAGGAGACACTTCGGACATGGTCCGGCAAATCTAACAGACATAACGCCTCATAGGTCTACAAGCACAGGCAAGGAAACTGTGTCTTCGCCGCTTAAGTGTGATAACGCCACTGTTTATTGAACATATTAATTGAATTTAATTCCCACTAGAGATTTCAATGTGTAATTTTGAGTCAATAATTACTTTCCGACAATCGTTATTAGGGAACATCTGGGATTCGAATCCACGAATCGGATCTTGCTGATAATCCGTTCGGAAAAAGTAGCGGATTGTTGAAACGAGGCTGGAGATTCAGAACTAGTAGTAAGTACCATAGTCTGTCATACAGACCCTGAAGCAAATATATCCAAGAAAGCCCACGCAAGTCTAGAAATGTGGCAAGTCTAGATTTCCTCGAAGGAAGTCTCAGGGCTTCTATTCAGTATATATATATTTTTTTTACTATGAACTTTTTTCAGTAAAATATGTTCATTTCAGAGACTAGTTGTTAGTCTATAAGTACCAATGCAAATGCAGTTTGTCTCTTAATCTCATATCAAAGTGGCTCTCCTTGCCAATTTGAATATCGTTGTCTATTATTTTCTATCAACATATATTTTTAATACGAAGCAATTCTAGTTTGAATGTATGAGTGTCAAGGGATATCTCTCTCGTACAGTACACCGCGTACAGTACAGTCTGTCTCACAGTCCCTGAATCACATTATTTTCCCCACTGCCAAGCTCTCTCTGCAGTGCTAAAGCCCTAAATAAAGCAAGTCTAGATTTCCTCAGGTAAATATATATGGTCTTGTTTGTTACTATCAAATTTATATATATTCAGAGACTAAGCCTTAGTCTAACTCCAACTGTACGCAGTCAGCTGTAAATGGCCTGACCTACTGCTGTGTGTGAGCCGGTGTTGGACGAGTCTAATCTCACAGGGAAGATCTGCAAGTGCTCGGCCAGGCCACCTCCTGTTGCACGTACGGCTCACAAAAACTACTGGGGAGGGTATTCACTGCATGCTGGTCACTCAGCGTGGACAGAGGTCACTCCCGGCAACACGGACAGATATTTCGAAGAGGAAGTGCATCTCGTGGATAAATACGGATAAATACTGCAGATAGTTTCGCAGTGTTTTGACAGCTTCCGCAACTTGAATAATCCAAGTGCAGGTATGTACTGTAATGTTTGACTTTTGTTGTAGGGGTGATTTATTGGGTCACAGGAAGCTGACCTAGATCCACATCTGTTCATTGTCAGCCTCGAGCATATTAGTAACCATAGCAGCAAGCCATACCATCAACGCTTCGCGGTCACTGCTGGTTAAATAAAGGGACGCAACTGCTCAGGGGAATAATGGCTTGGGTACGATACCGTTGAGGTTTATGGAATGTTGTACAAGTTCAGTAATAAGCACTTTCGCTGCTTGTCACGCGTGACGTGATCATGACATGTCTGTTCATGACCACGGTGTATCTTGTCAGTCATGCAAATGACGAAGTAACTGTTTGTCCGTGAGTTGGCTGTGATCACTCGTGCAGACCAACAATGAAGGTCATGAAAGTGAACGCAACGCCTCGTCTGTACCCGGCCTATTCTATGCAGTCCATGGGCAGATGATAGATTTTGAAGGAAAACGACAGGTGGGGTTGGGTGGTGTTTGGTAGTGGTGGATTGTGTGTGGTGGGGGAAGGGGAGGGGCAGTTAGTGGTGGTGTGTGTGTGTGTGGGGGAGAGAGAGAGACGCATAGGCTACTATTTGTAAGGAGTGGCGATGGGGGCCCAAAGCGTTCCCCTCAAAAGTTAAGCATGAAATATGATACTTTATAAACTTTATAACAGCCAAATCAACATATTATCGTTCGATCAAAACGAATGACATCATATTTCAAAACGAGAAAGGGCAACGAGGAGCCCAATCCCCAATAATCACAAAAAAGGACAATTTCGGCAGACGGTCTTTGCAAAACAATACATTGATACTAGTAAGTGAGTATTATTTTACGCCGCTCAGAGCAGTATTTCAGCAATATCACGGCATGATACATAGCGAATCTCACCCGAGTGTCTTTTGATATCAAATATATCACCACGAGTTGATAAAGTAACAAATATCCGAGTGTTGATATATTAGATATCTGAAGACACGAGGGTGAGATTCTATTTATCATCAAATATCACTCTTCATTAGTTTTCAATTAAAAATGTACATCTCTGAACACAGTACTGCCATTAGACTTGCAGTGCAGCGATTTCATAGCATTGTGACGCCATCAAGTTCATGACGTCATAGCACTGTCAGGGCATTGTACAAAATCTACTGTTTGATCTGGCACAAGCAATATCTCCTGTGGACTGACTCACTGACTGAGTTTGGTTTTACGCCGCTTTTAGCAATATTCCAGCAACATCACGGCGGGGACACCAGAAATGGGTTTCACACCCGGGTCTTCGAACCCGGGTCTTCGGCGTGACGAGCCAACGCTTTAGGCTACCCCACCGCCCCTATATCTCCTGTGGAGTTTGGGATGATAAAACAGAAATAGGCTACACATGTTGCAGCCATATGTGGAATCGAACCCGGTGTTGCAACTATTGCAGCCGTAACACAGGATATTACACGTGCATTCACGATTTGATCACGAGGGAAGCAGATGTTGAAACACACAACTGTGTCAGGGCCATATATCACTGCAGCTGTGTTGAGGTTTATATATATTGATGCACAACGTCCGGGCTCGTGACCAGGTAATAAACGTGTATATACTGGTTTTCTAATTTCATCGGTGGGGAGATGAGCAAGGGTGGTGATGTCGAAAAGAATACTGCAGATTCAAATTGGCAACTCCACTTCTGAGTTGACTTATTATTTGAAACCTTGGAACATTACAACATAGCAATGACCCGTGAAGGTCCGGGTTAGAATGAATCTTCAGCAACCCATGCTTGTCGTAAGAGTGAGTGAGTTGGGTTTTACGCCGCTTTTAGCAATATTCCAGCAATATCACGGCGGGGACACCATAAATGGGCTTCACACATTGTGCCCATGTGGGGATTCGAACCCGGGTCGTCAGCGTGACGAGCCGACGCTTTAACCATTAGGCTACCCCACCGCCCGCTTGTTGTAAGAGGCGACAAACGGGATCGGGTGGTCAGGCTCGCTGGCTTGGTTGACAAATGTCATAAATTCCCAAATGCGCAGGTCGATGCTCATGATGTTGATCACTGGATTGTCTGATCCAGACTCGAATATTTGCAGACCGCCGCCATATAACTGGAATATTGCTGAGTGCGGCGTAAAACTAAACACACTCACTCACTTACAACATAGCAGTAATTATCAATAACCCACCATGAACATAACAATTCATTCACTTTCTCTTTTTGAATATGGTGAAATGATGTATGTTGCATTGGAATGTTAACTGCTGAGATCTTCAGCAACCCGTGCTTGCCGAGTAACGGCATCGGGTGGTCAGGCTCGCTGATGGTTAATACATATCATCCTATACCAGTTGCGCAGATCTCATGATGTCATTCACTTGATTGTCTGGTTCAACCCCGATTATTTACAGACCGCCCTTTAAAGCTGGAATATGCTGAGTGCATCGTTAAAAAACAAATAATCAAAACTACATTAAACTTGAACGGCACGTCATCTGACTTCATGAATATTACAAATATCTCCCATGTTGCAGTCGCCATGACGTGGAGGAGTCTCTGGTCGCTGGTGCTGGGGCAGAACCCGGACAGCGAGTTCCTGGAACCGTACGCTGCCTCTCTCATCTTCTTCCTGGTCAACATGACTTCAGGAATCCTCCTCCGATCCCTAAACAAGGTGTTCTCTCCTAGATGGGCCCAGGAATATATTGCCGACTTCCTGGCAACAATGGAGGCCTGTGCCTACTTCTTCGAGAACAACTTCGTTTACAAGTACTATGGCCCGTTGTGGCTTGGGATAGCCATTGTGGTCCAATGTTTCATTTGTGGCCGAACATTCGATGGAGCCTCCGAGAATCCAGTCAACGCGTTTCAAAGGCTGGTGACAGGAGAAATTAAATTTCCCAAGGCAATGATAAAAATATTTATTCAGAGTTTAGCAGGACTTGCTTCATATCGGTTCGCGCAGCTAGTGTGGTCACTGGATCTGATCTCGGACCACCATGAAAGATACTACGAGACCGAATGTGCATCTGACCTTAACGTGACCTTGACCTTCGGTTTCTTGATAGAGATGGCGGCGACGTTGTCGGATAACTGGCTGTGCATGCAGACTGTTTCCCGCATGTCTTTGCTTGATGAGTTAGTCAAGTATGCAAATGGAGCTATCATGATCGTTGTCGGTAAGTATGTTATCTTGTAGGTCAGCTATTTACGGTAATGCCACATAGCTACACGGTGACAGCCTGTTATCAGTGTAAATATACATGTATGTCAGCAATTACGGCAATCATAAATCGACTGATTGTCTGTATAAGTTGCTTTAAGATTTACCTCGACATTTAAGCTGTAAATTACCTTCCTCTCCTTAAACGTATATGTCTTTTAATCTGAAATCTCCTTTCTTGGAGTTAGGAAGGGGAAATATGTATTTCACACGTTTCCATATGTTTATGGAATATGAAACAAAACGATCATTAAACGCAAAAACGCAGACAGTATTGCCCTGTACTGTGGTAGAAGTGATCAGGGTTTTACACAGACTTTGAAAAAAAGAGAGTCATGGTGACTCACAGTATTTATTTTGGGGAGTCATGTTCAATGTTTTGGAGTCATGAAACGTTTAGTGTAATTTTTATTTATTTATCAAAAAGTAAGAGTTTTGCAGAGATTTTGTTGTTTTGTGTTGTATTTCCATTTAAATGTTACCGGAAGTTAATAAATAGTTTATTTGTCACATTTCAAATCAGTCATAACAAAATACAGTAAACTGAACAAATAATCATGCTTGTGATTTATTCACTGTAGCATACAGTTATTAACATGAATTGAAAGAAATATCTACATTAATGAAGACCTCATGAAAACTATCATTGTTTGCTTATCAAATCAATTTTAATGAACTGAATTCTGGGGGTCACTCATAAAACTTGCGTCAAGCTTGACTCATATGATAATATTTTGATAGTCTTTTACAAAATTGTTGCGTCAAATACGCAGGAATCACGCGTCATGTAAAACCCTGAGTGATATAAGTCTTAGACGTTTACTCATTGATGAAACAAATTATCGCGGATATAGTGTTGACATAAGTAGGATCATTATCAGCGCGACGTTGGTCTACGCGCATAAACCCTCGATCAGCAGATCCAGGCATAACCACGAGAAGCAATTCTCCACTATGAAACGCGTCGTTTAACACAACTGTGCCACGTACACTGGGGATTCCGGTATGGAATTAGTACCAAGCAACATTTTGGGGTTGAAAGAGGCAGTAGGGTGGTTAGCCTTGACAAATAATGGGACTTCACACTAATCCTAATCCAGAAACTATTTATGAATGTTATGGTTTCCAGGTATTGCCACGACCGGCATGTACTTCAACCCCGCCATGGCGTCTGGCCACACTCTGGGCTGCAAGGGAACGGCCATGCTGGATCATTTCCTGGTGTACTGGATCGGCCCGTTTGTCGGTTGTCTGGTCGCCCTTGTCCTAAACAAAGGCCTCCACATTGACATGTCTGATGCAGCTCAGGCTGACAAGAAGAAGAAGCTGGAATAATTGTCTCATGCACACCATCAGTATTAAGATAGGTATTGCTGATTAGGATTTTTAAGGTGTTTTCTCTTCCTCCTTCAACCTCCTCCACAAGATTGCCCTAACGTTTTAAGCTATACTTCAGAAGCTTCGCATTGTGCACGAATTATGGCATCAAGGAAGTTGGTATCAATTCCGTTGTAGCTACAACCAGTAATGTACAAATAGTCATATGATACAACTAGTAATATATGAACCATTCAGGCAGCGTGTGCAAACTTATGACCACGTTCCAGGCCAAAAGTTTTGTATCGTATTCTTGTGACCTGTGTTTTAATTTTATTAAACGGAACCGAGACAAGATTGGGACAGTGATGCAGCAACGGTTCATGAACGATGCGGTTCGTCCGCCTTTTGGTTTAAGCCTTTACACGCACTACATATTTCTACGTTACTGGAATGTGTCGACTGCCCAGTCACCCATGTCAGAACTGTCTTCACTCAGTACCAACATTGAAAAAGACGAGGATGGAGGAGGTTTGTGAGATTGAAAGCTGCTCAACGAAGCGAAGTATCAATCCATACATACTATATTAAAACATGTCAGCGTATCGACTCAAGTATTTTAGTGAGCGGTCTGTAAAATCTGTCGATGAATCTCTGATCCATGACAACAAATGTTGTATGTGCTGACTCTGAAATCGTTACAAACTAGCTTAAGATAGATTAAATAAAATTTTCAAATGTTAAAACAAACTGGCAATGTTAAAATATAGACACAGTGATTTGAACTGTTGTTAATTCATTGCCGATATTATGCTGTAGACACGGACATGTGAACGTAGATAAGCCATTGACATTGTCGATCTTATGACGTTGACGTACAGATGGACATTGAAAGCACACGACGAATACAATGTTATGGTGCTAACAGAAACAGGTGGATGTTGATATGCCGTTGACGAAGACGTAGTTATGGTGTGGACACAGACAGGTGGACGGTAATTAGCGTCTTGGTTGACAGTATTGTGATGTAGACGGAAGCATGTTGACGGTGATAAGCCGTTGACGGTCTTGTTTCCTGCTGACTGGTTCCGTTCTATTGCGCAACTTAGTACAAAACCAGTCTAGAATTTTGAGACCAATTAATTCAACTGGATAGATAAATATTAATCAGTATCATTTGATACATCCAAGCACTTGTATATTGCAACATTACGCTCCTTCTAATCCTTGCAAACACGTCGTGCTGCGTGCTCTGTCGTAAAACGTGCTCTGACAAACGGAAATCGTGGAAATCTCAAAACGAGGCTCTGCCGCTAGAAAAGTTTGGCGGTCTGAAGCCGGTACGGACCTGATATATCAATCACTTTGTGCTTTACAAAACTACACTGAATAAGCGCAAAGAACACATAACAGGTGGAACCAGTGAACCAGATGAATTGTGAATCATTTTACGACCTCATCAAACATGGACATCTTAGTAAACGGTCATGCCGCCTACACCTCGCCATAAAATATAGAAATACGATGTTATTAAAGTTTAAAATTACAATTCATTTTGTAAATAACATTTTTGCTATAAAACAAGGAATTGGAATTCAGTGTAACCATAGTTGCTTGTGAAAATTCGGATCCGCTGAAAAGTAGGTCATTGTCTGAACAGCTTAATGAGACTCATGTTTCGGTTTGATAAGCCATTGACGTTGACAGTATTATGATGTAGAAAGGGACACATAAGCCGTTGACGAACACGATATACAAATGATTATATTTAAGAGTGGACAACAAGTGACCAATGCAATAATGGTTTCGAAATACTACGATAAATGCTGTAATGTAATTAACAGTGTTCCCTTATCTTTCCATACGCCGAAATAGTGACAACAAAGAAGGCGCGACGACGAACGTTATAGTTTGAATTTCGGATATGAAGGATTGTTTGTATAGATCCCGTGGGTCTAAATAGGTTCGTTTACAGGGTTGTAGATATAAGCACATTCTGGTTTAGAGTATGATATCATCATTACATTTCCGAGTGATCTCTTGATCTCAAATTTATTCCCTTGAGATTGTAGCTTTAATATCAACATACATTCCCATAGATACACTGCCCGATTTGTTGCTATAGAAACCACGTTATGCTACAGCAAAATCTCGTTAATCCGAACCTAATAAACTGAGTGAATTAGCAAATTTCTCTTGTAACGAATCTCCATTAATTGACATTCTAGAAATTGAGATGAAGAATGACGACAATTTTATGGATATAGAACGACATTAGAATCTATGTCGAAACGTCGCCTATACACAATAGTTGTATATCCATGAAATTGTCCCCCTTCTTTAACAAATGTCGTTGTAATGTCTATCCAGTTTTTTGTACAGTAGTCGTCCGGATTGTGAGGGTTCGGTCTAACAAGATTCGTTGTTATAGATGTGATTCTCTGGTTGTTTCACTGTGTGACTACCTCCTTGTTGACACAAAGCTGGATTCATTTAGAAATGTTAAAATCGTTTATTTCTACATTCCCTTTCCATGTTTGTTTCTGGAAGGCAGTTCTAGACTGACAAGTTATTTAAATCTCGAGATGTGTTGAGGAAATGGTATGATTAGATTTAAAGAACAGAGAGAGAATCTGGAATACGTCTTCATTACATGCTTGTTGCATCTTTACATTGTCGTAATAATAACTTCCACTGAGCTATTCGCTGCATAGGTTGTGATGTGTAGAAATATGTGCGGTATGGATGATGTGGTTACCAACAAAAGCGGCCTATAAATCATTCAATAATATCGCGTACAAATGGTTTAAAGCACTTGTAAAATTTCCCTATTCTGTCCTTCCTATTACCGAATCGGCTTTGCGGGGAAAACCCCATGTAGTCGGAGGCCTTGACGTTATCAACATGCAACATCAATTACGCGGCTTAAAGCAATATTTACTCACTAACTCACTATACCTGTTCCTGCTAGTGTTAGCCTTTAATACATCACGCCCACTGGTGCAATGTGTCGTGGAGATAGACAATGATTTTATTCATGTGGATACTGCACTAAACGCGATCGATGAAAATTGCAATGGGTATGAAACGACCGTACAGACAAATGTTTGCTGTGCTTTTATCTTAGGGCAGTGGAAGTAGGCTTTGAAAATGCATGCCTAACAACATTACGCCAACGCACGCATTGTTTTTTCAATAAGCTGGGGGGGGGGGGGGGGCTAGTGGTTAAATCGTTGGCTCGTCACGCTGAGGACCCAGGTTCGATTCTTCACATGGGTAGTGTGTTTGAAACCCATTTCTGGTGTCCCCTGCCGTGATATTGCTGGAATATTGCTGAAAACAGCGTAAAACCGAAATCTCTCGCTCGATAAATTGGCGTTTGGTTGCCGTTCGTTGTGTTAAAACGCTCAGCCGTTACAACGAAGAACCCTCATGGCTACAATGTCTGAAGTTGATTTCCGGTGTCCAATGCAAAAGTACAAACCTGTACTCACTCATTCGCCTATAAAAAACATTGTCGTTGAGTGCAGCAGTGTTTTGTCCCTTGTCCCCTTGCCAATGGTCTCGGGATGCAGTATGTATTAATCTCCAACCGAAGTGCCTACCAAGAGACAGTCGGTTTGAGAGTAGTGTCAGTATTCCTTCTCACTAACAGTGTTTAATGTGATATTCCTTTTATGTTACATAGTTAGTATTAACATTTATCAGCATCATACCGGACAGAAAATGATTTTAAAGCTGTTGCTCTGAATGCTCAGGCCATTTCAAACGCAAGAATTGTTTCTCATCTCGACTTTTCTCAGTAGATTACGGCGGAGCTTTAGTTTATATTTTCTTTCGATTTCCCATATATATCATCCTGAATGTGAACTAATATTAAATAAAGCAAATTTCAACCTTTCTATAAATTCTTCAAAACGTTTAGTAAGCCTTATACAGGATCCTTCTGGATAATTCGGCAACTTTTCCACAACAAACACAAGGAAACCAAATCGTTCTTCACAAATGTTGAGCCGAACATGACACATGATTTGCCATTTCCTTTCCAAGTACAAAGGACAGAA
This sequence comes from Haliotis rubra, assembly GCF_003918875.1. Lineage (NCBI taxonomy): Eukaryota > Metazoa > Mollusca > Gastropoda > Lepetellida > Haliotidae > Haliotis > Haliotis rubra. The sequence continues at coordinate 1,242,682 of NW_025764937.1, read as the reverse complement.
CAAATTTTAAGGGGTGTCTATGATGAGAAATAATGCTGTTTTTTATGTGTCCTTTAGTCTGTCTCACAGTCCCTGAACCACATTATTTTCCAATCTGCCTTGCCCTCGCTACAATTATAAAGCCCTAAATGAAGCAAGTCTGGGTTTCCTCAGGTTGATCTCCCAACTCACTGGGGCTCCTTTTCATTTTATATGGGTTTGTTTGTTACTAGCGGACCTTACGTCCAGCTGGCATTTCAAATCAATGTGTTTTAAATGTTGTATCATCTTCGTTGTTATTTTTATCGGAATGTTTAACTTTGGAATTGCTGACGCTGAATTGTTACCATTTAACCACGATCTAGCCTTGTTAATAAAACCGAACATGTTTTTGTTTCTTTGTTATTGTTGGCGGTTCCTATAAGTTCGGACATTGTCAATGCTTCAAGGGTTTGTATACACAACATTCGTCCGTCCGCCGTGAAGATAACAGACGGATTACTGATTCGCCAACTCAACAAGCCTCGGTCTCGGAAAGGAGACCAATGAGCGTTCATGTTACAAAGACAACATCGGCCATAGACTTCACTCGTCATCCCTCGCCACTTTCCGTAACTGACAAGAAGACTTGTCCACGTATCGAAGGAATATATTTCCGATAATATGATAAACTAATCTGAATGTATGACATCATGCACAAAGCATCCTTCCGGTCAGATGAATACCAAATCTACCCAAGATACAATTAATTGTGTTCAATCACACTATATCAGCTTACGCCCGAGTGGTTCCAAAGAACATCTGCAAAATGAATTATACATTGGGAAATATACGTGGGATTGTTTCCCCAATGATCACAGGAGTAGTAATTCAACCACACACGCGCACACGCACTTACAGAAACAAATTCATATTAATGCACTTTTAGAAATGAGTGCAAAATCTTGAGGTCGATGATGAACCACATTTCACTTAACCTCACGTGCATGTGTTGTAGAGGGGTGTGTGTGTATGTGTGTGTTGTTGTTTATAAAACATTTTTGGTGACCTAATTGAACACCTGGCTGACCTCATTTCACAGGGGGCAATGACCGCGCACCCACGTGGGAAAACAGATCCGGCGTTACATCATAGCATCACACCATGACATCACACCATTATTTTTGACCAATCAGCATAGAGCAACTATCCAACTCACTCCGGTGTGACTCAGGCTGACTGGGGGTCAATGACCGCGTACCCCTTTGGGAAACGGATCCGGCGTGACATCATAGAATCACACTATGACATCACAACATTATTTTGGACCAATCAGCATAGAGCAACTATCGAACACCTGGCTGACCTCATTTCAAAGGGGTGTCAATGACCTTGTACTGAGCTGACCTTGGGATAAACAACTTTCCTAGAGGTATTTTTAGACTCATGTGGGCAATATAAGACTCCCGAACAGTCCCCATGCCATTCAGACTTCAGTCGCCAGAGAGAACCTCTGCTCTCTGTGAAAGAACTAAGCTCCTGACTCTACTGGTTCTGGTAGCCGTTTTCTTCGAAGATAGAAAATGGAAGCTATTCACCTTGATATCCCGAGGGAGAATCACTCCGGACTTGTGAAAGCTATACAGCAGGTAGAAGAGGTGGTCGACAAACTGGAACAGTTTGAAGTCCTTACCATCTTCATGAAGGCAGTGATTATCGAAAAACCACAAACCTCCTTTGACCGGGTCAGAGCTTTATTAGATACCCTTCCCCGGCGAGGACCCCAAGCTTACACCCTCTTCTGTAAAGCACTGGAGGAATGTGGAGAGATACAAGCCATGACATTGCTGGGACTAGAGACAGACAAGACAGAGTATGCTCATGGTGATGATGATCTAGGTGGGTACCTATGTATGGACAGTATCCCTCTCAAACCTCAAACACTGTTCCAAGAACGTCTGAATTCCTTTCACTCTTGGCCTGTGCAGATGAAACAGAGTCCTAGTCAAATGGCCCAGGCAGGATTCGTGTACTTAATCAGAGGAGACGCTTGCTAGTGTTTTCAATGTGGTGTTGTTCTGAGGAACTGGGACGTAGAGGATGATCCTTGGGTCGAACATGAAAAATGGTCTGCAAACTGTCCGTATTTGGCCCTGGTAGGAGTACCTCAGAAAGAGGTGGTCCGCTGGGGTAGTCATATGGATTTACATGTGTAAGAGTGTGATGTTCATTGTACTGTGTGTATTTGTGACTATTTGAAGATAAAGCAATATTGGTTGTCATTGGTTGATGTGGTGTATAAAAGTCCTAACAAAAGGTAGGTGAAGGGAGAGCAGAGTGGCACAGTGGAAGCGCACTGGGCTCAACCCAGAGGACCGTGGATCGAAACCACGCTCTGCTAACAACATGTTTTTTAACACAAGAGGAGTTAGAATTAGGGCTAGCAGACATCTATATAAAGGACAGAAACGGTGATTTAGCTTTATTTAGCCGTGGACCAGTGACAGTGACACTTCATCTGAAACCTCTGTGTGAGAGTCAGTATTCAACTGGAACAAGAAAATGAACAGGAGATACTGGAGACGCTATCTGGACGACCCTAAGAAATGGACCAAATATTACTATTTGCAGGCTAACGGATATCCCAACCCTTTTACTAACGTTGATGATTATGTGATCTATTATGAGAAGCAAGGTGTCAAGATGGACCTACCCCCTTCTACAGACACGTTTGCTCTCACGCCTCCCACCCAACAAGTCGTTCAACAGGCTAAAGCCAAGTTGAAGACAGAAAGGGAAAGTGTCGTCCATAGGGAAAACACAATGGAAGCAGTGTCAACAAAGCGAATGAAAACAGATTATTAAATAGAGACAAAAGGCTAAATGTGTCATTTGTAGTAGGACTGTCTACGTGTGAACATCATTATGCATCCCTGTCCCGTATGCTCCATACAATATGTTTGGGCTCATGACTTGTCCCGTCATATTCGAACAAAACATTCAGGAGAAGATATCAAGCAGCAGCAGCGGCAGCAACAACAAAAGCAGCAGCAGCAGCAACAACAAAAGCATCAGCAGCAGCAAAAGCAGCAGCAGCAGCAGCAACCAGTACAACCACATTCATCAGAAAGTACTACTCAGTCTTTGGAAGAATTGAGACTAATACACCCATTCACCATGATCGTCTCAGGGCCCACCTCCTGTGGGAAAGCCTACTTAGTAAAACAGATTCTAGAAAGAATGAACATTAAACCTTATCCTGAACGTACTATTTGGCTCTACAAATGATGGCAGCCCTTGTATAACACCATTCAAACCCATGTTTATCCCTATGTGGAATTTCATCAAGGCATTCCTTCTGATCTGGAAAAGGATGCGTTTCTGGACCCCCATATGGTGAATGTGGTTATCCTCGACGACTTAATGTCAACAGCGAGCAAAGATCCACGCATTACAGATCTGTTTACGGAAGGAAGTCATCATCGTAATCTCTCAGTGATAGCCTTGAACCAGAATTTGTATTTCAGTAAGGATCCCACACAACGAGGAAACTGTCATAATCTGCTTCTGTTCAACAACCCTATCGATCAACAACCCATCATGACTTTGGCAAGGCAAATGTATCCAGGTAACACAGACCATTTCATGGAGCCGTTTCAAAGGGCTATCCAGAAACCATATGGCTACTTGTTGGTTGATCTAAAACCCCAAACACCTCCCCATTTACGACTTTGTCCCAATGCATTCAGCTTAAAAGGAGACATCCAAGCTAGGACCATTCAGTCTGAGCAGATGTGTGAAGAAAACCTCCCAACAATGCCATCTTGTGATGACAGTGGACTCATGTTTCAGGACGTGCAGGATTTGCAAAAACACAGAAGACACTGGTGTCCCGAAAAGTCTTCAGTGGGTCCACCTGGAATACCCCAAGTTAAAAGGAAGTGGGAGGAAGACAACAACTTCTCTCCTGTGAAGGCACCACGGCCCCTGGTGGACTGTGACTATTGTGGTCAAGTGTTTAGCAATAACCATAACCTACAAAGACATTTACACGATAAACAATGTCCTGAAATGGAAAATGATGATGACGATGAATCGTTAAGTGATGTCACACAAAACAACAGGAAAAAAAGATGGCTGATCTCGAAGAGCAAGGTATAAGACAAATGTATTCACTTACAGGTGAGCTAAATAAAGACTTTTGGATGAGAAACGACAGCTGTACGCGAAAAGAGGTTTAAACGAAGACATGATTCAAGCCAAACTGAAGAAATTCATCTGGTGCACGATTAAAGAAACGTATGCCCGATTTATTACTTATCTGTACCATATGCAGTATGGACCAAAGACACAAGGAATACTGAAACAAGTAAAAGACACAAATAATCTGTATCATGACGTGTTTCCCAATCTGTACAAATATAAGTCTTGGGTGGAAGGCTTGACTGAAGATGAAAACATCTAAGAGCGAAGTATCTGGACAGGAGGATGAGGGGCAATAAGACAATTCACAACAGATGGCACACTGTGAGTATACTTCTGGGGGCGCTCCTATCCCGCAGTTCTACTCGTTTGAAACGGAGCCAATAAAAAAATGAAATCAGTATATCTTGTTTTTTGTCATGTATACCTGGTTAGGATGGGAAAACCACATTAACTTGGTGTGCCTAGTGGCAGCAAGATGCTCCACGGGGAGTTGAGAATGGTAATATGGCTGTGATTGACATCCAAGGAAAAATTTACCAGCGCTTTGAGCATGCATGCGGGATGGACTATAGTGCTATATAAATACCCATATAATAATAATATACACCAGTGCGTAGTCATTCATACATTTATGATTACTCTTTCATGCTAACACTATACAATTACACCCCATTCCTGATGGAATTTTAGATGAATTCCATGAAAGGTGCATTCCTAAATAGGTTGGAAGCGCACGTACAATCTCCATGACGAGAACGCATGCATTCAACTCTGTGATAGCCTGCTAACACTATACAATTACATCCCATTCCTGAATGGAATTTTAGATGAATTCCATGAAAGTTGCATTCCTAGATATGTTGGAAGCGCACGTACAATCTCCATGACAAGCACATTTCTACAGTCAAAGCTGACACGCCCTAGCAAGAGTTGATTCTAAAGAGCATGTAGCATTTTATTTATGGATGTTTTTTGGTTTTAAAATACATCCAGTATTGTCTTATCATGATGCATTCATTCAATACAAAATCATACTATTTAGTTTGTGAGTAGGGAGTAATTCGTGGGCTGCTAATTCCACCATATTAACATAGGTTGTTTACACTCGCGAGAAATCTCCAGGCTAACTGTCGACAGAAACTTCCCTCCCCCTGCCACAGCAGTGATAAATAAAGAAAAAAATATCAACGAAAGATATATGCACCAGATGATGGGCATTAGACCATCCTGCAAACTTTCTGATCATGAAAATATTCCAACAAACATACCTTATAACTGGTTGAATACTTAAATGCAACATATAAACTGTACTAAACTGGATCAGTCGTACCTCCAGAGACTATGTAAAGATATGGATGCGTCTTTCAGCTCTATATTTTCCAAGTTTGTACATTTTTTTTCAAGGTCCAAAACAGACAATAAGGTTGGTGACTGAGTGAATATCATTTTACGTTATATTACATCTCTAGATTCTCTACATGTCATCATATCCCAGTTGTGTAGATCGATGCTCATGCTGTTGATCACAGGATTGTCTGGTCCAGACTCAATTATTTACAGACCGCAGCCATATACTAGTAGCTGGAATATTGCTGAGTACGGCGTAAAAATATACTCACTCACTCAACCGAAGCGTGTTTGTTGATTCTGACAGGAACACTGAAATGCGATAAATGGAAGCTATCCACTTTGTAAATAACACTTCTTTCGTGTTTTATTTTTATGTTTAAATCGTTTATTTGCCAACACAAATTGTATATGAATCTGTCCAACACTTTAGGATTACCCTAATTACACAGAAACTGTCTCATTGCCTCATTCCATTAAAGCTCGTGTAAGACGACTGGCGAACGCGAAATATAGGAAAATAATACTGTGGAATTGTGCTTGTAATTACACATTCCTACCGAAATATAATATATAATTTTCCTGTAGCGGCCAGCTGTTGTTTTATTATAGCAATAAAAATAGTCTACCTAATATTTACTTCATGTCTGACCTGTGTCACTGTAGCACTGAAATGTTAAAGCAGCACAATTAGTTTGTGGCACATGCACCATCAACACACAGCACGTACATCGGTGTCTTTTGCAGGTCAAGCTGACCTCTTCTGCCACAAGCGAACAGCATACAATAGTTTACATTGCACTGAGGAAATTCACTCTGAAGTAAACAGCAGCTGATGCCAAAATCGACTTGACTTGGGTGAGTGCGTGTGGTTTCACACGACTTTGAGGGGATGTATAGCAATAGCCCTGTGGCACCGGAGCGTGTGTCTGTGTGCGTGCACGTGTAGGGTCGTTTAGGGCGAATACACGCAGATCTGCTGATCATGATAAAATGTCATGCGCTTTGTGAATACGAACGTTGCAAGTAGTCTTTTACTAAATAGTGGTTATATAAATTCAACCGTGGAAATAACGGTCTGTACTCATTTGAAGGGGCAGTGGGGTAGCCTAGTGGTTAAAGCGTCCGCTTGGCACGCTGATAACCCGGGTTCACGTATGTACAATGTGTGAAGCCCATTTCTGGTGTCCCCCGCCGTGATATTGCTGAAACATTGCTAAAAGCGGCGTAAAACCATACTCACTCACGCACTAATGATTTGTATTAGCACAATGGGTGGGGGTTGGATGTTATGCCATGAAAGCGTGTTTCCTGTTAGATTGTCTCGGCATGATGCAGAGGGAAGTCCCATGTGAAGCCTGTCGTAAACGCTGTTCTTGATGATGCCTGTGATGATGTTGACACACCGAGGACGCCATAGCCAACCTGGGATTCGAACCCACGACGAATGGATTCTTTGTGCAAGGAACAAACGCAATTCACCAAAAGGAACTGCTGCGCCAACACAATCGCCTGGCCACTGCACAGGAACAACATCCGAATTGTACGCTTTAGACTGACTCATTGACTGAGTTTGGTTTTACGCCACTTTTAGCAATATTCCAGCAACATCACGGCGGGGGACACCAGAAATGGGCTTCACACATTTTACCCATGTGGGGATTCGAACCCGGGTCTTCGGCGTGACGAGCCAACGCTTTAACCACTAGGCTACCCCACCGCCCTGTACGCTTTTGAAACGAGCACAGATGAAATGCATGAAATGACTGAATCTCCACATGATTCGTCATATGAACAAACAGAACGTTACTAAATTTGAAACAACAAAATCTCCTATTGCCGTACGCACAAGCACTATTTTGATGAAAACTATGTGTAGATATTTCCAACCAGGACTTCGTACGTTAATACCAACAAGTATTTGATCAAAGCCTATTTCAGATGTTCCAAACAGTTTAACAAACACCCCTACACATTCTTGAGCAGAAATGAGAGTCGGTATATTGCGTAGTTCGGACCTACAAGTTACAACAGGTGTCATCATTAAACCTGGATAAAGGAGGGAGCGTGAATCACATGAGTCACCCACGTTAGCTGTAAACGCTGGGCAGGATAAGATTACATGACAGATACACTCTACAGGATCTCGCCAGCGAGTCCTTCACACGTGGGCAGCTCTGTGGCAATGTTGACTTGAGCTGGATATTTTTATGATGAGAGACGAAGTTCGATGTGATGCAGAGAGTAGCATGTGGGAGAAGCATCCATTAGTGTCATCCATTAGTGTCAAGATCGTTTAGTTAGGAGTCAAAATCGGGTTTGAATTGACTTACACAATTAACATTAAAGAATTGGTACGTGTCATGGGTGGTGCTCGATAGGCCAGTCATCCTTGTTGGTATTACATTAAGTTTGAATCGATTGCATGCGATGGTAGCGTAGCGATCGGCAAAGCAGGCGGGTGGGTTACACCGAAGTGTCCGGCCTTGTCATGGTGTATTGTACTGTGAAGCATTTTGAGTTAAAAAAAACAATATTTGTTTAATCTTTACTCCTCCCAAAGAGACGAGAGTCTGTGCTACTGGGTCCCTGCCGTTAGATGTTAGACATAACCCTTTGAAGTGACCATATAGATAGAGAGGTGAGGTGAAATGGGGTTTAACGTCGTACTTAAGAATATTTCGCTCATATGACGACGTGCATGCGTGTGTATGTGTATGTGCGGCTGCTTGTACTAACCCAGACTTAAGCTGGTTTTAAAGTGCTAGCCCACTGAGATACCATGCCGCAGTGAAGCATGAATACTTCACTCAGACACATTATATTATACTGACTCCGTGTCGACCAGTCCTTGTTCTACCCATTAATGCCGAGCGCCAGGCAGGGACCAACAAGTACCATATTTTAACGTATTTTGGTATGACGCGGCCGGGGATGGAACCCGCCACCTTCCGCTCTCCGGGCGGACGCTCTAACCACTACACCACGGAGGCGGTTTGCGACACGAAAGAGACACGCACTATGGTATGCTATATTTGTTGTTTGTAGTAGGCTTAGCTGGTCTGCCATGCGTTACACAATATAATTTCATGAATGTGTATTTTATGCAAATCCAATTTTTAATCCGCTGTTAACTGTCACAGACAGATGTTCACAAGCTCACAGGTAGTCACATCTAGTGCAAAGGCACGTTAATTTAGTTAAATGCACGAGCATATATGTTTTTAGTTCGGTGTAGTTCGGACTAATGGGTATATGTCAACAGGTACATCTTGCTCTGACTGGCGACTTGCCTCTTGTTCCGTCGTTTTTAGTTTAATGTTGAACTCATCTACAAAAACCCTAGGGTGCTTGTGACATAAAGACAACCATGAAACAGACACATTTTGCTTTCAAGTCTCAACTTGGCAAGAACCACAGTTAAACTAGAAGAGAAACAGTATTGTGATAATCGTTCCCTGGTTTCTGGTAGACAATAAGTTGTCATCTCTCCCTCAGAAAGGTATGATCTGGATTACACATTCTTATTGGATGGTATCAGATCAAACTACTACATGGAAGTTGGATTATTATAGCTCAAACTTCAGTATATCGGTGGGAACTACAGGTTTGGTACTTCAAGGGTACGTCCAATAGTTACTCTCTTCAGATTTTAATACCAACATGATTCATGATCTAACCAACCAAATATAACATTGCTTACATGACTCACTGAAGCAGAGCTTACATAACTGCACATAGAAGATGAAAACAGATAAATAACAACATTCATAAAAATATGCATTAACAGTCAACAGCTTGTGTGCAATATTGATGGCACATGTGCATATAGCAAATAAATAATGGGAGAAACACATCTTGCACTGACAAGGGCAGGATTTAGCTATAGTATCCGTGCTAGAAAACTGACATCTTTATTTTAGTTTCTTTGCATGTTTGTAATGTTGAAGAGATGTCTGTATCCATCTGTAGTGTTATAGAGTTTCAGTTTGTAGAGTATGGCAGCTATAGTATCCTTGCTAGAAAACTGACATCTTTATTTTGTTTCTTTGCATGTTTGTAATGTTGAAGAGATGTCTGTATCCATCTGTAGTGTTATAGAGTTTCAGTTTGTAGAGTATGGCAGCTATAGTATCCTTGCTAGAAAACTGACATCTTTATTTTAGTTTCTTTGCATGTTTGTAATGTTGAAGAGATGTCTGTATCCATCTGTAGTGTTATAGAGTTTCAGTTTGTAGAGTATGGCAGCTATAGTATCCTTGCTAGAAAACTGACATCTTTATTTTAGTTTCTTTGCATGTTTGTAATGTTGAAGAGATGTCTGTATCCACCTGTAGTGTTATAGAGTTTCAGTTTGTAGAGTATGGCAGCTATAGTATCCTTGCTAGAAAACTGACATCTTTATTTTAGTTTCTTTGCATGTTTGTAATGTTGAAGAGATGTCTGTATCCACCTGTAGTGTTATAGAGTTTCAGTTTGTAGAGTATGGCAGCTATAGTATCCTTGCTAGAAAACTGACATCTTTATTTTAGTTTCTTTGCATGTTTGTAATGTTGAAGAGATGTCTGTATCCACCTGTAGTGTTATAGAGTTTCAGTTTGTAGAGTATGGCAGCTATAGTATCCTTGCTGAGAAAACTGACATCTTTATTTTAGTTTCTTTGCATGTTTGTAATGTTGAAGAGATGTCTGTATCCACCTGTAGTGTTATAGAGTTTCAGTTTGTAGAGTATGGCAGCTATAGTATCCTTGCTAGAAAACTGACATCTTTATTTTAGTTTCTTTGCATGTTTGTAATGTTGAAGAGATGTCTGTATCCACCTGTAGTGTTATAGAGTTTCAGTTTGTAGAGTATGGCAGCTATAGTATCCTTGCTAGAAAACTGACATCTTTATTTTAGTTTCTTTGCATGTTTGTAATGTTGAAGAGATGTCTGTATCCATCTGTAGTGTTATAGAGTTTCAGTTTGTAGAGTATGGCAGCTATAGTATCCTTGCTAGAAAACTGACATCTTTATTTTAGTTTCTTTGCATGTTTGTAATGTTGAAGAGATGTCTGTATCCACCTGTAGTGTTATAGAGTTTCAGTTTGTAGAGTATGGCAGCTATAGTATCCTTGCTAGAAAACTGACATCTTTATTTTAGTTTCTTTGCATGTTTGTAATGTTGAAGAGATGTCTGTATCCACCTGTAGTGTTATAGAGTTTCAGTTTGTAGAGTATGGCAGCTATAGTATCCTTGCTAGAAAACTGACATCTTTATTTTAGTTTCTTTGCATGTTTGTAATGTTGAAGAGATGTCTGTATCCACCTGTAGTGTTATAGAGTTTCAGTTTGTAGAGTATGGCAGCTATAGTATCCTTGCTAGAAAACTGACATCTTTATTTTAGTTTCTTTGCATGTTTGTAATGTTGAAGAGATGTCTGTATCCATCTGTAGTGTTATAGAGTTTCAGTTTGTAGAGTATGGCAGCTATAGTATCCTTGCTAGAAAAACTGACATCTTTATTTTAGTTTCTTTGCATGTTTGTAATGTTGAAGAGATGTCTGTATCCACCTGTAGTGTTATAGAGTTTCAGTTTGTAGAGTATGGCAGCTATAGTATCCTTGCTAGAAAACTGACATCTTTATTTTAGTTTCTTTGCATGTTTGTAATGTTGAAGAGATGTCTGTATCCATCTGTAGTGTTATAGAGTTTCAGTTTGTAGAGTATGGCAGCTATAGTATCCTTGCTAGAAAACTGACATCTTTATTTTAGTTTCTTTGCATGTTTGTAATGTTGAAGAGATGTCTGTATCCATCTGTAGTGTTATAGAGTTTCAGTTTGTAGAGTATGGCAGCTATAGTATCCTTGCTAGAAAACTGACATCTTTATTTTAGTTTCTTTGCATGTTTGTAATGTTGAAGAGATGTCTGTATCCACCTGTAGTGTTATAGAGTTTCAGTTTGTAGAGTATGGCAGCTATAGTATCCTTGCTAGAAAACTGACATCTTTATTTTAGTTTCTTTGCATGTTTGTAATGTTGAAGAGATGTCTGTATCCACCTGTAGTGTTATAGAGTTTCAGTTTGTAGAGTATGGCAGCTATAGTATCCTTGCTAGAAAACTGACATCTTTATTTTAGTTTCTTTGCATGTTTGTAATGTTGAAGAGATGTCTGTATCCATCTGTAGTGTTATAGAGTTTCAGTTTGTAGAGTATGGCAGCTATAGTATCCTTGCTAGAAAACTGACATCTTTATTTTAGTTTCTTTGCATGTTTGTAATGTTGAAGAGATGTCTGTATCCACCTGTAGTGTTATAGAGTTTCAGTTTGTGTAGAGTATGGCAGCTATAGTATCCTTGCTAGAAAACTGACATCTTTATTTTAGTTTCTTTGCATGTTTGTAATGTTGAAGAGATGTCTGTATCCACCTGTAGTGTTATAGAGTTTCAGTTTGTAGAGTATGGCAGCTATAGTATCCTTGCTAGAAAACTGACATCTTTATTTTAGTTTCTTTGCATGTTTGTAATGTTGAAGAGATGTCTGTATCCACCTGTAGTGTTATAGAGTTTCAGTTTGTAGAGTATGGCAGCTATAGTATCCTTGCTAGAAAACTGACATCTTTATTTTAGTTTCTTTGCATGTTTGTAATGTTGAAGAGATGTCTGTATCCACCTGTAGTGTTATAGAGTTTCAGTTTGTAGAGTATGGCAGCTATAGTATCCTTGCTAGAAAACTGACATCTTTATTTTAGTTTCTTTGCATGTTTGTAATGTTGAAGAGATGTCTGTATCCATCTGTAGTGTTATAGAGTTTCAGTTTGTAGAGTATGGCAGCTATAGTATCCTTGCTAGAAAACTGACATCTTTATTTTAGTTTCTTTGCATGTTTGTAATGTTGAAGAGATGTCTGTATCCACCTGTAGTGTTATAGAGTTTCAGTTTGTAGAGTATGGCAGCTATAGTATCCTTGCTGCAGAAAACTGACATCTTTATTTTAGTTTCTTTGCATGTTTGTAATGTTGAAGAGATGTCTGTATCCACCTGTAGTGTTATAGAGTTTCAGTTTGTAGAGTATGGCAGCTATAGTATCCTTGCTAGAAAACTGACATCTTTATTTTAGTTTCTTTGCATGTTTGTAATGTTGAAGAGATGTCTGTATCCATCCTGTAGTGTTATAGAGTTTCAGTTTGTAGATTATGGCAGCTATAGTATCCTTGCTAGAAAAACTGACATCTTTATTTTGTTTCTTTGCTGTAATGTTGAAGAGATGTCTGTATTCTGTAGTGTTATAGAGTTTCAGTTTGTAGAGTATGGCAGCTATAGTATCCTTGCTAGAAAACTGACATCTTTATTTTAGTTTCTTTGCATGTTTGTAATGTTGAAGAGATGTCTGTATCCACCTGTAGTGTTATAGAGTTTCAGTTTGTAGAGTATGGCAGCTATAGTATCCTTGCTAGAAAACTGACATCTTTATTTTAGTTTCTTTGCATGTTTGTAATGTTGAAGAGATGTCTGTATCCACCTGTAGTGTTATAGAGTTTCAGTTTGTAGAGTATGGCAGCTATAGTATCCTTGCTAGAAAACTGACATCTTTATTTTAGTTTCTTTGCATGTTTGTAATGTTGAAGAGATGTCTGTATCCATCTGTAGTGTTATAGAGTTTCAGTTTGTAGAGTATGGCAGCTATAGTATCCTTGCGAGAAAAACTGACATCTTTATTTTAGTTTCTTTGCATGTTTGTAATGTTGAAGAGATGTCTGTATCCACCTGTAGTGTTATAGAGTTTCAGTTTGTAGAGTATGGCAGCTATAGTATCCACCTGTAGTGTTATGTTTCAGTTTGTAGAAAATAGTATCCTTGCATCTTTATTTTAGTTTCTTTGCATGTTTGTAATGTTGAAGAGATGTCTGTATCCACCTGTAGTGTTATAGAGTTTCAGTTTGTAGAGTATGGCAGCTATAGTATCCTTGCTAGAAAACTGACATCTTTATTTTAGTTTCTTTGCATGTTTGTAATGTTGAAGAGATGTCTGTATCCATCTGTAGTGTTATAGAGTTTCAGTTTGTAGAGTATGGCAGCTATAGTATCCTTGCTAGAAAACTGACATCTTTATTTTAGTTTCTTTGCATGTTTGTAATGTTGAAGAGATGTCTGTATCCACCTGTAGTGTTATAGAGTTTCAGTTTGTAGAGTATGGCAGCTATAGTATCCTTGCTAGAAAACTGACATCTTTATTTTAGTTTCTTTGCATGTTTGTAATGTTGAAGAGATGTCTGTATCCATCTGTAGTGTTATAGAGTTTCAGTTTGTAGAGTATGGCAGCTATAGTATCCTTGCTAGAAAACTGACATCTTTAGTTTTTTAGTTTCTTTGCATGTTTGTAATGTTGAAGAGATGTCTGTATCCACCTGTAGTGTTATAGAGTTTCAGTTTGTAGAGTATGGCAGCTATAGTATCCTTGCTAGAAAACTGACATCTTTATTTTAGTTTCTTTGCATGTTTGTAATGTTGAAGAGATGTCTGTATCCATCTGTAGTGTTATAGAGTTTCAGTTTGTAGAGTATGGCAGCTATAGTATCCTTGCTAGAAAACTGACATCTTTATTTTAGTTTCTTTGCATGTTTGTAATGTTGAAGAGATGTCTGTATCCATCTGTAGTGTTATAGAGTTTCAGTTTGTAGAGTATGGCAGCTGACGCTCAGGAATAAGCATGGTACTTATGATTGTCTGAGTGTAAGCAGAGACCATCTATTATATAGTTTCTGGTGTAAGGCCAGACTTTATGTCATCATTTGGAATCTGACCAAAGAGGATTGCTCCACTTTCTAAGGACATGTTGAATTGTTGGCCTGATATGCTATCTTCGCTTTTGTCGGGAAAGAAAAAAAATTTTTTTTCAGGATTGGTGATATTGAGGACTTATTAATTCGGTGCAAAGTGTCGAGATTTTACTTCCGCAATGTCGCAGCCTGTGGCTTTATATTACTTGTCAGAAGAATGTGCTGAGTCAGGGCAAATCAGCATAGTAGCACGTGTTAGGTAAGTTTAATTACAATCCTGGACTCACCTGCTCCAGCAAGAATGGTATAACGGTAAATAGCATCCATATGTAGTAAGCAAAACATGACGATGCGGACACTTTCATACATAATTTGAATATTTAGATTCCAGTTTTTACCAGATGAGATTGACTCCACAGTGGATCTGAAATGAAAATTTATCACAGGAAATACAGGCTATTTTAATAAAATATTTCAGACCTGCACCATCTGAGATTTGCCACTTATTATAGACTTTCCCGGGCTGTATTGGTTATATTTGTTTCAGGATATGTATAGTGACAGTCTGTACGTTGATAACGTGTGCCAATTAGTAGCGGACAACAATGTTCGATGTAAATATTCTCCTACTGTATACACATACTTAATATTTGCCACATATGCACTTTCCTTCAACTCCGTCCAAACCTGTTTCAGACTAAATGTATTTTTTTCATTTATTAATATTCTAATCGTGAAATGAATCCCCACCAAATGTTCATCGTTACTGATACAGCGCTTCCATCAACCTTGCCCTTTTACTCACAAATCATTTCGCATGAATCATATTCATTCCTGAGTGGACTATTCAGGTTGAACATATGTCTGATATCTGAGGACCCTAGAGAGATATATGTATACAAATATATATCGATTCAAACGCGGAAACCTGACCACATACCGACGTTTTACAAATTGAACCCTTGCTCTTATCAATTACCCTATCGGTATCATATGTATTGCTTTCGAGTTGTTTTATTTCTATTTATATAGTTTTCGTATACATTGGAGTCATCTGAATAGTACATTCACACATTCAGCTACAAAAGTCAACAACGGTAGTCAAAGCTTTCTCATTTGCTTAACCAGTTTAAAGGTCTGCTCCGTCACACTGTCAAACATATTTCTCACATTTACGTGTAAGCAGAGACCATATAATATTATATGGTCTCTGGTGTAAGCGCTGTTCATTTAAACGGGTTAGCTACGAACTTCACATATGTCTTTTCCCATTCGAATTTTGAAACATGTTTGTTATACACTCATAAAGGCCAGTCCCACTATACCCATCTGGAAATAAAAAAGTATTATTCCGTGCATTCTCGTATTCCCTTTTTTATAGTGAGTGAGTTCAGTTTTACGCCGCATATTCCAGCTTTATGGCGGAGATCTGTAATTAATCGAGTCTGGACCAGACAATCCAGTGATCAACAGCATGAGCATCGATCTGTGCAATTGGGAACCGATGACATGTATCAACCAAGCCAGCAAGCCTGACCACCCGATCCCGTTAGTCGCCCTTCTTTATAAGCCTTGCATGAAAATGATATTCTATTGTATTAATAGTAATATATATTATGTATGTGTTTCATACTATATCAGATCAGTGTGTATCATGTCTCCCAATATTAAACCACAACACATTCACATTATAGGACGACATAGTAACAGATGTTTGGAGTAAACGCAAAAAATGAATAGTTTTACGTTTTCACCGTAACCAATGAATATATTCGCTCATGACATAAATCGTTATTGTAAAGTCGAGAGGCATTTCCGACACAACACTAGTACTCCTATGAATAATACACGTATTGTAGAAATATAGTGAACGGTTTAGTTGTCTGGATGTTGATTATCACAGAGAGGTAGCAATTTCTAGTCGAGCATCGAGGACACTTCATCATAGTGACTGTGTGAGTTTAGTTTTACGCCGCTTTTAGCAATATTCCACTTCATCATCGGGGGCGGTGCGGTAACCTAGTGGTTAAAGTGTTCGCTCGTCACGCCGAAGACCCGGGTTCGATTCCCGAGTTTTAGTTTTACGTCGCTTTTAGCAATATTCCAGCAATATCACGGCGAGGGACGCCAGAAATGGGCTTCACACATTGTACCCATGTGGGGAATCGAACACTAGTCTTCGGCGTGACGAGCGAACGCTTTAACCACTAGGCTATCCCGCCGCCTTAGTACTTTATAGAGGTAGATCTCTTAGTCATGACACTGATATGGTTGCAACACTCTGACGAATCCTCGTTGTTAGTACAACCCTGTTACGTTGCCGAACAAACGACATAATGTTGTTTTTGTTTCAATATGACACGTTTTCTACCTACCTGTGGCCGAAACGTATGAACCGTAGAATAATCTGCAACCGATTATACAAGGTTGTTTTTTCCAGCCCCTGTTATTCAGCGCTACACATCTGGCAGACACATAAAGGCATACCTCTGTAATATATGCTAGTGGTGACACAAATATTCATTTATCACAAGGATCGCGTTGATCTGTGCAAATATCACGGCGAAACGATACTAGATTGTGAATATTTCTCACACAGTCCTCGAATTACATTTACGTTTGGTACCATGGGTAATATATAAATTTGGCAAAGACTGTTCCCTCGAATGGTGTTGGTTTTCTTCGTTTTATCAGAACTTATATATATCCATCTGCTGCTGCTGTTCTTGTTCAGGGTGGGTGAATGCATTGTATACTTAAAGCACTGGACATATTATGTATGATCTGCTCGTAGACGTAGGGGCGGTGGGGTAGCCTAGTGGTTAATCGTCCGCTCGTCACGCCGAAGACCCGAGTTGATTCCCCAGATGGGTACAATGTGTGCAGCCCATTTCTGGTGTCCCCCGCCGTGATATTGCTGGAATATTGCTAAAAGCGGCGTAAAACCAAACTCATTCACTCACTCGTAGACGTGACCGACCTCAGCTGAATTCTAATGTCATACGAACACGGGCAGCACGTGTACCCAGTTGTCTTGACGACAGTTTTTTGTACAGCTACAACATCAAAATCAACTCTACATTATTCTCCCTACGGTAGTATTACTTTTCAGGGGTAAGACGATTTGCTCCTGCGAGAGATTAAAACTGTTCGTTGCACGTTGCATGCACCTTGAAACCTACCCATTGAATACTGAGGAGGTATTCCCACCAAAACCATTACCTATTATATCTCTACAGGAGAAACAAAGATTGTTATCATGTAACGGCATTTACCTGATAAAAAACTGCGATGTTGACTCACACACGTGTACCATATGTTAACCAAACCAGAGCGCAGCCATGATGTACCAGTGCCATCTGAATGCAGGGCAATCCGGAGATGCTCTAACAGTAACAGTAGCAGTAAAAAAACGGTGTGTTGTCTGAAAACTGCTGTCTAAGCAATCAGTAATGACAGTAGGCAGACGCTAACGGAACCAGCGTCTGAGTGCTTATATAAACGATCAACGATTTATGCCGCTCCTGTTGGCAATATTAATCTAAGAGACACTGATAATGGATATGTTTATAAATAAAGCTAGTTTTTTCAAAATACAATGTACATTAATTGAATAACGTATGCATTCTGAATTCGTGACCCACAAAAACCTAGAAGAATGTATCCCTCAGCTTTGATCGTTTTTACCAGCCTTCATTGTAAACGGCAAAAGCAGTAGCGATAGAATTAGTGACATCTGAAATACCCGTGAAGATAAGGGTTAGAGTTGGTCTTCGGCAACCCATGCTTGTCGTAAAAGGCGACTTAGTTGACACATGTCATCGTATACCAGTTGTGTAGATCAATACTCATGCTGTTGGTCACTGGATTGTCTGGTCCAAACTCGATTTTTCACAGACCGCCGCTATATAGCTGGAATATTGCTGAGTGCGGCGTAAAACACCAAACCAACCAGTCATGGGTAGCAGCAGCAGAGACTTTACGATCACATTATTCTTAAAACAGCAGCATAGTTGTAGAAGTAGTCGTTGTAGCCTAAGATGCTGCAGTAGAGGTAGTGTTACAGTGACTAATTCAAGACAGCCATCATCCAAATATTTAAAAAGTCCAAAAACTATGTAGCCAAGAAATATGAGCGTTAATTGTAATTATTCAATCTGCAATCTTAATCCGTAATACTACCACAGTGTACATGTCTTGTCAGCCACCCTGTACAACTCTGTCACTGTCATTAATTATTGTATATGACATTTATTGCCCTAATTGGTCATCCCCCTTGGCCGTGTCTGCCATCACATCAACTGGTCAAGGAAGTGCTATTGTTTTTCGATCTGTCTATTGTTGAGTGGTCACCTGTCCATTGTTGTCAAAAACTGTATATATATATGCTCACATCTACATGTATATTGAAAAACAGGGTACGAGTCCGGTATTCCGACTGTCTGTAGTGACGACCACGAGCAGAAGAATGCCGCTCGTAGGACTGACTGACTGACTGAGTTTGGTTTTACGCCGCTTTTAGCAATATTCCAGCAACATCACGGCGGGGCACACCAGAAATGGGCTTCACATATTGTGCCCATGTGGGGATTCGAACCCGGGTCTTCGGCGTGACGAGCCAACGCTATAACCATTAGGCTACCCCACCGCCCCCCGCTCGTAGGAAACGCCCTGGGATTTAGCAGGTACTCCGCTCACCTCATTTATGTCTTGTGTATTTGTTTGTCATGTAACTAAAGGAGTTTGAACTCAACGTATTCCTTCGTCTTCGTCAACGTATTGTACGTACACTTCATCTTAAACATTAGCTAATTCCCCAGTGGACTCATATCCACGCGTTGACAGCATTACAACGCGCACATACACAAGTACAACTGTGCTGTATGGGCAGAAAGACAGGCAAACTCGGAATCTGACATAACTTGTTTGTCTTTTTCATTCCCATAATGACAAACACATTATAGTAACAAATGGAAAATACAAATAAAATAAGTTGATATAACAAGCATCTATTGGTCTGGGATCCATAGATTGAGATATGAGATGAAAGGAAACCATTTTTCTCAAATTGTCTATGTCATTGTTTCGTTTAGAAATATTTTATTCCGCAAGAAAGATTAATTTTAAGGTTTTCAGATAGTTAATTAATTTTGGATTTTTGGGTTTAATATTGCATGAACAGATCGTTCTCTTTGTAGAGAAAATTATCGTGATCCAGACCTCACTTGAAAAACAACAATGGCAACTCGTTCGCGATGCACATATGCAGCCATATGCAACGTGAGAAATAGTGAATCAGGGCCCATCTGTGGTGCATCAATGTGATCACATGACACAGCCCATGTGATACCACGTCGTCATATTGCTGAGTAATTAATTCTATTGTGTCTGTATATCAATATTCAGGATTTATTATTTGTGTTTGACAGCAGACTGATCAGTTGTATATACCATCCAACTATTGATTGGGATACGATGATATATATACTGTTTAGAGTGGGTGAGTGAGTGAGTTTGGTTTTACGCCGCTTTTAGCCTCGAACGCTTTAATCACTAGACTAACCCACCGTCCCTAACATTTAGAAGTAAAAATGTGTGCAATTATATATGTGCTCACATTGAAAATGGTTCAGTTACAATTTCGAACGAAAACCAGTACCTGGTACAAGTCCCCAAACAGGGTTCCCTGTACAGAAGTATGAGCAAATCAGAAGAATAGGTTTGGTGAAATATTCTCCAGCTGTCATTCTCAGTATTACGCAACGTACGCACGACGTGTATGCACGCACTTGTCCCGGCTGGTACAGATACAGACGTTTATAGTGCTCGCCCACTGATACACCTTCTTTGAGTGACATCTTTACACTGATAAACCATCTCACCGTTTAAGGAGCGGTGGAATAGCTTAATGGTTAAAGCGTCCGCTCGTGACGTCACGCTGAAGACCCGGGTTCGATTCCCCTCATGGGTACAATGTGTGAAGCCCATTTCTGGTGTCCCCCGCCGTGAAATTGCTGGAATATTGCTAAAAGGGGCGTAAAACCTTATTCACTCACCCACTCTCATTGTTTGACATACATACCCCATTTGCACGCAGGAGTTTAACACGGAACCGACCGCTCCTTGTTTCACCAACTCTTCAGCCCCAAATGCAAGTGCCAGTTTCAATCAAATTTTTGGAAATAGAATAAATGAAATTTTAGAAATTGGATAGAACGATTGAACTTTGGATCCGCACAAACGCTCTATGACACTTATGAAAATGAATAAGTTTCGTAGGTTTGGTAAAATTTATGAATGTGGATGAGTTGTTGATAAAATGAATCAGTACAAACCTGTGCAAACAAATATTTGTTATTTACACCTAAATTGAGTTCAAGCAAAATAGGGGCGATGGGGTAGCCTAATGGTTAAAGCGTTGGCTCGTTACGCCGAAGACCCGGGTTCGAATCCCCACATGGGCACAATGTGTGAAGCCCATTTATGGTGTCCCCCGCCGTGATGTTGCTGGAATATTGCTAAAAGCGGCGTAAAACCAAACTCAGTCAGTCAGTCAAGCAAAATATGTCCTTGATTTTCAACAACAATATATCGAGACAGCTTTAGATGTCTACCTATTCAGACATTCATTAGCCATGGTACATCTCTTAGATGTATATGATGCTTGTCGTAAGAGGTGACTAACGGCATCATTTGGTCAGGCTCACTGACTTGGTTGACACATGTCATCCTATCCTTATTGCATGGATCGATGCTCATGATGTTGGTCACTGGATTGTTTGGTCCAGACTCGATTATTTACATTATTTCTCATACAGTTGGAATAATGCTGAGTGCGGCGTAAAACAACAAACATACATTCACTGGTTTTAAGAAATACACTGGTCCAATTTCGAACTAAATTATATCTTCGTTATCATATCTCGTATCTTATATTCTCGTATCTTGTCAGTGCTGTCTCCAAAATTTATGTAAACGTCTGATGGACATAAAAGAAAATAAGTTTATATGTATTCCCATCTATTTCTACGTCTTCCGATGATAGGTTTATGCCTGGTCAGACACAACGCAACGCAGGCAAAGAATGAGAAAACATATTCTGCAACAACTTGAGTTCATCAAGCATAGCGCTGCACTGAATTACGGCATGTAGAAATAATCATCGTAGACATAACTATTTTTTTTTATAATTGATAATTTTTTTCTAACAAAGCACAAAACAACAACACCAGACACCACAACACATTCACTCACCAATCACACTTACAAGCTTCAAATATTTACAGTAAGTTTAAGTTCAAGTCCATTCAGCCTATATTTTTCATTAGGGAACAAGAAGAAAGAATTCAGAAAATCATTTAAAATTTGCAAAATCATGATATAAGATCCACTTTTTTATAAAACTTATCTTGTTCACTTTTACTGAAGGATATATTCTTTTCAATAAAATACCTATCTTGTAAATAATGTCTAAAATGTTTAAAACTAAGAGTAGTTTTTAATGCCTTACATTTATATATGAAGAATTTAGCTAACAACAATATTAATTCAAACAAATAATTTAATTTAATGATTAAATTAAATGATTAAATTAAATCATAGACATAACTATGGTAACTGAAATTCAAAACAGTTATAAAGCCGACTGCATCATTGAATGCCACTTTACTGCATCATCAGTGTTCACTGACATGCATCCACCAAGCCAATGATAACTGCGTGGAGAACAATAGAAGTATTCACAGCTGTTGATTCAATACACTGAATAATGTACAATGGTGAGTACAATACACTCCCGAGTGAGTGTGTAGATACATGTAGATACAGAGCAATCTGTGTCATGCTGCTCAGGGATGTATTAATACAACAGTTGAAATTTATATTGAATTTTGGATAATATCATCCATTGCGGTTGAATGATCAGATGTAATAATGACATCGTTCCTATATTTACATGCGCATTTGAGCGATATGTCGCCACACTGCGTTTTTGTTGAGAAAATACTGTATGACGTCAACAATTTCGGTGATAAACCGACTGTGTTTCAAACTAAGCTGACCTGAAATTGATCCCGACGAGTTTGAGATTTGATACGTACCGAACGCGAAATGAACGCGAAGTGTTTCATCATTGTTCATCGTGTCACAAATTATTACGAATTTGTAAGAATTAAGATCGGTGAAAACTGCGTTGGCTGAGTTGGTTAGATGTCTGTCTTTGTATGCTTGCGACTACGTGCCTACTCTGAGAGTGTGGGTTCGAATCCCGGAGGGCACGCACCTCCAAAGGTTCTACGAATTGGACACAAATTAATAAATCTGAAAATGGGACTGCCTTCAAAGAAGTTACTCCGAAGGGTTGACATTTGGTTGTTTCGTTTTCTTCAGTCTCCTTAAATGTCAGTGACTTGTACATTGTGTAACCTAATCGGGACTCGGATTTACGGATTAGCTGCCCGTCGTGAATGAATGCTGTAAGTCACGTGGACACAGACTCGGGGCTTATGCCTTTCATTCATATGAGACAGAGATTCCGTAATTACTCGCGTCTTCTCGGTTATTCTCGAAAAGTGATGCATTTGATATATTTCATAGCATGTTCCGAATTGAACGGCAGATATCACTTCGGATATCTCAAATTGAAATTCAGACATCCCCAAAACTCTGTTTCATTTCAAAGCAGGCGTCACATTACTTTCTTGTTGGGTTTAATAATCGCCAACACTCGCAATTTTTCTTTTGATGTTTTGTGACGGTATACATACTAAATTTGACGTTGTTCAAATACAGTACAAATATTTATGAGCAGTCCTTGAGAATTCTGAATTTGTTTCGAACGTTTAAAACATCAGATGGTATAAATAAGTGTGTGCTCAAATTAATAACAAAATTACAATGGTACGACATGTACTCTAAGTTATATATTAATATGGAAATCTCCTGATACATAATTGTATGTTGTAACACTAGTCCTAATGGGTATAAAAGGATCAGGCAGGGGATGATCTGCCTCTGGACAATAAACAGGGGTGGAAATAGCTTTAAAATTGCTAGTGTACTCCGGTACAGTGGCACATGTAAAATCACTTGCCCTGATAATTTTTCCACTATACCGGCCGTTTTCTTGTTGATTTTTTAAATAAACAACATAATTAACATTGGAATATCAACTGGACACCGGTACAGTGTGATATACAAATTTGCTTGCCCGACAGAAATAAACACTGGACTCGGGCGTCGGGCAATGGGTTATTTCCACCCCTGATGAAGGTTGTTGTTTTAGATTGTCGTGGTTGTGCCGTCGTTGCTTAACGTCAGTAACACCTTGATCGCGTGAAATCCTTATTACATAGGAGCTTTTCATTAATACCCGGTGCTCCCTAGACAAAACAAGAAGTGCTTTGTTCAGTGTTCATGTCAGGTGGCCCAGAGTACATCTGAGTGAACAGGGGCGGTGGGGTAGTCTACTGGTTAAAACGTCCGCTCGTCACGCTGAAGATCCGGGTTCGATTCCCCACATGGGTACTATGTGTGAAGCCCATTTCTACTGTCCCCCGCTGTGAAATTGCTGGAATATTACTAAGAGCGGCGTAAAACCATACTCATTCACTCACTCTGAATGAACAAAATAAAGGTGTCTACGGCCCACAGGGCAAATATTAAATAATACCTTTGACCTTGGTAAGACCGATAAGATATAAGACGCCAACGCATGACCTAGAAAACAACCATTCTCGACCGTCCGTCAAAACTGATTTACACCGAAGGCAAAAGATAAAACCGCAGTGAAAACGCGTGAATGGATTACACACAAGCATTGGCGCCAGTTGTCGCCAAGATGGAAAATCACGCCTTGTCCCATGATAACAAGTATATCATAATTAAAATACAATTAAATTGATATTAACCCATTTGTGCTGAACCATAGGTTTAAAAGATAGATCAACCTAATATAGTTTAGAAATATTAATTGACTTTCCCTCTTCAAAGGCACGGGGATCGAACCATTCATCCACTCGGTACAGATCATGATGAAATTCTAAGGCTAATTTGTTGTTAGACGCAGGTTTTGCGATAAGTGTTCTGCTGCAGGACTTGTAATTCTATCTCGTGTATTTGAAAGAATCCACTAGTTTTCTGTGGCAAGTGGTTCTGTGCAAGGAGCTCAGGTCACAAATCAGGTAAAGTTAAGCAACTTTAGGCGCGGAGAGTTTTTGGATGGGTGACCGTGTTTGGCAGCTTGACTCCTGAGATTCCTGCTCCACAACGTAGCACACGTGATACATGTGGTCTCACCTTAGGCAAGTGAGTTTGTTCAAAATTGTCTCTGTTCACCCAGCAAAAAAAAGGTACCCTGTGTGATAATGTCCTGTGACTAAAACCTCTCTAGCGCCTAACATGCAGCTTGGGTTATCCGGGTTAATAATAATCAGATTATTTGGGCACATGTGCGCTGTGCGTGGAGCAATTCGCATGATAAATGGACTATCATTATATTTAGCGTCGTTTTGAGTTACATATTGGAAAGTGTGTGTCCAGCTGGTGTCTGTGTATATTCGCTGTCTCATTCTGTCTGGTGTTTGTTTACCCGTTGTCCGTGTGTATTCAGCGTGTCATTTCTGGTGTATATAAAAAGTGGTTAACGTCAGAGGTTCACCTGATGTTCGTATATATAATAAAATACTCAGTGTGTCATCCCTCATTGAGTATTTGTATGTTACCGTCAGTAAAACCACCCGTTATTTGTTTCTATTCTTTGTGTCATTCTTCATATAACAGGTGACGTGTAATGACAGTGAGTGCTGTCATCCTTTGTCTGTTTATATTCAGTGTGTCATTCTTCATATTACAGGTGACGTGTAATGACAGCGAGTCCTGTCAGCCTTTGTCTGTTTATATTCTGTGTGTCATACTTCATATTACAGGTGACGTGTAATGACAGTGAGTGCTGTCAGCCTTTGTCTGTTTATATTCAGTGTGTGATGCTTCATATTACAGGTGACGTGTAATGACAGCGAGTCCTGTCAGCCTTTGTCTGTTTATATTCTATGTGTCATACTTCATATTACAGGTGACGTGTAATGACAGCGAGTCCTGTCAGCCTTTGTCTGTTTATATTCAGTGTGTCATACTTCATATTACAGGTGACGTGTAATGACAGTGAGTGCTGTCAGCCTTTGTCTGTTTATATTCAGTGTGTCATTCTTCATATTACAGGTGACGTGTAATGACAGTGAGTGCTGTCAGCCTTTGTCTGTTTATATTCAGTGTGTCTTGCTTCATATTTCAGGTGACGTGTAATGATAGTGACTGCTGTCAGCCTTTGTCTGTTTATATTCAGTGTGTCATTCTTCATATTACAGGTGACGTGTAATGACAGTGAGTCCTGTCAGCCTTTGTCTGTTTATATTCAGTGTGTCATTCTTCATATTACAGGTGACGTGTAATGACAGCGAGTCCTGTCAGCCTTTGTCTGTTTATATTCAGTGTGTCATTCTTCATATTACAGGTGACGTGTAATGACAGTGAGTGCTGTCAGCCTTTGTCTGTTTATATTCAGTGTGTCATTCTTCATATTACAGGTGACGTGTAATGACAGCGAGTGCTGTCTGTCAGCCTTTGTCTGTTTATATTCTGTGTGTCATTCTTCATATTACAGGTGACGTGTAATGACAGCGAGTCCTGTCAGCCTTTGTCTGTTTATATTCAGTGTGTCATGCTTCATATTACAGGTGACGTGTAATGACAGTGAGTGCTGTCAGCCTTTGTCTGTTTATATTCAGTGTGTCATTCTTCATATTACAGGTGACGTGTAATGTCAGCGAGTGCTGTCAGCCTTTGTGTGTTTATATTCAGTGTGTCTTGCTTCATATTACAGGTGACGTGTAATGACAGTGAGTCCTGTCAGCCTTTGTCTGTTTATATTCTGTGTGTCATTCTTCATATTACAGGTGACGTGTAATGACAGCGAGTCCTGTCAGCCTTTGTCTGTTTATATTCTATGTGTCATGCTTCATATTACAGGTGACGTGTAATGACAGTGAGTCCTGTCAGCCTTTGTCTGTTTAAATTCTGTGTGTCATGCTTCATAGAACAGGTGACGTGTAATGACAGCGAGTCCTGTCAGCCTTTGTCTGTTTATATTCTAGTGTGTCATAGTGCTTCTTCATATTACAGGTGACGTGTAATGACAGCGAGTCCTGTCAGCCTTCGTCTGTTTATATTCAGTGTGTCATGCTTCATATTACAGGTGACGTGTAATGACAGTGAGTGCTGTCAGCCTTTGTCTGTTTATATTCAGTGTGTCATTCTTCATATTACAGGTGACGTGTAATGACAGTGAGTGCTGTCAGCCTTTGTCTGTTTATATTCAGTGTGTCTTGCTTCATATTTACAGGTGACGTGTAATGATAGTGACTGCTGTCAGCCTTTGTCTGTTTATATTCAGTGTGTCATTCTTCATATTACAGGTGACGTGTAATGACAGCGAGTCCTGTCAGCCTTTGTCTGTTTATATTCAGTGTGTCATTCTTCATATTACAGGTGACGTGTAATGACAGCGAGTCCTGTCAGCCTTTGTCTGTTTATATTCAGTGTGTCATTCTTCATATTACAGGTGACGTGTAATGACAGTGAGTGCTGTCAGCCTTTGTCTGTTTATATTCAGTGTGTCATTCTTCATATTACAGGTGACGTGTAATGACAGCGAGTCCTGTCAGCCTTTGTCTGTTTATATTCTGTGTGTCATTCTTCATATTACAGGTGACGTGTAATGACAGCGAGTCCTGTCAGCCTTTGTCTGTTTATATTCAGTGTGTCATTCTTCATATTACAGGTGACGTGTAATGACAGTGAGTGCTGTCAGCCTTTGTGTGTTTATATTCAGTGTGTCTTGCTTCATATTACAGGTGACGTGTAATGTCAGCGAGTGCTGTCAGCCTTTGTGTGTTTATATTCAGTGTGTCATTCTTCATATTACAGGTGACGTGTAATGACAGTGAGTGCTGTCAGCCTTTGTGTGTTTATATTCAGTGTGTCATTCTTCTTATTACAGGTGACGTGTAATGACAGTGAGTCCTGTCAGCCTTTGTCTGTTTACATTCAGTGTGTCATGCTTCATATTACAGGTGACGTGTAATGACAGTGAGTGCTGTCAGCCTTTGTCTGTTTATATTCAGTGTGTCATTCTTCATATTACAGGTGACGTGTAATGACAGTGAGTGCTGTCAGCCTTTGTCTGTTTATATTCAGTGTGTCTTGCTTCATATTACAGGTGACGTGTAATGACAGTGAGTGCTGTCAGCCTTTGTCTGTTTATATTCAGTGTGTCATTCTTCATATTACAGGTGACGTGTAATGACAGCGAGTCCTGTCAGCCTTTGTGTGTTTATATTCAGTGTGTCATTCTTCATATTACAGGTGACGTGTAATGACAGCGAGTCCTGTCAGCCTTTGTCTGTTTATATTCTGTGTGTCATTCTTCATATTACAGGTGACGTGTAATGACAGCGAGTCCTGTCAGCCTTTGTCTGTTTATATTCAGTGTGTCATTCTTCATATTACAGGTGACGTGTAATGACAGTGAGTGCTGTCAGCCTTTGTCTGTTTATATTCAGTGTGTCATGCTTCATATTACAGGTGACGTGTAATGACAGTGAGTCCTGTCAGCCTTTGTCTGTTTATATTCAGTGTGTCATGCTTCATATTACAGGTGACGTGTAATGACAGTGAGTGCTGTCAGCCTTTGTCTGTTTATATTCAGTGTGTCATGCTTCATATTACAGGTGACGTGTAATGACAGCGAGTCCTGTCAGCCTTTGTCTGTTTATATTCTGTGTGTCATTCTTCATATTACAGGTGACGTGTAATGACAGTGAGTGCTGTCAGCCTTTGTCTGTTTATATTCAGTGTGTCATGCTTCATATTACAGGTGACGTGTAATGACAGTGAGTGCTGTCAGCCTTTGTCTGTTTATATTCAGTGTGTCATGCTTCATATTACAGGTGACGTGTAATGACAGTGAGTGCTGTCAGCCTTTGTCTGTTTATATTCAGTGTGTCATTCTTCATATTACAGGTGACGTGTAATGACAGTGAGTGCTGTCAGCCTTTGTCTGTTTATATTCAGTGTGTCATGCGCTTCATATTACAGGTGACGTGTAATGACAGCGAGTCCTGTCAGCCTTTGTCTGTTTATATTCAGTGTGTCATGCTTCATATTACAGGTGACGTGTAATGACAGTGAGTGCTGTCAGCCTTTGTCTGTTTATATTCAGTGTGTCATGCTTCATATTACAGGTGACGTGTAATGACAGTGAGTCCTGTCAGCCTTTGTCTGTTTATATTCAGTGTGTCTTGCTTCATATTACAGGTGACGTGTAATGACAGTGAGTGCTGTCAGCCTTTGTCTCAGTTTACAGGTGACGTGTAATCGAGTCTGCCTGTCAGTGTCATTGTGTTCATATTACAGGTGACGTGTAATGACAGTGAGTCCTGTCAGCCTTTGTCTGTTTATATTCAGTGTGTCTTGCTTTCATATTACAGGTGACGTGTAATGACAGTGAGTGCTGTCAGCCTTTGTCTGTTTATATTCAGTGTGTCATGCTTCATATTACAGGTGACGTGTAATGACAGTGAGTCCTGTCAGCCTTTGTCTGTTTATATTCAGTGTGTCATGCTTCATATTACAGGTGACGTGTAATGACAGTGAGTGCTGTCAGCCTTTGTCTGTTTATATTCAGTGTGTCATTCTTCATATTACAGGTGACGTGTAATGACAGCGAGTCCTGTCAGCCTTTGTCTGTTTATATTCAGTGTGTCATGCTTCATATTACAGGTGACGTGTAATGACAGTGAGTCCTGTCAGCCTTTGTCTGTTTATATTCAGTGTGTCATGCTTCATATTACAGGTGACGTGTAATGACAGCGAGTCCTGTCAGCCTTTGTGTGTTTATATTCAGTGTGTCATTCTTCATATTACAGGTGACGTGTAATGACAGTGAGTGCTGTCAGCCTTTGTGTGTTTATATTCAGTGTGTCATCTTCATATTACAGGCAAGATTGTATGTTGGTGTGTCTATCCGTTGTCTTTTTTAATGCAGTGTGTCATTCTAAATATTATATAATTATATGTCAAATTTAATGTCAGCGTGTCCGTCCGTTGTTAATTTATATTTCGTCTGTCATGTTACATTTACATATGAAAACTAACACCGTTGTGTCCACCTATGTCCGATGGAGTATATTGATATACACTCATGCAGAGTGTGTAAATATAATTATTGGTGCCATGATGTATTGCTGGACTAACAGGTTGTCACTCGAGAACTCGTAACAATTAAGCTGGTCTTCAAAGAAAGCTGCTTTTCTTAACGTCTGATTCCCACGTATCCACGAAAGCTCTTCGTGTTTACTTTGTACCTGGTGTACCACCCCTTAGGTACATATTTGCTTTACATCATTTTTGTGGGCATTTCGTTGAGAAACATTTCTTCCATATTTTTCTGACCAAAATCACGATTTCAACTAACATGTTCTACCAGACTGTATCAAGGACACACGCTAACCTTCCTCCGTGATCATAACATTATTATTTGTGTCCGTTAACACGTCTGTTCTCTCTGCACGACCACACATTACTTTATGCTATACAATAGTTATCTCCCTTGATCGTATACGCTATCCAGTTGATATAATATCAAAAGGCCCGTTCAGTGTCACGCCGCTTCACCGCGCATGCGCCAAGTGCACAAGCTGTCACCGGCTCGATCTTGCGTTCGACAGGGTAAAGCAATGTTTACAACCGAGAGTGGTGAAATGACATCGAGTTCCAATACACGGAGGTCGACAATAGATAGGAGATAGCCCTAGACGGAGAGGTGTTCACCGACATCGCGCCTGTCATCTGATCGAGTCGCACGGGCTTGAACGCTTGTTGGTACCATCCCGATAGCTCGTCGACAACGTTTCAACTTCACGATCATCCAACGATTGTGAAAGCGATAGGTAGGAGGTCTTTATTTGTTGACAAATTGTGTTCGTGATTAGTTGTCATTCATTCTTGTTAAGGAGGTTAGGAGCATGTGTATTTTGTATTCAGACAGAATCAGAATTTAACGAGTTTATGAATGAGGACGTGTATGTATGGGCAAATATTCCTACGTGACTTAGGCCACGGTAAAGTGTTTTTGGAGTAAAGTTGTTTGCGTTTCGAATTAATTTGTTATATTAAGACATGTTTTCATTTAAATGACTCAAGTTACATTAAAATTTTAATCAACGTTATTTGATCTTTAAAAGGAGTAACATAGCTAAAATAACTTTATTACTCATACACAGTGCTGTTCGTGGGTATTCTTCTCACCTTAACAGAACAGGCGCTTCTAACGCGAAAAACTGTCATCAGGGTATAAATTGTCACACTTCATATTGTCATAAGACCCAATCAGTGACACTATATACCTTGCTGACAGTTATTACATTACAACCCCATGTTTCTTTATACTCTTGAAAAGGGTACTTGTAATGACAATATTTTTATCCCGAATACTCCTTGCCGTGCTTCCACCAAACTTCCAAATTCCTATTAATAATTGTTTGAAAGGTAAAGAGTCTTAATTAGATACATTGTATTGTTGCTTCTATTTTCACTTTGGTTATTTTTACATACAAGTGAGGGAATATGGTTTTTGTGCCGCTTTTATCAATATTCATGTAATATTACGG
Organism: Haliotis rubra; assembly: GCF_003918875.1. Taxonomy (NCBI): domain Eukaryota; kingdom Metazoa; phylum Mollusca; class Gastropoda; order Lepetellida; family Haliotidae; genus Haliotis; species Haliotis rubra. The sequence goes on along the minus strand of NW_025764937.1, from coordinate 1,211,687 downwards.
CGAGGGACACCAGAAATGGGCTTCACACCTTGTACCCATGTGGGGAATCAAACCCGACTCTTCAGCGTGACGAGTGAACGCTTTAACCACTAGGCTATCGCACCTCCCCTGTACATACAATCAAAATTTGTGTGTGTATAATCACTGAAACACTGCACTACTTCTGTCTTCTTTCTTTATTAACATATATAAATGCTGACATGGCAGTAACCTGCATATAAATTCATGAATAAATAAAACATTGAAAACATAACATATCATATTTTGAGTAACTGCAAACTCAGCAGAATGGTAATATCTTTGATTAAGTGAATTATTTTTGTGTTGTAATCTATGCATGCTGTGTACAGTTTGAACATTCTGATAGAATCTACATTATAATATCTATTAGGTGCATGTACAATCATGATAACATTCTCTTGTCATGCAATGATAATTGTGTGAGCAATCCAAGGTCTGAATTGTGTCTGCAAGCTCAGTTTTCAGTATATTTGTTTCAAATGGTTTAAAGTTCAGGTGAAATGGACAAAAAGCAGGTATTGCTTCATTCCTTTTAACAGAACATATTCCATACCTGTTTACCTTGTCTTGTAAGGTTGTACATCTGAGGCAGTGTGACCGGAGTTAAAACTGCTGTAAACACTTCCTACATCCCCAGAACGTAGCAAACAGGAATAGCATTCACAAATAGACTGCAACTTTAGACACTTGTCTGTATCCAGAGTCTAGTGAAATGTATGCTGGTCAAGGGGTATGTGCTTTTGCTTGTCCGCAAGTCTCACATTAATCAGATCTGTAATTACGTACGTACTTTGATATGATATATCTTTGAATGAAGACTTTTACCTCCAGTGTGCCCGTGGGGGTCAAGTCGGGTGAACCGTGGGTAAGATTGACTGCTGTAGCTAAGTGAAGGAGGTATTGGTTCTTTAGTCAGCTGATGTCTGCTTTCTGCAAAGATTCAGTTTCATTCCTTCCCATCTTGATTCTCAGATTTTTGTTTGTATGAAGGCAACCAAAAATTTAAAGCATGAACATATTTCTGGTTACACCCACTTTCCTGTGGATGTAAGTATAATGACACTCACTTAGACATGGAAATTACAACAAAAATATGGCCTTAGTAACCTATGTTTGGAACAGGCCTATGTTTGTTTTCAAGATACTGAAATCAGATATGCTGGACTGAATTTGTTCACTTCTACTGAGAAATGAAAACGTCCTTGCTACTACAGATGAGAAGGATAATTTGTAACAACTGGTATGTAAGGGTCATTAGGTGCTCACATAAAGAGGTATCCTATCAGGATAATCCATCTGATAATCCACAGTTCATCTGGGCATGCTTAAAGGGCGATATTTAGCCTCCAACCTAGGGCAAAGTCAGTAAGGAATTCCCAAAGTCAGTAAGGAATTCCCAGATGGGAAATAAACAATTCCAGTTTTAAGCTGCTATGGCTTTGTAACCGTTTTGTATTTCATTGGTTACAGGACAGAGGAAGAGGCCTTAATGATTAGTTTAGCATTATTCCTTGGAAGGAATTGGTAAATCTTATGCAAAATAAAGACTTTGAACGGCATTTAGAAGTGATACACTTACAGGCGAGAATTTCTGGATGTCAACTTCTGAATTTTGTGTTTATGCTAAATGCCCCTTTTATTGAGGAAATGATAAACTTTTAAAATAGTCAATTAAAAAAATATTGTTAAAATTGCTTTGCAATTTGACAGTTAATTTTGAATCAAAGATAAATCATGATAATTATGAGATCATTGTTGTCAGTTATATCCTAACACTAAAATCTAATGTGATTGGCATGAAATATCAAGTTTGGACGTTTTGACGTACAAGTTAATCTTAAATTAGATAAACTTTGTATGGAAATGAAAATCATGCAGAATGCAAAGTTTTTAAATTTTGTGTTGTAATTGTCACAAATTACTCTGAATCTTAATAAACACAATAACGATAAATGCCTGATATGATAATTTATGAGTTCATATGCAGTATGACTGTTTCACAATACTGGTAGTAGTGAAAATATGTGTTACTTGAGGCCTAAGTATTTATATACAATGAAGGGTCGAAAAGTTTGACTGTATAGTGTGTGGCTAAATGCTTTGGGCATAAATACCTTTGCCTTTAGCATCAAAGATAGGATTATTTTCAGGGGTAATTTGCTTCAGTTGTGATAAATTTAATATTTTATATGTTTGCATGGGCTCAACATAGACTAGACTATTATATTTGGATATTACTGATGTGTCTTCTCATGGTATAGTCTGTGATACAATTTCAGCCAGTCTGTAGATAAAGCCTTATTTTCCTAGCACCGAAGATTTCCCCAGGCGTTGCTCATTGACCCTTGAAAACAACATGACCCTTGTGTCTATGTCACCTATGGTGTCGTTATCATGTGGTGTTCAGTTACTTCACACACAAACTGAGTCTTTGTTCTCCTAGGATTACAGTCAGGAGGCCTGACATTGGGTGGAATGTGAAGGTTAACATTATTGCTTTTATATAGCAATATGATTGTGTGAGTTTTCATGTACCTGTACTAGTCTGGACTTATTCCAGTTCTCCAGTGCTATTCAACTCAGATACCATGCCACACTTTAACTTACATACCCTTCTCAGTCACAGGGCGGTGGGGTAGCCTAGTGGTTAAAGCGTTGGCTCGTCACGCCGAAGACCCGGGTTCGAATCCCCACATGGGTACAATGTGTGAAGCCCATTTCTGGTGTCCCCCGCCGTGATGTTGCTGGAATATTGCTAAAAGCGGCGTAAAACCATACTCAGTCAGTCTCAGCCACAGTGTTCACGAGTTCAGCAGTCCTTGTGTTTTTCCTCAAAATGTGAGTGAGTTGTTTTACAATATTCCAGCTATATGGCGGCCGTCTGTAAATAATCAAGTCTAGATCAGACAATCCAATGATCAACAGCATGAGCATCGATCCTGTACGTGAGGTGGAACTGTTTTACTGTTGTATATAGTGGAAGTAAAACTGCACTGTGTCTTTCACAAGTCTATCAAGGTAGTAGTGGTGTTCCGATTAATTGAAATAATTGAAGATTGGTCACAGTGACCAAACGACCAAACAATCAATCACATTTTCTCATAATCGAACTTAAACGATTTTGGATCTACTGTTTTAGTCTTTGAAATACTTGACAATGGAACATATGTTAGAAGTTGTCAGGGCCTGGAAACATGTTTATATCTTAGAAAACTCGGGGCGGTGGGGTAGCCTAATGGTTAAAGCGTTGGCTCGTCACGCCGAAGACCCGCGTTCGAATCCCCACATGGGCACAATGTGTGAAGCCCATTTCTGGTGTCCCCCGCCGTGATGTTGCTGGAATATTGCTAAAAGCGGCGTAAAACCAAACTCAGTCAGTCAGTCTTAGAAAACTCACTTCACTAACTGAAAAATCATGACTGAATATTTCTCTAAGACTCCAGGACATTTATGTTCATGATATATTAGTCATCACTTTAAAGTAACAAGTTGCATCATGTTATACTTTTCTGCAGTAACAACCTGGATAGGAAAATCTGAAAAATGACGCTAACCAATTTTTTTTGATGATTGTTCGTTGGTAATGAAGCAATCATCGATTGTGAGATTTCAACCAATTCCCAACACTACAAGGTAGGACAGCTGCTTACATATACCGAACATGAATTTTTCTGCTGCTTGATGTGTGTTAGAGCTCTAATGTTGGAGATGGTGGCAGATGTTTAGGTTGTACATTGCTGTCAGCAGGTCACGTTTGTAATGTTATTGATTACTTTTGTTGTTGTTCGTAATTCATTACCACATTGGATGTATGGACATGATAAGACCAGCAGAGGACATGGTTGTTTTTTGTTTATAAAAGCATGACATTCCTGCTATATGAGTCTGTAAATAATTATGTCATGACCAGATAGGACTGTGGTGTAACGGTTAAAATGTTCGCTTGTCAAACCAAAGGCCCAAGTTGGATTCCCCACATAAGTGCAATATGTGAAGCCCATTTCTGGTGTCCCCAATGTGACATTGCTGGAATATTGCTAAAACCGGTGTTAAACCATACTCGCTCACTCCCCCACTCATGACCAGATAATCCAGTGATTGACATCATGAACATCGATGTACGCTGTTGGGATAGCTTGACAGTCATTAACCCTTTACTCAGTGGGTATGACCACTGATCCCAATAGTCCTGTTTTAGGGTAAAAAAAACCATGTTGCCTCATTCCTGCTGTCAAGGATTGTTCAGTAGGGCTTTTACAATTCACTTTTGTATTTGGTGAAACAAACCTGATCACTTCATGAATTCTGTTTATTAATCTGAATGTTCATGCATTTTAAAAGCAGTGTTTTTACTTGAGTTTGGATGTTTTTTATCACAATGAGATATGCTAAATGAAATGTATCAAAGCCAGGCAGGATGATAGCCAACATTTGACAATATGTGATCACTGATCATTGACATGATAAACTAACAGAGTCAATATGGTCAAAACATGTCAAAGAAATATTTTTATCATCCAAAACTGTGTTCCACAATAGATATCGCTTGAGTGAGATCAGATGATATCTCCTAGGAGATATCGTTTTGACAGTAGATTTTGTACAATGCCCTGACAATGCTATGATGTCATGAACTTGTTGATGTCACAATGTTATGACATCGCTGCACTGCAAATCTAATGGCAGTACTGTGTTCAGAGATGTACATTTTTCATTGAAAACTAATAAAGAGTGATTTTTGATGATAAATAGAATCTCACCCTTGTGTCTTCTGATATCAAATATATCAACACTTGTTGATAAAAGTAAAAATATCCTCGGCAAGCCTCGGATATTTGTTACTTTATCAACTCGTGGTGATATATTTGATATCAAAAGACACTCGGGTGAGATTCTCTATATATCAAATTTATTAAATAAAACTTCAGCCAGAAGACTTGTTATCACAGTAGTTATTCAATGTCTGTATGTGTTACCTAATATTGTGATATGTTTCCTATTTGCATCATACTTATTCATAGTGGAATCATGGCTGCCCTGTTGTTCTGTGACTGTTGGTATGATAGAAATTGGCAGTAATACAAAGGCAGAGTTCCCAGAACAGATTTGACTGTTAACTTAAACTGGAAATTGACCCCAAATAATTCAAGATTGCACAGCTGTGTTTCGCTGGATAGAGATCAATGCTTAAAACAATCGCATAGTTCACATCTTGATAACAGCTGTGTTGTTTGAACAGCTAAATCCAACATTACTGGGGGTAATTGTATTTACTCCAGCCATCTACTGAGTACAATCACTCTTCTGATTACTATTTCTTTGTAAACATAAAACACTGCTGTGACCATTCTTGATTATCCAGCATAGTAATCATGGCAATACATCTTGGTTTTGTTATCTATTCCCCAGACCCAAAGCTTTTCTTTTGTGTCCAGAATTGCTGTTGCTGAGGTTATTAAATGCAACAACCAAATTGCTCATCTTAATATATATACTATGTATATATATATATATATAACTGGGGCATCGGGGTAGCCTAGTGGATAAAGCATTCGCTCATCATGCTGAAGACCCGGGTTTGATTCCTCACATGGGTACAATGTGTGAAAACCATATCTGGTGTACCCCGCCATGATATTGCTGGAATATTGCTAAAAGTGGCGTAAAACTCACTCACCCACTCAGTCATCTTTAAATCACTCGTTTTGGACACAGATCTACATTAGAAAAACACTACCTTGGTCGAAAAAGTCCAGAACAAATTTAAAATAAAGGATGTTACTATGACTCCGAATGAACTTTTGGCAAGAAAAGATGTTTTCTTAAGTACATTGTATTGAGATGAGGTAGGGAAGACCTTATGCTACCAGGATTCCCTGGTTGTATTTGAGAGTGTGCATAATGACCAGTTGAGTTCAGATATCATTACCTCTCCTGTACCATGTTTACAGAGTTCCTCTGACCAGTATCATCAGTTGATCATGTAACTTGATTGGAAGACTATGTTTATTGTCATATTGTTTGCGCTGGACTCCAACCAAAGCTTTGGTGGGGAATGGCTCCAGGGAAATTGTTGTAATGGGATGGAGATGTGACAGCCTGAATGATCTAGCATGTTCAGTGACAATTAAATTGTGTCTGTCTCAGTGTGTTTCATTGGGTCTAGCTTGCTTATGGCTTTATTACAAAGCTCCTCTATTGCTCATAATTTAACATAGTGGCAGAATATTTTTTGAGGGGCCTCACTGACAATTATATTTTGTAAATCCCTTTTGGAACAAGGCATTACTTTTGCTCAAATTGCACCATACTTATCTTCCCTAGGGATTATTTAATGAAATAGTGAGTGAGTATTGTCAGGGCTTGAAAAATTAAAAAATCTGCACGCGCCCTGTTGGGCAAGTAATATTAACTTTCCACTCGTCCTTCTAAAATTGTACTTCCCTATAGATCATGCATCACAATGAATATAAGTTTAATATATTTTATTTCAAAATGTTTGCTTGGAAGAAAACTACAATAAACATTACTTACTTTGCCTTCTGTACAAAATCTTTGAGACAAAATTGAATTCGTTCACTTATTAAGATAGCTTAACTTCAAGGAAAAAGAAAAACTTTTGGGTCAGAAAGCGCATTCGATCCCTCTAGGACAAGCAAATTATGCTTTTCACTTGCGGAACACATTTTACTCGTCAATATGAGCAGACGAAAGTGGAATTTTCGAGCTCTGATTGTTTTACACCACTTATTTCCAGCAGTATAACTGTACCCCAGCAATGTACCAATGTGGGGAGTTGAATCTGTGTCTTCATGAATGCTTTAACCACTTGGCTACCCCCCACCTCATGAGTTTTTAAGCTGAGCAGAGTGATTGGGGTAGCCTAGTGGTTAAAGCGTTCAGCTAAATCACGCCGAAGACCGGGTTCGATTCCCCACATGGGTACAATGTGTGAAGCCCATTTCTGGTGTCCCCATACCGTGATATTGCTGGAATATTGCTAAAAGCGTAAAAGCCAAACTCACTCACTCACTCACTTTTAAGCTGAGCAATTGAAAATGATCTCAAGTCCTGTTATTGTGCTAGTGAGCTTGGTGAGGTTGAACAGTCTTTATTTATTTCACTGGTATGGTCTGATATGATATATGATTTATGATATGGTATGGTATGGTATGGTATGGTATGGTATGGTATCTGGTATGGTATATATGGTTTGGTATGGTATGGTATGGTATGGTATGGTATGGTATGGTATGGTATATATGATATGATATTTATATAGCACATATCCACACAACTAGTACATGCTCAAGTTCCCTTGATCAATGGATGTTTTTTCTGGCATTCTTTTAACCAACCAACTCCCTGGGGAGTATGCAACTTATGCAGCCTGTTAGAGCAGCAGTTATCACACAAGCCTCATAGTTTGATAGACACATAGTCACAGTATTTTGTCCAATGTTACCTCATGTTACTATACCCGCAACTAGGTGTCTGCACGAGTTTGTGTGTCCACCAACTGGTCACCTACCATTGGATGAGTGGGTTCTTTTAAGTGCACAGGGTTGTGTACTGCACACAATGGACCATTAAAGAGTTCAACACTATAAGGCTAAGTTGGGCATCATTGCATGGAATGCGGTTTAAGATCTGACTTCTAAGAAAATACAAACTATTTATAAATAATGAGTTCATACTTTTCTTAAAAGTGATATAGGTGGGATTTTTTAAATGAAAATTTAAGTGAAATGAGGGAGAAAGAGAAGCTTCTTCCGTCCCAAGTTTACCAACAAGCACCCCTAGGCACTAGGGCTGGGACGGGTACTCGAATCCGGGTCGGATACACCTGGAATCGAGTCCTATTTCCAAGAATCGAGTACCCGGAAAGGGAGAGAACTCTGTTATGACAAGGGCAGATAATAACTTGTCTTTTTCATTATAACGTAACACACATTTACATCATTGGTATTGTCTGGTTAATGGAGATTATCATTAACGACTGTAATTTATCTGTGCATGTGCCATGAATAGTCAAGTTACAGTAACAGTAGGAACGAAAAGTTTATTTTAACGAGCAATGTAAGTAATGGTGTTACTCTTTATATTGGTTAAACAGACGTAAATTATATAGCTTGAGATAATTTTAATGTCTTATTGACACCCTTATAATTTTTCAATAATAATCTCTGTCAAATCGCGATTGAATATTCAGAAAGTTGACAGAAGCACTGTATTCCTAACATTTCCGTGTTATCGGTTCCGATTCGGGTAAGTACATGCGGGTACTCAATTCCATTTTTTGCTACCTGTCACAGCCCTACTAGGCACACACCTGCACTTTCCATCCACTGTCAGTAGTCAAGCATGGATTACTGTGTCTGATTGATATGATGCGGAAAATTATGCAGAAAGTTAAAATGATAGAAGTGAGCAAGTTTACTCTGGTTACTCTGATGACTGTTGACATTGTGGTCTGTGAGGTCCTTTACTCTTGTCGTTGATCACTGGATTGTCTGGTCTAGACCATATAGCTGGAATATTGCCGAGTGCGGCGTAAAACTAAACTCACTCACTCCTTTACTCTTGTCAGTGTAATATACACTGGTCATCATGGGTTTAGTTCCGAGATTATTCTTTATTATTAGTTGTTGTCACCAAAGTAACTGACCTCTTGGTGTTTACTAAGGTGATTTTACATGTACATTACACCTTACATTACTGTGAAATATTATCTTACGCTAAGCATGCACTGCACTATGTTATGTAACTCAAGTCTTTTTTCAAGTAACCCAACACTCCAGGTCAGATTTTGAGTTCCATCATTGTTTCAGCTTTTGGTGTTGTTGTCATTGTTTGTTTCTCTCTCCAGAAAATGAACTGGCGGCAGTTATGGGCGATCACCGTGGGGCACGACCCATCGGTCGACTACCTTCATCCACTGGTTGCAGCGCTCCTTTTCTACATCATTGCATACAGCATCTGTTTTACATTCTACACAATCTCCCACCAACTCTTCCCCAAATCACTCAAGATCTACATCCTCGACTTCTTCAAAACCCTCATAATCTGCGCGTATCCTTACGGCCATGGACTTGTTCGCAGTTTTGCCGGACATATCGGATATTGTGCAGTGGCTGTACCCTTAGTGATGTTGACAATGCACACATTCAAAGAAGGATCACCATCACCGCTGTCTTTGTTTGAAGATTTCCTTGCCAAAAAGTTATCCCTGTTCAAGACTCTTGTGAGAATCGTTATCCAGATAGCAGCAGCATTTGCATCATTCCGGCTTGTCAACTTGATCTGGTCGTTTGAGTTTCATCCTGATCATGTGAATAGCATGAGAGCAGTGGGATGTGACACAGATCTGAAGGTTTCAATATTCATGGGCTTCCTCATCGAGATGATGGGAGTGATGTACGACACATGGCTCTCCTATCAACCTCTCTTTAGATTCTCACTCCTTGATGAAGCAGTCAAGACACTGAATGGAACCATCTTGGTTTGCCTTGGTAAGGACTGATTACATTTCCTCCTTTCATGAACTATATTGTTATTTGCCCTATGTTCCTATTGAAGAACAAAATTACAATGCATGTGCACATTTATTCTTACCAATGGAAGAAATAATGGGTGATTGTTTAATTAAAAACTACTCATCTATGATGCCTTCTGAGTGAATCTTAGTGATCTATTTTTTCATATGAGCTGAGTTAATGTTGACAACAAACAAAAGGAATGTTTTCGGGGGTAACATTTCAGAGCATAATTATTTTTGTTGAAAGTATAATCTAAATCATCCTCTTCCCACAGAGGTTACTTGTCAAATCTTCCTTCGAACCTCTGCTCTAATGCGGCCATATTTCCTGGTTCTCGTAAAATCCCCTAGCAGCAAAAAATCGCAACACAAATTATCTCCCTTCTTTCTAATTCTATCCAATCAGAACGCGTGTTACATTGACTTAGATCCAACTTGACTAATGCAAGTAAAAATGGCTCCACAAATATCCCTCCTCTGCCGGGGACTTGTGTTGATGTGACACACAAGACATTTAATGGCTAGCTTGTCCGTTGTCAACGAGGGCAGTGGACACGCCATTGATCAGCCATTGGTCGCTGATTGCACAACTAAATCTGATTGCAACCAATCACGAATCCTGAACACTCGCACCATGAAAGGGGCGTATTAGAACAGAGGTTCGTAGGAAGATATGGAAAGTAACCTCTGTGGGAAGAGAATGAAGCTAAATATATCTGTGGTTTAAGGAATCATTTTTGCAGGACATCCAGCTTGTCCATTGAATAGTTTAATATTTTCTTTATATCCTAAGGACAATTTTTCCAGAAAATAACCCTGGTCTTTCCAAATTATTAAATGGCCAGTCCTTTCCTTTGTGACTATGTGATCAATTTATCACGGCGGTGTGTAAATAGAGTCTGGGCCAGACAATCCAGTGATTAACAGCATCTACATCTACATTGATCTACTCAAATGGGATACAATGACATACATCAACCAAGTCAGAGAGCCTGGCACCCCAGTCCTGTTAGTCACCTCTTTAGACAAGCATGGGTTGCTGAAGACCAATTCTAACCCAGATCTTCACTGGTTTATTGTTAAGCAACGTAAGAGAGTCACGTAAACATTGAAGAAATAGATCATGTTTGTGTATATTGTATCGCCTCAGCTTTACTCATGTATGTATTTCATTGCATCTATTTGTATCGGATATTTACAGGACAATTTGTGATTGAGTTGGCATTATGATTTATGGTTTGATTATATTCTCACAGTGGTACAATCAACAATTATGTTTCTCCACAGGACTCCATCTGACTGGAATGTACATGCAGCCGGCAATGGCGTCTGGTTTGTCGTTCGGATGTAAAGGCACATCTGCCTGGGAACACGTCTTAGTGTACTGGGTCGGGGCATTCCTTGGTTGCTATGGTGCTATCGTCCTCAACAAGTATGTTCACTTCAGCCTTGTAAAGACAAAAAACAAGTCTGTCACCAACGGAAATACAAATGGGGTCAAGAATGGTTTACATGGAAAAAATACCAAACGGAAGAAGAGAGATTAGATTTCGTTCTGTTGTCTAATCATGGTGCAATAAGCTTTAGTTGTTGATGAGGATGTGTTTGAGTAAGTAAAGTGTCCAACCGAAATGGTGATTCTTGCCAAATGGTGATTCTTGCTTGTAAATCGTCACCAGTCATGACGAGATTATGTATCACTCATCTATTGATAGGGATGTTATTGTTCTGGGAGGATCCTGTATGTAAACCATTGTATAAAGATTTTGTTGAAGATGTAGACATTGCCCACGCACCATTACAATTTCAGCTCTACACATTTCTTGTCAAATTCATTGTGAACATGTAGTGTGCATTAACATGTTTAGAAAGAAACCTAGCAGTTTACATCTTCCTGTGTTCAAAATGAACCATGAAACTCAACAAGTCCCCATGAGTCAGGTAAAACAATGGAAGCTTGTCAACAGCTGCAGCAGCTGTAGCAGCTGAGACGTCTCACTTTCCATTTTCTTAAAATGTTGTTTGATGTATTGCTGGCACTGTTAGTTGTTGTGCAATTTTAGCCTTGTATGTTAACGTTGATTCATACAACGGTTTGATGTCACTCCTTTTTAATGTCTATTGAAACAGTTTTAAGATCTTTGTATTTAATTTATTTTTAATGAAATTTTTTCATCCATTCATTAAGACATGTCCAATGAAAGAATTTTGTAATTTCTTGGACATGTTTAACCTTTAAAACATTTTTTGATGTTTTTAGATATTTAGTCATATACTTTTACTCAATAAACTTAATTAAGTCAGAGTTTTTGAACAGCATTTAGAAGGTGAGAAGTCAGTTCCTTATTCTCCATTTTATGAATGAAGTCAATCATGTTGTTCTGTTTTTGTCATGTCTTCCAAAATAGGGGCGTTTGGGTAGCGTTCGCTATCGTCACGCCGAAGACCTGGGTTCGATTCCCCACATGGGCACAATGTGTTAAGCCCATTTCTGGTGTCCCCCGCCGTGATATTGCTGGAATATTGCTAAAAGCGGCGTAAAACTAAACTCAGTCAGTTTGGGTAGCCTAGTGGTTAAAGCGTTGGCCTTGTCACGCCAAAGATCCGGTTTCGAATCCCCACAAGGGTACAATGTGTGAAGCCCATTTCTGGTGTTCCCCGCCGTGATGTTGCTGGAATATTGCTAAAAGCAGCGTAAAACCAAACTCAGTCAGTCAGTCTTCCAAAATATATGTCAGGGATAACATTTCACGGATGGCACTTTGGGTAGTTCATTCTGTGTCATTGGCCAAGGTTGGATCTAATACTAAGTCAGTTATTTGGGGAGACTGTGGTTATCAGAGCATCCAAAACAGGCAAATCGGCAAAAAGCCGACCAGGCGATGCCATCTCAGAGGAGCGTTAACTAAACCCATTTGTTCGGGGATGATGCCGGTCACGCCATTGCGGCGTAAAGCGTGCCCTGACCAGGAGATGAGCAAAGAACGCGCATGGTGGTGTTTCCTGCTCGCCACGTTGCCGTCTGAATCAGATGGCATACGTCGCCAATAACACGTTTTCTGTTCCGGTGTTTTGTGGCCGCCAGGAACAGAGATTCGATAAGATCGAACATAAATAAGCCAAATGTTCGGCGCGAACAATGGTGCCGGAAGTCGCCAGATGCGACTATTCGGCGACTCCTGGGGACTTATGTATCGCCTGGTGTCAGGAGCAATCAGCGGTTGTTACCTCATCGAAATCACCCATAGCTGAATGGAAACTGATTCCAGTTTATCAGACGTACCGATTTCATTTCCGCCAGACAAGGCGCCCGATGGTTCAAGACTGGTTTACGACGATGGATGTTGGCTACGCCAGAAGCGGTGGGATTAAGTTCGGGGAACTCCATTGGGCGCTTCAATGGGCGCCGCCAGATGGGCAATGCCTCGCCAGGTGATGCGAAAGGGCTGGTCTCAGGGCAGACTGGATGGGATATCATTCGCGGCTTACGCTGCACCACCCGGCGGCTGTGGAACTGGATAACGACACCAATTGGGATGCCGTTATCGGGATCAATAGAAAACTCCCTGCGGACAAAGATTAAACCGCTCGACTGGTGTTATCAAAATGCTCAAAATTGCGGACGCTGGGCAGTTCGGTCGAACGCGAGAGGATCTCGAACGCTGACGGTTTTCATTGAAACATATTCAGGACCGGACTGCTCACCAGCGGATTCGCTACGCCAGGCAATGCCGACTCAACGATGATGGGTTCAGCTCTCGTCCGTATAAACTATTGCATCTCAAACACGGCAACCACATCAACCAGCATCTGGATGGATATAAAGCCGATGATGGCTTCCGCCGGAACAACCGGCACGAACAGTTCGTTGATTACACGCGGGCGTGCCGAACAGCTCATATAAAAGAATCATTATGCCGACCGGATGCCTGGAAAAAAGAACCTTCATTTTTTACGCTGAACCGGGGAGCTTTTCTTCGTTATCTGCGATCCTGACGCCATCAGGACGCATCGCCAGGCGGCACTGGATTGTTCAGCTCCGTGCAGGATGTGCTCGCTGAAGCATATTGTTCCTTCAAAACTCCCTTTTCCACCACTATTCGAACAGTTTCGCGCAATTGGGGACTTACTGAAACAGACCGAGGAACGCCGGTGTCGCGTTTCAGATGTCAGGACAAACAAAACTGGGTTGCGGCAACGCCGAAGATGCCGGACAGTTCTGCTGTAACAAATCATCTTACCGGGAACCATCGGCGTTTTCGAAGCTCGCGGTGGGTCGAACGGCAGGATACTGGTTCGCTCGGTGGCGCTAAACCGCATGCCGATTGACCTCAGGGTTCGGCTTTCAACCATTACCGACGCTCAAACGTATCTTCTCGAACAGGGGATGGATAACGCGACTGCCGGAACTCGCCAGCATCGCCACATATCGACAATATTCCACCGAACAGACAAACCGGTATCTTCGTCTCTTACGATTGAATTTTATCGTACTCCGGTTATTGATTCGTTTTGGGAGGATGACGCTAACGTGCTGTTTATTCCGTACGCTCAATGTTTTGCTCAAAGGCCGGAGGATCGTGCGCGCTGGAATTATTATTCACCGGGCGCAAATACGGTGGATTCGTTTCATTCATGTTTATCAAAGATTCATGCGATTATACAAAATCCATCTCAAATTATCGCTGATGCTGGTTTATTTTGTTTCAGCGGATCTTGTCGATTATCGTAACCAATCAACGGCGATAACCAGTTCGAAAATGGATGGTGCCGATTGATTGATGATTCGGGGCTTTATTCGGCACTTTCCTGGAACAAACGCATTGCTACGAACCATGGATTTATGGTTACCGGCCATTTATATCGTATTCGCTGATGGATCAAAAGTATTTCAATCCGGATCGATTGATCGACGGCTTTCTCTGGCTGGATCAAACTGAAATTCGAGGATGGGTTTGGGATGGAAGTGGTGTCGTTGTTCTGTCCTCCTTCCGAAAGCGGGCTTATTGCATTTTGCGTTCGAGATCGGCTATTCAGGATGGCCAGACGAACTCAAGGTTCTGAAACTGGTTCATACCATTGGATTAGGACGTTTATAAACGCGCTATATTTTGCCGAACAGACGAATTCAAAGGATGTTTCGGCATATTAACATCGTTCGTATTGCAGTTCCTCATAATCTACACTTTCCGGATCGGTCGAACGGGTTTTTCTTCTTCGTTTGCATCCGATAAATATATATCACTACAGAAGTCAATACGATATTTTGTTTTCCGTCGATACCATCTCAAAATACGATATTCTTCTTGATCATTTCAGGTTTTATTTCTCTTATTTATGATGGCCACCATATTCATTACCGGATTGATTCTGAACAATCCCTCGGATATTACCGATCATCGCCATGCGATCGATGATCAAAGCCTCATCTTCGTTGTTTCAATTCATATCGTGATCCACCGGTGGACGTATCGATTACGCTGATTGTTTACGCAATACGGACTGGTTTCGATTCTTCTCTCGTATTTCGAAGAAGGATAACAAAACGTTCTACCGAATCCATCGTCATCGGAATGGGTTTTCATACCATAAATAATCATCATTATAGTCCGGCGACAACTTCGCCAGGATTCAAACGGTTAGTTCCATTCTTGCAGTTCAGGTTTCGTGCGACGCCTTCGGCAAAGGAATAGATGATATGATTCTATTTCAGGTTCAAAGATAACCATCTTCAGTTCGCCGATTGATTCGATATCGTGGATTCGTTTCCGGATCAGATGGGTTCGATATCAAAAGTTTCAGTTCTCCATGATTCGATCGATGAACCTTCGGACGGTTGGATCTGCGATTGCCAGAATCAATATCAACCAGTTTCTTCGTTTCAAACGTAACCGTAAATCCGGATGGAAGAAGTTCGATATCTGGATGGATGGATCGTTCGTCATGAAGTAAAATCATATTGGATCCCGAAACAAGGATCGCCAGGATCTTTATTGGTCCGAGATATCGCGCGCGCGGTTATCAGTCGTGCAAAACGCCCAAACACAGTCATTTGTTTGGGAGCGGTGTGACTTGCTGTTGCGGCGGAAATGGTTTATCTCCGGGAAACAGAAACCGGTTGAAACTGTTTGTTGATGGCTAACTGGGAAGTAATTATTATGACTCTTGGAAGCAATGATGCATTCCTCATTATACGTTGTATCGGGATTGCCGACGTGAATGTTTTGCAAAATCAATAAAAGGACTTGCTTTCGAAATCCTACGTATCTTTAACTTATGACATTCGCGCGGAGACCAGTATATTATACATGGCTGATGATGCTCGATAAAGGAAAAGGGCTAAAGAATGGTGGTTTCATATAAACTTGCTTATACAGATATGGACAAACTTTATGGATGATTAACTTCTTTATTCAGGATCCGGGTTAGAATTGATCTTCAGTTACCTATGCTTGTCATAAGAGGCAACTAACGGGATCATGTGGTCAGGCTCGCTGGCCTTGTTGACACATATCATTATATACCAATGGTATGGATCGATGCTCATGCTGTTGATCACTGGATTGTCTGGTCCAGACTTGATTATTTACACACCGCTGCCATATAACTGGAATATCGCTGAGTGCGGCGTAAAACTAAACTCACTCACTCTTTATGCAGGAGATGCAACGTTTTGATACAGATTCTTGTATCATTGTCAAGGATGTATATATACATGTATGTTTACAAGAATCTGTATCTAGACATCGCATCACCTGAATAAAGACGTTGTTCGTCCATATAGTTTTTGTCCTTATCTGACTCTCCAACATCTAAAAACGCCACTCAAAGAATTAACCTTGTTTATGGTTTAGACATTAAGCACATTACATGTGTAAATGAGAAACAAGTCACTGCATTTGTGATGATACTTGTCAGATATCCTAGTACTAGGTGTGCCAGTATGTGTCCTATATGTGCCAGTAGAAATATTGAATGAAAACACAGAAATGATGGTACTATTTTTTGGTAGCAATTGAGTAATAATTCAACAGTTAATGTTTGTCATATTTGCTGTATTAATCACCAGCTCCAGTGATCACCCTAATGACCAACTTCCAGACCAATGCATGTTTGCAATGCCCCCATGCAGACTGAAAAATAACATGACATTCCACATTTTCTTGTACAGGTTACATAATTTTAATTAAAACAGCAGCACAGAAGAATATAATTGCTAAGAGATTTATTCAATACACTTTAAATGATAATGTCAAATAGGTTTGTTCACTGTAGCTCATTCTCTGAACAGTAAGATCCCTCCTTTGTTAAGTATATAGCACCCAAAGGAAATCAGGTACATAAGGCCAGGTGAGAAAATATCCTTTTTCATATATCATTTTGAAAACTAACTGCCATTGGTAAAGAATGAGCGTTTCGTTTACATATACAAATTTCCCTCCTACGCGTTATGACGATAAAGTTGAAACACACAGGAGGGAAATTTTTATGTATAGAATCTATAGAATTCAACGTGATTCTAATGTTCCATTAGCCACACACTGTGCAGGTGGTGGTGTAACCTAATGGTTAAAGCGTTTGCTCATCACGCCGAAGACCCAGGTTTGATTCCCCACATGGGTAAAATGTGTGAACCCATTTTTAGTGTCCCCGCCATGATATTGCTGGAATATTGGTAAAAGCGGCGTAAAACCTCATTCACTCACTCACTCACTCTGCAATGATGAAGTGAAGGGTTTGGTTGCTTGGTAACCACCATGGGTGGGTTCCCCTGGTGATTTTCGCTCACAGAGAGTGGCATTATGTGTTAAAACACTGGGACAACATTTGACTTAGAACAATTACTTTTGACAGTGCACAATGAGAAAAACAGAATAAGGTGGTCATGAGAGTAATGACATTTATGTTGAGTCTCTTTCACATGTACTATGTATGAAGTAGAAGATAATAAAAACAATTGAAGCCTCAACATATAAGAAATCTTGATTGTATGATTCAGACTACATGTATATCATGAACTTGTATTCATAAATCACAAATGGGTACTGGTGATATCAGGTGTTCTCAAAAAGGCTAGTGTATCTGGCTCAATTGGTGGCACACCTCACAAACACATGCAAAGGCAAGTTAATGTTTGCTATATCCAGTGTGTGGAAATAGAGTGGCCTTTTTGTTAGATGTAACATATGACCACAACAGCCTGATGGTGTCATGTTAATATAATTTAATTTTAAGACCAATACTTGTTTTTATTTTAATTTTATTTTCATGTCTTTCTCTTACTTCTTTTTATTGTTTACAGTAAATCAAGGTACAGTGGTTTCTTTATGTGATATATTCAGTAAATATAGATTTAAAATTTTGTTCAGGGATGAGATAATGTAAGAATGTGATATGATATGATATGAAAAAGATTAGGTCACTGTTATTAAGTTTGTCATTGGAATAGCAACAATTCTAATGGTCGTTTCGATATGAGAATGTATGTTTATGTATATGATGTTGGCAAGGATCCAATATTATTCTGTCTACATTTGCCTCCGTATGTGAGTGTTATGTCTATATGTTTTGGTACCATGTTTAGTAGTATCACTACTGTATGTAAACAGACATCTTCCCTGTGATGGTACAGATACCAAGGATTGCCTTTAATGCCTTTTTGAACACGAGAGAATATTGAATGTGTCAATAAAATATTTATGCACCAAATTTAAAAGTGTCCTCAAACTTTCATCTGTTTCTCTGTTGTTTAAAGCGGGACAGAAAAATTACTGCCATGTGATGGCGCCAGTAAATAATCGAATCTGGGTCAGATAATCCAGTGATCAACAGCATGGGCTTCGGCCAAATGGGATACGATGACGTGTCATTCAAGTCTGCGAGCTTGACCAGCCGATCCCGTTAGTGACAAATTACGACAAGCATGGGTTGCTGAAGACCAATTCTATCCGGGTCAGGACGGTTACCTCGACAGGTGATTCAAGACTAGTGAAAATACCATGACCACCTTCAGCATATCTTGGTGGTCGACTAATTATGTGACCATATCGTACTGGCGGTTCAGAGCTAAAATAGTGCGGTTTTGGAAATAACGCCGAAAGACACGATAAGATCCAATCTTCATACTTAGGGGACATTCCAAATCGTGATTTGTGTTCTTGCTGCCACTGGCTATTATTACACTTGATCTTGGCCAGCACTCCGTCAAGACTGGGAACAGGTCAAAAGGGCCAAAGGTCAAAGGGCCAAAATTGAAAAATCAAAAGGCCCAAAGAAACGTCAAAAGGGCCAAGGGAAAGTCAGAAGTGCTTGATAATCTCGGTGACATGTACCTGTTAAACTTAAACAAACTATTTATCTCATTGACAGTGTAAAATTGCAATGGTTGTGGCACCTTTTTGTTGAATATCCTCTACTTATTTATGATAGTATATATGGCATACCAGCTTGCGCTGTGACGGTTATGGTGAGGAGAAACTTACAGACTATTATCAGTACGGGATGACACCGATCCTTCAATTGTTTCAGTGACAAGCTGCATAGAGGAACTTAGTGCTTAGAACCACAAATGTTCAGTGTTTTTTCCTCTCATAGAAATCGAAAATCATTAAAGATTTAGTTTGGGATGATTTGTTTTAAATGGGGATGTACCAAGCCATCATGAAACGTATAATCTCTTCGATCAAGAAACGCATTTAATAATATATAGGAAAAGAATATTTTAAAATGATTTACGTTTGTTTCAATTTATGTAAAAGTTTCAAAAGATAAGTCCGTGTACGATCTCTCCTGTTGTTATGATGTTGAGTGGTTCCAATATTTTGTCCGTCGCATTATGTACCATGAAGATGTTTGAAGGTTTGAATGATCCATGCCATATCAACTGTTTCTTATATTTTCAGATGTAAATCTCACAACGATCTGTGCTTAATCATACATGACACCCCATTATGTACTGTCAAATAAGTCAGGGTTGGGGGTATTATATTCGGTCACCTTTTGCTATTCCTTTTCACATTCATTATAAAAGGATATATGGCTTAGATCCAGAAAGAACCTAGAAGGAAATCTAATGCTGAATGAGAAATGTAAAACCTATTAACTCATTTACCAACCAGGGTGCCGTTGTACAAAGCGATCTTAGCGCTAAGGTGACCGTGACTCCTTGACATAGGCTTAAGGTAGTCTTAGCGCTAAGGTTGTTTTGTACAACACCCAGAGACCCCATCAACAAAACGTTCACAGCACTATGCCACTTGCATTGTAAGCCAATGATAAAGAATAGGGTTAGATGGGTTGTAATGTTACGAACGCTTTGTGGATCGGGACCCAGAAAGTTATCAGTAAGGACGCGTAAACAATACATTCACATAAACCGTTACAAAAGTTGGTCTCGAACAATGATTGTACCCCTGAGTGGGTATGTAAGTTAACCATTAGATGGCTTCGAATTTCTGGTTGAACTTGGAATATATAGCCAGCAACCAATGGGGTGATCTCAATCCCGCTGTGGTACCGTGCATGCAGCACAGTTACCGAACGTCCTTATGGACCCTTTGGTTGCCGGTGATAAGTAACTGCAAAGCTGCATCCTTTTTGCCTGCTTGCTGGTTCGCCATAATCTGGATAAGCATCTTTCATTTGCAATGAGTTAGATATTTACATTCATCAATATTTTATAGCGAGTGAGTTTAGTTTGACGTTGCACTTGGCAATATTCCAGCTATATGACGGCGGTCTGTAAATAATCGAGTCTGGACCAGACAGTCAAGTGATCAACAGCATGAGCATCGATCTATGCAAATAGGATACGATGACATGTGTCATCCAAGTCAGCGATCCTGACCACACGATCCCGTTAGTCGCCTCTTACTACAAGCATGGCTTGCTGGAGATCAATTCTGACCTGAATCTTTATGGGTATCAATGTTTTATAAAATATCGTTGTCACTATATGACTGAAATAAGAGCCAAGTGATTTGATATTCGCTCACAACTAGCACATATGCGTTTCAGACAATCGGTATTAACGAGTAATTCGAACTGGAAAGACAAAAGCCGTAAAAGCATACTTTCTAAATGAGTCAATCAATCATAAGTTCTTGCCTTTGAAAGCGTCATGGCACCGAGCTTCATGGTATTCTGTCAGACACTCCTGGAAACTAACAGAGTCTGAGCTGAAGCATGTATGCAACGTCACCATGCTTGGGGTAAGTTTTACTACGACTTAATGATTCTGAACGGTTATTTTCGCCAAACATTGTACAACAAACTGCATTTGAACATGTAACTGACCCGTGAAGATCCGGCCTAAAATTGGTCTTCAGCAACCCCTGCTTGTAGAGGCGACTAAAGGGATCGGATGGTCAAGCTCGCTGACATGTCATCGTATCCCAGCTGCTAAATCGATGCTCATGATAGCAGTTACTATAAACAAATATGTACTTGTATCATTTAATTTATTCATGTTTGTTTTTGACAAAATTTACATTTTCCATCTCAGAACAGCAGTGTACAGTTTTGAAAATAGTTCCTTTAAGATAGATACAATATTATTCTCATGACTAACTCAAAAGGAAAATTTAAGATATTATCTATAAATTGTAGAGTCTTAAATAATAGTTTCAAGGGAAACACTTTTTCAGGTTTTTAAAGAATAAAAAGGCGCATATTTATTGCTTGCAAGATGTGAATTTCTCAGGTGACCAAGAACAAATCCTAAACCAGCAGTGGGGTTATAGAGAATGCTACATTAGTCCATTTAGAAGTAATGCAAGAGGCACAGCTATCTTATTTAATGATACCTTTGAATTTAAAGTACATCAATGCAAGCTTGATAAAGAAGATGGTAACTATGTAGCAGCAGATATTAACATTGATGATAAGATATTTACTTTAATCAATCTCTAAAGCTTTATTCTGATAAACCTGAGTTTAATGGGAAAATAAAAGAAATTGCTGACAATTTAACAGGTGATAAACTTATTATATGTGGAGATTGGAATTTTGTTTGAGACCCTAGAGATACCTAAAATTATAAACATATATATAACTGTCGAAACAACTGATAGTTTAGACCTTAAAGACTCATGGTGAAAGTTTTTATCCATCAGCTCGAAGATTCACCTGGCGACAACGAACACCATTAAAGCAAGCTCGTTTAGACTATTTTCTAGTTTCCTATAATATTCTCCAGTTAATTGAGGAAAGTGATATCAAACCTAGCATAAACTCAGATCACTCTATAGTGTCTTTTACAATTTCACTTTCATACAAAGGGGAGAAGGATTCTGGAAATTCAATTATTCAGTACTATGGGATATGTAGAAAAGATTAAGAAAACAATAAACTACACCGTTGAACCATACGAAGACAAAACCGTAAAAGATGAAAATATGTTTACAATAAATGATCAGTTATTATGTGAAATGTTACTTTTAAATATTTGAGGAACATCAATACATTTTTCATCCACTCGTAAAAAAAAATATCTACCTTTGGAATCTAATCTAAAACAGAAACTAAACGAAATTGACATTAAACTGGGAGACGTAGCTAATAGACAGTCAGATGTGTTACTAGAAGAATACAAAGCAACTTAACTTGAATTAG
This sequence comes from Haliotis rubra, assembly GCF_003918875.1. NCBI lineage: Eukaryota > Metazoa > Mollusca > Gastropoda > Lepetellida > Haliotidae > Haliotis > Haliotis rubra. The sequence continues at coordinate 1,189,516 of NW_025764937.1, read as the reverse complement.
GAAACTTACATAAATAGAAACACAGAGCTCCTTTATTAAATCAAAAGCCAAGTGGATAGAACATGGAGAAAAAAACATGTAATTACTTTTTAAAATTAGGAAGTAGATATTTTCTGAATAAATCTATATCAGCTCTTGAAAACAACAGATGCAAGTGTTTTGGTTAATATAATTTTATATTTATATTTTTTTATACGAAAACCACGTGGGTTTGTTTGTTTCGGAAGCAAAATTTGAACGCGGGAAAGGATAGCACGTTATAACTGACACGACGAAGCGTTGACATCATCAGCGCGAGGTGGTCATAGGCCGTGAGCGTTACTTCACTTCCATTGCGGATCACAGCCAGGGAGCACGGGCCCCGACAAAAGTTATTCCATATCGAAATTGGGAAAGTGGGAACACAAAAGAGAAAGTAGATAATTTTATTACTAATTAATATGGGTGCGTATCAAATCTTCAAATTTATGTTTCTATAGATTAGATATAGAGGTTAATACTAAAACACTCGGTGGTATTATCTTTCAGCCCGATAGACTTGCTCATTTATATATAGGTGCGCATCTAACAGAGACTGGATTATTATTAGATTAGATGATTAGACTTCTATAGATTAGACATAGAAGGTTAACGAGCCATACAGTTTATAAGCCAATTACACAGAATGCCGGGGCAGGAAAACGTGTTAATTGTTGGACGTTCCTTGATGAAGCGTTTGTAGAAGCACATCGGCTTCGGGCATGATAGGTTAAAGTATGAGTTTGGATTTGATGATCGGAGTATTAGCCTGTTTGGAGTTGGGGGACTAACGTTAGGCAGATTGAAAGGTGAGTTTAAAGTGCGTTTCCTTTACACACTAGAGGAAATGAATCCTGAAATCGTGATAGTTCAGCTTAGAGGTAACGAACTATGTAGGTCAGGCGTTGACCCAGTTACATTAGCAGGAGAGTTCGAGGACATTTTTGGAGAGTTGAAAGAGCAGTACAAGATCATCAAATTGTACATTTGTGAGGGATTTCCCCGAATGTCGGCAGGGCCATCGTTGCTAATTACGAGGCAAAAAGGGTACAATTCAGTATCTCAAGGTAGTACTGCCAGAGAGAGAGGGATGAATTTATGGAGGCACAAGAAAATCTTCAATTCCTCTTTAACAATCTTTAACACAAAAACTTTATAAAAAAGAAAATAATAAATGAAAACATTGAAGCAAGTGTTTTGGTAAATGGTTTTACAAGTCCCTTCTTTATGGTTACAAAAGGTTGTCGTCAGGGGAATCCTATAGCACCTTATCTCTTTAAATTATACGTAGAAATCCAAGCAATAATGTTAAGGAATTATAAGAATATAACAGGATTAGAACTAGGTAATATATATTCGCTTTCAGCACAATTTGCAGATGACACCACTCTCAGTTTAGATGGATCAGAAAAAGCTCTACTCTACAATGAGTACATTATCTTTTTTGCCAGATTTTCAGGATTAAAAATTGATATGGATTGGTTCCAAAAAGACATCACGATGCAAACTCTGTAAAGAGTCTAAGTTGGACTGAACACAAACACAGTTTAAGCCATTAGGTATTGAATTTGATATTGATTTAGAAAATACGGTTAAATTTTATGAATAAATTAGATAACATGGCAAAGAAATGAAACTTTGGACAAAGAGAACTTTTAACACCAATGGGTACAAATATCGTGTTAAAATCATTATTACTACCTAAACTAAACCATTTATTCAGCAGTATACCAAGCCCACCTAAACTGTCATAGAATCTTTAAAACAAAATGTTTTCATTTTCTTTGGAAATATAAACCAGATAAAGTCAAGAGAGATACAGTGTCATTACAGTCTAAGTATGGTACCACAAGTGTACCCGTACTAGAAAACTTTATTGCAGCTCAGAAACTTTGTTGGATCAAAAGACTATCTGTTAGTAAGTCCAAATGGGCATGTTTCTTTTATGATCGTGTGGTGGAGGTAAATGTGCCATAGATATTTGGACAAAATTTACTGAATGGAGTAAAGGATACATAGAAGGTAAAACTCATTTAAGTGAAGAACATATTTTATTTGGAATTTAAAGGTAAACATAATAATCCTCTTAATGTAGTTATAATTATAAGCAAATACATGTTGTATAATGTAATAAGAAAGCAGTGAAACCCAATTTTATATGGTTTTAAAAGAAATAGTAAAATATTATGAAATTTCAAAATTCATTGCGTTCTCTAATTGTGACTATGCAAGTTTTAATTCTTTCTGGTCATCCTTCTATTTACATGCTATAACTGACTGACTGTATATGTACCTTGTATGTATGTGTACTATATATAAGAGGTAATGTACACACTATGTATTTAAATCAACACTATTCACTGTACACATTAAATAATTTCAATTGGAGAACATGAACATGCTGTAATGGATATTGTAACATAAAAATGGAAATGGAAAAAAAATGATATCAGTGAGTGGATTGTCTGGTCCAGACTCGATTAGTTACTGACCGCAGTCATATAGCTGGAAAAGTGCTGAATGCTGGGTTAAACTGCAAAACAAAAGCCTAAAGCATGTATCTGATTGATCTTTCAGGAATCACTGATATATTGTTGCAAACATACATCTGTTATCATCTGAAATGTTCAAAGCACATCTTCATTTTATCTCAAAGTTAGTTTTGTTTGCTGGTCGACAAAATATTCAATAATATCTTGAAAGAAAAAGTTCCTCTAAAGCTAAGCACGTGTTAGGTCCAACAAGAAACACGCAGAACAGGTGGGCTTGTCATCGCTTATCGTTTGTATTGTAAATGCAAATAAAAGTCAATATGATATTTATTGATAATAATGGGTTTATAGTAGCATAAGTTTATCATTGTCCTGATATCGAAGTTAAGATGTTGAAAAGAAATGATGTTTAATCTTACACTTATCTTAAATTAGGCCAAATGTGGCCAAATGTAAATTCAACAGTTGTAAACAGCGTGAATGCTCTATTTTCGTGAATTTGTAAGCTCACCTCCTAACCTTGTAGCCTTTAAAGATGATAAACACGAAATGCACGTGTGAAAAGCAAATTCATGATGACATTCGGTGCATGTTTTCTTAAACTGAACCCGCGCATTGAATGTGAGCTGGAAAAACAAATTAAACGTTTCTTTGTAATCTTTGTTTGAAAATGCCACGCAAATCAAGAACTTCAACGTGCTATTTGAGAGGCCTGATGCTGGTGAGTCTGTGGTCGCAGTTGCAAGAGCCTTAAATTACTCACAAAAAACAATATTTTATCTTAGGATGAGAGTGCATCAAACCGGAACTGTCACGTGTCACATGTAAATGCTTTAAATCTGGACCGAAAGAATGAGACAGTCAAACTGCCGGCCGATTGTGTCGGTATAACTTTTATGTTTGTGAACTTACAAGTTTTTGGTTCATACGATTGCATTCAGCACCAAACAAAAATGGTCTGAAATAAAGGATTTATACAAATTAAGCAAAGGGGTAGCTGAAACGGTGATTTCTTATATGCGTTTGAACAGGTCACGTGTCAACGTGCAGATATTCCACCTTAGAAACTCTTCAATCAAACGTACGAAATCCGCACTGACATTCAATGTCAATCTTTCAAGAACTCTTTAATAGCACAAAACAACGTAAGCAGTTGCAACTCTATTAACATGATACCTTCATCAACTTGGGTATCGAGGTTAGGTCAGCATAACCTGTATTGGAATGCACTAGCCTCGTAGACGACACTCGCATTAGACTAAGCGAGCGGTTACTGTTGACTTGTCGATGTTCTGCACCAGGTCAACACCTGGACAATATCTACTTGTAGGGAATGTAGAGATGTTTTTGTAGGCCATGAGCCATGAGCTAAAAATTGACATATTGGTACCACTTAGAGGGACCAAAAGTTTTTTATATTCCTTTATGTCGCTCTATATAAAAAATGTGATGGACATCTAAATGTGGTTGTTGGAAAGCTTCTTGATATTCCTGATTGCTGACAAGAAGATTGAATGAATTGACCTTTCCTCTGCCTCCAAAAGAACTGACAGTATCACATCCAGTGTATGCGTGTAGTCCAGGAAGGGCCTTGCAAACGCTTTGACCAAACGTCGCAGCAACTTTCTTGATATCATTGAATCTTTGGCTATTGTTTGTGCCAGCTTTGCTGTAAATATTAGTTGCAATGTCACAGCTCTTTGCAAAGGACAATACCAAAGACATATGCGTCACCTGAGGAAATGACAACTGATGAGGATTCTAAAGATGCCTGTTTAGCATGCAACAGCATCCGCGTGTGTGCTTCGTCTTGGGTAGTTGACATGGATTCAACTTTAGCTGAAGGTAATTCTGTAGCATTTGCTTCCACATGTCACATACAGTATTCTATTCAGTTGGGCCCTGAAATGAGGACGCTGCCGGTCAGGAGCAATGAACTGGATGATATTGGTTTTGCTTTCTGGTGAAGTAAGAAGCCGTCTCCACTGTCGTATCTTGTGTCCTGAAGCAATGTTACAGTAGACTAGGCTGTTCTCTAAACCCCGGCTAACTCGCTCTGCTGACTTGATGGAATTGTTATGGTACACATCAAATGCCACATCAATGCGGTAGCTTCTTGTTGTCTTATGTTGGCTGATGTTATAAGTGACTGTGCCAGTTCCCCGAACGTCTTGTTTTCACTATGGGTTTTCTGTACTAGACTCATTCCATCTATGATGCATGTTAAGGGTCCAGGAATTACCTCTGGTGATGGAACATATTTCTCAAGATGTCTTGCTTGAGCTGCTTTGTTGGCCTTTTTCATTGTCCAGACGCAGTTACCTTGTGCCCATGGTAATAGTTCGAGGGGCAATCTGGTACCTTCTGCACGTCCAATTCCCTGCTTTGTCTGGCTCTTTCTTTCATCAGAAAATTGAAGGTATGCCTCCACTTCTAGCTGATTGGCTCGCTGACGATCTTGAGCAGCATCTGTCCGAGAGCAAGACCCTGTCGATATGCTGATCAGACGAGATGGGCAGCTGTCAAAGGGGTTGGCCCATTCATCTTTCATCAGATTAACAATGGGTTGAACATCAGATTCATCCTTGACTATCCTTGAATGTTACAAGTCATGGTGACTAAAGTCAGGTGCCTGAATCTCTGTGAGTCTTCTCAGCTGGCTAAGACTTATGCTTCTGTGTTCTGTGGTAAGATAGTACCTACTCACTGCAGATGACTTGATGCTGTTGCTCAAGATCGTCCTCGAGTCAAACAGCTAAAGGAGGAGGCATACTTTCAATTTTCTGATGAAAGAATGAGCCAGGCAAAGAAGTTTTACGATCCTCTTCGAAAACAAAGTATGAAAACATTTACTCATGTCATCTGCCAAAAGATGAAGACAGATGATGCTGGATGACATGACCTCTTACTCCAGGTGCTGTTCATGAGTTTATTTCTTGCAAGTGCACAACATTCTGTAAACTGTCAAGTTGTCAATGCCTTACCAATGGACTGAAATGCACTGTGGTATGTCGGAATTAGACTTGTGACAACATGGTATACGAGGACCATGACATGCCGGAGAGTGACACTGATGATGTTTATGATGCGGAACAGTGACTATCACTACACAGTTTAAAGAATTTGAAGGTTCTTGAGATAGCTCTTGACGGTATGTCGTTAGTAGTGACGCACGTGGTCCAGTTTAAGATAAAAAAATATACCTACGGCACGTGATCGGTTTTGACCAATGGGTAGCCGACATTTCTGTGCAAGTCAAGATAAGGCCCTGTACTGACGTTCCAGCAAGACAACGCTCGACCGCAAACGGCAATTCTTACACAGAATTTTCTATGAAATGCCAGTATTCAAGTTCCGGATTGGCCGTCACGTATCCCCGACCTCAATCTTATCAAACATATCTGCAACGAGCTGGACCAATGTGTTCGTCAGCAAGTTACTCCACCACAGGCTTTGCAAGATCTTCAACGTCATGTTGAGCAATGGCGACGTCTTCCTCAGGATAGGTTTACTAACGTTCAATGAGGAGACGTTGTGTCACTGTAAAAGACACTAGAGGAAACCACAACCCTTACTGAAGACCTCAATCGAATTGTTATATTCTTAGAGGGGTGAATCTCCAGGCAAGAAATACATATGTTACTCACCTTTGGTTACTAAGAATTACAGCAAATGTGGTAGACTTTCGTCCCACCACGACCGTCGTGATATATGCAGGTAGTGGGAGTCTAAATGCACGTTTGCCACCATAAGTTTTATCTGCTCAGCTCTCTCTTCTCCTGCGTTGGAACAATACACGATGGCTGTCAAAGGCAAGACAAGAAGTTGGCCAAGAAACAGCATCATATCTGAGGAGTTAGACAGGCTCTCAACCCAGAGAAGCAGATATTCCTCCTTGGAATGTAGTGAGAGTACAACAAAATAGCAGATGGAATCCAGTAGTAACACAAGAAGATGCTCCTCGATCTTATCAGATACAGACATTTGATGGGAAAACCTTTAGGAGAAAACAACGTCACCTTCTGAAGACTTAAGGTGATATTGTTGCAGATCGTCAGACGCATACACCCGAAGCAGACGACGCAGAAGCCGTTATCACCGACAGGACCACTGATGACCAGCTATTGGTTAACTGTCGACTCGGGTCAGCCATCTCCCACCCGAACGTCCAGTGGTAGAGCTGTTGAACGACCTCGCAGATTCGATGACCTGATGAACTGTGATAATTCATGTGCATAGTATACATGCGTGTTTCATAATCATACAGTACAACCAGAAATTATTGAGAATTTAAAGATTGTAATTTTTTAACTTCTTTTCACTCATTACTCACGTATTAATGTGAATATTTGCAGAACATAACTCCAGATTTAAAGGTGAACAGTTAGTATTTTGTCAAGTCACCATGGGCAGCAATGCAGGCTTCAATGCGGCGGGGCATACTACTGATCAAAGAAGTTAGAAAGTCGTGGTCCATGCTGTCCTAATATCGGATCACCTCTTCTTTCATTTCAGCAATATTTGTCAGATTTTTCTTATTGACACTTTCCTTCATAAGTCCCCAAACATTTTCTATTGGATTTAGGTCAGGGCTATGGCTTGGCCAATCAAATAATGTCATATTTTGGGTCGGAAACCAGGCCTGTGAATGCTTTGAACGATGTTTTGGGTTGTCTCCATACAGACAGCCACAGTTCCTCTATCAATCATATCCAGCCTTACGTTTTCAAAACTCCTTCGTTTGTTTTAGAAACAAGAATACCGAGGCGCCTCCTGTCACCGACAGTCAATTTTCTGTCCCTACCTGCGCCTCCCTGGTGCTCAATGCCATATCCATTTGCAATATTTTTCAAAACACTATAAACAGTGGACAAAGGGATGCCTGTTCTACTTGAAATCACTTTAGCTGATCTGATGTCCTTGTTATAATACTCTAAAATCAACTTCCTCTTCTCTAAATCATCCATACTGAGGATCACTGAAAATGTCGTCTGCTAGCAAGTAAACAAAGGGGGATAACTCTTCACAAACTAATGAAAAAGGATTAACGGAGTTGACTCTCTTGAATGAAACCAAGCACTTGATAGCTGGTCAAGGTTGTTTATACTAGAAATCCAATTAAACATATTCCTAAACTTCTCAATAATTTCTGGTCATACTATAAAACTATATATGTGTTATTACTTGTAAAATGCTATAGTACACCTATATTCAACACATTTCAATATTAATTTATATGCATATAAGTTACTGCTAAGCAGTTATTTTCGAAGGGGGTTGCAATGATTGTATAATTAGTTGTAGGCTAGCACGATCGCCAAGTAAAATGCGCTGTGGACTCTCGATGTACAAGTCAGTTCTGAAAGTAAAGTCGTGATGACTGGTCGTGAACAACCGTGCGAACATAACAAATGACACAGAACGTTCAACTATCGAAGTTCTGTTTCATGATTTTTTCGTAAAAATTGCAAGATTTAGTAAGTCTGTTAAAAGCGCAAACATGAAACATATATATTTTTCTATCTTAAAAAACATTTGAGAATATAAGTGAAAATGATATTTTAAAATGTATTAGTTTTGTCTCAATTTATATGAAAGCTTCAAAAGACAAGTACGTGTAAGACCTCTTCTGTCATTATGATGTTGATAAGTGCTCCCTGTATTGTGACTGTCACATTATTTGTCATGAAGACTGATTGCTTTACATTATTCAGTTCATACGAACTGTTTATATTATTTGTAGAAGATATACATCTTAGAAACATCTGTGATATATCATATAATTTTACATTAATTATACAATTATAAATTAGGTACTGTCAAATAAGTCAGGCTCGTGGGTATTATTTTCTATCACCTTGTGCCATTACTGCTACACATTAATAATAAACTACCCAAAAAAAGAAACGCATAGTCATTTCGTATTTAAAAAAAAATCAATTAATGAACTATTGTGTTCAAAGAATCGTCAAAATATACCAAAATTGTTGATAACTTTGTTTTACACAATTGCACAAGTGAAAAATCGACTTTACCTGAAAATGTTGATTTTGATGAGATTTCTCAAAGAGCATGCACTGTCTGGCTATAAAAATCAAGATTACTTTCGGAAATCGGCATTCGTTTTGAAGGAATTTCAAGGTCAAATCACTACGCCACGTCTTGACGCTGCGACACGGAACATCGCCATTGAAAGATTGCACCCTGGAGATTACCAATCTTCTGTTGCCAGGCGTCTGAATGTTAGTCTGAGCACGACATCACGGCTTGCAGCTCGTTACAACCAAACAGGTATAACCGATGACCGTCCCCGTACAGGAAGGCCTCGAGTACATCCGGGTAGTACATTTGCGTGATCGTTCTGCCACGGGTGAGAGCACAGCAGCCAGGGTGCCTGGACATCGGAGAATATCCGGTCATACAGTACGAAACAGGTTGAGAGAGATTGGACTGAGAGCCAGGAGACCCGACATCGGAACCATGCTTCGTGGTCACAATCGCACTCAACGTCTCCGTTATCTAAAATTATCCACTTGGATGTATAGACATTTCCTTCCCTAAACTGATGTAAAAATTCATGTACTAAAGTGTACACAACATTTTCACAACATATTTCTGGGTTGTGCGTTTCTTCTTTTGATAATATACATGCTTTATCTCATCAGTAAGCCAATGGTAAAGGAAAGAGTTACGTTAGGTCGTAGCATTACCAACGTTTTGTGGATTGGGACCCAAAATATGATCAGTTAAGACGCGTAAGCAAAGCATTTACATAAATCGTTACAAATGTTAGTAACCCTTGCACTCGCGGTACAGATACTGAACACGCCTCTCGAACCGAGTCCAGAAAACCAGTCAGCCCTTCGCCAAATTCTAGGAAAAGCGAATGGGTGCTACTAAAATGGAATGGATTTTCAAATTCTGCAATTCGAAATTATGCACTGAGCTAGTGTGCTCTATTACGTGTAAAAATGTTTTGAATTGAATGTTTATCAGTTTATTATCGTTTTTGATCATAAAAACATAAAATGTGTTCGAATTAGATATTTATAGAAAACTCGATTTCCGTATTAACTAGAGCAGGACAATTTGCTACGGATATGTTCATTGGTCATTTGGAATTGCCAAAATACAAAGAGATTAAGTATTACTGGCTGAAAGTTCATTTTGAATTATCAAAGTGTATATTGTAAATTTCACCTGAGCGACAAATTCAGCCTGATTTTTAGGTTGAAGGCGTTTGCGCCAACCAGTAACGGCAGACCACACATTTATCGAGTTGTACAGCAATATCTTAATAAAAACAATGTTAATGTGTTAGCTTAGGGGCTAAATGTTTATATTTTAAATGGTGTTCTTGCGTTTTGGTAGAACGCGTCAACGCTTTCAATGACTCCACATTCACCTTCCTATCTCTACTTTCAGTCTCTGACCCGTTAAGATCCGGGGTAGAATAGGTCTTCAGCAACCCATGTGCTTGCCATTAAAAGGCGACTATCTTGTCGTAAGAGGCGACTAACGGGATCGGGTGGTCAGTTTCGCTGGCTTGGTTGACACATGTCATCGGTTCCCAATTGCGCAGATCGATGCTCATGCTGTTGATCACTGGATTGTCTGGTCTAGACTCGATTATTTACAGACCGCCGCCATATAGCTGGAATATTGCTGAGTGCGGCGTAAAACTAAACTCACTCACTCACTCACTTTCAGTCTCTCTACACAGACGTCCATCATTCTCATGGCCACTGTCTGTCTGTGTGTCATCCCTCTGACGCTGCAGGAGGGTGGTGACGACTGTGTTCCTCCAGTCCATGAAGTTGTCCCTATGAAAGATCATGACTACATCCGGGCTATTGCTGAGTCCTCCATGTACGAGTGTGCAGCTGAATGCAAACTCTTGCCGCTTTGCCTGGCCTTTACCTTTGACGAAGAGCAACGCGCATGTCAACTCCGAGGGAAAACTGAGCCCAGCTTCACTGTCGGCAGTGGCGTCCTCTTCAGTGACATACCACAGTGGAAAATGGTTTGTATGAAGTGTTACATGTACAGCAATCAATTATGTCACTTCTGTCTCATCTGGATCCAACCTGTTTGAGTGAGTGAGTAAGGATGTTTCTTCGTCAATTTCAACAATATTAAAGCAATACCAGGGCGAGGGACACCAGAAAATATCTTCACACATTGTACCCATGTGGGGAATGGAACCTGGGTTTTGTGTTCTAAGACGCATCGACGTGTTTAAATTTGTGATAAAAACATGCATCGACCATATCAGCGAGCCTGAGCACCCGATCCCGTTAGACAGCAAGAATGGGTTGCTGAATGCAAGTATAACCTGGTGGATGAAGAAGATAACCTACCTCAGAATGACGGAACCAAACTTTAGTCTTTTGTGTTGTCAATTGGACGCATAGATATCAAGTGCTGTCGACGTCGATGTTCTGCTCCCAAGGTTAACCTCGTGGATGGACGTCTTGAAAGGATGGCATAGATACGTAGACATCGTCTGACTACTTCCTAATAACTCATGTCAGGGATTGCTTTGAGGATAACCCCTAGGTACCATACCCTGTCCGCTATAAATACCATACCCTGTACGCCATAGGTACCATATCCTGTGGGCATGGATGTGTTCTTTCGAGCTTCTCACACAAATGCTCTGAACCATGATACCCCAGTATCGAATCGTCCAACCATGACACGTGTGCAGCCTGGTTACATGTTAAATCTGTCTACGGAAATTCGACCTGGTGGTGTATTTAGATATACAATGCAATTCCTGAGGTAAATCAGCGATGCGTGTATACAATTTGTGTGATTTTACTTACAATTTGTAAATGTAATTCGGTATTGCTGCTGCGTAGTATTTAAATTCTTTTGCCCTTCAGCCAATGACCGGAGCCTGTAGTCAAACTTTCTGTGACCAACATCCCCTGTGCATTGTGGGAAGGTATGGCAAACCGCTGTGTGAGAGTTCTGGTAAGTATACAATGAAAAGAAATGTGTATAATATTTTGGTTACGTAGTCTTGAAAAAACGTACACACGTGTTGACAACCATTGTTTTCCAAGCACATGGTCCTCATCATGTTCCTATCAATCATATCCGTACCAAGGTACTCCACGTACTCAGTAGTTACCCGTGTAAGTCTCCAACAGCTTGCTTATTAGAGCAGTGAGTTTCTCGTAAGTGTCTTGAATGTCTTCACGCATTTACAACGATGGCGCGTACTCGCTCCTCACAACGGCGGTGTTCACTTAAGCCTCCATGCAGTTGCAATTTACAACAATTTTACAAGAATCTGTATCGAAACGTCACACTCATAAAATAGAACAAGTTGTTATCCATAAAGTCCGTTCAATGTTGTACTTCTATAAGGCCACTAAAGGAAGTACACAGGCAACAGACCTGCAGATCACCTTCAAGTAAGAAATTAAGATCTTAATGTCTCCAAATGAACAACTTCTCTCGAGGGTGACACTGCTACAAAGAGGCGTACATCAGACCGTATTACCCGAGGGAGAAGCATACAACGTATTTATCATACCGCCATGTTAAATGTACAAACTATCATTTTCTTTTATTTTAAAGATCGCTACCGACCATATGACATGTAAACAAAATGGCGTCTGCCCTTCGACTGGATTTATTAAATCAGTGAAACATATTCTGACAAGGTTACCACTGCTATAAAAATGGTTAATTATGTTTAAGTTGAGTGTGCAAACGATTCAATGTATAAAATAGTTTAAATAAATCTGTGAATGTTGGTAAAATAAATCTGTACATAGTGAACTCAAAAACAGCTTTTAGAACTCTGGACACTGCGTGCGTCATATTATGACGTCATACGACTGTTAGCGATACAGCTTCTCGGCAGAGAGTTTGGCGGTTACCGTGGCTGCGGGTAATATTTTTTTCCAGTTGTCACCCTCCTGGGAGGGGTCACATTCCTACCCAGAGTTCCATGCGGCAAGCCAGCATAGTACCTCTGCCACAGGCCAGAAAAATGTCACGATTCGTCACATCTTGCACCGTCCATTCAATATAATGTACAGATTTCTTTTACTTTTTTGTTGTTGACGAGTCTACACATCAAACTAAACATCTTTAATAGAATGGTTGAGTTTCACTGAGAAAATATCCAAAAACATGTAACACTATTTCGATTTGCGTAGCGATCCTTTCTTTACATAGGTTGTACGGCTCCACGTGCTCTCATCGAAGCCGACGGAGAGCAAACGATACAGCCAGTTTGATATTTCCATATTTACTGTCATAGACCTAACTGTCGCAGTTGTGGAAGAATATACATGTAAGCATGTAAAACATTATGAAGAGAGCGCCGAAAAGCTTTCGTGAGTCCAGTCTCTTCTTATTATGAATATGCGCGTTTGATTACAAACAAGAGAAACCTCCGGTCACGTGATATGCAAATAAGCCTGTGGCAGTGATGTTATGTTAAGTCATTGCTGTGCCGGAGTGTGGGGAGGGGTGACACGGAAACTTGTTAAAGGTAAAATAAAGAGTGATGACGCTCCTTCATATGAAAAGAGGCGGAATCTTCGAAAATGATGCTCACTGAAGATGATCGATGACTCACCTCATGGTGCCTATCCAATACAGCATGCGAGTGTTGAGACTATTGTGAAGAATGAACTGAAAATTATAAAGGTTTCGACGCTTCTGACTCCAGATCAGAATCTTTCCAGGTTCATCATCTCTCTTCAGAATGTACGTCGTCTCGATTGGTTCGTTGGTTTGTTGTTTACAGACCGCCGCCATATAGCTGGGATATTGCGGAGTGCGGCGTTAAACAACAACAACAAAAAAATATTAAAAAAATCAAGTTCCAATCCGAAGAAAATCCTAGCTAACCTAATCATATAAAATTCGTCCCGATGGAAGGTCAAACACATGATCTTCTCGGTGTAAGATATTTGTCTGTCTAACACCGACTGATGACGGTTGAAATTAGCATCTGTGTTGTGACCACGAACTGTCAATTCGTACATGCATATTTTTCACAACGATAACATTCTGCAACCTTCGCAACCCTATACTATACTAGTCTCATCGACGTCAATTGTGTTCCTCAAGATCCACCTACTATTCCCAAGGATATCATTTGGATTACCACGCACGTCACTTGTATTCCTCACCACACTCATACTATTCTCAACGATGTCGTCTGTGTTCCTCACCTCGCGCATACTATTCTCAACGATGTCGTCTGTGTTCCTCACCTTGTACATACTATTCTCAACAATGTCGTCTGTGTTCCTCACCTTGTACATACTATTCTCAACAATGTCGTCTGTGTTCCTCACCTTGTACATACTATTCCCTACGATGCCATCGTGTTCCTCACCACGCACATGCTATTCTCAACGATGTCATTTGTGTTCCTCACCACGTGCATACTATTCCCAACGATGTCATCTGTGTTCCTCACCACGCTCATACTATTCTCAATGATGTCATCTGTGTTCCTCACCACGCTCATACTATTCTCAATGATGTCATCTGTGTTCCTCACCACGCTCATACTATTCTCAATGATGTCATCTGTGTTCCTCACCACGCTCATACTATTCTCAATGATGTCATCTGTGTTCCTCACCACGCACATACTATTCTCAATGATGTCATCTGTGTTCCTCACCACGCACATACTATTCTCAACGATGTCATCTGTGTTCTCTCACCACGCACAGACTATTCTCAACGATGCCATTTGTGTTCCTCACCACGCACACACTATTCTCAACGATGTCATCTGTGTTCCTCACCACGCACATACTATTCTCAACGATGCCATCTGTGTTCCTCACCACGCACACTATTCTCAACAATGTCATCTGTGTTCCTCACCACGCACATACTATTCTCAACGATGCCATCGTGTTCCTCACCACGCCTCACGTACTATTCTCAACAATGTCATCTGTGTTCCTCACCACGCACGTACTATTCTCAACAATGTCATCTGTGTTCCTCACCACGCTCACACTACTATTCTCAACGATGTCATCTGTGTTCCTCACCACGTACATACTATTCCTCAACAATGTCGTCTGTGTTCCTCACCACGCGCATACTATTCTCAACGATGTCATCTGTGTTCCTCACCACGCTCATACTATTCTCAACAATGTCGTCTGTGTTTCCTCACCACGCTCATACTATTCTCAACGATGTCATTTGTGTTCCTCACCACGCGCATACTATTCTCAACAATGTCGTCTGTGTTCCTCACCACGCTCACACTATTCTCAACAATGTCATCTGTGTTCCTCACCACGCACACACTATTCTCAACAATGTCATCTGTGTTCCTCACCACGTGCATACTGTTCTCAACAATGTCGTCTGTGTTCCTCACCACGCTCACATACTATTCTCAACAATATCATCTTTGTTCCTCACCATACACACACTACTATTCTCAACAATGTCATGTGTGTTCCTCACCACGCGCATACTATTTTCAACAATGTCATCTGTGTTCCTCACCACGTACATACTATTCTCAACAATGTCATCTGTGTTCCTCACCACGCTCACACTATTCTCAACGATGTCATCTGTGTTCCTCACCACGTGCATACTATTCTCAACAATGTCATCTGTGTTCCTCACCATACACATACTATTCTCAACAATGTCATCTGTGTTCCTCACCATACACACACTGTTCTCAACAGTGTCATCTGTGTTCCTCACCACGCTCATACTATTCTCAACAATGTCATCCTTGATCCTCACCACACACACACTATTCTCAGCGATGTCGTCTGTGTTCCTCACCACGCTCACACTATTCTCAACGATGTCAATGGTGTTCCTCACCATACACACACTATTCTCAACAATGTCATCTGTGTTCCTCACCAGCTCACACTATTCTCAACAATGTCATCTGTGTTCCTCACCACGTTCATACTATTCTCAATGATGTCATCTGTGTTCCTCACCACGCTCACACTATTCTCAACGATGTCATCTGTGTTCCTCACCACGCTCACACTATTCTCAACAATGTCGTCTGTGTTCCTCACCATGCACACACTATTCTCAACGATGTCATATGTGTTTCCTCACCACGCTCACACTATTCTCAACGATGTCATTTGTGTTCCTCACCACGCACATACTATTCTCAACGATGTCGTATGTGTTCCTCACCACGCACATACTATTCTCAACGATGTTGTCTGTGTTCCTCACCACGCTCATACTATTCTCAACGATGTCATCTGTGTTCCTCACCACGCTCATACTATTCTCAACGATGTCATCTGTGTTCCTCACCACGCTCATACTATTCTCAACAATGTCATCTGTGTTCCTCACCATACACACACTATTCTCAACGATGTCATATGTGTTCCTCACCACGCTCATACTATTCTCAACAATGTCATCTGTGTTCCTCACCATACACACACTATTCTCAACAATGTCATCTGTGTTCCTCACCACGCTCATACTATTCTCAACGATGTGATCTGTGTTCCTCACCACGCTCATACTATTCTCAACGATGTGATCTGTGTTCCTCACCACGCACATACTATTCTCAACGATGTCATCTGTGTTCCTCACCACGTTCATACTATTCCCAACGATGTCATCTGTGTTCCTCACCACGCTCATACTATTCTCAATGATGTCATCTGTGTTCCTCACCACGCTCATACTATTCTCAACAATGTCGTCTGTGTTCCTCACCACGCTCACATACTATTCCTCAACAATGTCATCTGTGTGTTCCTCACCACGCTAATACTATTCTCAATGATGTCATCTGTGTTTCCTCACCACGCTCATACTATTCCCAACGATGTCATCTGTGTTCCTCACCACGCTCATACTATTCTCAATGATGTCATCTGTGTTCCTCACCACGCTCATACTATTCTCAATGATGTCATCTGTGTTCCTCACCACGCTCACACTATTCTCAATGATGTGATCTGTGTTCCTCACCACGCACATACTATTCTCAACAATGTCATCTGTGTTCCTCACCACGCACATACTATTCTCAACGATGTCGTCTGTGTTCCTCACCACGCTCATACTATTCTCAACGATGTCGTCTGTGTTCCTCACCACGCACATACTATTCTCAACAAAGTTACCCGTGTTCCCAACCATGCATATGTATTTCACAATAATATTACTTGTGTTGCTAGTCTCTCCGATGACCCATTTTGTTACAATTCACGCACATGTTAGTCTCTACATCCTCTAGATGTACATCGGATATGCCACTGTGAACTTGATGCATCCACATCAGTTTCCCTATTTTAATGTCATACATAATATGAGCCAATATATTTTCCTTCAAAGCTATACTTCTGAATTCTGTTATTTTAGTAATCGGCATGAACTGTAGACATGATGCGGACTGTCACGTGAGTATGACGTCATGTTTCCATGGACGGTGTTTGTGTGACCCCGGATACAGCCACAACATCCGAAGAAACTCCTGTGACAGAGGTGAGCCCCTGATAGTATGAGGCCACGAATAGTTTAAACGTTCAATTTCAGGATAGATTGAGTGATTGAGTGATTGATTGAGTAATTGAGTGGGTGAGTGAGTTTAGTTTTACACCACAGTCAGCAATATGCCAGCTATATGTCGGTCTGTAAATAATCTAGGACAGACAAACCAGTAATCAACAACGTGAGCATCGATCCTAGCAATTGGTGTGTGTGGAAGAGAAGAAGAGTGGAGGTAAGAGGTTTGGCGGTTTTAAGGGAGGTTTTGGGTATTCAGCTATAACTGAATATCAGATATTTTAAAATAAAAGTTTAAATATTTTATCAAAAAACAAATATCTCCCAACATCCTTTGTTACAAAGATATTTCTTTTTCCATTTTCTCAAAGGTCAGTCTGAGGAATAAGTATTTTTTCATGCCAATTTATTGTTCCCAAAACAGTCCACCCTCTAATGACTGATGTTTGGTTCCCAGCAATACTTATACTAGAGCACTTAAACTGTTACGCACAGAGGGCGCGGTGGTCGAATGTGCGTTACTCGTTACAAAACTGCCACATCAAGATCTGACGACCGCACTCACCGATTATAAAGATAGTCTTTCAGAGCAGCTTCAGGCTTTAGGTTTCAGCAAAACAGCAAATACTCTTGTTACGTGGCGATGTGAAAAACGATATCTTAACTAAATATAAAAAAGAATCGGTGTGCACCAGACAGTAAAGAAGTGTTACACAATAAATACGGAATTCTAAACTGATGTAGGATTACAAATCAATACAAACTACAAAGGAATCATAAAGGCGGTACATGATAAAGTAGCAGTAGCAAATACAATAGCAGTACAATTACAATGACTGCATACAATGTAATAACAGTGGTAATAGCAATGGTGACGATATTTTCTGGACAGGAATAATGGCAATGCTTTCAAAAGAGACCAAGGTTGGATATCCATGGTGAAAGCATGATCTTCAATCATCCCTTTTTCGTGATGTAATGTAAGGTGATAGAGATGATTCCAGTGTTACGGTTGATAAATTACTGATATTAAAATGCTTGTGAGCCCCATTTAAACCAGAAAGAAATAAACACAGACGAGTCTATAATATTCAATTACATATTGATAAAAAGATAAACAAGGTTACAATGAATGGCAGTACAGATTTCTAATGGAATACGATTGGGTCACAAATCTAAAATATTATCTAAATGTCTATAGTTACCAAAGTCTTGATCCTTGTAGATATACTGAGTGCGTTAATATTTAGCTTTACATCGGCAATATTTCAGTCATGTTCTCGTGACGAGAACAAGTAAATACAAGAGATCAATATTAAAATCAATAAATATAGAACGTAAAACCCTGTCATTTAAGGACAGCAAAACTACTGGAGCACCACAGATATAACTGTTAAACTAGTACGCTATCATAAAATTTTATCATTATAGACCGTACAAAATAAAAACGGTCAATAGATCACCAGCAACTGAAGGTAGATCACCATACTAGGGTCCATGGGGATATACTGATTGAAGTTTGTTGCAAAATGGGAAAACTATTATGTAATATATATAACAACGTGAAAGCATGTGTGCGTATCAATGGTGTTATGTCATCAACATTTGATTGCAATGTCGGTGTACGCCAAGGCTGTATACTTAGCCCATTTCTGTTCATTTTCTTTATAAATGAATTAGCGTCAGTTGTGTATCAAAATTGTTCAGATGGTATTCAGTTGCACCCGGACATTGTTAAGGTATTTTTGTTATTGTTTGCTGATGATGTCATCATGTTCTCAAGTACAGTGAAGGGTCTACAAAAAACAAATTACCTTGCTGGAAAGCCATTGCCGTGAATTTAAGCTTAATGTAAATGCAAATAAAACAAAGGTTGTTGTCTTTAAGAATGGCGTTAAATTGTCCAAATAAGAAAAATGGCTTTATAACGGAGACTACTTAGAAGTTGTTAAAGGATATAAATATCTAGGGGTATTTGCCAATACGTTATCATGGTATCATCATGGTAATAGTGCTGCTTTACAGGGACGAAAGCTTTTATGGGCATTTACAGTAATTTAAAGAAATTGGGCAATGTAAATTTCAAAACATATTTCAAAATATTTGATACAAAAATTAAACCAATTTTGCTATATGGGGCAGAAGTTTAGGGGTTTTCTCGGTTGGAAGCATTGGAAAAGGTTCACTTGTACGCGTGTAAAAAAGTCTTATGAGTTAAATTAAATACCCCAAATGTGATTATCTATGGAGAATGCGGTCGCTTCCCACTTTATCTAGAAGCACAGATAAAAGTTATCAAATACTGGGTAAAGCTCTTGAATATGCCTGCTTCAAGATTGGTTTTAGTGATGTATTTTTGTCACAAAAGATTACCTGCCCAAAGTCATCTTATAATGCTTTATCGCAAAGATTAAAAGATATGTACATTCAGAAATGGAATTCATCTTTAATACAGTCGCCCAAATCCACTTTTTACAGTTACTGAGCAATACCTCCACGATATAAATCTTAGAAAATTCCAAGGTTTCATTGTCCAGATTTAGATGCTCTTCACATGATCTTATGATCGAGAAGGGCAGATATTATAATATTCCAAGGGAAAACAGATTGTGCAAATTTTGTGAACTAAATGTAATTGAAGATAAGTTCCATATTTTGCTGGTATGTCCTTACTATACTGATTTAAGGACAAATATCTACCACAATATTACTATTCATATCCTACCATGTTTAAATTTAATTTGATAATGAACTCTAATAATACAACTTATATTCGTAAACGTGGTATGTATATCCACCATGTTTTTGAACATAGAAAATACCGTTTGCAAACATTGTGATTGTATGCCATTATTGTTCTCAAACTTTGTACTACAGGCCTGTGGCCTCTTCAGTAATGGAATAAAGAGAGTTGAAGTTTGTTGAAAGCTGTTGAAAGTTCAATGCAGACGAAGCCTCTTCAGTAGTAGGTCTTGAAACGTCGATGTTAGCTGACAGATGAGCGTAAATCCAAAGTCATAACATCTCAAAAACACCCCTTATATACCTATTATACAGCTCGGGATTTTTCTAACAAAAGCCATGCCACACCACAATCATCTCGGCGCTTCCAGAATCAGAACGGAAGCAAAACAAACAAAAGGCGGCAACTCCTCTGCCTATTCTTAACAGGTGAAATTACATAGCATAAGTCCAAGATGCGAGTTCAAATCTACATTGAGCGTCTCAAACTTTTGTTACCCATAACAGCTAAAAGTTAATTAATGTGACTTTATAATTAACAAAAACCCACCCTCATAACACAGACGAACCTTGACCCCCAAAGAGTATTTAAATTTTGCAACCTTCACACCACTTGTTACTACCGAATCATCACAGAATATACAGTTACAAAAGTCTTGAACAATTAACCACACTCTCAAACAGTACTTGATACGAAACGCAAAAAACGTTACATGTAATAACATCCATGCGTGAAGATCCGGGTTAGAATGAATCTTTGGCAACCCATGCTTGTCGTAACAGGTGACTAACAGTATCGGGTGGTCAGGTTCGGTGACTTGGTTGACACATGTCATCGTATCCCCCTGCGGGCATCGATGTGCATAATCACTGGTTTGTCTGGCCCAGACACGATTATTTACAGATCGCCGCCATATGGCTGGACTGAAGTGCGGGTGTTAAACAAACAAACAAACAAACAAACAGTGAATAATATCACTGATTTTTCAGAGTGCAAGAGTTACGGAGACACCGTGACGTGGTATAAGGGGTTGAGCATATCAGGGCATAACAGGAAGACAGCAAACGTCGATGGAGAGCTGGAAGAAGCGATGAAGATGTGCATGTCCGCATGTGTGCAAGAAACCTCCTTCGTCTGCAAAACTGTTGATTTCAGTCGTTCGATATTGAAGGATTGCTGTCTCTCCACTGAAGGCTATTTAGATGTCAGCATTGACGAGAGGGAGTCGGGTCAATTTTTATGGTATTTGGGAGTGAGGAGATGTCAGTAATGCTATAGTGCTGATGATATTGGTAGGTCTGCGGATTAGCAAGAAACCTTATGCTAGGACCTGGTTCGCGCATGTCACGGTGACTGATTCCCTATATCCTCCTCCTCCTCTTCATCATCACCATCACCAGTCGTCATCATCATCATTATCACCATCATCATCATCATCATCATCATGGGTTTCACTGCACTTTAAGACGTCTAAAACGTCACTTTAGGTGTGACGTTGTTCACGTAAGATCCCACGTTGTAGCTCGTGCTTTGTTTGATATTTGAGATCGTCTTTGCATACGTAGTCAGCTGAGGTTTCGTTGATACAATCACCGGATATAGAAACACTTTTAGCCATCTTGTTCGGAAGCAAAGTAAGAAAATACGTGACTGATAAAATGGGAACCGATCAGATCCTGAAATGATACTGAGAAATAAAGCGTTCTTTTAACTGCAAGCCGAGATTAGGTTGCAGATACATGGGACGGTTCGTGTTTACGAGGAATATTATCATTATTGTTAAACCACTATGCTTCTGTCACCTCTTTCTCTGTTGTTTGTATATGTAACCAAATACTGTGAATAGAGTCAAACATCGGTGTGTTAAAGTTGGAGAGGCCTACATAAATACATAAATACTTCTACTTACTGAGCTACCCCAGGATCGCCAACATAGAAGTAAATTAGGATTAGGCAGGGGCCAAGCTTCTATTTCGAGACAACCGTAGATTTGACACATCAAAGCTCGACATAACGGCGTTTACCCGTAATTAAAAAACGGGTCATATGACCAGCAAGTAGCTGAACAAAGTGTTTGTAATTTAGTAACTTGTGAATAAATTCTATGAAAACCTGTTTAAATCTTCATGAGCCACATTTTTTAACTTTTGCGTCTTTGGGGATTTCTTTCCGGAAAGGTTCTTCAGTACCTCAGTACTGAATGTCGTGAGAATCGTTCATCATTCTGTGTGGTTTCGATTGTGTGGATCATCGCCGAAGGCATCAAACGTTGGAATGCCTTTAATTCCATTACGTTCCCTATACAATTCAAAACCGATAGGTAAATTCATCAAACTGACTAAAAGAGCAAGAGTATTAGGGTGAATAGATGTTCTTGACAGGCTTACATATACATTTCAAGTTTGACAGAGTTGTCACATGACAGCGAAAAGTCTGTAGGCTAGGACCCGAACCGTGCACAAACCTCAATCACTAAATATAATGGACACGTGCTTAGTAAACGTACACTTACTCTATTTTCTCATGAAAGTTATAACTTGTACTGGCCTTGTCTGTTTTCGGAAGGATGAGATTGCCACGTACAAATTTGTACCAGAGTATGTTCTCGTGGTTCAAATATAACTACCTCCTGCAGCTGTGCACCATAACATGTCCTCGTTAACGTTGTTCACACATAACTACCTCATGCAGCTGTGCACCAGAGGATGTCCTCGTTGTTCACATATAACTATCTCCTGCAGCTGTGTACCAGAGTATGTCCTTGTTGTTCACACATAACAACCTCATGCAGCTGTGTACCGGAGTATGTTCTCGTTGTTCACACATAACATCTTCCTGCAGCTGTGTACCAGAGGATGTCCTCTTTGTTAACACATAACAACCTCCTGCAGCTGTGTACCAGAGTATGTGCTAGTTGTTCACACAAAACTACCTCCTGCAGCTGTGTACCATAGCATGTGCTCGTTGTTCACATATAACTACCTCATGCAGCTGTGTACCATAGCATGTGCTCGTTGTTTACACATAACAACCTCATGCAGCTGTATTCCGGAGCATGTCCTCGTTGTTCACACATAACAACCTCCTGCAGCTGTGTACCAAAGTATTTCCTCTTTGTTCACACATAACTACCTAATGCAGCTGTGTACCGGAGCATGTCCTCATTGTTTACATATAACTACCTCATGCAGCTGTGTACCAGAGCATGTCCTCGTTGTTCACACATAACTACCTCATGCAGCTGTGTACCGGAGCATGTCCTCGTTGTTTACATATAACTACCTCATGCAGCTGTGTACCAGAGCATGACCTCGTTGTTCAAATATAACTACCTCATTCAGCTGTGTACCATAGCATGTCCTCTTTGTTCACACATAACTACCCCATGCAGCTGTGTACCTGAGCATGTCCTCGTTGTTCACATATAACTATCTCCTGCAGCTGTGTACCGGACTATGTCCTCGTGGTTCAAATATAACTACCTCATTCAGCTGTGTACCAGAGCATGTCCTTGTTGTTCACACATAACAAACTCATGCAGCTGTGTACCATAGCATGTCCTCGTTGTTCACATATAACTACCTCATGCAGCTGTGTACCGGAGTATATCCTCTTTGTTCACACATAACAACCTCATGCAGCTGTGTACCAGAGCATGTCCTCGTTGTTCACACATAACATCTTCCTGCAGCTGTGTACCAGAGTATGTCCTCGTGGTTCAATTATAACTAGCTCCTGCAGCTGTGTACCAGAGTATGTCCTCGTTGTTAACATCTGCCAGTTTTTCATGCACACATACACAGTACTAGTTCACATTCCCCTGCTTCATACAGATATACCACAAACGTTTCTCAACTGGGTTGATTCCTAAAGTAAAGGGTGGGGTAGCCTAGTGGTTAAAGCGTTCACTCGCCACGTCGAAGATCCGGGTTCGAATCCCCACATGGGCACAATGTGTGAAGCCCATTTCCGCTCTACCTCGCCATGATATTGCTGGAATATTGCTAAAAGCAGCGTAAAACTTACTCATTCACCTAAAGTGAAACGCTAATGTGAACTGCCTTGTCAGTATTGTCATATGAAGCACATGGTGCCTTGTCAATGCCTCGAACTTTTAAGAGTGCTTCAACTCGCTGTCACAAACAATGATCAATTATAGACTAGAATTTCAACCATATGATGTAAACAAAACCAGCCTTTGGTTCTTACGTTTCACTCCTTTTGAGATACTATCGAAGATTTCAAGGAGCATCAAACAAATTGTTTGAGCAAGGTTACACCATTCAACGCCCCGGGAACCCTTACAGAAAGTTATGGTTTGGATATGTGGAGGGGTTTTCCAAATTTGAAGCATCAGTGACAAAAATGATGTCCCATGCAATTTCCTATTTTGACTTGTACCATACGTTCGCGATATACAAACAGACTTTGTAAATGTGTATGACGGGTGCCACCGGTGGGCAGGATACGCTCATCCTTTGCAACCACCTGGTATCATCACTATTTTTGATCGTTATTCATAAACTATCGGTTATGATAAAGTTGACAATTGACTCTGCATTTAGCGTTAATAGACGCGGAATATATTTTGTTTTTTTTAATTAGCAATTCTGCTTGTCGTAAAAGGTAGATCAAAATACTAGTGACCGTGGGGACTCTACGTTTGCTCACAGTGTGGATCCGAGCTGGATTTACATCATCTTGCCAGATGCTAACGATTGTCTAGATATGAATTATAATCACATACAGTCTGGGATTACACACGTGTTAGAAATAGTATATGCTTTGAATGACGTGGATTACATAACCTGTTGGGGGAAATAATTTTACACAACTTCAGCTCCCACAAACAGTCTCGGTTATCAAATGCATTCTCCCAAAAATCACAAAACCCCATTTTACACACATACTTTTTTTTTTAACTTCTTTATAAAATCAAATTAAATACAAAGAGAACATCCTTTATGGTTGAAACTGTGAAGTAGTAATCACTAGAAAATCCACAGTTCTTCATCACAGTGGATACATACTGGAGGATGTAGGTATTCTGCCTTCTGCTACGCCACTCGTGAGAATATCTAGTTCTTCACGTTACTCTATGACAGATACATAATATTTTAGTAGACACATAAACTATTCTATTTATTATATGCTTCCAATTTTGTGTAATCAAATTTCAACATTTAATCCAAGAATATTCGATTAACGAAATCCAAATTCTCCCTCAACTGTAAATTAAAGACTGTTCACCTCTTTGTTCAGACAGATAAGTCATTGTTCGGTTTTCGACAATAAAAATTAAATCGATAAAACAATATCTGTACGTGTTGCTATCAGTGTTATCCACTGTCATTGTTTGAATACGATCAGCACTTATCATGATATCATCAAAGGATTGTTTTCGTCTTAGCGTAAACATCACAAAAATTTGGCATGTGGAAATAAAGGGAAGAACAAAATCAGCTATTTACTGTGTGAACAAACATAAATAAACGCTGTTAGTGGAATGAAATAAAGTCTCATGTACATAACATATCAGTTTGGAACGCTGCCAGCATGTAACTCAACTAAACGACTTATGAGTCACCATCCATCAACGAGTCCAAATGGTTGACTTGCAAGGCACAAAATAAAAATTGACAGACAAATTTGACCACCACAAGGCACATTTTCTGAGGTGGTGAGGTGAAATTGGGTTTAACGTCGTGCTGGAGAATATTTCGCTCATATGACGACGTGCATGCGTGTGTATGTGTATGTGCGGCTGCTTGTACTAGCCCAGACTTAGGCTGGTTTTATAGTGCTAGCCCACTGAGATACCATGCCGCAGTGAAGCATGAATACCCCACTCAGACACATTATACTGACTCCGAGCTGACCAGTCCTTGCTGTACCCATTAATGTCGAGCGCCAGGCGGTCGGGGATCGAACCCGCGACCTTCCGCTCTCCGGGCAGACGCTCTAACCACTACACCACGGAGGCGGTATACACATTTTCTGAGCATGCATGATGTGTGTACAGATATTAATGACGAAATATACACAATTTTGGGAGGGATCCCGTTTCTAGATATGTATAGACGAGAGATAACAATGGAATGAGATGCAGCGCATAATTGTATATACTAAATTGATGATTCTACGCAGATATTTGAACATTTGCTCCCATGTTGCTCTCTATTCACTTGCCCATCCTCTGACGCTTGCTCAAGAGATACATCACTTCGAGACCCCTCTTCTAGTTTAAGGCGCCAGAGTCTGTTGGGCTTGAGAGAATTCCGAAATTTCTGCAAATAGATGTCACTGAATACAAATGATACGAATACATGACACGTTTTATGGATAACAACTTCCTTTTTATTCTTGGGTCAGCTTCTAAACACCTTTCACCTGTCACCTTTACATATTAATCTCCTGGATGTGGCAATAAAGGACAACAACGTTATAGCAAGGATTATTTGGATTGACCACATCAATAATAGACACACATTGGTGAAAAAATATCGATCGGCATTAATCAAACATCACCATATTTCTTCAAAAGCTGTTGAACTGTTCATCTTTAAAATTGCATGTATATTTGAATATAGAAATGCATACATGAATTTCAACGGAGATAATACCCTGAATATTCGATAACAAATAAGTTAACTTTGGGATATGTTTCAGAAATCGTCAAGGATAGCTCTCATGGCCTATGTTTTTCTCAGACGTGGGTATTATTTCGTGAATAAGCCACTTGGATAAACACGTTCTTAAAGCTACGATGATCATTCTCATACACAAACATGGACTTGAGATGGTAGTAGCGCTAACATCATGTGGGTCCTGTGCTCCTGCTTACCTCCTTTAGAGTATTTCCGGGAGTTTTGTACACTGTCCACAGAAACACAGTAGGGAACGGAAGGATGGATAAACTTGAAATCATCCATCCCAAACCTGTGGCCCATGTCGGGTAGATGTAGTCTACATACTTCGGAGGCCGATACGAATATAACGAGTTGCCAAGAATAATCTGTATCATTACAAAACATCAGATATAGTTTTGCAGGACGCCTTAATGATCGCTATTGTTATAGCAAATCTTTATAATTAATTTGCATATGAACTGCTCGCGATTTGTTAAAACTACTCTTACTGAAACAGTATCTGCATGGATGTGTGTATAAAGCTCACCGCCACCAACGCAGGACAGATGAATCTGATTGCTATCATGACTAGTTTTGGCGTGTTTCTCCCACACATGGTACTGATGTCGTTTTGAAGTTTCTTTGTTCCTGCAGTCACAAGGGTATGGCATAACTTATTAACTCATCACGAGGGTATGAAATAACTCATCACAATGGTATAAAAGAACTTATCAACTGATCACAAAGGTATGGAACAACACATCACCTCATCACAAGGGTAAGATAACTCATCACAAGAGTATAAAAGAACTTATCAACTGATCACAAAGGTATGGAACAACTCATCACCTCATCACAAGGGTATGCAACACAAGAAATCACGGAACAGTAAGCCCCTGAAAGTAAGGGCTTAGAACGACAGGTAACTGAAAACATTATGAAAGAATGACATGTTATAAAGATGGTGCTGTAACTCAGTTTCATCATGAAATATTATATTAGTTAGTTTGTGCAGTATCGTTAGAAGAATTCTCACCATAACACCAGCCCACCACAACGCACTCCAACATGGCATAAAGAGGAAGACACGGAAAATAAGCAAACCAGTCGACAAGAGTCAGAACGTAGATGCCACCCTGAAATGTTGATACATATCCATTTTTGTTCAATGCCGGGACAGATTTTCGACGATATCATGTCCCATTTCTGAAACGATTTGTCAATGGATTACACATCTATATGCCCTAACCATTGTTAATGGTCTATAGTCTGATTCTCTGACACTCAGATCGCAATGGATATACTCTTAAGCACAATAGTATTGTTGAGTGTGGCGCTAATCAACAAACACACTTAGGCACAATGTCAGCTCATCGAGAGACATACAAATATTCAATATTATATAGACTTATTGCCAACGTGTCATTATATCACTTGTGTAATTATGTAGTACACATCATGTTGTCAATATTTAGATATTAAGAAAAACCCTTGGATATATGTACCATTAGAAGCATTTGTATTATGGAAGATGCATATTAGCAAGAAGAACAGTAACACGAAAGTCTGGGGACCTCTATCTCAGAAGACAAATCGTCCATGAATTATACCTGTGTAACATACACGATGCCCATTAGGAAGCTGCTCAAGAGAATTCCACCAGCGACAAGAAAGCGCCACCTCGTCTTATTTGGAAATATATCCAAAAATGCTTCTATCAATAACTCAAGGGTTGGTACCTAAATCGTAAATGTTAATGAGTTAATGTTGTGCTATCTGTAAGTAATATATGTCAATTACCAAAGTATGACCTAAAGTTCTATCATACAACATATTTACATCTAATATACATGTGTCTATAATAACAATGCTGCCGTACCTCTGTCTATCTATCCACCCCCACACATCCATTCATCTATCCACCCCCACACATCCATTCATCTATCCAACCCCACACATCCATTCATCTATCCAACCCCACACATCCATTCATCTATCTATGTATCCACCCACACACACCCATTCTTTCTATCTATCTATCCACCCACACACACATTCTTTCTATCTATCTATCCACCCCCCACATTCTTTCTATCTATCTATCCACCCACCCACACATTCTTTCTATCTATCCACCACCCACATCCATTCATCTATCTATCAATCCACCCACACACACCCATTCTTTCTATCTATCTATCCATCCACACACACACATTCTTTCTATCTATCCACCCCAACACACCCATTCTTTCTTTCTTTCTATCTATCAACCCACACACACACATTCGTTCTATCTATTTATCAACCCACATACACACATTCTATCCATCTATCTATCCACCCACACACATTCTATCTATTTATTCAGCCACATACATACATTCTTTCTATCTATCTATCCACCCGCTCACACATTCTTTCTATCTATCTATCCACATACACATATTCTTTCAATCTATCCACCCACATACACCCAGTCTTTCTATCTATCTATCCACCCTCACACACCCATTCTTTCTAGCTATCTATCTATCCACCCCACACATTCTTTCTATCTATCTATCCACCCACATACACATATTCTTTCAATCTATCCACCCACATACACCCAGTCTTTTTATCTATCTATCCACCCTCACACACACATTCATTCTATCTATCGATCCACCCACATACACACATTCTTTCTATCTATCCACCCACATACACCCATTCTTTTTATCTATCTATCTCTGCACCCCTCCCACATTCTTTTTATCTATCTATCCACCCCCACACACATTCTTTCTATCGATCTATCCACCCCCACACACCCATTGTTTTTATCTATCTATCAACCCAACACATTCATTCTATCTATCTATCCACCCCAACATACCCATTCTTTCTATCGATCTATCCACCCCACACACACATTCTTTTTATCTATCTATCTATCCACCCAACACATTCTTCTTTTCTATCTATCCACACATTCTTTTTATCTATCAATCTATCCGTCCCCCAACACATTCTTTCTATCTATCTATCTATGCCCCCAACACATTCTTCTTTTCTCTATCTATCTATCTACCCACACACACCTATTCTTTCTATCGATCTATCCACCCCAACACACCCATTCTTTTTATCTATCTATCTATCTACCCCACACACACCACATTCTTTCTATCTATCTATCCACCCCAACACACCCATTCTTTTCTATCTATCTATCCACCCTCACACACACCATTCTTTCTATCTATCTATCCACCCCCAACGCATCCATTCTTTTTCTCTATCTATCTATCTACCCCCACACACACCTATTCTTTTCTATCTATCTATCCACCCCACACACACCTATTCTTTCCATCGATCTATCAACCCCACACACACATTCTTTTCTATCTATCTACCCACACACACCTATTCTTTTCCATCGATCTATCAACCCCTCACACACACATTCTTTTCTATCTATCTACCCCTTCTACACACCTATTCTTTTCTATCTATCTACCCACACACACCTATTCTTTCCATCGATCTATCAACCCCCTGACACACACATTCTTTTCTATCTATCTACCGCCTACACACACCTATTCTTTCTATCTATCTCCACCCACACACACCTATTCTTTCCATCGATCTATCAACCCTCACACACCTATTCTTTTTCTATCTATCTACCCACACACACACCTATTCTTTTCCATCGATCTATCAACCCTCACACACACATTCTTTTCTATCTATCTACATCCACCCTCACACACCCATTCTTTTTCTATCTATCTACCCACACACACCCATTCTTTTTTTCTATCTATCTACCCACACACACCTATTCTTTCCATCGATCTATCAACCCTCACACACCTATTCTTTTTCCATCTATCTATCACACCTCACACACACATTCTTTTCTATCTATCTACACACCTATTCTTTCCATCGATCTATTCCCTCACACACACATTCTTTCTATCTATCTATGCACCCCCACACACCCATTCTTTTCTATCTATCTATCTATCCACCCACACACATTCTTTCTATCTATCTATGCACCCCCACACACCCATTCTCTTTTTCTATCTATCTACCCACACACACCCATTCTTTTTCCATCGATCTATCAACCCCACACACACACATTCTTTCTATCTATCTATCCACCCCCAACACACCCATTCTTTCTATCTATCTACCCCAACACACCCATTCTTTCTATCTATCTACCCCACACACACCCATTCTTTTTCCATCGATCAGATCCTATCAACCCTCACACACACATTCTTATCTATCTATCTACCCCCCACACATCCATTCTTTCTATCTATCTATCTACCCACACACACCCATTCTTTCTATCTATCTACCCACACACACCTATTCTTTCCATCGATCTATCTACCCACACACACACATTCTTTCTATCTATCTATCCCCTCAACACACCCATTCTTTCTATCTATCACCCACACACACCTATTCTTTCCATCGATCTATCCACCCCTCACACACACATTCTTTCTATCTATCTATGCACCCCCACACACCCATTCTTTTCTATCTATCTATCCACACCCACCCATTCTTTCTATCTATCTACCCACACACACCTATTCTTTTCCATCGATCTATCACCCTACCTATTCTTTCTATCTATCCAACCCCCACACACCCATTCTTGTTATCTATCTATCCACCCAACACATTCTTTCTATCTATCTATCCACCCACATACACCCATTCTTTCTATATATCGATCCACCCACATACACACATTCTTTCTATCTATCCACCCACATACACACACTCTTTCTATCTATCTATCTACCCATTCTATCTATCTATCCACCCTCACACACTCATTCGTTCTATCTATCCACCCACACACCCATTCTTTCTATCCATCTGTCCACCCCCGCACACCAATTCTTTCTATCTATCTATCAATCCATCCACACCGACACCTATCCATCCATCCATCCATCCATCTATCTATCTATCTATCTATCTTCATGTACCATTGTATCTATATGAAGTGTCATCAACATTACAAATGTCAGCACAGACCATAACTGTGGCAAAGGGAGGTAAGTCAGGATGTCCGGGAAGACGATGAAACAAAGGTTGAAACCTAAATAGAAAAACAGAAGAGAAGCAGCATTAGTTAGATGTTGACATCTTGTATGTGAAGTCGTTGTGACCCATGTTAGCATAGGCTATTGCTTGTGTTAGAGTCAGAAGCAGAATTCAACAAAGCATAAATTGACACATTAAGTTTTTGTGCAGTCTTCTGATACACATTTCTTTAGATGTGCAACGGACTTCCATCGTTCTACAAAATATCTGCATTATATCTACAAAAATAAAATGTAAGATATAGCCCAAGACAGAGCTTAGGGCCGACAATCTAGACTTGCCCTATATTGTTTTCTTTTTGGCGTTAGGGGCAGATCATACCCAACCCAGTTGCTGTTAAAGATAGTACTTGATTAAACGGGTCATGTTTCGAAATATTTTCTATCTAACGTAACATGGTAACAGTAGTGTGTAACATTACCTGATACGAATTAGATCAAGAAGTTTGAAACTTAATTCTCGCACAAACCCGATGATTCGAAAGCATCCACGGTTAATCCGCTTTTGAACGCTACGTGGCCAACGATTGCAAAAAGGGAAAATCCAACGAAAATCGTCGACAAGGAATCCACGACACACACCAGGATGGCATCTCTGTGATAGAATTCTGTGTAATAGTTAGGCTGTCTTTGAAAAACACATGTGCAATCAGTAAAGAAAGTAATAGTAAATTGTCAGCACCGTATGTGCAACGGTCCAAGATTGTCACTTAACCAAGATTCGTGTGAGGTGTCTTCTATTTATTCGAAAAGTCATTTATAAGATTGATGTAAGTTTGTTTTAGTTCTTAATGACACTGTAAAAAAGGATGTATTCATTATTTCAGGAAACAAAGAATGCCTGTTCTTGATAATGCAAACCGGGAATGTTTTCTGTGGTCAGATGGAACCCCAAGGGAACCCTGATGGATTTGAAGCAAATATTATGAACCATTTTACCTGAAACAGTCATTGCTGGACTTATTGTGGCCAGACAACGTTATAATATATCCCATCGCTACACCCATCGAGTATAAAGAGAAGCTACATGCCTCCACCCATATCTGTAGCAAACAAAAGAACATTGAAAAATAAAACATTAACAGGCGTAAATCATTGCAAATGTTGCAAATAATAACATACGTTTATAATATGTATGTAACATGCACAAACACGGATTCTTTGTGAATCCTTAAGGATAGGTTAATTATGCAAGGAACGTACGTACTTCAGGTTGGAGGAGTTTGGAGAATTGTGGGTATATGTAGAAGTAAATGCCGTCCGTTGAGCCCGGGAGTAAACATCCCCGGATTAGGAAGATGATGACGAGGAGGTAAGGAACACCGACGGTGATGTATGCAATCTACAAAAAATGAATGTAGGTTGGCATTTTTTGTTGCATATATATTGCTTGGGGCTGAAATGATGTTTACTTCAAATGTATTGGGTATATTCTTAGGTTGGTACATCTTCCATACCTTCGCGGACATTTTAATCCCTCGGAACGCGCACAGGTATACGGCCATGTGTGTACAGAGTAGGCATCCAGCTAGAGGCCATCTTATGCTACCAAGGTAACCTAGACCATCTGTCATTTCTAACACCTTGAATCTGAAATGAAGCACGAATAAAATTAAGTTCCATGATAAGCAAATTATGTTTTCAAAT
Organism: Haliotis rubra; assembly: GCF_003918875.1. Lineage (NCBI taxonomy): Eukaryota > Metazoa > Mollusca > Gastropoda > Lepetellida > Haliotidae > Haliotis > Haliotis rubra. Next base: position 1,156,314 of record NW_025764937.1, on the reverse strand, counting down.
AATGTCAGGTAAACTGAAAGTATCCCGCTAGAATATGTATTTAACGACGTTATCTAGAGCAGTGATACGTAAATCTAGTGTTACATAATAGTGTACAATCTGTTTAACTGAATCTGCATTGGATCCGATTCTGGTGGTACGACACTACGAATTAACTAGTGAGTACTAGTGTACTCACTTGAGCTACAAAGTATTTTATAGTAAGAAAGATTTGACGTCATGTCCTTAACGAAACTAAGGTAAGGAGTAGATAAATTGGTCTTGATCAATTATCTCATTAACATTTACTGAGCTTGAAGCATACTTCCAAAATTCCTCTGCGGCAGTCATACGGCCAACACTGTTAGTAAAGTTAAAAGTCCCTTCAATGACATTTTCAGGAAAATCTGTGACGTTAGGGTGCGTGGTATTGGTGTCTTTGACGCCAGACACACAATCCGGTGTGTTCCAGGGATTGTCACAATTTGACCAGGGCAGAGTGTTGGAGAACGCACTGTACATGTAGAACAGATACCAGGCGAAAATCACGTTGTAGTAGGAATAAAAAAGCCAAGTTGATATTGCCATGCCAAGTCCTATACCTGGGAAAACAAAACAAATGAGTTCATGATGAATATTTTCAATATCAATAAATAGTGTTCCATGTGATATGATAGTCATAACCGAGGAAATCGATGGGGACAAATAATGAGTAAGTACACGGCTTAATGCATTTGGCTGTTTAGCCATTGCTGCTGAATCATTTGATTGGCCATAACATTTCTATGTTAGAGAGCTCATATCACAGTTATGCAAATGGCACTCAAGATCATGAATTTCACAGGATGCACATGTGTTATGTGTGCCATTTTAACATCATAAATATGGTCGTGTGTAAGAATTTTATATTCAGATAGATAGTAACCTGTGTCGCCCGGGTCATTGACTAACCCTAATATATCAGCAACAATACGACCGTTTTACCCTACCCATTGTGATCGTGTTGAGGATATATTTTCACAGTAGAGGTGTCAGAGTTACGTATGCAAACACTGTTTCTTTGTATATATTAAAATAGTATATGTATTAGGTTCTAAGTTGTACAGGGCGTTGGGGTAGCCTAGTGGTTAAGGCGTTGGCTCGTCACGCCGAAGACCCGGGTTCGAATCCCCACATGGATACAATGTGTGAAGCCCATTTCTGGTGTCCCCCGCCGTGATGTTGCTGGAATATTGCTAAAAGCGGCGTAAAACCAAGCTGAGTCAGTCTAAGGTGTACAGATCGTTTCGAAGCTTTAAGAGCAAAGGCAATGAGTGAGACACAGGTAAAACGTTAGTTTCATCTAAAGCTAAAAGCAACATTACTTGTAGACATAGCTGATGAAGGTCTCTGATAAAGTATTATTTGAGAACAGGGGGGTACCGTACTTTTGGGCGTGTGCAAAAGAACATTCCAAATAAAGTAAACAGCAGTAAAATCAAAAAGGGGTTTCCTCCCTGTTCGTGTGCCGGGTGGGAGTGTATTTAAAGTGGACATTAAAACTGTTCTTTCCCCGTCAGTTCGGCCAAAGCTCTCGATCAGCCGAAAGGGATCGTCCTTTGTATAAAGAAACTTAGTCTGAGAGTGATCTCCCGTTGTTTGCATTTAGGGCAAATGCAGACTTTTATACCTTAATCAATTGTCTGAACAAAAACGAAAGGAATACTGGTAATGGAATACAGTGTGCCTAGGCTTATGTTTTAAGCATATACGCATGAAACTGACACGCTGTCAGATGTGGAATATGGGTCGTACACCACACGAAGGCTCATGATCTTCGATCCAGCTTGCACAAAAACTCGGGTTCACTTGCAGGAATGTGTGTACTCACATATCTGCCCAAAATATTCAACAAAAGGAAAACTGACCGTTTGGGATTTGAAGGAATGCATGGGAATTGAATATCCGATATTTGGACATGACTACATTTCTGACTCTAGGATCGAATCATCACTCACTGTCAAATTTAGTGACTGTGACATCTGAACCATCTGCCCTGTGAGGTTTGGACTTCACATTTTCAGTATGTCCTTGCTAAATCCTTGTCGGGTCACGTGTTGACCCAGAACCCGGTTGTGGTTATTAAAGCAGAAAGGGTCTTGTTTCTCTCGCCACGAGTCTTCATGTGATGGGATGAAAATAATTTGCCGACAAACGATACGCGAAAACAACGTTCCTGTCCGTTTTGTAAGAGGCGCATGAGAGAGTTATGATACTTGGATTACTCTGCTTGCCAAAGAACCATTATAATCTCTGTTGACGAACATTTAAAAATAACATTATTTCTAAATGGTATGTTGACAATAACACAGGTTAGCAACCAGCCTGAAGTAGTTCTTGTCGAAGTTATCATGGGTGTTTGAATCACTAAGCAACATTAACGTCAAAATGAAAGGGAGCTAACACGTAATACACTTTTGACAGGGGTTGCGTAAATATACTACACATCAAAAGTTTAGACTCACTTAAAGCACTCACTATATGTTATGTATATATGTGGTTACATCGAAGATGAATTTCTCCACTAACTTTGGGGAACCAACTGCAAACCTTATGCAGATGAACTGCACGATGATCATACATCACATTTCTGAAATGCATCTGCAAATATCGTGCATGTGAACTGCTGTGTTTTGGTGTAAAGATTTGTTAAGAATTCGCCAATTTTCACTGAGTTTGATCATTTATTGAACTCATGATAATAATCTTTTCGATGTTACGAATTTGTGTTACAATACATCAGTTCATGTTTAGACAGTACCTTTAAACATTAAGGAATATTTTGCAAAATCTAGTTTAGAACAATTGACTAAAGTAAGTGGCTACATATACACTAAACTTTTGATGGGTAGTATATAATCCCTAAATCATTCCATACATTGTTCAACATTTTAACTCAACGTATAGACCATGTTTCCAATCAGATGTTTGACAGGCATTTAGAATTTGGTAGGGTAATACAACACACTTGATATGGATGTGAATGACAGTGACTAGTAACAGAGGTATATATAGTATGAACAGGAAGCCACAGAGTTGTTTTTACAAACGTATATATGGTATGCACAGGAAGCCACACAGTTGTTTTTACAGACGTATATATAGTATGTACAGGAAGCCACACAGTTGTTTTTACAAACGTATATATAGTATGTACAGGAAGCCACACAGTTGTTTTTACAAACGTATATATAGTATGTACAGGAAGCCACGTAGTTGTTTTTACAAACGTATATATGGTATGCACAGGAAGCCACACAGTTGTTTTTACAAACGTATATATAGTATGTACAGGAAGCCACACAGTTGTTTTTACAAACGTATATATGGTATGCACAGGAAGCCACACAGTTGTTTTTACAAACGTATATATAGTATGTACAGGAAGCCACACAGTTGTTTTTACAAACGTATATATAGTATGTACAGGAAGCCACGTAGTTGTTTTTACAAACGTATATATGGTATGCACAGGAAGCCACACAGTTGTTTTTACAAACGTATATATAGTATGTACAGGAAGCCACACAGTTGTTTTTACAAACGTATATATAGTATGTACAGGAAGCCACGTAGTTGTTTTTACAAACGTATATATGGTATGCACAGGAAGCCACACAGTTGTTTTTACAAACGTATATATGGTATGCACAGGAAGCCACACAGTTGTTTTTACAAACGTATATATAGTATGTACAGGAAGCCACACAGTTGTTTTTACAAACGTATATATAGTATGTACAGGAAGCCACGTAGTTGTTTTTACAAACGTATATATGGTATGCACAGGAAGCCACACAGTTGTTTTTACAAACGTATATATAGTATGTACAGGAAGCCACAGAGTTGTTATTACAACAGATTGGTGAGGGGATTAAGTTAAATACATACTGTTTGTACAACATGTTACATAGAGTGAATGACCATAGATGGAAGCCAGTACCGGATATACAATAATAGAGGTTAGGTGACAGGGATGTACAATAATAGAAATTATACCTCTGTTACTATTCACTGTCATTCACCTGACGACGGGGCAAGTATTAGCCCAGAAACGTCGTGTGGAAATAATAAAGAAGTTGCACATCCATATCAAGTGTGTTGTATCATGTTTCCAATATACTTTAACATTAGATTTCAACATTCCATATTCCTGTCCCCATCGTTCATACAAACATACTCCATTCATACTTCCAAAATAATACTTCAGCAGTAATAAAAACGAGGCATTTTCTGCAATAGAAATGAGCATGTTCTACCTTTAAATGGTGGGCAAAGGTTCCAGACTTTGATAAGGCCTCCTTGGGAAAACTGACCTACTACCATTTCCAGGAATACACAAGGAATGGCAGCAATAATGGTGAAGAAGGCGTAGACTAATAGATATGCCCCTACACGAAAAATGGAAATAAGTGTAAGAGGAAACCTGTTGTTTGTATTTTCAGCATTGCCAAAACAGAGTGTAACATCTAAGCAGACCTAAACTATGAATCATTTTCCATATCAGTGAGGTGAGATGAGGTGAAATTGGGTTTAACGTCGTGCTTGAGAATATTTCGCTCACATGACGACGTGCATGCGTGTCTATGTGTATGTTCGGCTGCTTGTACTAGCACAGACTTAAGCTGGTTTTATAGTGCTAGCCCACTGAGATACCATGCCGCAGTGAATCATGAACCACTCAGACACATTATACTGACTCCGAGCCGACCATTCCTCGTTGTACCCATTAATGTCGAGCGCCCGGCAGGGACCAACAAGTACCATATTTTAACGGTATTTTGGTATGACGCGGTCGGGGATCGAACCCGCGACCTTCCGCTCTCCGGGCGGACACTCTAACCACTACGCCACGGAGGCGGTCGTGAGGATCAGGGTGCTGAATATGTTTGTACACTGAACGTTATTTTGAATATTATATCAGCTTGGCTTTCAACATAAAACAATTCTGCAAATGACGTGTTATTGTTTCATAAAGTGTCAATAAACATGTACCTCCTCCATTACGCATGCATAAATAGGGAAACTTGGTAAAGGCTCCAGATCCGATGCTTGCCCCTAGTATGGTGATTAGGTAGTCCAGGTGATGACTCCATCGTTCATGTGTCATGACTGGAAATGCACACAGAGTATGAAGAGAATATGGTGTAAATATTAGTATATTATTAGTATATAATAATATGCATGGGGTTGCTTAAATGAACATCGTTTTTCTTTTGATTTCAGTATGAAAGCAAAATCATTTTTAAACTTGCAGTAATGACTGAATAATTGTTGAATGACAAGTACAATGCTCAGGAGTACATTAAAACAAGTGAGGTAATACAAGCTGTAAGAGAGTATGGTAATAATTGCAGATTATAAACATAGGAATAGATCCAAGGTTAGTGAGGTTAACGGAAATATGAGGTAGGGAATATACATGTAGGTGATGACAAGGATGATTTAGACCAGTTTAGAATTCTTTACTCGAACATGAGAACATACTTATTTTCATGTTTATGATTGAAAGTGTTTAGACAACAAGTATACATAGTGTATCGTCCTCTGCGATATGTACAGATCCCGGTTAGAATTGGTCTAACCTATGCATGTCGTAAGAGGCGACTAATGGGATCGGGTGGTCAGGCTCGCAGACTTAATTGACACATGTAATCGTATCCCAATACTCGTGCTGTTGATCATTTGATTGTCTGGTCCTGACTCGATTATTTACAGACCGTCGCCATATAGCTGGAATATTGCTGATCTGCGATGATTACAGTGGACCTTAACACCAAAGGCTTCCAAACTGTAACAGGTACATTCCATGACACTTTCAAGTATTTGTTTTTTAAAGCACAATCCTGAGAATGTACTATTTTATGTCTGAAAGTGTTTGGATCAGAGAGTAATGTGAAAAAGGAATATGTGCTCGGTCACTTAAATAATTAACAAGAAGGACAATTTGAGAACAAGAAGGACAATGAATGGAAATCAGACCAACAATCGGGAATTGACTCTCACCTTTGACAGGAGGTCTTACTGACAGGCCGGGACGATCTCTTACTCGTGGAAGGAGGTCCGTTTGGCAATTACCGGGAACATGTTTCAACGATACATTTTACAATAACAAAATCAATTATTCAGGCACAAATTCTAATGCATACATAAAAATATGTTAATGCTTGAACGCTCAACCGACATTCACGTCAGGTAGCATGTTATGCGTGATGTATATGCATACAAATTTGCAACAGATGTACTTGGCAAGGTGTACAATGTTAACACAAATAAGTGCACCAGGATGGTACAATGTAGTACAGTAGACGAGACCAGCGGATAGAGGGTTCGTAAAATGAGTGAATTTTGATTTACGCCTCTTTAAGCACAATTCACGCAATATTACGGCGGGCGATACAAGAAATGGGCTTTCCACATTGTCCGAATGTGGGAAATCGACCCCGGGTCTTCGGCGTGATGATCCACCATCTGTGTTAATGTCTTCAAAATGTAAACAAGAAACTGTCCATGCCCCCACCTTTCTGGCAATATCACAAAGTTGTAAATACTCATTTAGATATTGTGTGAATTAGCCTAATATTTGCAAGCTGGTAAAACACCTATCACTTTATATGTACTGAACATAGTGGTTATCTCTTACTGATGTAGTCATGTATCTTGTGAGTGAGTTAATATTTAACGTCATATTGGCAATATCTCAGCCATATCGTGACGACAACAAATTATACAATAAAGATGAAAACATTGTGAAGAGTTAAACCTGTCGACGATGGACAGTAAAATCTTAGAGTATCACAGATATGAATATAAACTAAAAAAGTTTAATTAAAGAAGACAATACAATATAAAAGACGGATTGCTACCAGACTGGGGGCAATGGGCACTTACAGTGCCTTTGCTACCTGCATGGTTGTATATTGTGAATGAACGGGCGGGGTGCAACACTTTATGATTTGGCTAAATACAATGTATCTGCCCATTACCCACACATTAATACGTGGTCATATTCCATATATCAATAAATTATGAAACAATAAATACATCGATGATGAGTGAGTGTGTGAGTTTAGTTTTACATTGCACTCAGCAATATCCCAGCTATATGGCTGCGGTCTGTAAATAATCGAGTCTGGAACAGACAATACAGTGATCGACAGCATGAGCATCGATCCACGTAATTGGGATACGATGACATGTGTCAACCAAGTCAGCAAGCCTGACCACCCGATCCCGTCAGTCGCCTCTTACGACAAGCATGGGTTACTGAAGATCAATTCTAACCTGAATCTTCACGGGTACATCGATTATGTTTTTAAGGGAACAATTCATCATTGATACGCTATATGTCTACGTTTTCTTTGGTGTAGTAATTGTTCGTGTTTGCAAAATCAGCATCCTGGCATCAGGCAGTTAATGGAAAGTTATCCCTCGTCCATAAAGCTTGTTCAATGCAGTACATATAAATAACTCAAAATAATCCACCATCGGTGGTACATGAGTATAACAAAGAGGTATGTTACATACAATATGTACAACAAGATGACTAAATGATGCATCAATTAAAGTGTTTGCAAACAATCTTGATGAACTTGGATACATTTTAAGGGTAGAAATTTTACTTGAAAACAGTTGACGGAATTTCGATAAATTTGGCCAGGAACTATAAGGTTCTTTTAACAACGATTTACGTATGTCTGCAAAATAATTACATTTAAACAAATAGTGGAACTCATCTCCGATCAAATGTGAGTCACATAAGTTACAAACTCTGTGTTCTTTTGGTATATTTTGCCATCTCCCTGTTTCTATGGGGAGTTTATGGTTGCATGTTCTAAATTTTAGGATCGGTTTAGAAATAGCATCTGAGAGAAGTAGGTATTGTTCGAAGTTTGGAGAGCGCTTCAGAACTTTATAGTATATTCCTTTAGAGGAGTTTTGCATATCGCTCGTCCACGATTGTAAAAATTGGTCCTTTAAGATAGATTCAACATTTGAAATGATCCATGAATTTGAGTATAGATGAGGGTTGTCAAAAACGTCAGGCAATCCGCACCTACAGAGAATATGTTTAATATGACTTAGCCAGACATAGTTATTCGATGTTTTGTTTTGTTTAGTAATATATTGAAGAATGAAAGTTGCTATTTTGTTATTTGGATGTGATAATGTCAATTTACACCAGTACGAGATTAGTCGTTTCGAAATTTGAAGCTGAATAGGTTCCCTACCAAGCTCCCCGTACACCATGAAATTAGGGGTGTTATATTTTAAACCAATTGCTAATTTAAGAAATTTTAGATGTACTCTTTCTATCATGTCAGTCTTCTCATGTCCCCATATTTCACATCCATACATCAATATTGGTACTATTAATCTATCAAATGCAGAAAGGAGCAGGTCCAGTGGTAACTTAACATTTCTGGCACGTTTTAGTAACGCTATTGATGCCTTCATACCAAGATCGGCTATGTGTTTAACAGCAAAATTCATACGACCATTTCTGTGTAGTAGAGTTCCCAGATATTTATAAGTGTCTACAACTTCTATTCTATCATCATATAGTGTAAACGATTTCTTATAACTAGCTGCAGGTCCGGAACCAAAAACAATAATATTAGTTTTACTAATATTTACTTTAAGTTTCCATATGTCGCAATATACAGCGAATTTATTCAGTGTATGTTGTAAATCATCATGAGTTTCAGCTAAGAGGACTGTATCGTCAGCGTAAAGTAGAACTAGCAATTTTAGATAAATAATAAACTCATCATTATTTGTTTTTAATTCAATACCGACACATGCTTGTTCTTCTAAATGGGATTCTAAGTCATTTAGAAATAAAGAAAATAAAAGAGGGGACAAGTTTTCTCCTTGTCTAACTCCTGAAAGACAATAAAAGAAATCTGATCTTGCAGATTCTACCATAACGCAAGATTTTATATCATTATACATATTTTGTATTAAAGTCAGTATTTTACCCTTGATACCAGTTTGTCTTAATTTGGTCCACAGTCCAATTCTCCAAACCTTATCAAATGCTTTAGAAAAATCAATAAAGGCACAAAAGAGTTTCTTTTTACATTTCTTCAAATGATTTAACAAATTATGAATAATAAACACATTATCTGTTGTGGAGAAGCCTTTTCGGAAACCGGATTGGACATGCGATATTATATCGTTATCATCACAAAATTTATTTAATCTCTCGTTTAGGATGCTAGTAAAAGTTTACCAAAGCAGCTTAAGATAGAGATTGGTCTATATGAAGCCGGGTCCGTACGATTACCAGTTTTCTTATAGATAGGTTTGATAGTACCAGTAAGCCATGCTTCGGGCAAAATTCCAGTCTGAAGTACAGCGTTAAAATATTCAACATAAAATGGTAGCAGTTTTGGTAAGGCTGAAGATAAGTGCTCATTTGAAATTAAGTCTAAGCCAGGCGTCTTGTTTTTCTTCAGTTTTTGAAGGGCAACGACGATTTCATTTGAGGTTATTTCATCATTGAGTACACTAACATCATAATTTGGGGGGTCTGACATTCCATCCCTGTCCACATCATCGTTAATGGTACTTTCGTTAACATTTTTAAAATAATCATAGAATTCATCTAATGAGATAGGACAACTGTCTTCTTTCTGTTTTCCTTTCAATAATCTCCAATAGTGTTTTGGAGATAAATGCTGGGTTTCGCGTAACTGTTTTCTAATAAAATTATTTTCTTTCTTTATATACTTATTCATTGTTTTCTTATACTCTTTACTTGCTTTACGGAAAAGAGTTTTATTATGATCGGTTTTGTTCTTATAATAGACATATTTTGCTTTGAAAAATGACTTGCGTTTCTTCTTACAATCTGATCCAAACCATGGCTTATAGAAAGCATTCGTTTTACTACGAGTAGTGGTATTAGCCTTATAAGGAATATCGCCAAATGTTTTCGTGCAGAATCAATTAGCACGTGCGCGACCTCATGAGCTATTTCATTCACAACCTCTAGTGGGTTACCTTGACCTTCCCTTAGTGACCTTGCCTTCGTGCACAGTGTGTTTACACAATCATCTGAAATGTTTTCAAGGAATACAACAACTTTATCATGCATGAATTTACCTGGTTTGCTGTCAGGAATGTCTGTGTGGGTATGAGCTGCCGTCTGCTCATGACATATGTTTGCATAATGGGTGTCTGACATATGTAGACTGAAGTGAATTGGTTTATGTACATCAGATAGCATTGGGCAAAATTCTTCAATATTAAAATCATGGAGTAAAGGTAGTGCATTTGGTGAGGAAATGACATAGTCTACTGTACTGACGTCTTTACATGTTGTTTTACCTTGGTGTTTATCCAAACCAAGTCTACCATTACAGATGACTAAATTATGATTTTTACACAACTCAATCAATCTAAATCCATAATTGTTTGGTTGACCTCTGTCTTGAGATGTTCTCTTAAGTGGAATGCCAAGATCTTCGAGCATTGATTCCGAGTCAAGTTCCGTCTTCATGTCCTCAAGGTCTAGATCTTCAGATATATGTCTATCAAATGTACAGAAATCAACCAAAGATTTAGTCCTTGCGTTAAAATCACCAGTTAGGATGATAGTGTCGGAATGAGTAGATACTGATGAGAGATCGTGTTCAATTGACTCAAACATGTCATCACTAGAGAATCGGGAGCATTCTGGTGGTATATATACAATACCTACATGTACATCTTGGGCTAGGTTGAACAAACAGCCTGCTAGTTTAACCCACAGAACTGCTTCATTATCTAGGTCTAATAAAGTAACATAAGGGAACAAGTGATCTTTGACTGCTAAACCTATTCCACCAGATCGCCTAATGAAATTTCTTCTGTTTTTCAATAAAACTGAGTAACCTTTTATTTGAATATCATCTAATGAATCTGTTTTAGTTTCTTGTAAACATATAAAATCATGTTTTTCAATAAATTCAATGAAATCAGGGCATCCTAGTCTTCTCCTTAGTCCACAGACGTTGAGACTAACACACTTGAGCTCTGTGTCTGGACTTCCACTGCCAGACTGATCCTGTGAGTCACTCTCACTACCACCGACGTCCCCCTAGCTCTGGGAGGGTCTGGCTGTCTGGGTGGGGGTCTTGAGGTGGGGTGGGACTCGATAGGGTGGAGGGGTGGTCACAGGGTGAAGGGTGTTATCCACATATAGCTTATCTATCACAATATGGGCCTGTTTATTTTGGCTCCTGGCTTCTCTCTGGAGAGGCATGAGCACTTCTTTCCTGTATGAACTTATCTCCTCAGGAAACTGTTCGAAAATACTGTATGGTTTACCTTTCAATTTCTTTCCTGACTTCTTAACCAGGTCCCTCTCAGTTGTAATGTTAAATTTTGCTATGCTCCTCGTCTCTTTGGGCCAATCCTGTGAATCCTCCTGAAGCTGAAGTTGCTGGGGTCCAGTTCAAGCTGCTCCTGGATGAAGGTCTTCAGCACATCCCCTGTGTGTTCTGGTTCCTGTGCTGTAGCTGACTCTGGTATCCCAGTGAAGATCAGGTTGTCCCTCATCGATCTGCAGCGTTGATCTATCATGTGCTCCTTCATCTACAAATTTTCTAGTTTGAGGTCTGAGATAGCTTTAGGAAGATCATCTACTTTAGCATGAAGCACCTTTAAATCATCTTGCATATTTTGTTTGTCAGCAATCCAATCATCGAAACTGGCGCTCACGAACTCGATGCTTGATTCGATGCTAGACACTTTGTCTTTCAGGCTATCCAATTCTGCGACCTTAATTTCTAGTCCAGAAACTTTGACTTGGACGTCTGAGATAGCATTCTCAATATCATCAAGCTTAGCCAGTTTCTGCTGCATATTTCGTAGAAGACTTATGGCTGTTGCCATATCTGACTCACATGGATTAGGAAAGCTAGGTTGATACTGACCAGGATTAGACTGAGCTCCAAGGGGTGGTGAGGCGAAAATCTGAGCCGGCTGAGGTGCATACAAGGACAGCAAAGCCTCTCTTACCGCAGCGCCGATGTCATTGTTTTGGTGTGACGTGGCGATAGGTGTGTCGGTGTTACTCACTCCGGAGCAGTTTTCAGGGGTGCTGGCGGGTCTTTTCTTCTTAGAACTGGGTTCCTGGGTTGGTGTTTTCTTTCCAGAGCTCATTTTGTGTGTTTAGGTGTGAGTTAGATGGTACAAACAAAGTAAAATAGTCAGTCACCTCACTGACACAAAAACTATGCAGCCATCTTGCTGTGACGTCATGAAACGTTGGATTAGACAGTGTAGGTTCGAATCCTGGATTGGACTCAACAAATGTACTCAAATCCGTACTTTACTTAGACAATGTAATCCCAAATAGAACACAAATTACATAGAAATCCTCATCTGCTCAAACAGACTCCAAAGGGAAAGACATGTAATTGATCAGTGATGTTAGAAGGCAGATACTATTTTGAAGTAATAAAGTTAAAAATAAACTATTTTTGAAAAGAAGAATCATATTCAAGTTTACATCTACAATATCTCTTTGTAAAAACTTCCTCTATTGGGTACCCACGTCTTCTTATTCTTCCTTATCGCAACCGTAGAAACACAAGCCCTCATTAACGATCCTTGTATCCTTCAGAACCAACTTCTGGTGATCCCGGGCCCATGTGGAACGACTACATATAGATTGGCTAAATGTATATGTGCATTGGGATTGGTTTGGGTGTCTTCTTTTCCCGTTCTAAGTGTGAAACCTTTGCATTACGTGAATCATTGTGAGAGCAAATGTCATTCTGCAATGTATGTAATGCAACCTCCTGTATCATGTAAAATACCCTTACAACTATCCACGGAGGAAAGGCCTAAAGAAGGAGTTTTAGCTAGGGAAGGTGGATTTTGGTGACTGAGTGAGTTAAAAGTGTAGTCACGTCGGCAATATTCTAGTCATATAGTGGCTGGAACAAAACTGTCACGAAAGAGCAGTAAAACTAGCAAAGTATCACAAATTGTTTTAAAACTAGTCATAGAAATATAAAATATTTGACTATTAGATGACGTTACACGTGAAATCTGAATGGGGCTGTAGATCACCAGTAGAAAAGGAAAGCTGTCCATACTAGTGACGATGGGGATTTACGGCACCTCCCGGGTCCTTCCGCCATGGCTTTCCAGCATGATTTACTCTTTTTTCTCAGCCAGTGAAGATTGTTGCAAGTTCATCCAGAGGTTAGGACTAACAAGTATATTTCTTGTTTACAACATTGTATATCACAATTAAGTTTATTTATTGAGGGTCTTTACTATTTTGACAATAGATGCTTGATTCTTTCATCACAAGGGATACACGAGGATCCTCACCTTTCAATAAATATTCGTGTGTATATCTGACAACCCAGTAAAGTGTTTTAGTGCATGCGTTTCGTAAATATCTTCTTGGATGTCCAGTTTCTTTTGCATCAGATCTGTGATGCAGCATCCAATAACAGCATCAGCTGATTCAATCACTGGGAACCAACAAAAGACCATGTCATATTGGAGAGTAACAATATTATTATATTATTCACAAATTTCGATTAAAAGTGGATGTTTACATGAAATATGTGTATTAGCCTGATCATTACCCTCTACAGAGAATGACACGTTAAGTTCATGTGAATGTTTACAATAGGAGTGCCATGGTCATATGAAATAACGTTCAATCTGGTGACCCTCATTCTCTATCGAATATGAGCAAGACCCAAGGTCCCCAACATACAGAACCAAGCTATGGGTATTAGGTGGGTACATTCATACAGACTACTCCACATCATTCAATCGCTGGTCCTACCTTGGAATTCTTACATTAGCCCAACTTCGTTAACGTCAACATATTACAGTTATCTTGGTGTTCTATTTTCTACTGACCGCCTCCGTGGTGTAGTGGTTAGAGCGTCCGGAGAAGGGAAGGTTGCGGGTTCGATCCCCGACCGCGTCATACCAAAAGACGTTAAAATATGGTACTTGTTGGTCCCTGCCTCGGCATTAATGGGTACAACAAGGACTGGTCGGCTCGGAGTCAGTATAATGTGTCACAGTGGGGTATTCATGCTTCACTGCGGCATGGTATCTCAGTGAGCTAGCACTATAAAACTAGCTTAAGTCGGGGCTAGTACAAGCAGCCGCACATACACATACACACGCATGCACGTCGTCATGTGAGCGAAATATTCTCACCTCACCTATTTTCTACTAGATTGGCTTGGACAAAGTGTACTTATACCCTGGTTAGTAAAGCTAGTAAGGCCCTCTTTGCTTTGAAGTCTTTGTTTATAAAATATCCTAGTAAAGTTAATGTTGAAGTTGTTTGATAGTAAGGATAAACCTGTGTTATTATATTGGTCTGAAATCTTGGGGTTCGAGGACAGGAAATCGGTTGAAATCTTTCACACTAATTATAACTTCTGCAAGTATGTTCTTGGTGTAGGTAGGCGGTGGGGTAGCCTAGTGGTAAAAGCGTTCGCTCCTCACGCCGAAGGCCCTTGTTCGATTCCCAACATGGGTACAATTTGTGAAGCCCATTTCTGGTGTCCCCCGTCGTGATATTGCTGGAATATTGCTAAAAACGGAGTAAAACCATACTCAGTCAGTCAGTCTTGGTGTAGGTAAACAGTAATAGAGTTTTAGCAGATTGCGGTAGATTAAATATTTATGTTAATTATTATGTCAGATGTATAAGTTATCGGTTTAAGTTATTGAGGATGTCTTATAAACAGCGTATTTTTGGTAATATAAATCAATCTGCCCCTTAGATGTCCTTTAAAGAAATTACGTCACCTTTGAAAGCTAAATGTTATGTAAATCTTATCAACTAAGTACCTGTTAGAAGATGAAATAATTACCTTCTTAGATTAAATTCCCGTCCTTTACTGTGTAATATAAGAGGTGCGAATGGAGATACGTAGATACGTGAAGAAGGGTGTGTGTGTGTGTGTGTGTGTGTGTGTGTGTGTGTGTGTGTGTGTGTGTGATGAAAATGTTATACATTTCTTGTTTGAGTGTAATGCTTACAATGTAATTAGATATAGATATGTTCCCGAACATAGTCAGTTAAATGTAGTCGCTGGTTATCATAAAATATTAACTAGTAATTGTAGATATAGCCTTGTAAATTCATCTAATTACACCAAAGAAGCTCTTGCTTATAGAAAATAGGTTACGTCATTGGTCATTTAATTGAATTACTTTGTAAAGTTTCTCCTATTCTACGAAAATGTACTCTTTTTGTAGGTATAGTACATGGGCCGATGGCCTAAAAACCGAAATGAAAGAAGAAGAAGAAGACATTTGTTGTATCATTTCAACGTTTTTGAAAGGAACCATAATTGGCAGCTTCTCTTCAATGTTCTGTATAAACTGCGCTCCTCTCCAAATAGCCGAAACAACACCAATTCTTGCGATGGGATACTGTTGTCATCGAGTATAACGGCAGGTTTTTAATAATTGTGCTTTTAAAAGGTTCGACAAGTTCTAAAATGTTACCGCCTAATATGTTCATTCAGACACACGAACCTGTGCCAAAATTTAAAGGATTATGTTTACAAAATGAGGGACGTTCACGTCACTAATTTCATGACCAAATTCAAGTCTAAAATGAACCATATGACATCCAAAGTAAAATATTTCGTGTTTGCCATGAATACCATTAGCATGCAGGTAGAAATGGGAGATTAAATATACATGTTTCGCATAATATTTGTAGTTGCATTGTCCATCATGTTCCTAGACAGCATCCGATTAGCAGACAGTGAGCCACCACATGGCTACGTGACAAATACTGACCGTCGTGTTTGTAGTGAGTGAGTGAGTTTAGATTTACGCCGCTTTTAGCAATATTTCAGCTATATCACGGCAGGGGACACCAGAAATGGGCTTCACATATTGTACCCATGTGGGGAATCGAACCCGGGTCTTCGGCGTGACGAACGAACGATTTAACCACTACGCTACCCCACGGCCCCGCCGTGTTTGTAAATGAACTCTACTTGCATTGTTCAAAATGAAAAGCAAACTCATCTGAATAGGACAGCTTGTGGCAGCGGTAAAAATATAATATATAAAAGTGATAATGAACAATTTCAAAAGAAGCTTTCAATGAATATGGTATGAAAATAGCAAACAGTCTGCTACGCGGATGCTTAAACCACTATCAATATCATGTAGAATTTACTTTTCGATCACCAAAGGATGAGGTGCAATATTTTTTGTTTGCTCGAGAGGGACGTATGAAGTAACCTCTTGAGATTATTTGTGCATGTATATATTATTTAGATATTGAATGTAATTCAGGGAACCTAAATTTAGCATCCACCGTCTAAACAACATGGTCATAGATTGTTAACGAATTATATGTGTATTTTGTATCAAATGCATCAGAAATTGAAAATATAATTCTATAATGAAAGTTTGGTTACACATTATTCCTCATCAAGGTATGTCTTCATTTTGATAGATCGAAATCCTTGGTTGGTATCTTTCTTAGACGATAGCCTGTCACTCGTGCCTCATAATCCGTACCTTCAAGTTGAACAAAGTTCTCCGTTTTATGTTTTCCAAAGTCAATTACTGCAGTAACGACTCCAGAACCTCTGTCATCAATCTACAGAATCACCAGTTTTGATAATGGGGGCAGCCGACGACGTCATCAATGAAATGTTAAAACGTTTTAGGATTCGCACGTCATTTATGGAGTTTTGAGAACGTAGTTCGTGGATTGACATAATTTGCATAGTTATCAGGTTATGATACCAAGTTTATCACATTGCTTATCGCACCGATAACACCCTCCATTAGATGACAATGTGAACTATGTGAATTTATTATTCGCATTCTGCAGTTCATCCTCGATAATCTCCAGGGTATACGTTACTATCACTCTCCACTATCCCTGGATGCATCCACGGCTTGGCCCGATGATTTTATTACCTGCCTTGGCTGGCTTTTTATCCAAATAGGTGTCTACGCTGGGAAGTTGAACAAACCAATCACAACTCACTTTCGCTTCTTAAATTATCTAACCGTTTAAACTTGGTAACACAATTGAATGCAGAGGGCACTCTGAAAGATGTGGAAGGAGTTCTTTTATATATTTCTTGAAAGTTTCAGATCTGTCAATTTGTCTGTATTATTTCTCCAAAAATCTGAGTGGTTCTGCGAACAAACCTTCGCGACTGCGACCACTATCTTTGTTGACACTGGCAAGCTCGGATGTAACGGCGGTTTAGCTGATTGGCTACTGTGAGAATGCGGAGCCAGCAAAGGGAGGTAATATAATTATCGGGCCAATAATAAATAATAATAGTGCACATTTATAATGCGCTCATTTCCACGCTAGCAGCATGCTTAAAGTGCAACAATCAAAAAGTACATAGGAAGGGATGATGACAATGTTAGTATGATTCATAGAACTGGCGGAAAAGATAGGTTCTGGGACTCGCTTTGAATGAATCAAACGTTGGAGAAAGTTTAAGATCTTAGGGAAGAATGTGTTATATGAAGGGGGCATAATGTTCAAAAGATCCCTGACCAAAGGACTTGAGTTTGTATTGTGGCACTGTCAGTAGGTTTTGGTGTTGAGATCTTAGTTCCGGTGCTGGGGCATAGGCTGATATCAGCACTGATATGTATGGAGGAGATTGCTCGTGCAGAGATGTATATGTCAGACAGAGAATAATTTTGAACTGGATCCTTGCTCTTATTGGAAGCCAGTGGAGATTTCTAAGAACAGGAGTGATGTGGGAGTTCTTGGAGGTGAGGGTCACAATTCGTGCAGCCGTATTTTGCACCTTTTGAAGTTAGTCGAGGAGGACATCAGGGAGTCCTACACAGAGGCTGTTACAGTAGTCAAGTCTACGCAGTATCAGGCATCTAGCTAGACAATTAGCAGCTTCCACGGTGATCAAGGGACGAATATTCCCAATCACTCGGAGATTCCAGTAGCAAGTATTACAGACGTTATTAAACTGAGCTTCCATGGAAAGCGTTGGGTCCAGCAGGACACCAAGATCTTTGAAAGTCTTTGCTAACTTGACTTCCGTGTCTGAAACATTAATGGTGTGTATGTCCACCTTTTGGAGCTGCTGCTTGGTTCCGAAAAGGATCGCTTCGAGTGAGTGAGTGAGTGAGTTTGGTTTTACGCCGCTTTTAGCAATATTCCAGCAATATCACGGCGGGAGACACCAGAAATGGGCTTAACACATTGTACCCATGTGGGGAATCGAACCCGGGTCTTTGGCGTGACGAGTGAACGCCTTAACCACTAGGCTACCCCACCGCCCCGGATCGCTTCGAGTTTATCGCTGTTCAATTTGAGTATGTTTGTGGTCACGGACTTGGTGCAATCGGCTATATCACGGAGAGCTTCCGGTGAGTTCTGGGGATGACATTGCTCTAAGCTGTGGATGCATCCAGTGTATAGTGGAGAGTGATCGTAACGTATTCCCCGGAGATTATCGAGGATGTCTGCAGTTGGGCAAACCCATAATGTTGCTACAGCAGCTGATAATGAACGTTACCAATTCAGAAACATTCACCAGAGCAACCCTTCAGTTAATATTCGATGAACCGGAATGCCAAGATAACATCTTTGGTCATGGGAAGATTTTGTGGTGATGTGTTTTTTATTAACACAAGAACATTATACAAATATGGTAAGGTAAGGTCAGAATTGTGTCCTTTTTAGGATTTAGTTGTCTGGTTTGCCGCATTCAGCAATATTCCAGCTACATGGCGGCAGTCTGTAAAGAATTGAGTCTGGTCCAGACAATCACTGATCAACATCATCAGCATCGATCTGCGCAATTGGGATACGATGACATGTGTCAGCCAAGTCACCGAGCCTTACCGCCTGATCCCCTTAGTCGCCTTTTGCAACAAGCATGGGTTGCTTAAGACCAATTCTAACCTGGATCTTCACGGGAACCCGTTGGTATTAACAGTGCAGTGTATATCTTTATCTAGCAAAATCCAAAGTAACACTGCATTGAAGCACGGTACATTAAAAGAAATTAAATGACATCATACTGCGAGACAGCATGTCCCACTATATAACACAGGTATTTAATAACTTACACATTCACATTAATGTGAGTTCCACTTTGTCTGAGCGCTATCACTCGGGTCAGCATGTTTCACAAGGCATTATTTTTCTGTCATTATATTTATTATCAAACTGAAAAGCCGTTACTTACATGGCGATATGCCAAGTTTGATGTGCCAAGAGCCTCTTTGAATAATAACATTAAAGGAATCTGCAGTAAAATCACTCGTAGGAAGAAATTCTTTGGGACCAGAAGACTGACTGACTGAGTTTGGTTTTACGCTGCTTTTAGCAATATTCCAGCAACATCACGGCGGGGGACAGCAGAAATGGGCTTAACACATTGTACCCATGTGGGGAATCGAACCCGGGTCTTCGGCGTGACGAGCCAACGCTTTAACCACTAGGCTACCCCACCGCGCCGGGACCAGAAGAACTGATATCTGAATTTGTCATTCATGGTATAAATATTATGTTACCATGATTGTACATGAAACTATTGTTAAATCCAATGTTTGAATCTTAACGTTACTATAAAATGCTCATCTACAAAAGTATTTATTACGACGATTGCGATGCAGCCACTGGCTGTTGTCATTGGATCCAGCAGTTCTTCATCATGAGTGAGTGGGCGAGTTTAGCTTAACGCCTCTTTTAGCAACAACCCAGCAATATCACGTCGGGGGACACCAGAAATGGACTTCACACATTGTACCCATGTAGGGAATCGAACCGGGTCTTCAGCGTGATGAGCAAACGCTTTAACCACTAGGCTACCCCGTCGCCCCCAGTTCTTCTTAAAGATCTACCACTGACTGACTGACTGAGTTTAGTTTTACACCGCTTTTATCAATATTCCAGCAATATCACGGCGGGGGGACACCAGAAATGGGCTTACATTGTGCCCATGTGGGGAATCGAACCCGGGTCTTCTGTGTGACGAGCCAACGCTTTAACCACTAGGCTACCCCACCGCCCCTAAAGATCTGCTAGTTGAGTGTTACTACAGCTGAATGCAAAACAAATTTATTGCATTTAAAACAATCTAAACATAGACAATTTTCCGATTCAGTGGCTGCGAACTCTCATATTTAGATAAGATACAACAGAAGAGGAGACACACATCTAAGTCAAACCAGATTTAATAGCAATGTTGCATCGGCCATTTCAGGTTTACATACGTATCTTGACTGAAAGGTGACATTCACACGCTGTGTGTATCCATTGAATTGCAAGATTTGCAAGCACGATTTGAATGGCTGTGTGGATTTGTCCATTATAAGAGATACATATTTCGATGTTTCAGTTTGCAACAACTTTAGTTCTAAATATACGTAACAGTAATATTCAAGAACAGAACTACTTTTAAAAATACAAAAATAAAAACTATTGTAAATAGCTCGGCTTATGGGGGTATACAATATAAATTGGGCCACTATAATGCAAATAAATAACAGCAATAATTTAAGACACATCTGTGCAACATACGAAATGATTAATTTCTATTAATATTAATATTATTATATCTAATAACATACAGCTCGTTCCTTAGTTGGTATATAAGAAAACAATGTTCATTAATTCTGACCAATTTGAAATAATTTACAATTTTACTCAATCACAATAACTCTTTCGTATTTGAGTACATATTACTAACAAAAACGGCTTTTCAAAGAATAGTATACTACAGCTAGAAGTCTAGTCTCCTTAAATGAAAATAGTTTTGACAAAGAACGGATAATTCGTTTGGCTTTGATGGCAATGATCGTTATTCAGTATGACTTACAGACGTTAAGAATTATCAGAAGCAAGGAGGTATACCAGATACGACACTTAAGATGTGTTGATTCTGGAGCGACGTTCTTACAGTGTACATCCTTCGATTACCTGGGGGTAGTTCAACACAAAAATGTGTTGGTAATAGCATTGCCAAATATCACTTCGTGTAACCACATTTGCATCCTTTGAAGTAGGTGAAGAAGTGTCCCTCCAGCACAATGTGTCCATCGAACCATCCTGTAACATACTCCCATGCTTGTCTGCTGTTTTAGTATAGATTTTTTGTGCTGTACGGCTTTCAATGCAATTTCAGGATAATTAGATCATTTTAAACCCAATCGATACCGTTCTGAGGACATAATTTAAGAATGTCGTGTTGGGTGAACCCCAAGGGAATGATGACAAAGTACATTTGAAGGATACGCAGACTCTTAAAAGAAAGTTTGGTTTGATTTTCTTCTCCTTCGCTTTTGAAATTTCATTTTTGGTAAGAGAAAGCAATCATGGAACGGAACATCCACTTAGTATACGAGTGTATATGTCATGGTGATCAGAAACGACATGATCATATAACACCACACAGTTCCACTGTGGCACTTCTTTCTTTGCAGTCTGGATAATTATTCGATAATTAGGATGTCTGTTTATCCTCAGCAGGAGGTGTATAGCTTATGTAACTTCAACTTTCAGCTCAATATTTCCACAGCAGTAACTCTCTCACTCCTCTTCAGCGCATGTCTGATGAACGGTAAAACTAAGCCATTTAATGTCATTAAACTTTTCCCAATACATTGTCTTGTACACATATATTTTCTTCCTCTTCTCTTCAGAAAGCAGTTTGCTTTCGCAAAGTATATCTACTGAATCATCCAGGAGGCGATGGGATAGCCTAGTGGTCAAAGTGTTCGATCGTGACGCCAAAGGCCCAGGATCGATCCCCACATGGTTGCAATGTGTGAAGATCATTTCTGGTGTCCCCGCATTGATATTGCTGGATTCTTGCTAAAATCGGCGTAGCAGTTAACTCAGTCACTCACTCACTCACTCATCCAATGTGTTGGATTTGGTTTGATTAACCTCGCACTTATATTCAAGCGTGACAGAGGACTCTCAATAGAATGTTCGAATCTAGACCCACGAAACCCCTGTCTGATATTGTAAAAATGTATAATTGATACTGCACAAATATACCCAGCCTTTACTATCCTTATAAAGAGATTAAATTAGGTGTAAAGGGCAAACCAGCTGTGAAAGTTATAAGAATGGACCACTGAGAACCAGGTGTTCGCGTAAAGGATAAGCAGCTTCCTCTTTTATGAAATCAAGGGGCATGAACACCTGATCAATGACTTCCTTTTCACCTTTAACGACAAGATATTGTTGTTGGGATGTGTCTGTTTCTTGGGATCCCAAAGGGATGGATCAGTGGATGAGTGAGGCTTGAGGAGTGGAAGTGAGAGGATATTGAGCATCCTGCCCGAGCAGGCAAGGAATTTAGGATGGAAGTACATTGAAGCTTGGTAGGGTCAATTGTAGCCCTATTTTGTCAGGGAATGGATTTGGAAACAATGCGAGGCGCGGGGGCATGTTTAGACCAACTCTTGGTGAGCGAGGGCGGAATGGTGTTGTCCCCTGTCTATGGGATGGAACATTATAGGTAACCTCAAACCCGACCTTCGCCTTGCCTAAACTGAAGGTGAGGTTTTTATTGCCTGGCGCCGGGGACATATCAATCAAAGAGTTCTAGCAATCCTAACCAAATTAATACAGACATTGTCTGTAATGAATAGGAGAAATCCATAAATTATAAATTATAATAATATTGATATTCATCATAGCATCTGAGTCAGCCAAACTAAAACGTTGGTTTTAACGAAGTGAATAAACATTCCTGTCACTGACCTTAAATGCGGGACATTTTCCACTGTCGTCACAAGTACACTGCTTGAACGACCCTTAAGTTTATTCAATACGGAGAGTGATCATCCTTTACGGCAACTGATAGCTGGTCCTATATTGCCCGCCGGTCGTCGCTTCCTGTGTCAACAACGAAGGAAAGGACTGGCTCATTCCAGTCTACAAACAGCGATGATTTATTGCTGCTAATTAACATGTCATTCCTCCAGCACAGAAACCGTTGTTCCGACCAATGAACACGTTTTGTGTCAGACATTACGACGTCAGTCATCTGGTATGTACTTCATCATGGGAATCCGAATTACCATGGATCGCGCAGTTAGCTATATCGACAGTAAATTACAATGTCTCTGGCTGAAGTCTGGTCATTCCTGAAATTGTGTATACCAGCATCCGTCTCTGTCTCTCTGTCCTGAGTCATCGGGTATATAAAGTATGTGTATGTCCTTCAAAGATGCGTATATTCACCACTGTTTTAAACATAGTGTATTTGCCGCATGAATGTTTTGGCTAAGGTTTCAAACTATCGCCAGCAACTTGAGTGATGATGCAAATCATACTGGGATACCATGGTGGTAGCAGAGGTAACTGACGTTCCAATGGTGCCTATTATGGTAATCAATTTAGTTGCCAGCGAGCTATTGTGTTCTTCCAGTGTGTTGTACTTTGTTGTTTATCGTGTCTTTATAAAACAGCACAGTCATTGATATGATTTGGACGAGAATAGTCAAAAATAGTATGTGAATGGTATACTTAAAAGTACAAATAAGACTGTATGATGATGAGCTCATGGTAATTACTGTGATGCGGACCTAAGATCCGGCTTAGAATTGGTCTCCAGCAACCCATACTTGTAGTACGAGGCGAATAAAGATCGGATGGTCAGACTTGCTGACTTGGTTATTGCATGTCGAATCCCAATTGTGTAGATTGATGCTGATTATGTTGCTCACTGGATTGTCTGGTCGAGACTCGAGTAATTGCAAACGGTCGCCACATACCTGCAATATTGCTGAGTGCAGCGTTTAATTACAGACAAAACATAAACTTGGGATACAATGACCTTTATTTCTGTTGGTGACTGGTTTGAGACTTCCCGGAATATCCTAATCTTCTAGTATGATTTCTGGCAAGTACGTTGAGGTCGTTACAGTAGTCTGTCTCTTAGATATGGTCTGAGAAAGCGGATTTATAGAACCATCAAGGACTCTCTCACTAAGAGATAGGAGATACCAAATCTCAGTCCAGTAGACAGACATTTGATTTGGTGCCAGAAGCGTGCGTCAGATTTACGTTTAGGACATGAGCTCACAAAGGTTGTAAAATTCATTATAATGCTCTCCCAATTAGAAGATATCACACTGAATGTACTGATGTTTGTTTAAGTATTAGGTACCTTGTACATATTTAGATCTAAAGGCGTTGAAACATGGACAAATCAATAATGAGGCATACTGATCTCCAATTATTAACAAAGAAGTGAAAACAAGTAACAACGGTGCTAATCAGTCCGTATGTTTATGTAATAATGCTTCTGTTTGACTGGCCTCCTGTCCTTTCATTTTCGATTCAAAAGTAAGGAAACTCATAACATGCAAATATCAATGCTCTGTTGAAGTCGTATAATATCTTTCGGAATCGATTTAATATCAGGGTATTTATAGTCACTGTGTAAGTATTGATCAACCAAGGTGTTATTTCACGCCGACACTCGTTATGTACAAACTTCTAACATTTCGAATCAAATATATAACTGTTGGATAGGTTGGTGGGTCGATAGACGGATGGCATGAACGGACATAGGATAAAGAAAGGATGATTGATCGGGTGTGTGGATTTGTTATTGGACTGAAGGAAGGAAGGAAGACAGGATGAATAATTGATGGGCGGATGGGAGAGTCATAGGGTGTGTGGATGGATTTGTTGATTAAAGAAAGGTATAAAGGCAGGATGGATGATTGACGAGTGGATGGAACTATGGACGAATGAATGAAACACAACATAACTTGATAATGTTTTGCACGATTTCCGTCTGTATCCACGAAGCATGGGGTAAAAGAATACTTTTGTAAATGGGTGCTCAGAGTAGAAAAAATTCAGAGTAGAATATCTGAAAATTCACGATAGTTCAGCACTTCATGCCCAGTGTTTGTCATATTATATTCACAGCAGTGAAACCAGTGATTGGAGGTTGGAACAAGCTAAGATAAAGTAGGGACGGACGGAAAGTTTTGAAGTGTTTTAAACACATGGTCAAAACGAATTACGATCAAATTGAGAAATTGTTTGTGACAGCAAACCACTTAATGAGTTTGCAATGCGCTTAGACTTGCTTGACAGAGTTGGTGTGGACTTACATAATTACAGAAACATTGATGCTAAAAGCAAGTTGATTCAAACAATAAATAAATACCTTTTCTATAATATGAGAGTCAGAGACTGTTCTATGATTATGTCATAAACATCAGGGCAAGTGGAAAATTAGTCAGGGCAAGTTCCTTTCTTACAGACACTTGCCCTGTGGCAACTGGCGTTTTAAATAATTTTTGAATCCCTGCCTTAAAGACTGATAGACCATTCGTGTCCCCGTATAGTATGTGCTAATACATTGTCAAATGGGGTAAAGTACTAAAATCAAATGACCTAGACTGCTAATGGTGACGTTACCATTCGTACACAGACGTAATTAAACCTCAACCTAATCTTTCGGTTATCAAGGGGGTTGTGTTTACTGAGTAAGCATCAGCACGTCCATTATTTCAGCACTGGAGGCATTTCTTTATCACCTTCTAATGCTGACATCAGAAACCCAAAGCGGACAGATAATGACAAAAGGCGTTAGCATCGAGACTGCACATTGTGCTACCAGAAGGTCGTATTACCAAGTCATCGACCTGTTAAACGAGAAACCCGCCTTCGGGACCGTTAGTGCTATGAGAAAACAAACTAATATCAAACAACGATCATAAATATTTTATTCGAAAACTGTTATACGAGAGATGCCAGTAGGACAAGCGTAGTACGGATTAGCGCTGCCTGATTGTGTGAACGTACAGAGTATAGACACATACATAAGGTGGGACATGTTAATCCTCAGGGAATGCGGTCTGAGAGTAGACTTTTCACCACAGACTGATAATGGCATGGTCTGATCCAATAAATCCTAGAATGATTAACACTTGTATCAGAGTGTTGTTCCACCAAACATTAACTACATGAGTGAGTAATGGGAAATCTTGAGCGTTGTGAGCGTCTTGGTGATGTAGCTAGTTTCCGAACGACACCTTGGTCAGAATTATTATCGCTTTGTGTATTCCAGATACATGAAGACGGACTGTAAATTATCGAGTGATTGATATCATGAACATCAATCTTCACAGGTCCCGATGACATGGGTAACAAACCCGATCCCGATAGTCGCCTCCAACGACAAACATGGATCGCTAAAGTTCAGTTCTACCAGGATCTTCACGGGTTTATTTCAATAGACAGGAATCAACGCCAAAGGCTTCAGGGTAGCGTCAATACAACCGTAACTTATTTATTCCATTGGTCTTTCGCACAAGAATTTACTCTTCTCACTGCACGTGCGATCATCCCAATACCAGCCAAGCACACGGTGGGACACCAGCGCCACACAGTCTTCAGGTTGTTCACCGCCTCGACCACTCGACAAGTTGGATGGCTGGCCTCCACCCCAGCGATTGTGTTTCAGAGAGCTGTTGTCTGTCCACAAAAACGTGTTGGTCTTTGTAACATCCTTCAGACCAATCCACAAATAATCTGCAAAATAAATACTCTGCGAAATATTCACTGAAGCGAAAAAAACTGAGTCATGTGAAGTCTTCTTTGATTGGAATTTACAACGAATGTAAAAGTAGTTAAATGTTTCACATGTCCCATCGGTGGTTGAGTGGGTTAGATGACTGACTTTGAGCACTGGCGATTAGGTATCTCACTCTGAGAGTGTGGGTTCGAATTCCAGATGGCACTCAATCCAACAAAAGTACTAGAATTTGTACTTTTTTGAGAGAGCATAATCCGAAATTTAACATATGTTGCATTTACAAGATAAACATAAATGTATATCACCATTCCTTTATTGGTTTAATGCACGGAGAGCTCGAGATGACAGCACAGCGCATGGATTACCAATAGCTATTGAGTTCAGTACATTCACTACACACTGGCTTTTGCAATAATGAACATACCTCCGCCAAAGAAAGGTTTCTTCATATCGATGATACGAATGACAAAGTCTTGTTTATCTGAAGTGTTGATCTTGACCAGGGAACCACCTTCTGCCTGACAGATCTGTAAAGCTGCGTCCCATGCCCGGCGTTCGAAATGCTGTTTGAAATTAGTCTCGTAATCCCTGGCAGTGAACCTTTTGATGCCCTGGTTTCCTGTGAACGATCGCATCAGTTGGTTTTTGTGTTAAATACCTTGTCTGTGTGTTCGAGTATTGATATGTTGCTGTGATGTAGCTGATTAACCATTACCTACTACAGTTGTAGTTAATAATCAATCGATGTTATATCGTCTACAAAGACTTGCTTTATTTGTTTGCTTCTTAACGTCGCACTCAGCCATTTTCCAGCTAAATGGTGGAGGTCTGTAAATAATCGAGTCTGGAACAGAAAATCCATTGATCAACCAATTGAGCACCGATTTACGCAATTGGGATGTGAAGACATGTGTCAGCCAAGTCACCTGACCACCCGATCCCGTCAGATCCGGCGACATAATTTAATAACGCCCTAAATTAGCCGAATTAAGTAAAAATGATTTATATGTTGTGTCATGATACTAAAAAAGATATGTTCATTCATTTACAAACCTTCAAAACATGAACATTATTCGTTTGGAGCAAAATATTAATATTCTCGCCAATGGGTGAGACATAACACTCTAAATTAGCCGAATTAAGTCAAAAGGAGTTTAATGTTATGATACTTTCATTCATTTACAACCTCCAACACATGAAAAAAACATTCACTTGAGCTAAAGTACATATTATTGCCCATGGACCAGCTCATGGGCGAGGTTGTTTAAATTGTTTGCTTTCGAAATATTTTGTTTTAATTTTTTCATGATAACAACATGTTGAATTTGGTCAAATCCTTTGTCATGGTAGTGCGGTGAGTTTCAGGACTTTTTTGTTTCCAGAATTACATCGTTATAGTTCCTTAGCGGGAGGCAAGTGGGTACGAACAGATTGAAGTCATTGTCTGATTTCCATCATCTAGTCCTCTGGAGATGGATCCCATGTAGATCTATTCACTCATGAACTTGCAGGTAAACTCACAGATTATGGTATTTTTCTGCTGTTGATAATGTTGGTCAGATATGTATTTGGACACGAGGTATTATTCAGGACAAATTTGAGCACCTCAGTTGACCCAAGTCTTCCGCACAATGATCACTACTGAGAAAGACACGCACCTATTAATCAGCCACAACGACTTTCCCTACAATGTCTTTGTGGAATATGCTTCAGCTTGGTACTTGATTTTGTTTGTTTGTTGTTTAACGCCGCACTCAGCAACATTCCAGCTGTATGACGGCGGTCTGTAAACAACAAACCAACCAACCACTCAAGACGACGTAAGTTCTGATGGGAGATGATGAACCTGGATAGATTCTGATCAGGAGTCAGAAGCGTCGACACCTTTGTAGTATTCAGCTCTTACTTCACAATATTCTTAACACATGGATGATCAATGTTTGCACACTGAATATGTGCCGTGATCGTCCTCACCCAACATCATCTTCAAAGATTCCACATCTTTTCACATGAAGGAGCATGATTCCCTGAATCTGACTCCGTGTCGGTATCGGTGTCTGTTTGGCGGAAGACTTTCATTTAGAGACATTCCGAATTTATTGAAGATACTTGATGGTGATATCCAGGTGTGTCCATTAACATGGACTTCTTTGAGAGGCATTTAGAAGTAAAATATTGACAACCTTTATGGAAAACAACATCTTTTATTTCCTGAGTGGGACGTTCGATATATTTGTGTACCGTTGTCGTAAAGTCAAGTGCAGGTTTACGTGATCATCGTCGTTGTAAGTAGCGAGTACGACGTTACCTACGTCAGCGCCGTCGTTGTGGATAAGAAATCCGTGGAGACATAGGAGAGATATACGAGAAACTCTCTGTTCTAGAAAGCAAGCAGTAGGGTCTGTCAGTTTGGTTTTACACCGCTTCTAGCAATATTCCAGCAATATCATGGCAGGGACACCAGACATGTGCTTCACTCATTGTACCTAAGTGGACGCTTTAACCTCAAAGCTACCCCGCAAGCAGGTGTAGATAACGCCTTAACTATTGAGTGCGTAGAGTAACTTCGTTTGACTAGGGAGGATGAGAACATGATGAGGAGCATGCGCTTGGTAAACGGGATTGTTAACACGCGAATACGTTTTTCACGATTACGTGGGGCGCTGAGGTAGCCTAGGTTAATGCATTCGCTCGTCATGCCGAAGGCCCTAGTTCGATTCCCCATATGGGTACACTGTGTGAAGCCTATTTTGGTGCCCCCAAAATATTGCTAAAGACAGCGTAAAACTACACTCTCTCCCTCACGACTATGTATGCGAAAATCTATACACATATATTGTCTTTTCATTGCATACTTACCTGCAGAACCTTCACACAGCGGTTGGCCATACCTTCCCACAATGCATCGAGAATGGGGACCACAGGAAGTCTGACCACAGGCTCTAGTCATTGCCTGAATAGAAACACAACAATTTAAATATGACTTATCAGCAATACCGATTTATAGATTGAAAGTAAAATAATACAAGTTGAATACACGTATCGCTGACTTACCTCAAGATGTTGGTTATATATCTACATACACCACGGGCCGGTTTACCTAGACTAATTTTACATATAACTAGGTTGCGTAAGTGCCATGGTTGGACGATACGATACGGTGAGTGAGTTTAGTTTTACGCCGCACTCAGCAATAAGATTTAGTTGGCTGGTTTGCCGCACTCAGCAATATTCCAGCTATATGGCGGCGGTCTGAAAATAATCAAGTCTGGACCAGACAATCCTTTGATCAACAGCGTGAGCATCGATCTGCGCAATTGGGAACCGATGACATGTGTCAACCAAGTCAGCAAGCCTGACACCCGATCCCGTTAGTCGCCTCTGACGACAAGCATGGGTTACTGAAGGGTCATTCTAACCGGACATTCACGGGTCTGATTTGATACGTTCATGGTTCATGGTATCATGGTTCAGAGCATTTGTGTGAGACTGACTGAGTGAGTTTGGTTTTACGCCGCTTTGAGCAATATTCCAGCAACATCACGGCGGGGGACACCGGAAATGGGCTTCACACATTGTGCCCATGTGGGGATTCGAACCCGGATCTTCGGCGTGACGAGCCAACGCTTTAACCATTAGGCTACCCCACCGCCCCTGTGTGAGAAGCTCGAAGGGACACAATATACTAAATGTCGCTGGTATCGCACGTTGTTGAAATAAATAAAAAGATATGCAGTGAAATTGCTGTAAATATGCCACTAATAGCAATCTTCTTCAGTGTTGAGAAAAACAATGGTCGTGTTGATGACTTCAGCATCTCATACCTAAGTAACAATGAAACTCATACCAGTGAGTGTTTGGTTTTACTTCGCTTTTAGCAATACTCCTGCAATATTCACCAGAAATGGGCTTCACACATTGTATCCGAATCGAACCCGGCTCTTCGGCTTGTCGAGCGAACGCATTAACCACTAGGCTACCCCACCGCCCGAATCCGATACCACGTCAAGTCGACAGGGTATGGTACTTATAGCGTCAAGGGTATGGTACTTATGGCGTACAGGGTATGGTATTTATAGCGGACAGGGTATGGTACCTAGGGGTCATCCTCAAAGCGATCCCTGACATGAGTTATTAGGAAGTAGTAAGACAATGTCTACGTATCTGTGCCATCCTTCCAAGGCGTCCATCCACAAGGTCAACCTTGGGAGCAGAACATCCAGGTCTACAGCACTTGAAATCTATGCTTCCGATCGACGACATGGCAGACTGGAATTTGCTTTCGATATTCTGATGCATGTTATCTTCTTCATCTACCGGGTAAGAATTGTCTACAGCAATCCATTTTTAGCATACGAGCCGTCTAACGGGACCGGGTGCTCAGGCTCGCTGACTTGGTTGATGCATGTTTTTGTCACAAATATAAACACGTTGCTCCGTCTTAGAACACAAAACCAAGGTTTGATTCCACACATGGGTACACTGTGTGAAGCCTTTTTCTGGTGTCCCCCGCCCTGCTATTGCTTTAATATTGTTGAATGCGACAAAGAAACAATCTCACTCGCTCAGCCGCTAACTCAACCAAGTGTGATCCAGATAAATCATAAGTGGCGTAATTGATCGCTGTGCATGTAACCCTTCACACAAACCATTTTCCACTGTTGTATATTACTGAAGAAGACGCCACTGACGACAATAATGCTGGACTCAGTTTTCCCTCGGAGTTGACATGCGCGTTGCTCTTCGTCAAAGGTAAAGGCTTGGCAAAGCGGCAAGAGTTTGCATTCAGCTGCACACTCGAACATGGAGGACTCAGCAATAGCCCGGATGTAGTCATGATCTTTCATAGGGACAACTTCATGGACTGGAGGAACACAGTCGTCACCAGCCTCCTGCAGCGTCAGAGGGATGACACACAGACAGACAGTGGCCATGAGAATGATGGACGTCTGTGTAGAGAGACTGAAAGTAGAGATAGGAAGGTGAATGTGGAGTCATTAAAAGCACTGACACGTTCTCCCAAATATCACTTTTGATAATGTTTGTTCCAACATCAAATTAAAAAACGACATCAAAACCGTTAGCCCCTTAGATAGTGTATGCCTTGGGTGTATAAACTGGAAAGTGACTATTCCCCAAAGCATTAGAATACTGCAGTGCTTTGGGGAATAGTCACTTTCCAATTTTCACCGAACGTCGGATCGGCTCACTAACAAATCTTCTAAGGAAGCACGGATGTGTCGATGTGACTTCCGATCGAAGATATGTTTGATATGATAACATCTTACAGTGCGATATTTTTTCTTGCCCATGGCACCGTTGCACAAAGCTGTGGTAGCGCTAAGTGATCGTAACTTCTATACTTTGCTTACTATTGTCCCAGGATGAAGGCGTGTGTAGGACACAGATGGGGAATCGTTTTGGAAACTGTCTATGTTCGACGAAAATGATTTTTGTTCGCAGGCCTAGTGTTTGATCAAATGCTTGATCAAAAATTGAACAATATGCTTATTTCAAATTTCTCACAAAGGAAACTTACATGTAACTAATAGTGTGTTAAGGATACTATTTAAGTTGTTTTTACCGGTAGACAGATCCGGGTTTTGTTTTGGTTCCTGCCGGTGAAATTATCCTGATTTTAATTGGTCCCGCAGGTAGATTGATCCGGTCGACTGAGGTCGACCAAAGCATATGGCTCATTCTCAATGCGGTGACTGAGTCTTGTAAAGGTACAAGGAACCAAGAGAATTTGTAAGTAGCCGATGATTATTATTAATATTGACGGAGCCACTACCAACAAGACTCATGTGGAGCACGGTGGTGTAGTGGTTAGCATGCTGGCCTCTCACGCCAAAGGCTCGGATTCGAATCCCGGTGGAGTCACCAAAATGTTTGACCTGGGTCTCATACTGTGGTGTGTCCCTGGGCAAGGCACTTCGTCCACATTGCACTCAGTCCACCCAGCTGTTCGAAATGAGTACCTGAGAAGCGGATGCACGGACCTATAGGAAGTGCAATTCCGTCAGGGTAATAATGTAACGCCAGCGAGCAGCATCGTGTTGGATTCTAGGCGCAAAAATTAGCATGATGTTTTACAGATTAAAGATAGTATGCAGCAGAGAGGGTTCGGGTGATCCTGGCTGGTAAGGCTCATCATCAGCTCAGGTCCCTTGCCCCCTCTACACGCAGCCCAGACAGCGAATGGGACTTCTCCCAGGAAACGCTGCCTAGCCGAAACCACCAAGAACTTTCCGGAGAATATGTAGACTCCCCAACACTGCAGCCTTCTGCATTACCCAGAGTGTCAGAAGGGCTGTGCTCCCGGTGGAGAACCCGTGCACTCTCCTGATCTGCGCCAAGAGATCAGGAGGTACCAAACCTAGGGCACCGAGAACAATGGTGAGTCTGACGACAGTGTACTTGGCATGTAAACGAGACATTTCAAAGGCGAGGTCCGCATATTTATCATGCTTTTCCTGAATCTTGCCAATCACATTGCTGTCAAAAGGGACAGAAAAGTCAATGATATTGATATAAATAAATTCATTAGCTTTATCAAAAAAAGGACAAGATCAGGTTTGTTGGCTGAAATTCTTCTGAGGCTGTATATAGACCTATTCCACAGAAGTTTAAAAGCATCATTTTCCATGACGCCCTGGACATGTTCAGGGTCGTACCATGGATAGACCTCGGAGTCAAAGCCACAGGCATGGCGGAGACGGTAATAAAAGCAGCGAGCCATGCTATCATGTCTTTTAAGATATGATGTTTGTGCCAAGGAAGGGCATCCACTGACAAGGTGTTGGACAGTCTCTGTGAATTCATTGCACAATTGACATTTCATATTGATATTTTCTTTAAGAATCACACATTGGCGATTACGAGTGGGAAGTGACTGGTCCTGAGCAGCAAAAAGAAAGCCCTCAGTTTTCAACCTCAAATTTCAGATTCTGTCCAACAACCTTGGCACGCTTAAAATAGCTGTGGAATTCTTTGCTTTCATCATCAGTCTTGACATGCATTACCAGTGGATCATCCGACAAATAAATATGTGCAAAAGTACACAATAAACTTCTATCATGAAGAGCCTCCACATTAATCAAACCCCGACTTCCAGAATTGATTGGCATGTATAAACGATTGAGAGAGGAACGAGGGTGGTGGGCTCTGTTATCAGACATGATCCTTCTGGTCAGGCGGTCAAGACTCTGGATGTCTTGTTTTGTCCAATCAACTACTCCAAAGGAATAGGAGAGGTTTGGCACAGCAAAAGTATTGGTGGCTTTGGCCTTGTTTCGAGCATTTAGCTCTGAGCTCCAGATTTTCTTTAAAGGTCACATGCAACGTAAAACACAACTTTGCAGATTCTGATACCTTTCGGTATGGACTTACCGAAACAAATCGTCAAAAATGCAAATTCAACTTATAAAGTTGAAAAATAACGCGATGAAAAAAACCGCGCGAAATCGGAGTTCAAACGTTTCACTAATTTTCCCCAGACTTTTCCGGGGAAAACGGGTTTCAACAGCTGGGCTGCGCTTTCATAGCACGTGCGCAGTGAAATAGGTTCGCGCAGCTTGGAAGTGGGTTGTCCGGTGAATACTCGGTGAAGGCTTTGGTGTGAGCTATTTTTCTAATGTTTTGTTTATATCTCACAGGCGCGAGCTTTTGGTATGTTATGACAGTAAATTAATTTCACCACACGTTCTTCTTACCGAGTCACTTTCTCAGTTCGATACTTAAAAGCAATGTCATTATTTAGCGTTGACAGAATTTCTAACTGTGATATAGATATGTCGTTGTCATAGACAAAACTCAGTGTCTTGTTTTATTGACACCTGTGTGTCTGCCTGCCTGTCTGCTAATGACAATATTCAATACACAGCTGCTGTCACTGACCACATGCAATTTGAACTTAACACCAATCAGGCTATACACCATAAACAAAATGCATTGATTTATGGCCCGAGTTCGGTCTCTGTCACTCAGACAGGCAGGTGTGATAGTTGAACACATGACATGTTTTGATGTCTGTTGATTGCAAAATGTTATACACAAAAAAATGAGCATGTATTTACAAAACCCAACATCTGTACATATACACACACAATAAGCCGTGAGGGCATATGCAAATGAACCAGCCGTTACACTTGAGTGCACACCCACCCGCTCTGACTCGGTTCGGTATCCCGGCTGCTTCGTTTCTTGGGAAGTAAACCGAAGTACACAATATTGCACTTTTGATTTGCGATTGTACGCTTATAATTTTGTTTATATGTTTTTTCATAACCAGCAATGTATATTATATGTCATGACTAAGTGATAATTGTGTTTTAATTATGTTTGATTTTTTGGTTGCATGTGACCTTTAAGCGAGATTTGTACTCGGCCCGACGTTTTTTTTTAATTTGGGCACTCTGGAGCTTGTCTCGAACTTGCATTCCACGATAGGTGTAGGCCTGATCTTCAACAAGATGCTCAATAACTCCTCTTCCCTGTAACTTGACCAATCCACCATTAACTGCCTTGCCACGTTTCAAATGAAGAGTATTACATTTGTCGAGACCAAATGTCATGCCAATATCATTAGAAAAGGACTCGACAAGGAGAACCTGCTCTTTCAAATTGGCATCTCCTTTGGCAAGGAGCTCGATGTCATTCCTGTAAAGGAGATGAGTAAACGGTATTGGGGATCTGTGCTGAAGAGGTCAGGGATGGTATCCCTTCCCTCCGTTGAGCAGAAAGCTCAAAGGATTTAGAGACAAACAAAAAAGCAAAGGACTGAAGGAGTCCCCCTGGAAAATTCCCCTTCTGATTGGAATAGATTCCTAAGTCTGCACCTGCCCTTGCGAGTACATCTCAAGTTGAGTCGACCAGCAACTCATTAAAGACTTGATTAAATCAAGTAGTCGCTCAGGGAGGTAAATACAACAAAGAGACTTCAGAATCCATTTATGAGGGACAGAGTCGTATGCATTTTTGTAGTCAATCCAGCACACGGAGAGGTTGCGGTAATGGAGCTGTAATAGATTTGGACTTTTGATGACATTTGTCAGGCAATCTGGTGAGATGTAACAGACAAACGACCTAGTTACTTTCTCATTCATTGCACGGTCATAATCACTGACACATGGTGCATCCGGGTTACAGTTGCCGGGTACAGACCACAACTGTTTCCAGAACCTTTCATTGGCATCCATGGGAGGCCGCTTATCATGCGCACCATCACCGTTAGTTTTAAGTTGCCTGTAGAAGTGTTTTTCATTATTTCTAAAAAGTATGTTTTGTTTGATGAATTTATTTTTCTTTTCCCATTTTTTCTTTCTTTCAGACCAAACCTTTATTTTTGCCTTAAGGGAATCGACAATTTGGAGAAATATCTTTTCTTTCGTTGTTTTGTATTTCAGTTTTAATTTTCTCCAAATTGCCTTTTGTCGTTTTGACATTGGACTCCCTGATGATCTTTTCTTCAGGCAAAGCTCTATCCAGGAACTGTACTTTCTAGTTTCTGTAAGATTCACTTGAAACCGGTTTTTCTTTGGTGTATTGTTCTTAGTATTGGATGTGTTTTCTTTGGAAACTGTGTGAAGTTCCTCCAAGGTTCGAGTGGCAGGATAGCCAAAACAATTAACTTTATGTAACGAACAGAAAGTTTCATAGAAATAATATCATCTAATAAATTAATTGCTTATTATTATTATTATTATTATTATTATTAATAACGCTGTAAACATTGTTGGCGATGTTATGGAGAATCATTATTTCTTCATATATTCAACCATTAGAAATATATCCATATTTCATATCAGTGACGTAATGTTCACAAAGCTGTCGAGAACTATTTCTCCATTAGAAATGTGTCTCCATTTACTATCAGAATAGTAGGCCACTGCCAACACGATTTATGGTTATGCTGTAAAACATGTTGACAATGCTGTGGAGAGTCACTATTTTTTCATGTACACAACCATCAGAAATGTACCCTCATTTCAAATGAGTGAATTACATCACTCATTTGAAATGAGGGTGCATTTCACAAGGTTGTCGAGAACTATTATTTCAGAAAATGTACAGTCATTTCATACAAATGGTGTATTACGATTTTTTGAACATTTAACATGTTTCAAAGTTTAATTATTGACCTAAGGCCAAATGAATCTAATGTTAAATGACTAGGTGGTTAACACATGTAACGCCAGTCGCCTGTATGGAAGTCGGTAAGGTACTCATGTACTCAAGTTAAATTTCTGCTTTCTTTTCATTTGTGTATTGTACCAGAAAAGTTCCCAAAAGTATTGTTGTCGTTACAATTAACTTGTTAACAAATAACCCCAAAAGTGTTGTGAAATTGTCCGACCCAAATATCTTAATTTTAATGTAGGATTATGAATCGCAACGTAAGTAAGGAAAAACTTAAAAAATTGTCGCTTAACTGCAGAGCTTTAAACAATACTTTCAAAAAGAAACAGGTATTCAAATTTGTAAGGTTGAAAAAGGCTAACATATTTTACCTTCAGGATGTCCACTTCATTAGTGAGCCATAAGAGCTAATAAAGCAAGAATGGGGCTAAAGGGAATGCTATTTTAGTCACTTCAAGGTCAATGCAAGAGGAACTGATATTCTTTTTAACAATAATTTTGAATTTACAGTCACACATCAGCAAAACGACAAAGAAAATGCAATCATAAGTGATACTGACT
The DNA here is from genome assembly GCF_003918875.1 of Haliotis rubra. Taxonomy (NCBI): domain Eukaryota; kingdom Metazoa; phylum Mollusca; class Gastropoda; order Lepetellida; family Haliotidae; genus Haliotis; species Haliotis rubra. The sequence goes on along the minus strand of NW_025764937.1, from coordinate 1,119,061 downwards.
ACACAATAATTAACATATATTCATGGAAATGAATAAGGGAACAGCTAAAAGTACAGGTGTTCCTTTATTCTTTTCCAGGTTTCTTCACAAGCTTTGTATTGCAGTGTGGGTGAAATTCTGGAAAAGAATAAAGGAATAATTGTTCTCTCATGTTTTCCCTTTATTCGTTTCCATGATTATATATGGACCCAGTCTAGATAGTCCAGATTTTATTAAAGATATAAAGATATGTTAGAGCTACAAGAAAGTAATAGATTTATAATCTGTGGAGATTGGAATGTAGTATTAGATAGCAACTTAGATACCTATTATTATAAGCATGTAAATAATCCAAAAGCAGGAAGAGAATTACTTAATACTATAGATTTATTTGATTTGAAAAATGAAGGGGGGTGGGGGGGGACTAAAATGTTTTGTAACTAGAAAGCAGAATTTGTTTTGAATAAATCAATTATGGAATTGGAAAAGAATGATGGCTCAGTGATAATAGATCAAACAGAAATACTTGCAAAGACTAAATCATTTTATAGAAAGCTTTATTCGAGTGAAGATTGTATACAGATAAAATTAAAAGAATTATTTACAGAAGGGGGAACACCAAAATTGTTTATGATGTAGCTTCATCCTTGGAAGGAAAATTAACTTTCGGCTTTAAAAAGGTATGTAAAAATGATAAAAGTCCATGCCCAGATGGCTTGTCAAGTAAATTTCTTATTTTTTTTTGTTGGAATGATTTGAATAAATTTCTTATACATTATTGGAACCTATGCATATGAAAATGGTTCTTTGTCCGTATCACAAAAACAAGGTCTCATTACATGTCTGCCTATGGGTAAAACTATTCTGGAGAGAACAAAACCTAGATAGCAAGAGATACACATGGAGACAGAAAACCCCCGTCAAACAGGCACGACTAGACTACTTTATCGTTTCCAAAAACCTCAAAAGTTTAATTCACGATACCGGCATTAGCGCAGCATATAGGTCTGACCATTCAACTTTTTAAACAAAGCAATATATAAACTTGAAAACAATCAAAAGGAAACCCTAACCCAAAAAGAAGATCTTATAACTGAAACTAAATCGTTTTACCATAACCTATACACGAAAAAACCATGCGAAAAAGTGAACCTAACAGAATTGCTTAAAATATAGACGTCCCAAAGCTATCAAAAGATCAACAAGAAAATCTAGAAGGACAATTAAGATATGAAGAAGTACTAAACAGTCTTAAAAAAATGAAAAATGAAAGAAGTCCTGGCTCATCGGGTTTCACTGTTGAATTCTTCAAATTTTTTTGGTCCAATATTCACGAGTTTCTTATAAGATCATTAAATTTAGCTTACGAAAAAGAAGATTTGTCTTTGACTCAAAAGCAAGGCAATATAACCTGTTTTCCCCAAAAAGGTAAATCCAAACATTTGCTTCAGAATTGGAGACCCATTTCATTGCTGATTGTAGCGTATAAAATCGGATCATCAACCATTGCAAACAGAATAAAAACAGTCCTACCCTCTATAATAAATGAGGATCAAAAAGGGTTTATGTCAAAAATATATATTGGTGAGTGTACTCGCCTAATATATGACATCATTGACTATACTGAATATATGAATATACCAGGAATTCTACTTCTTATTGACTTTGAAAAGGCATTCGATTCTGTTGACTGGCATTTCATTCAAAACGTTCTTCTATTCTTTAACTTTGGACCATCGATTAAAAGATGGATAAATACCTTCTTTAATAACATTCAATGATGTGTTGTTGTAAATGGTTTCCTCTCAAATTATTTCAATATCTCAAGAGGATGAAGACAAGGAGATCCCACCACCCCTTATATTTTTATACTGTGCGCAGAAATTTTGGCAACAATGATTAGAAATAATGATAAAATAAAAGGAATACAAATTGGAGATACAGAATACCTAATTTCCCAATACGCAGAAGATACTTCGTTGATACTAGATGGCACTGAAAAATGTTTACAGGCGACATTAGAAATTCGTAGTAAATATGCCCCATTTTCAGGCTTAAAAATAAATGTAAACAAAACACAGGTATTATGGATAGGCTCAGAAAAAAACTCTAAAAGAAAATTTTGCAGAAACTCTAATTTAGACTGGAAGAGTGACTCGTTTACACTTTTGGGAATTGTATTTACATCGCAGAAATGGTTGAACGCAACTATAAAGATAAACTTAAGACTCTCAAAATATCAATGAATCAATGGCTAGCAAGAGATCTAACTCCCTTAGGTAGAAATACCATATTGAAAAGTTTACTTTTACCGCAACTTAATCATTTATTTGTAACTCTACCCAACCCAAATGATCAAATGATTAAGGAAATTGAGCAGCTCTGTTATAATTTATATGGAAAAACAAACCAGACAAAGTCAGTCGAGAAACTATCACAAAGAATTATGAATACGGAGGAATACGAGCCCCAGAGATATAAAATCTTATTCAATCACCAAAAATATCATGGATTAAAAGACTCACCAACTCAGATTCAAAAGTAAGGAAATTGCCACAAACGAAGACACATTGGGACATCGACAGCTTTATACAAACGTGCGAAACACACATACTTGAATCAGTAATAACACAAGAAACAAATCATTTTTGGAAAGACACTTTGAAATCATGGGGTAAATTCGTAACCAGAAAAGCAGAAAAAGCAAAAAATGCATGTGATATTTTATCCCAACCCTTATGGTTAAATGACAATATTAAATTAGATGGAAAACCAATCAATTATAAACATTATTCAAGCAAATGGATTACTTATATAAACGACATGTTTGACGCCCAAGGTAACTTTTTAACGGTGGAACAATTAAAAAATTCGTTTGGGTGCAAAACTAACTTCCTAGAGCGTCAAGGAATAGAGGAATCAGTTAAATACTACTGCAAATCCATAAACATCCATGTTGAAGAGAAAATCCAAGCTCCGATCTTTCCAATATTTTTTACGAAAAATAGTAGGAAACCCAAAAGGATGTAGAGATGTCTATGACATACTCATAAATGGTAAATCTAGAAAACCTTTAACATATCGAAACAATTGGCAAAAAGAACTTAATGAGTCTATTGACGAAATTATGTGGGAAACGATAGAAAAAACAACCCATAAATCGTATAATAGTGTAAAACACTCGTGGTTTCAATACAGCATACTGCATAGGTTTCTGCCAACAAATGATTTGCTAACAAAAATGAAATATAAAGATTCCAACACATGCACATTTTGCAAATCCGAGAAAGAATCAATTCTACATCTATTTTGTGACTGTAAAATCATAAAAACTATTTGGAAGAAAATAGAAGAATGGATATTCGAAAAAACGGGGTCACATAATATCTTTTCAAAGAAAAATATTATTCTAGGATATTCTGAAAAGAGAAACCATGCTCTGAATTTGATAATAACAGTAGTGAAATATAATATATACAAAATGAAACAAAGAGACAAAACACCAAATTTGAACTACATTATAGAAGACGTAAAGACAACATATTATGCTGAACGTTTTAATGCTTATTCAAATTGCAAATATGACAGCTTCACAAAATTTTGTTCACTGTCACAACCTGTTCTGTTAACCTAGCGCTATATATAATGTACTGCTATTGTATTTTCAAGTACCTATTCATTTCCATCTGAATGCACATTTGCCTGTAAATCAACTTTGTATGTATTCGCGAATGGTGTTTATACCAACCCGTTATGTAATGAACTGTATGACCTGCATGTATGGAGAATCAAAAATAAAAAAATATTAAAAAAACTATTCTGGAGACCAATATCACTACTAAATACTTCATATAAATTAGCCTCACCAGTGATAGCCAACAGAACAAAGATCCAACTTCCAGATATTTTCAATGAAGATCAAAAATGTTTTGTTCCTGGAAGATATATAGAGGGAGTTACAAGGCAAATCTATGATATTACAAAAATCTATACCGAATGATACCAAATTCCAGGTTTACTACTACTCACTGACTTCGAAAAAGCTTTCGATTCAGTTGACAGAAAAGTTATGCAAAATGCATTAAAATGTTTCAACTTCGGACCAAGTTTGTAAAACTGGGTACATATCTTGTCAAAAGATATTGAACCTAGCATATTAGTAAATGGGTTTGCAACCAAATATTTAAGATAACCAGGGGCTGTCATCAGGGAGATCCAGTATCACCTTATATTGCTAGTTTATGAGCTGAAATGGTAGCTCTATTGATAAGAAAAAATAGAAACGTAAAGATAGGTAATATTCAAAGTCCAATTTGCTAACGATCCTACAGTAACCTCGGATGGATCAGAATCAAGTCTCTATGCAGTAGTACAGTAGCTTTCTTCACACGATTTTCTGGGTTAAAAGTTAACGCAGAAAAAAACAGGCAGATATGGATAGGATCCCCCCCCTCCAAAAAAAAAGATCAAGGTACAAGATGTGCAAAGAATGGAACTTGGACTGGGCAGTCAAATTTCAGATTGTTAGGAATAGATTTTGATGTTGAATTAAATGATATGGTACACCTTAACTACAAAGACAAATTTGACAAAATCTATAAAGAAATGAATCTTTGGTCCTTGAGATATTTGACACCAATGGGTAGAAATGTTATTTTGAAATCTTTGCTTCTGCCAAAATTAAACCATCTATTTTCATCAAATCCTAGCACGTCTGATGATATAATACAAACTTTCCAGAAATAAATATTTCAATTTTGTGTGGCAAGGGAAAAAGGATAAGGTAAAGCGAGAAATCATGTCTCAAAAACCCAAGGATGGAGGTATTAGTGTTCCTATTATAAAAATACCACAAATGCCCCCAAATTAATGTGGATCAAAAAGCTTATTATTGAAAATTCAAACTGTATCTCTATCGCAAATGTAAGCCTGTCTGATAGGAATAAATTATGTTTTGCTGAAGTGGATTATGTATGTAACCGTGTTATACCAAATGTTACAAATCCATATTATTTGCATGGTGTCATTACCTTAAGAAATGCTATTCAGAAGTGAAGGAAATGACAGACATTCTCAGCCAATCTCTATGGATGAACAATGATATCCAGATAGAGGGAAACTTTGTTTGTCCCGAATATACAAATGTATGGCAAAAAGGGGAATACATTTTTTAGTGATATCTTAGACCTTAAAGGAAATTTCTTACAAAAAGCTGATATGGAAAAACCATATGGAATACCGAAGGTAAACTTTCTGCATTTTGAAGATATGACATGTGCTGTGTTAGCTTACTGCAGATCTAAATATTTTAGTGGTATAGGAAAGACCTGTTATGAGGTTCAAAATCCAATACTACCTTTCAATATATCCTGTATTTGTGGAAACCACCAAAGGAGTAAAACTTTCTACAATATTCTTTTGCCACAATGTCAAGTCAGCCCTACTGGCCAAATAAAATGGGAGAATACCCGAAACAAACAAGTCCACTTTTGACCCAATTAGAAGTAGTATGCTCGGGGTAGGTTTTAGAGCATAATCTGTGTTAGTTTTCGAGTGTTCTAAGTTGTCAATTTACTAATGAGCAAGCACAATTTGATCTCGTGACATTGAGATTTACCAATTTTGAAGTGATTTTCATCATGGAAATAGAACATTTTTACTCTGATCTTTTTTCTGCTTCATTTCATTAAATATAGTCTTTATGAAATTAAAAAAAGGTTTAAACGACAAAAATACAACCTGGTAAAAACGAAATAACAATCAAATATCCATATTATAATAATAAGGCTGAGATTTAGCTGTGTTTCTGACACTTAGAACACTTTGGTTTTGAGAAAAACCACGAATTTCTTTGGTCAGGTCTTCTATCTCCAGTCATATTTCGTGGATTTCTTATTTATATTAATAGATTTAGCATATAATTTGCTATTTTGTATACTGTTTGACATGTCACACGCATTTGCAAAATTCCAAAGAATTCGATTGAATAGTTTAGAAGGTAATGTTGTCCTTTAACTTCAAGATAGGCTTTCTCGAAAATAGGTTTTTGTGACTTAGTACACCCTGGTTTTCAGGCGACGAAATTACAACAACGGAGATTAGACCAACATGTAATTAATGTCAAATAGAAACAAAGAAAGCGTACAGTTAAAGTGGTTTCAGTTTAAGATTACTCATAATATTTTAATGACCAAATACAACTTTTATTTAATGAAATATATTGATTCTCCTTTGTGCTTTCTGTGAATCCACTCATGAAACAATAATACATTTATTATGTGAATGTCCATATACTGTGCGCATATGGAAGCTAGGATCCAATTGGCTTGACATATCTTCTGAAGGAAATATTGACTTCTCACATGAAAATATTATATTTGCCTTAAAGGCAAAAACAATAATCCATTTAATGTGATCTTTCTAATTGTAAAATATACACAGAATCAGTATTATATATCAGGACGAATATCATTTCTGGTCATTTAGCTAAGATACTACGGTTATAATACTTTTCCATAAGTATTTATCAATCCGCACAGCACCCAACGCACCTTGGTACTATTTTTAAGCAAAATCTGTAATTTCTTTCTTGAGTTATCAGGCAAGCAATCTAACAATATTGGCAAAACCAATAATCTCGACAATACACCTTGAAATTTGAACAAAATCCATCATTTCCCTCTTGAATTATCGCGCTAACAAGCTTATCATGTATGAAATGCAACGAAAAACGAAAACACGAGTATTTACGACTGTTTAGCTGTTAGTACAATTTACGTAAATATTTATTACATTTTACCGCAACTAAAATAATTACAATTTACGTCAATTTTTATTACAATTTACGTTATTATTACAATGTACGTTATTACAATTTCCTGCAAGTATTACAATTTACGTTTTATTACAATTTACGTCGTAACAGGCCATTTCCAGAAACCGTGTCTTGGAACTTCACAACATTCAGATTCCCTGAGTTCTGCAGTTGTTATCCTATCCGATATCATAAGAGCCCCACCTCCACACTGATCCCCTTCCGGAGCACCTGTAACGTACACCTGTGCCCCCGTTCACACGTGTCCTGCCGTTAGCAGTGTAGAAGGAAACGCGGAGAGACCTCTTCTCCACTCTCCTGCTCTTCATGGCAAATGTTTTCTGCTTCACTGGAGAAGTTCTGGTGTAAGAACTGGTCATCGGTTCGTAGAAGCTTAGACGTCTTCAAACTGTTCGTGCACATACACCTCTGTCGTCATGGTATGTTACAGGGTGTTAGGGTTGCTGGCTGGAATCTGTGTCGGTGGTGAGCGCTTCGTGGTTGCAATGAGGTCGTTGCTGTTGAGCGGCCGCAACGTGGATTTTGATTAAAACTTCACAATAATTGCGGAATTGTTTATCCATAGACGTTAAATCAACGAGCAACGCGACTGTGCCATTTACCAGATTGTAGCACACATATAGTCATCCATGTGTCACTCTCAAATAAAGTGACCATTGTTGGCCTTTACACCGAATATGTCATGCTTCTTGCAAATTTCGTGTAGTACGAGCACTAAAGGTCTTGGTTGCGTTTTCATCCATCATCATAACAAACTCTTTCCTTGTTCAAATTCCAACAACTACCACCCCCCAAAAAACAAAAACAAAACAAAACAAAACAAAACAAAAATACATGCTTCTTTCAATGTATTTGATTTTTATTTAATGTATACATACTTTACATTTTACTCCAGACAGATCAAAACTATTCTGAACATCTCAGATATACAGTATATCCTCATCAGTATTTAGTGATAGTGATATATTGATACAAATGCGTAGTCTGACTTATTGTCTTTTTAACCCGTGTCACTGTTTATGTGTATTACTGTTTACTTCTTTACTTTTGTCGATGCTCATGTTGTTGATCACTGGATTGTCTGGTCCAGACTCGATTATATACAGACCGCCGCCATATAGCTGGAATATTGCTAAGTGCGCCGTAAAACTAAACTCACTCACTCTTGACTTTTGCTTAAGTCGTATAAGGAAATATTTGAACCTTTGGAATAGAGGTCCAATCTCGAGTATGAAAAAGGAATATAAAAGAGCTTCCAAATATTGGCGAAGATATATTGGTCTGTGGGCACATTCATGTTAGTCCATATGCAATCAGCATTGTCACTAACAGTATCAGAGTTGAGTGTATGTTTGATACAATAATTATACATCATGATCTTTTTTCTGTGTTTGAAATAAATATAATCAAAATGTTAGTTTTGCTGCTTTATAAATAGTGATAAAACTAAAAACATGAAAAAAATGTAATTATTTTGTCTTGTTAATAGTAGATTAATCGTTTACCATCATGATCATGTTTGATCATCTTTGGGCTAATGTAAGATTAATCACCATTTCTTTTCAACATTCACTATTAGGAAAATGACACAATTATGCTACTATATTTGCAATACAAACGATACTGAGCTGGCAAGTTCACCAGTTCCTGAAGACAGGTTTCATGTTGGACATAATGACATGTGGTTAACTTTACAGAACCATTCTTCTTCCATACATTATTTAAAATATTTAGTCAACCAGCAAACTAAACTAAATTGTGAGATTGAATGAAGATGTGTTTTGAACATCATAACAGCTGTACGTTTGCAACAATCAAAAATGAGTCATTCATCCAAAAATAATAATATTAATCAGATGCAAGTTCTTTGGGTTTCTTGTTTGGTTATTTAACGCAGCAATTTTCAGGATATATGACGGCGGTGAGTAAAACATTGAGGGATTGGCATCATGCATGAGTATCGATCTACGCAGTTGGGATGCGATGACATGTGTCAACCAAGTCAAGGAGCCTGACCACCCGATAACATTATTTGGGTTGCTGAAGATCAATTTTAACCCGCACCTTCACGGATCAGTTACAAATGCATTTTTAAACATTTTTGTTGTTGTTGTAGAAAATATTGAGACTTACCGCAAGCAAGGTGACGTTGCAAACATCATTCAGCTCAGCCTCCAACTGTTAGTTTCCAGGAGTCTCTGACAGAATACCATGAAGCTCGGCGCAATGACGCATTTAGAAAATATGTTTTACGGCTTTTGTTTCCAGTTCTTATTACCCGTTAATATTGATTGCCTGAAACGCATATATGCTAGTTGTGAGCGAATATTTCAAATCACTTGGGAAGTATTTCAGTCAGTTAGAGACTATGATATTTTGTAAGATATTGATGAATCTAAATCTTCAACTCACTGCATCCCTATATTACATCAAAATATCAAACTAGCATACAACCAAACTGGATACAACTTTGCACGAGTTACGTATCACAGGCAACCAAAGTGGCCATGAGGACGTTTGGTAACCCTGCTGCATGCACGGTACTACAGCGGGATTGAGATCACCCCATTGGTTGCTGGCTATAGTTGCCACGTTGAGTCAGAAATTGGAAACCCATAAATGCCGTTTACCTTACATACACACTCAACGGCATAACCACTGTTCGCGACCAACATTCTTAACTGATCATATTCTGGGTCCCGATCCACAAAACGTTCTGAACGTTACGACCTAACGTAACACTATACTTTAACACTGGCTTACAAATGGCATATAGATGGATCTAAGCCATATATTAGTACTTAATACGGCGTCATGTATAATTGAACACAGATCCTTAAAAGACGTGTATCTTCTGCAAATAATACAAACAGTTCGTACGAATTGAATAATGTAATGACATCAATCTTCATGATGTGATAGATATTATACAAAGAGCACTTGTCAACATCATAATGACAGAAAAGATCTGTTTTAAACTTTCATACAATTTGAGACAAAAGTAAAATATTTTAAAATATAATTTTCACATATATTCTCAAATGTTTTTCAACATCGAAAAAGATATACGTTTCATGTTTGCACTTTCAACAATCTAACTAAATCTTGCTATTTTACGAAAAAGATGAAACTGAACGTCGATAATTGAACATTCCGTGACTTACCGTACTGATAATAATCTGTAGGCTGCTTCTCACCATAACTCAAGCCTTTCACAAGGCCTTATCTAGGGACGCTGTCATAAAAAGTACAGGATATTCAACGAAAAGGGTCACAATGATTTGCATTGTATATCCTTAATGAGATAAATAGCTTAGTCAGATGACCATACATTTCGCAAGATAATTGGCCAAAGTACTGTCCATCACATCATTCACCACGAACAGGTCAAACCGATCGTTAATTCGTGAATCCGCCTCTGTTCTGAAAACAATCAAACTCCTAATCAAACGAACAACGTCCACTCGAAACATTCCGCCCCTTTCTTCCAGTTGGTTGAGAGTGATCGATGGTTGTGACGCGTCGTCCAATGATATCTCAGAAGTCCAGGAGCGCTGGACATGGTAAAGGTTGTCAAGTTCTTGTTTAAGGAACTCAGTAACAAGAATAGCCCCGTGTGCCCTTACGTGGTTAGCCAAATACGTCCGTGTCGGTGCTGAAATGGCACCACGGGCCTGCAGGATGTGGTGACTGTAGTTCTGCCAAGGGACACGTCTGTGCATAACATGTAAAACTGACAGTGATCCCACCCGACTTGCACCATTAAGATCCTTCTGAGGTTGACCAGAATATCCTCAAATGTCAACAGGCGTACCAGTCAACTGGACAATTATATTCTAAAATATTTGCAGTTCCAAGTTTAGTTAATTCAAAATTGCTTTGTTCCCAATTTAGATTCAAATTTTGACAGAGCTGTAATCTTGAGCGCTTTATAAAGCCAATCCATATAATCCTAGTTTTTATATTTACTTTCAATCCTGAAAAGCGGGCAAAAAACGTTAAAACATGAAGCTTTGCTTGCAGGTAGCGTTCAGGTCCATCTAGCGTACAGATAGTATCGTAGACAAACTGATTGAGTAGGTATTCAACATTGCCTACATGTATTCCTTTTCTATCTGCATCATTTGGTATAATCATTACTAAACTTTCAACACAATGTATGAAGAGACATGGTGAAAGTGGATCTCCTTGATGACAGCCTCTATAGATGTCGAAATTTGAAGAACCAAAGTCATTAACTAGAACACTTGAAGACTGTGTCAAATGTTGTTATTTTTTCAAAATCTGTAAGAAGTAAAAGTCCAGGAAGTTGGTATGTATCGGTGTAATCAATCAGGTCATATATTTGCCTGATAATATCACCTATGTATCTTCCAGACATGAAACCCCTTTGAACTCATTTATCAATGTGCCATAGCCATTTCTGTATCCATAATTTAAAGAACGTAAAAGGTCTTCCCCTAGATCATGCCAGAAGAAATGAAGGAATTCAGCAGTAAAAACCACCTGCGCTTGGATATTATCATTCTTAAGATGTTCAAGAGCAGTTAACATTTCGTCCTTGCGAGGCTGGATGATACGTTGTGACTCAGTTTTGAAATTTTACAATTATTCAGTAGGTTGGCAAAATGTATATTAGAGAAAATTTGAGTTTATCGTAGCTTTTAGCAATATTCCAGCAATATCACGGCGGGGGACACAAGAAATGGGCTTCACCTATTGTGCCCATGTGGGGAATCGAAACCGGGTCTTCGGCGTGACGAGCGAACGCCTTAACCACTAAGCTACCCCAACCGCCCCATCTATATTAGAAACGTCACTATTACTATAGAGCTTTTGTTAGAACAGTTTGACTTCATTCGGAAATCAACCTGGATATTTAGATTTTTTCCACTCGCATCTTAAATTCTTGGAAATGATTTATTAAGAAAGTCTCTAGATTCTAGATTTTATTAAGAAAGAAGTTGTTTTTTCTCCTCGATCCAACTAGCTTTTGACCTAAGAATTGATCCTTGAGTTTTGGGTTCGTATATTTCCTCTTTCCCGCTGTAAATAATAATGTCAGTAATCAGATCTCCCTTTACTGTTTCATCGTTTGATTCATCCAGCTGAACCTCTGTTTCATTGAGTTTATCCACAAGTTATTTTTCTTTCTTAACTTCTTTCCCTTTTCAGAAATTAAGAGATTTCTCCCCTTTATCATCAGTTAAATAGTTTCGAAAAGGATGTCTGGAAGTTGGTCATTAAGGTGATTACCGTAGCAGGTGATTAAAACAGCAAATATGATAAGCGTTAATTGTTGAATTATTACTCAACAGCTACCATCAATTTCTGGGTTTTCATTCGATATTTCAACTTGCACACATAGAAAATATACTGATTCTTAGTACATCAACTTTGAAAATTATAAAAAAAAGATACTTGACATGCTGTTTTGGAGTTTACTTACTGAGTGCATATAACTGATTAAAACATGACATCATTGCTCAGTTACAGTAAAATCATCCCTTTACAAATTTCAAAAACTGATTAGCCACAAAGTGGGCTATGTAGCGATCCTGGGCGGCCTTGATAACTCCAGGTCGACCTGACCCGGGTCTGTCATTAACACTCCCAGTATTTTTGTATCGGGTCCATAGGTTTGAGATGGTCTATCTGGACACGCTGAAGTGCCTTGCCACATCATGCTGCGATGTCCGTCCTTGTAAACGGCCGATGGCCTTGTGTCGTTGAGCTTCTGTCAGTCTTTTCATTCTCTTGTGGCTTAAAGCAGAAAAGCTGCAATATTGCTCATGCGGCGTTAAGCAATACTCACTCACTTACTGGCTTAAAGCAATGCATGTGGAGTACCGTTGATGTGACTTTTTTAAAGCCTACAGTCATAGGCTTCAGCTCAGGGTGATACACAATTTCATGATGCTCGTGCCTTTCATTAGGGTGCGTTTTAGCGATTCACTTCAGACGTGAATGTAACGTTACGTTTGTGTGAAACGTTTCTTTTTGCAAACGTTTTGTCGTCGGCAACCATTCCCCAACATGCTGGGATTCAGCATGGATTGGTTTGTGTCAAATATTTTCCTAAAATTCACATTTGTCCTATGTGAAGTTTCTTTTTTGGAGAGTATATTAATTGTAAAATCATTGCTCAACAGCTATTTCCACTTCTATGTTTTCATTCCATATTTCTACTGTACTGGTACAGCTCCAGTCCTAGGAACATAAATCTGGCCACATCTGAGAATATCTGACAAGCATCATCACAAATTCAGTGACTAGTTTCTCCTTTACACATGTAATGTGCTGAGTGAGTGAGTGAGTGAGTTAATATTTAACGTCCATCGGCAATATCTCAGCCATATCGTGACGAAAACAATTTATACAATATAAAGTGAAAACATTTTGAAGTAAAAAATAGAGAATCACAGATATGAATATAAAACTAGCGAGCATAGCTAAACCATTTCAATTAAAGAAGACAATACAGTATAAAACACGGGCTATACATCGCCAACAACTGAGGGTAGATCACCATACTAGGAACCATGGGGACTTACATTACTTTTGCTACCTGCATGGACCCTAGCTAGATTTACACCATCCCTTCAGCCGCTGGCGATTGTAGGAAAATTTAGCCGGCAGTTAAAAGAACAAAGATACTACGTTTAAAAAATGGTAAATTTACATTTTACTTTGACCGTTTTGGGACTTACGTACCCTCTCAGGAGGACAATAATTTTACAGTACTTTAACCCCCTTTGAGGTTACAAAACATATTAATCAGAATTCATCAAACAAATCACTTTCTTTAAAAAAAACAATAATTAAATGATAATTAACATTTGTAAAAAGATCCTTCATTGTTTTTACATTGAAATATTTATCCCTTATGATGGAGATGCTTGACTGTGACTCTCCCATCACAAGGGATACAAAACGGAGGATCTTCTCCTTTTAACAGGTATTTGTGAATATAACGCGTATGGCCAATGCGACATCGTCGCATAATGACTCCTCAAATCTGGACTGTCAACCAAAGTAGGTGTAACCAATATAAGGTTTTATTTCATCTAATGTATTGACACCTACTTGGGTGTCCCACTTCTTTTGCATCAGATCACAGATGTATGTTCTAATGCTAGCTTTGTAATCAGAGTATGGAATAAGAAGTGGTATCATAGATTTATTGAGTGCTGCATTGGCAGCAAGATCGGCCATTGTATTCCCAGACATGCCAACGTGGCTGGGTAACCAACAAAAGACGATGTCGCATTGGCCAGTAGCAAGCTCATTATACAATTCAAGAATTTCTAATAAAAGTGGATATTTACAAGAAAGATTTGTAATAGCCTGAAGGCAAGAAAGAGAATCGGAAAAGATTATGTATTGTTTGTATATACGGTGTTTATTAATATATTTAAGAACTGTTAATATGGCGTTAGCTTTTGCTGTGAAAATAGAGCTGTTATTTGGTAGTCGAGAAGATATTGTTCTGGATCCAATGACAGTGGCACAAGCAACTGCGCCACCATCCTTGGATCCATCTGTAAATATGGATTTGTATGTTTTATATTTATTTTTTAATTGATTATATTCTTGTTTATATTGTAATTCATTTGTTTCTGCTTTCTTAAACTTTGTCAGGGTGAGGTCAACTTGTGGCCTCACTAATTGCCAAGGAGGAGAAGAAAGAAGACGGGAAGGAGCTATATTGTCCAGTTCAATGCCGGCAGCAGAAATGAATGGTTGAATTCTTAGACAAGAGGCGGAACAAGAGAAGACTTTTTGTTGTACAAATCCTCATAGGGAATATTAAAGACACAATTAAAAGCAGGCTCGTTAGAATATAGTTTTGTAATATATTGTAAAGATAATTTTATACGGCGTTGGGTAAGAGAAGGCTCATCTGCCTCAACATAGAGACTGCCAACAGGGACAGAATCAAGTTGTTTTAAGTTGCTTTTGCAGGCTCCACCATATACGATGGAGCCTTAATCAAGTTTAGATCGAACCAGTGATCTGTATGAGTGAAGGATGGTAGTTTGATCCCCTTCCCACTTAGAATTTGAAACAACCTTTAACAAATCTAGTGCCTTGAGGCATTTAGCTTTAAGGGATTTAATGTGTGACAAGAAGGTTAAATGAGAATCAAAAATTAGACCCAAGAATTTGGCCTCCTTTACAACTTTGATGGGAGTGCCATTTAAAGCTAGGTCTGGGTCCTTATGCGGCTTATATTTGCAAAAAAGTGTAGACAATTAGTTTTGAATTCAGAAAATTTAAAGCAGTTTTCAAGACACCATTTATTTATTCTATTTAAACATAACTGCAATTGCCGTTCAATAGTATGCATATATTTACCACGACAAGAAGCATTAAAATCATCCACAAAGAGTGATCCATCGATTAAATCGTTTAAAACCTTGGATAAATTGTTGATCTTACTACTAACCAATGTGACAGACAAAATACTGCCTTGTGGGACACCCTGTTCCTGATTATAATGATCAGACAGGGTTGAACCCACTCGAACTTGAAATTGTCTGTCTGTTAAAAACTGTGAAATAAAAAGAGGTAAACGACCCTTTAAACCAAATTCATGTAAATCCTTTAAAATGCCATGCTTCCAGATTGTATCGTACGTTTTCTCGAGATCAAAGAATATCGAGACGACATGTTGTTATTTACTATTGCATGTTTAACAAATGTAATGTGCTGAGTGCCTTAACCATAAGCAAGGCTATATGAAACACCCTTCTTCATCCGGGAACACTTCAAACACAATAGACATAACATTAACAAACTGGACAGCTTAAAGAATTGCCATTCTGAAGACAGTAGCACAAAGCTGACATTAAATGACAAATCATGCTCAGTAACGTGTGCTTCATACATGTGTGGTGAAAGTCTAACAATCCGATATTGGGAGGCAGCAAATTGCAAATTAAGTTTGTTCTAGATTGAAATAATCCTAAATTGAAAGTTACATTGGGTATGTTGAGAAAGTGACTATTCATTCATAATCATATGATGTTGTCAGAATTGCTTATCATGGTTCGCAGATATTACTAGGCAACAACATAAACCTACAGATGGCATAAATAGCATAACGCTCGTCAAGGTTCATTGAAGCTTAGGTATTGGAGAGAAAAATCCTAAACAATTTTAAAGACACAAGTTTAAACGCGAATGTATTTCTCCTCAAAACAAGTATTTTTATTTTTGAAAAATACTGGCTTGGTTGTACAATAAAAAAAAATCAAACATTGTCCTTCAAAAAGAACAAGTCAAAGGGTTATAAAAGACATGGGGGATTTGAGCAAGTTCATGTCACATTCTGTAAATTGTAAAAATCTATGAAACAGTTTATATATATTGCAGTTAAATGACATCACTAAACAGGTCTGTGGAAGTGTTGTTTCATATCTACACTGGGCATGCCCAATCACCAAAACAGCTTCTAAAAGTTAAAGTGTGGCATGCTTCAATCTGGTTCTATTTCCTGGAGATAAGTCACTTCACAAATATAGCTCCACACTGCCCTAAACAATGGTCTGCTTCCTGGATAATCCCACAGGCGTCATGTATACAAATAACTAACAGCGTGTAAGCATGTATCCCTGACGCATCAGGACAAATGAATTCACTGGACCTATTCACCACGACATTTTCATTTGTGAAGTGAAGTCACTATCTCTATCCATCACAGGGTACTGCTCTTTTTTACCCGTGAAGGTGCGGGTTAGAATGAACCTTCAGTAACCCATGCTTGTCGTTGGGGCGACTAACGGGATCGGGTGGTCTGGCTCGCTGGCTTGGTTGACACATGTCATCGGTTCCCCATTGCGCTGATCGATGCTCATGCTGTTGATCACTGGATTGTCTTGTCCATACTCGATTATTTACAGACCGCCGCCATATAGCTGGAAAATTGCAAAGTGCGGCGTAAAACTAAGCGGATATTATAATCAGAATCCAGTTGGCAAATGCTGCACAGGTTAAACCAAAGAAAAATAGAAATTGACACCCAGTTTCATCAAATACCAACTTCTTGGGACTTCGAGATTGATTTTCGACAATCTTCAGAATGATTGTAATATTGTCCACGACGGCAAGAACTGCAACGTAGAAAAACGACGTTTTTAATCTTCGTTTTGACATGCCAACGATGACTCACATGCTCATCAAATTCCCAGGAAATCCAAAACCGAATATGACCCAGATATAATACGTGTTGAAGAAATCAATCACTGTGTTAAGTCTGTGGTATTCTGGTGGAAACACAGTGGTTGTCATTTCCATGGACGGGGTAATGTTGTCATACATGGCTGTAACCAGTTCCCCTGGCGTTGTATTGGACATGGTGTAATTACAAGAACGTTCCTTCCTGAAAAATGAAAATAATCAGATCAAAATCAATTTCAACAAAATATGCATGTTTTTACAGCATATCAATATCACTCTGCCCCTACAAGACATCCACACTGAGTCAGATAAACTGCATAATCATGTCAATGAGTGTTGAGGCTTCTGAAGTATTCAAGCCGTATATCTTACTTTCGTATTTCTAATTAACACAAACGTTAACTTAATGGAGGAGGACAAAAAAGATTTACCCCTTGTCGCTTTTGACATCCGCGCCCAATTATATACGCTTCTGAGGAGAAAGTGTTTGAGGAAAAACATGATGTCTGATGCGATTTCCTGTTTTGTCTTGTGCTATAGGTGTTTGATTGCCTTACGGGTTGAGTTGCATGTCTTTGTAACAGATGACACAAGTGGGGTATTTACAGTCTCACCACTTTGCTGAAGGCCTAGCTGTTGTCATCACATCATAAGCACAATCAAAGTTTTGCGGTTAGCAGAGATTCACTATGATTATGGGAATTTTTTGTGTCACTCCACGTTCTTATGATTTCGATATTCAGCCTGACATTTGACAATGGCGAATTAAAACTGGGACAAGACGTGTTGACAAAATGAAAAAAACATGCAAAAAGGTTTTGAAAGTTTGCGATGAAATCTGCACTGGTTATATTTTGATTCGGATGTCTTAGATCGCTTAATATTCACCCGACCCGACTTCTTTGTAGGCTTTGTTTGATTTTGACTGAAAATTGCCTCGAGCAAAATGTTTGCGTTCGTATCCGTATCAAAATATCTGTGATACTGTGTAGTTTACGAAACATACGTTTGCAATTTTCTAGTAGTGTTGATATTGCAGCCCAATTGAGTAAACCTTATTGTGTTTTGTACATGTAACAGTCTGGATTTAAACATTGTTGTTTAAAAATGTGTTCCTCGCTTTTCAAATGAATACAATCTTAGATGACGTTAACTTTCATGGTCGTGATATTTCAGGAACATTGTCAACCACGGGTGGAATATTTTCCCTCAAGTAGGTACTCTCTGTGTCAAGTGGGTATACAACTCGTGAAGATCCGGATTAGAATTTGTCAACACAAGCTTATCGACTGACGGGATCGGGTTGTCAGGCTCGCTGTCTTGGTTGACACATGTCATCGTATCCCAATTGTTCATGCTGTTGATCACTGGATTCTCTGGTCTGGACTTGGTTAATTAAATACCGCTGTCATATAGCCGGAATATTGCTGAGTGCAGCGTTAAACGGCAAAAAAGCAAGAGTTGGAATACTGTTTTTACTAGACAGTACTGTCTACCACATGCAGGTTTACAATTATCCATAAGCGAAAGTTTTTCATGTTTATTATGACCTAACAGCCCGAGGAACGTATTTCCCTAGTTCTAGAATATCGATCGATTTGGAGGTTGCATTAGTTAAATCTTTCGAAATTCTGAATTAATCAGTAAGTGAAATACCGATGTTTATTGTGACAGACAGCTATGTCATAGCGATCTGGAATTAATCGAGTGAGTGGCTTTGGTTTTAGCATTAATCACGCAATATTACGTTAGGAGACGCCAGAAATAGTCTTATCTGTGACTGAAATTGTTGATTATTTTCCCTACGAGCAATGCTATAGTAATTCCAGTATCTGCTGTCATTTTACAATCGAGCTCGTTCTATAATGACTTTATATGCTTGCCTTACGACTTATAATTCAAAGGTTGAATCCCATTCAAGGCGTAAGTAGATTTTGGCAGTTTTTCAACTCTGGACATGAGATGAGGTGAAGTGAACGAACATCACGTTAAACCTCACGAGTAGTGGACTATCGGAAATCGTACGGAGGAGGTGAGACCATTCACGAATATGTGGAGCATGAAGGCTGACTCATGGATCCCGTTGTGACAACATGCTACACACTCTTTACCCCAAGGTTGAATGATCACAATGTTACACCAGATCAAAACAGGCAGATAACCGATTACAAAACCTACTATTTTTTGTATATCTACTGTCACATACTTCAGCAAAAAGGCAAACATCCAATTCATTTTCAGGAAGCATACCATCAAACACGGAGACCGGATGGTTGCCTTGTTCCTGAAACTTCTATGCCGCAGAAACATGTTTCACACCTGCGTAACGTTCACATTGCCAGAATGCAATCATCAACATCCATTCTTACGGTGACGTCCACACCGTGCTGGCTGATATTTTAACATACCGTTTCCTTTTGATATAGTATGACCAGAAATTATTGAGAATTTTAGGAATAATTGGATTTCTAGTATAAACAACCTTGACCAGCTATCAAGTGCTTGGTTTCATTCAAGAGAGACAACTCCGTTAATACTTTTTCATTAGTTTGTGAAGAGTTATCCCCCTTTGTTTACTTGCTAGCAGACGACATTTTCAGTGATCCTCAGTATGGATGATTTAGAGAAGAGAAAGTTGATTTAGAGTATTATAACAAGGACCTCAGATCAGCTAAAGTGATTTCAAGTAGAACAGGCATCCCTTTGTCCATTGTTTATCGTGTTTTGAAAAATATTGCAAATGGATATGGCATTGAGCACCAGGGAGGCGCAGGTAGGCCCAGACAATTGACTGTCGGTGATAGGGGCGGCTTGGTATTCTGGTTTCTAAAAACAAACGAAGGAGTTTAGAAAACTTAAGGCTGGATATGATTGATAGAGGAACTGTGGCTGTCTGTAAGGAGACAATTAAAAGTGAGCTGCATGCAATGGGTTGGCAGAAAAGTCGAGGAATTCCATCATCGATCATGAATCCTGTACAATAGGAGCGAAGGTTGAACTGGTGCTTACAGCATAGAAATTTTAACTGGGACAATGTGATTTTCTCAGATGAAAGTTCTGTGTGGCTGTTTCCTAATACACTGAAATTCTGGACCTTTGTATCAGCGTCCAAAGTACAGTCCGAAATTTAACGTTTGGGGTGGCATATCTGTGTTAGGGGCAAAGCCCCTCTGTGTATTTGAAGGGAATATGAACATTGAGCGGTACACAGATATTCTCGAGGGACATTTACTTCCATCTGCTCGCGTGTTCTATGGCATTTTTTTTATTTTCCAGCAGGACAACGACCCAAACCATCGTTCAAAGCATTCACAGGCCTGGATTCGGACCCAAAATATGACATTATTAGATTGGCCAAGCTATAGCCTTGACCTAAATCCAACAGAAAATGTTTAGGGACTTATGAAGGAAAGTGTCAACAAGAAAAATCTGACAAATATAAAGAAGAGGTGGTCCGATATTGGGACAGCATGGACCACGACTTTCTAACTTCTTTGATCAGTAGTATGCCCCGCCGCATTGAAGCCTGCATTGCTGCCCATAGTGACTTGACAAAACACTTACTGTGTTTAAATCTGGAGTTATGTTCTGCTAATATTCACATTTCATACGTGAGTAATGAGTGCAAAAAATAAAATAAATTACAATCATTAAATTCTCAATAATTTCTGGTTGTACTGTACATACTATTAAAAAAAGAAACGCAGAAATCTGTTGCAAAATAGTTGTATTTTAAAACATGTATAACTCGTCTACAAATAGACTTTAGGAAATGCGTTTTTGCATCAGTTTAGAAAAAGGAAATGTCTATACAACCATGTGGATAATTTTAGATAATGGAGACGTTGAGCGCCAGGGTGACGACGAATCAGGGGCCCGACGTCGCATCTCCTGGCGCCCAGTCTAATCTCTTTCAACCTGTTCCGTAAAGTTTGACCGGATATCCTCCGAAGTCCAGGCACCCTGGCTGCTGTGCTCTCACCCGTGGAAGTACGATCACGCAAATGTACTACCCGGATGTACTCGAGGCCTTCCTGTACGGGGACGGTCATCGGTTATACCTGTTTGGTTGTAACGAGCTGCAAGCCGTGATGTGCTCACACTAACATTCAGACGCCTGGCAACAGAAGATTGGTAATCTCCCAGGTGCATTCTTTAAATGGCGATGTTCCGTGTCGCAGCGTCAAGACGTGGCGTAGTGATTTGACCTTGAAACTCCTTCAAAACGAATGCCGATTTCCGAAAGTAATCTTGATTTTTATAGCCAGACAGTGCATGCTCTTCGAGAAATCTCATCAAAATCAACATTTTCAGGTAAAGTCGATGTTTCACTTGTGCAATTGTGTAAAACAATGTTATCAACACTTTTGTTATATTTTGACGATTCTTTGAACACAATAGTTCATTAATTGATTTTTAAAAAATACAAAATGACTATGCGTTTCTTTTTTTGGGTAGTATATTCTTTAATTATTAATGTGTAGCAGTAATGGCAAAAGGTGATAGAAAATAATACCCACGAGCCTGATTTATTTGACAGTACCTAATTTATAATTATATAATTACTGTAAAATTATAATGACATTTAGCAATATTTAGCTAAATGGTGTTATGGGCTGCGTTACCATTTCGTTCCAATTTCTAACCCCTCCATTGTTTTGATTTCGTCCACCATCTTATTCCCGCGCTTGGATTCACTTCCGCTTACGTCACCAACTTGCCTCACGTGCAGCTAAGCTTAGAGACACGTAATATCCGCCGGCATTACGTCACACTTTTTAATAGCACTTCACATGCTCACGCTATCTTATCCATCAGGCCAGTCAGTCAATGATTTCATTCCACAAGAATTCTGCACAGTACAGTATAACAGCTTCGACCAGGCAGTCGCCATGGTACAAGCCTTAGGTAAAAATGCATACATGGCCAAATTTGACATAAAATCAGCCTTTCGGCTTCTATCTGTATCACCTAGTCAATTCTTTCTCCTTGGCATGCACTTTCAACACCAATTCTACATTGACAAATGCCTCCCTTTTGGTTGCGCAATTTCTTGTGCTCTTTTTGAAAAATTTAGTACCTTTTTGGAATGGGCTATTAGGAAATACACCAGCAGCAACAATGTTAGCCACTACCTTGATGATTTCATCCTGGCTGACCAAACCAGCCAAAATTGTGAGCATTTACTCACATCATCATTGCAGCTATTCATTAACTTGGGCATTCCAGTGGCCTCGGACAAAACAGTTCACCCTTCAACATGCTTAACATATTTGGGCTTAACCATCGATACAGCTAAAGGCGAAATTAGGCTGCCACAGGATAAGGTAGAACAGCTGACACAACAGCTCAATCACATTTTGACAGCACACAACCAAAAAGTGACATTGCGCAACTTACAATCAATTGTTGGTAAACTCAACTTTGTTTGTAAGGCTATACCCATGGGACGGCCATTTATTCGGCGCCTCATCGATGCCCAAAAAGGGTGTTCTCAGCCGCACCATAGAATCAGAATTACACAGGGTATCCGGGCTGACTTAAAAGTATGGCTTCAATTTCTTGCTAGTCATAATGGCACCACTTTATTCTTGCACCCTCGATGGTCAAACTCGCAGGAGGCACAACTCTTTACAGATGCAGCCAGCAGCCAGGGATTCGGTGCTTACTTTCAGGGCCATTGGACTAACGGCCACTGGCCAGCACAGTGGCACGAAAAGGGATGGCTGAAGGATTTAACCATGCTTGAACTTTTCCCTATCGTTCTCGCCATTAAGTTGTGGGGCTCTGTTCTCTCCAACAGCCGGATAATGTACTTTTGTGATAATCAGGCTGTGGTCCACATAATAAACCGTAAGACAGCAAAGCCTCCACGGGTCATGTCACTCCTTAGATGCTTGGTGCTTTTATGTCTCAGACACAACATGCTGTTCAAAGCGAAATATATTGACACCCACGCTAACATTATAGCAGATTCTCTTTCGAGATTTCAGTGGGCACGATTCAGGTCAGCAGCGCCTCATGCGGACAAGGTACCAACCCCCACTCCCAACGACATGTGGGACATCTGATGTCTGAGGTTAACCGTCTCATCACTTCATCATTGGCACCAAGTACATGGCGCACTTATCAGGCGGGCAAAACAGCGTTTGATCAATTCCGCGCTGCATTTGGTTTACCGTCTCTTTGGCCTATACCGTTGGACCAATGGCTACAGTTTATTGCTTATTTATCGGTGTCAGGTAGGTCGCCTGCCACAGCCAGGTCATACGTTTCGGGGCTGGCAGCACTCCACAAATTGCATAATATGTGCGATGTGTCACACCACTTCCTTGTTCAGAAAGCTCTTTCAGGTATGTCTAGATTGTCTCATCGACAGGACACTCGACAACCAATAACGACTCACCTTCTTGCAGAGATCATTCGTGCCTTGCCTTTGGTCTGCAGCCAGTCCTACGAGGCAGCGCTGTTTGCCGCTGCATATTTGTTGACTTTCTTTGGTTTTTTCAGAGTGGGCGAGCTGGTAGCAGCCTCAGCAAGGGACAGCACTAACAGAGCTTGCCTGTTTTCAGATATAACCGTCGCAGGTGACTTATCAGCTATACAGGTACATTTGCGGAGCTCCAAAACAGATCAGGGTGGTCTGGGAAGCATACATCACCATCCAGGCATTGCCGAACTCCCCATTATGTCCTGTCGCAGCAGTGCAGCGTTTCCGCTGCATCAGACCTACTGGTACGGGGTATTTTTTCACTCATTTTGATAGCTCCCCACTAACAAAATTTCAGTTTCAGGCGGTGCTCAAAAAGGCTTTGGCGTCAATCCCGGAGCCCATTAACCCTAGTTTGTACTCCTCACATTCATTTCGCATTGGGGCAGCCACCACAGCAGCATTACAGGGCGTCAGTTCACAACAGATCCAGGAACTGGGGCGTTGGAAGTCGGCGGCTTACCAGACATACATCCGCATACCATCCATCCTATGATCTTTAAATGTGTTAGGGCCAAATGTTATGCAAAATCCCACAACTATCGCCACGAGTTTCAGATGCAGCCTGGTTCATCGGGTCTAGCTACTTGGCCCGGCTCCTTCACCATACAGAGACAGGTCAGCAGTTTCCAGTCAGTGGGAAGTGGCTGGTAAAAGAGGGGGGATGAGATGGGCCCAGTTCAGGACCTATATTGATAGGCTTATCGAACAGGAGGCGCAGCCAAAATTCGTGGTCATCCACTTGGGTTCTAATGACCTCTGCGCTACCGCATCTAAGCCGCTTTTTGATGCTATATACCTTGACTTGCTTTACCTGCATCTGAGGTGCCCAAAAGCTACCATCATATGGTCATGTATGCTGCCCAGGCTAGCATGGAGGGGGGCCCAGAACCCGCGGGCCATCGACATTAAGCGGCGCAAACTCAACAGGCGCGTTGCCAATGTCGTGCGGGAACTGGGTGGGAAAGTGGCTCGGCACCCGGACATCACTGACACCCACATCAGTGCCAGAGACAAGGTTCATCTGAACGGGCAGGGCATGTGAGTTTTCTTTCACTCCCTGAATCTGGCCGTAATGTCATAATTGTTCATGGATTATCGCCTAAATTCCCCGCAGTGTCACGAGTCCGATCCGTCAGCGGTGCAGGCGATAACCAAAATGGTCATCTCTGTGACACCTCATTTCAGCTCATCTACGTGATGCAGGCCGGTTTCAGTAGTAGCCTGCATTAGCCTGTGCTTGCCATCATCAGCGATAACAGGTAGCTCGATTATAGCGGCACTGGTCCGTACTTCTTCGCACGGACCACCTCAGGTTAGCTGCAATATTGCTGAGCGAGGAGGCTAACGAAATTATTTCTAATTAAGACCCAGGTTCAGCTTTTATGCTGTAACCCATGCTTGTTGTTAGAGGTTACTATTAGGTGCAGGTGGTTACCCCAAATCAGGCCTTAATGTCGTAATTGTCCATTGATTATCGCCTAAATTCCCTGCGGTGTACGAGTCCGTCACGCGGTGCAGGTATTAACCAAAAATGGTCATTTCTGTGTCACCTCATTTCAGCTCACCCACGTGATGCAGGCCAGTTTCAGTAGTAGCCTGCATTAGCCTGTGCTTGCCATCATCGGCGATAGCAGGTAGCAGGACTATAGCGCGCTGGTCCATACTTCTTCTCTTGGACCATCTCATTTTAGCTGCAATATTGCTGAGCGAGGCGCTAACGAAATTATTTCTAATTAGTCCCAGGTTCGGTTTGTATGCAGTAACCCATGCTTGTCGATGGAGGCTACTATTAGGGTTCGGGTTGTTACCTGAAATCAGGCCTTAATGTCGTAATTGTCCATTGATTATCGCCTAAATTCCCTGCGGTGTACGTGTCCCGTCACGCGGTGCAGGCATTAACCAAAAAATGGTCATTTCTGTGTCACATCCTTTCAGCTCACCTACGTGACGCAGGCCGGTTTTAGTATTAGCCTGTGCTTGCCATTATCAGCGATAACAGGTTGCACGACTATAGTGGAGCTGGTCCGTACTTCTTCCCACGGACTACCTCAGATTAGCTGCAATATTGCTGAGCGAGGCGCTAACGCAATTATTTCAAATTAAGACCCAAATTCGGTCTGTATGCAGTAACCCATGCTTGTTGTTTGAGGCGACTACTAGGTTCGGGTGGTTACACTCACTCATTTGCCCGACACACGTCATCGTAGGCCATGCGTGTAGATCGTGGTTGCACTGTCTTTCAGAAGGATTGTCTGGTCTCGTGAAGATCCGGGATAGAAAGTGCCTTTAGTATCCCGTGCTTGTCGAAAGTGGCGACTAACGGGATCAGTGGGTCAGGCTCGCTGACTTGGTTGAGCCATGCCATTGGGTACCCAGACGGATGCGCATGCTTCGGATCACGGGATTGTCTGGCCCAGACTCGATTAATTACCGGCCGCCACCAGATAGCTGGAATATCGCTGAGTGTGGCGTAAGACTAAACCCACTCATTATTTGCTGATGGCCGCCACAAAGCTGGAATCTGTCTGAGTGTGGCGTAGAACCTGTTTCGTTCTGAAATGTCATTAGCAATTGTTGGTATTGCGCATCGTCTCCCTTCCTTTTTCTCTTCCCAACACCACCCCTCCTTCCCTCTTGCCCCCTGCACACACACACACTATGCATACGCTAAGCACATTATGCAGTGTGGATGGCAGCCACGCGCCTCTGCAGCCCTCACCCATCCGTGGCGCGGGGCTGTTTGGCATGGTACTGGCGGGACTCCGCACCTCTAAATTACAGCTTGCTTGCTTGCTCTACCTGGATACTCGGTACCCGCTGTTACAGCGGAGCCCAAAGCTCCCACCTGCTGCTTCCGCGGGGTGTTGAGTTTTCCCAGCAGTTGGGCTGCCATGACACGGCGGACCAACTTGTGCACACCGATCGCGGGTCTGCAAATGCTTCGCTAGCCCGTGTGGGCTTTCCATGCTTCGGTGCGGTTTCCCGTCCTCGCCATCCTCACTGCGCCCATTTGAATTCCACACTGGCTTTCTGTCTTCATTTATCGTTTTGACGCTCTCAGGCTTCCCTAACCGTCAGCTCATAATGACATTTAGCAATATTTAGCTAAATGGTGTTATGGGCTGCGTTACGTTATTCGTTCAATTTCTAACCCCTCCATTGTTTTGATTTCGTCCACCACCTTATTCCCGCGCTTGGATTCACTTCCGCTTACGTCACCAACTTGCCTCACGTGCAGCTAAGCTTAGAGACACGTAATATCCGCCGGCATTACGTCACACTTTTTAATAGCACTTCACATGCTCACGCTACCTGCTGCATAAAAAGTCCGTTTCCCACCCTCCCGTCCCCATCCCTTTCACAGCGCTTCCGCAATGATTTTGTTATCATTAATAATATTACCTTACCCGTTTTCACTTGTTTGATCGCAATATGGTTGAAAGAGTGCGTATGCGATGGAAAATCTATATCACTATGTTGCTTTCATTTGTTTCTTAATTTGCTTTGCTTGCAGTCGGTGCCCCTCACCCAATCAGGCGGTATCCACCCAGTAAGACTTTGCGCGGTAAGATCTTGTCAGGTCGGTTTCTTTGTATCTTTTCACTGTTGTAAATAAACTGGTGCAGTGTGGCATGGTACCGGCGGGACTCCGCACCTCTAAATTACAGCTTGCTTGCTTGCTCTACCTGGATACTCGGTACCCGCTGTTACAGCGGGAGCCCAAAGCTCCCACCTGCTGCTTCCGCGTGGGGAGTGTTGAGTTTTCCCAGCAGTTTGGCTGCCATGACACGGCGGACCAACTTGTGCACACCCGTGCGGGTCTGCAAATGCTTCGCTAGCCCGTGTGGGCTTTCCATGCTTCGGTGCGGTTTCCCGTCCTCGCCATCCTCACTGCGCCCATTTGAATTCCACACTGGCTTTCTGTCTTCATTTATCGTTTTGACGCTGTCAGGCTTCCCTAACCGTCAGCTCATCAATAATATATCACAGATGTTTCCAAGATGTATATCTTCTACAAATAATATAAACAGTTCGTATGAACTGAATAATGTAAAGCAATCAGTCTTCATGACAAATAATGTGACAGACACAATGCAGGGAGCACTTATCACAATCATAATGACAGAAGAGATCTTACACGCACTTGTCTTTTGAAGCTTTCATATAAATTGAGACAAAACTAAAACATTTTAAAATATCATTTTCACTTATATTCTCAAATGTTTTTTAAGATAGAAAAAGATATATGTTTCATGTTTGCACTTTTAACAGACTAACTAAATCTTGCAATTTTTACGAAAAAAGCATGAAACAGAACTTCGATAGTTGAACTCAAATGTCGTCGATGACACACGTTCATTCTTTTATCAACACTGACTTCCAGTGGTCCATTCTAATGATTTCCACTGGTAGTGTTCCCCTTGCATCGAATGAAATCTGTTTCTGACGATAGTCAGGACTGATCATACCTTTACTTTGACGTAATCCTAAATTGAAACTTAAATTGGGTTTGTTGAGAAAGTGACATATTCATAATCATATGATGTTGTCAGAATTGCTTATCATGGTTCGCAGATATTACTAGGCAACAACATAAACCTACAGATGGCATAAATAGCATAACGCTCGTCAAGGTTCATTGAAGCTTAGGTATTGGAGAGAAAAATCCTAAACAATTTTAAAGACACAAGTTTAAACGCGAATGTATTTCTCCTCAAAACAAGTATTTTTATTTTTGAAAAATACTGGCTTGGTTGTACAATAAAAAAATCAAACATTGTCCTTCAAAAAGAACAAGTCAAAGGGTTATAAAAGACATGGGGGATTTGAGCAAGTTCATGTCACATTCTGTAAATTGTAAAAATCTATGAAACAGTTTATATATATTGCAGTTAAATGACATCACTAAACAGGTCTGTGGAAGTGTTGTTTCATATCTACACTGGGCATGCCCAATCACCAAAACAGCTTCTAACAGTTAAAGTGTGGCATGCTTCAATCTGGTTCTATTTCCTGGAGATAAGTCACTTCACAAATATAGCTCCACACTGCCCTAAACAATGGTCTGCTTCCTGGATAATCCCACAGGCGTCATGTATACAAATAACTAACAGCGTGTAAGCACGTATCCCTGACGCATCAGGACAAATGAATTCACTGGACCTATTCACCACGACATTTTCATTTGTGAAGTGAAGTCACTATCTCTATCCATCACAGGGTACTGCTCTTTTTACCCGTGAAGGTGCGGGTTAGAATGAACCTTCAGTAACCCATGCTTGTCGTTGGGGCTACTAACGGGATCGGGTGGTCTGGCTCGCTGGCTTGGTTGACACATGTCATCGGTTCCCCATTGCGCTGATCGATGCTCATGCTGTTGATCACTGAATTGTGTGGTCCAGACTCGTTTATTTACAGACCGCCGCCATATAGCTGGAATATTGCGGAGTGCGGCGTTAAACTAAACGCACTCACTCATTCACTAGTGCTCATTCTTGCTCAGTCTGAGTACATGGCTACTTTTAGGAGCAAGAAATAGCTTCAGGAAATATAGCCAGAGTGAGTCGGATTTTGCAACGCTTTTTGCAATATGCCATCAAAACCACAGCAGGGGACCCCAGGCTTCACACATTGTACCCATGTGGAGAACCCAGGTCTTTGGCAAGACAAGCGAACACCTTAACAACTCGGCAACCTACTGCCCCACATAATCTATGAATGATCCATAAATGAAGGAGTCGTGGCCAATGTGTCCATGGGGTTAATAACAGAATGCAGTACAATGCACTGAAAAACAGACAATTGTAAGGATGTTGTATGTTTAAAATGTACCGGTTATAAACAAAGTTATACATGTACACACCATTTCATGAACAGAGTGACTATGACGAAAATGAAACTAATCAGAATGATTGAACATTTTCTGGAATACTTTGGTTAAAAGTCTAAAGACAGTGAACCCAATTCCAGGATTAATGTAGGATACTTTCAGGAATTATGGGCTTGACACCTTGTACTCACATGGACATGAAACCCAGACCTTTAGCATGACAGGCAAACGCCATAACCACAAAGCTACACCACTGTGACTGATCTGAATGAAACAATCACCAGCCGCAAACAATCACATGATCACCAGTGAACAACATCAAGTATGACATCACATGATTAAGTGAAAGAATGATCAACACGCGACGTGAAAATATGGCTTATATATAAATCTGAATATAGAACACACGACTGAGCAAGAATAGCATCACTTACACACGTGTACAGATTGGAAACAAATACTGCATTATTTCGAAAAAAAGAATGCAAAGGATGTTTGGATGCAGCACCGTGATATTCGTATGGTGTTGCGTAAGCTGCCGGAACACATATCCACAAGGTAAGTGGGCACTCCTTCCTGACGATGATGGTTTTCACCAAGAAACTAAACATATGTACACTCAGCAGCAAAGAAACGTCAGTACGATTTAAAAATTAGGCACTGTAATCAAATCATTACAGAAATGGACATAATAAGCGGATCAAAAACATATTTTGTGTACAATATCTTGACACACCAATGACACACCAACTCATCCATTCAGACCCTTGACTTCAGTATCTAGTGTGACTGAGTGAGTTTAGTTTTACGCCGCACTCAGCAAAATTCCAGCTATATGGCGGCAGTCTGTAAATAATCGAGTCTGGACCAGACAATCCGGTGATCAACAGCATGAGCATCGATCTGCGCAATTGGGAACCGATGACATGTGTCAACCAAGTCAGCATGCCTGACCACCCGATCCCGTTAGTCGCCTTTTACGACAAGCATAGTCTCCTTTTGTAGCAAGCATGCGTTGCTGAAGACCTATTCTATCCCGGATCTTCACGGGTCGGCAAACTGTAGACGTTCACGCCAATGTCGAGGGGTGAGGATAGGTCCACGGTAAGGTCTACGGTAATGGAGGTTCCCGCTGTTAAGACGTCGGCGTACTGTATCAGTACTGATTGGTCTTCTGTGTGTTCCCACTGTCTGGCGTGCTGTTTCGGATGCCTGCATGAAGGGATTCTGTACATGCTGTCACAAAACATGGCGGTCTTGTCGTCTTGAGGCCACCCTTGGTCTGCCAGTTACAGGAAACCAACATGTAGGTGAGCTATTCTTGTGTGTGGACAACACACAGTGTTGAAGATCCCGTTTGATTACCTGTGAAGATCCCGGTTAGAACTGGCCTTAGGCAACCCGTGCTTGCTGTAACAGACCCATTACGAGATCGGGTGGTCGGGCTGCTGAACTGGCTGACAGATTTCATGTCAAACCGTCGCCATATAGCTGAAATACTGCTGAGTGTGGCAAACAAACAAACAAACACAACCACTTGCTCTCAAATCCTTGAGTCTGTAAGAGGCAGTTCTGACACATGGGTGTTGCTACTCGACACTTTCATGTACAATAATCCTCTACACTTGAAAAACTTCAGAAAGTATTCCCGGAACCTTCTCCCAGTCAGAAAGTACAGGTAAAAGTTGATAGCATGGTTGGTGTCAGCAATTTGGGTAGTAAGGGTGCTAAACAGCTGTCTCCGTGCAGTACACATCACGTCCGAGTTGTTTGTACACATACTGTGGAAGGCGATGACGGAAATACATCTGGGGATGGTGAGGACGAGGAAGGTGACAGCGACGACGACGAGCATGATTGTGACCTGTCGCTCCTGACGACGTGCTTCTAAGAGGGACGGGTCGCTTTGGGACAACATGTTCCGTCGCTGGGCGGAGGACCTCCTAAGCAAAAGAATGATGAGGACGTTGAAAAGAATCAGGCATGTGGCAGGGATGAATGCATAAACCGCAGAACTGGTGAAGTACCAGTAGGGGTGGATGTATTGTTGGAACTGGTCCTTCACCGTACATGTGTAGTTGCTGTGATGGGTGACAGTGGCGAAGATGTGACCGTGGATGAGGCCTATAAACACAAACACACAAACTATGACGCCAACCGCCCTCCTCAAGGACCAGATGAGAGCCACTTTCATTGGAAACGCCACTGCTGTTAACCTCTCCGCGGATATTATAATCAGAATCCAGTTGGCAAATGCTGCACAGGTTAAACCAAAGAAAAATAGAAATTGACACCCAGTTTCATCAAATACCAACTTCACGTGACTTCGAGATTGATTTTCAACAATCTTCAGAATGATTGTAATATTGTCCACGACGGCAAGAACTGCAACGTAGAAAAACGACGTTGTTAATCTTCGTTTTGACATGCCAACGATGACACACAAGCTCATCAAATTCCCAGGAAATCCAAAACCGAATATGACCCAGATATAATACGTGTTAAAGAAAACAATCACTGTGTTAAGTCTGTGGTATTCTGGTGGAAACACAATGGTTGTCATCTCGATGGGCGGGGTAGTGTTGTCATACATGGCTGTAACCAGCTCCCCTGGCGTTGTATTGGACATGGTGTAATCACAAGAACGACCTTCCTGAAAATGAAAATAATCAGATCAAAATCAATTTCAGCCAAATATGCATGTTTTACAGCATATCAATATCTCTGCCCTACAAAACCTCCACACTGAGTCAGATAAACTGCATAATCATGTCAATTAGTGTTGAGGTTTCTGAAGTATTTAAGCCGCATATCCTACTTTCGTATTTCTAATTAACACAAACGTTAACGTAATGGAGGAGGACAAACAGTATTTACCCCTTGTCGCTTTTGGCATCCGCGCCCAATTATATACGCGTCTGAGGAGAAATATGTGTTTCAGGATAACATGATGTCTGATGCAATTTCCTGTTTTTTCTTGTGCAATAGGTTTTTGTTTGCCTTACGGTTTGAGTTGCATGTCATCGTAACAGATGACACAAGTGGGGTATTTACAGTCTCACCACTTTGCTGAAGGCCTGGTGTCATCACATTATAAGCACAATCAAAGTTTTGAGGTAAGCAGAGCTTCCCTATGATTATGGGAATTTTTTGTTTCACTCCACGTTCTTATGATTTCGATATTCAGCCTGACATTTGACAATGGCGAATTAAAACTGGGACAAGACGTGTTGACAAAATTAATAAAACATGCAAAAAGGTTTTGAAAGTTTGCGATGAAATCTGCACTGGTTATATTTTGATTCGGATGTCTTAGATCGCTAAATATTCACCCGACCCGACTTCTTTGTAGGCTTTGTTTGATTTTGACTGAAAAACTGCCGCGAGCAAAATGTTTGCGTTTGTATCCGTATCAAAATATCTGTGATGCTGTGTAGTTTACGAAACATACGTTTGCAATTTTCTAGTAGTGTTGATATTGCAGCTCAGTTGAGTAAACCTTATTGTGTTTTGTACATGTAACAGCCTGGATTTAAACATTGTTGTTTAAAAATGTGTTCCTCGCTTTTCAAATAAATACAATCTTAGAAGACGTTAACTTTCATGGTCGTGATATTTCAGGAACATTGTCAACCACGGGTGGAATATTTTCCCTCAAGTAGGTACTCTCTGTGTCAAGTGGGTATACAACTCGTGAAGATCCGGATTAGAATTTGTCAACACAAGCTTATCGACTGACGGGATCGGGTTGTCAGGCTCGCTGTCTTGGTTGACACATGTCATCGTATCCCAATTGTTCATGCTGTTGATCACTGGATTCTCTGGTCTGGACTTGGTTAATTAAATACCGCTGTCATATAGCCGGAATATTGCTGAGTGCAGCGTTAAACGGCAAAAAAGCAAGAGTTGGAATACTGTTTTTACTAGACAGTACTGTCTACCACATGCAGGTTTACAATTATCCATAAGCGAAAGTTTTTCATGTTTATTATGACCTAACAGCCCGAGGAACGTATTTCCCTAGTTCTAGAATATCGATCGATTTGGAGGTTGCATTAGTTAAATCTTTCGAAATTCTGAATTAATCAGTAAGTGAAATACCGATGTTTATTGTGACAGACAGCTATGTCATAGCGATCTGGAATTAATCGAGTGAGTGCCTTTGGTTTTAGCATTAATCACGCAATATTACGTTAGGAGACGCCAGAAATAGTCTTATCTGTGACTGAAATTGTTGATTATTTTCCCTACGAGCAATGCTATAGTAATTCCAGTATCTGCTGTCATTTTACAATCGAGCTCGTTCTATAATGACTTTATATGCTTGCCTTACGACCTTTAATTCAAAGGTTGAATCCCATTCAAGGCGTAAGTAGATTTTGGCAGTTTTTCAACACTGAACATGAGATTAGATGAGGTGAAGTGAACGAACATCACGTTAAACCTCACGAGTAGTGGACTATCGGAAATCGTACGGAGGAGGTGAGACCATTCACGAATATGTGGAGCATGAAGGCTGACTCATGGATCCCGTTGTGACAACATGCTACACACTCTTTACCCCAAGGTTGAATGATCACAATGTTACACCAGATCAAAACAGGCAGATAACCGATTACAAAACCTACTATTTTTTGTATATCTACTGTCACATACTTCAGCAAAAAGGCAAACATCCAATTCATTTTCAGGAAGCATACCATCAAACACGGAGACAGGATGGTTGCCTTGTTCCTGAAACTTCTATGCCGCAGAAACATGTTTCACACCTGCGTAACGTTCACATTGCCAGAATGCAATCATCAACATCCATTCTTACGGTGACGTTCACAATGTGCTGGCTGATATTTTAACATACCGTTTCCTTTTGATATAGTATGACCAGAAATTATTGAGAATTTTAGGAATAATTGGATTTCTAGTATAAACAACCTTGACCAGCTATCAAGTGCTTGGTTTCATTCAAGAGAGACAACTCCGTTAATACTTTTTCATTAGTTTGTGAAGAGTTATCCCCCTTTGTTTACTTGCTAGCAGACGACATTTTCAGTGATCCTCAGTATGGATGATTTAGAGAAGAGAAAGGTGATTTAGAGTATTATAACAAGGACCTCAGATCAGCTAAAGTGATTTCAAGTAGAAGAGGCATCCCTTTGTCCACTGTTTATCGTGTTTTGAAAAATATTGCAAATGGATATGGCATTGAGCACCAGGGAGGCGCAGGTAGGCCCAGACAATTGACTGTCGGTGATAGGGGCGGCTTGGTATTCTGGTTTCTAAAAACAAACAAAGGAGTTTAGAAAACTTAAGGCTGGATATGATTGTTAGAGGAACTGTGGCTGTCTGTAAGGAGACAATTAAAAGTGAGCTGCATGCAATGGGTTTGCAGAAAAGTCGAGGAATTCCATCATCGATCATGAATCCTGTACAATAGGAGCGAAGGTTGAACTGGTGCTTACAGCATAGAAATTTTAACTGGGACAATGTGATTTTCTCAGATGAAAGTTCTGTGTGGCTGTTTCCTAATACACTGAAATTCTGGACCTTTGTATCAGCGTCCAAAGTACAGTCCGAAATTTAACGTGTGGGGTGGCATATCTGTGTTAGGGGCAAAGCCCCTCTATGTATTTGAAGGGAATATGAACATTGAGCGGTACACAGATATTCTCGAGGGACATTTACTTCCATCTGCTCGCGTGTTCTATGGCATTTTTTTTATTTTCCAGCAGGACAACGACCCAAACCATCGTTCAAAGCATTCACAGGCCTGGATTCGGACCCAAAATATGACATTATTAGATTGGCCAAGCTATAGCCTTGACCTAAATCCAACAGAAAATGTTTAGGGACTTATGAAGGAAAGTGTCAACAAGAAAAATCTGACAAATATAAAGAAGAGGTGGTCCGATATTGGGACAGCATGGACCACGACTTTCTAACTTCTTTGATCAGTAGTATGCCCCGCCGCATTGAAGCCTGCATTGCTGCCCATAGTGACTTGACAAAACACTTACTGTGTTTAAATCTGGAGTTATGTTCTGCTAATATTCACATTTCATACGTGAGTAATGAGTGCAAAAAATAAAATAAATTACAATCATTAAATTCTCAATAATTTCTGGTTGTACTGTACATACTATTAAAAAAAGAAACGCAGAAATCTGTTGCAAAATAGTTGTATTTTAAAACATGTATAACTCGTCTACAAATAGACTTTAGGAAATGCGTTTTTGCATCAGTTTAGAAAAAGGAAATGTCTATACAACCATGTGGATAATTTTAGATAATGGAGACGTTGAGCGCCAGGGTGACGACGAATCAGGGGCCCGACGTCGCATCTCCTGGCGCCCAGTCTAATCTCTTTCAACCTGTTCCGTAAAGTTTGACCGGATATCCTCCGAAGTCCAGGCACCCTGGCTGCTGTGCTCTTACCCGTGGAAGTACGATCACGCAAATGTACTACCCGGATGTACTCGAGGCCTTCCTGTACGGGGACGGTCATTGGTTATACCTGTTTGGTTGTAACGAGCTGCAAGCCGTGATGTGCTCACACTAACATTCAGACGCCTGGCAACAGAAGATTGGTAATCTCCCGGGTGCATTCTTTCAATGGCGATGTTCCGTGTCGCAGCGTCAAGACGTGGCGTAGTGATTTGACCTTGAAACTCCTTCAAAACGAATGCCGATTTCCGAAAGTAATCTTGATTTTTATAGCCAGACAGTGCATGCTCTTCGAGAAATCTCATCAAAATCAACATTTTCAGGTAAAGTCGATGTTTCACTTGTGCAATTGTGTAAAACAATGTTATCAACACTTTTGTTATATTTTGACGAATCTTTGAACACAATAGTTCATTAATTGATTTTTAAAAAATACAAAATGACCATGCGTTTCTTTTTTTGGGTAGTATATTCTTTAATTATTAATGTGTAGCAGTAATGGCAAAAGGTGATAGAAAATAATACCCACGAGCCTGATTTATTTGACAGTACCTAATTTATAATTATATAATTACTGTAAAATTATAATGACATTTAGCAATATTTAGCTAAATGGTGTTATGGGCTGCGTTACCATTTCGTTCCAATTTCTAACCCCTCCATTGTTTTGATTTCGTCCACCATCTTATTCCCGCGCTTGGATTCACTTCCGCTTACGTCACCAACTTGCCTCACGTGCAGCTAAGCTTAGAGACACGTAATATCCGCCGGCATTACGTCACACTTTTTAATAGCACTTCACATGCTCACGCTATCTTATCCATCAGGCCAGTCAGTCAATGATTTCATTCCACAAGAATTCTGCACAGTACAGTATAACAGCTTCGACCAGGCAGTCGCCATGGTACAAGCCTTAGGTAAAAAATGCATACATGGCCAAATTTGACATAAAATCAGCCTTTCGGCTTCTACCTGTATCACCTAGTCAATTCTTTCTCCTTGGCATGCACTTTCAACACCAATTCTACATTGACAAATGCCTCCCTTTTGGTTGCGCAATTTCTTGTGCTCTTTTTGAAAAATTTAGTACCTTTTTTGGAATGGGCTATTAGGAAATACACCAGCAGCAACAATGTTAGCCACTACCTTGACGATTTCATCCTGGCTGACCAAACCAGCCAAAATTGTGAGCATTTACTCACATCATCATTGCAGCTATTCAATCACTTGGGCATTCCAGTGGCCTCGGACAAAACAGTTCACCCTTCAACATGCTTAACATATTTGGGCTTAACCATCGATACAGCTAAAGGCGAAATTAGGCTGCCACAGGATAAGGTAGAACAGCTGACACAACAGCTCAATCACATTTTGACAGCACACAACAAAAAAAAGTGACATTGCGCAACTTACAATCAATTGTTGGTAAACTCAACTTTGTTTGTAAGGCTATACCCATTGGACGGCCATTTATTCGGCGCCTCATCGATGCCCAAAAAAGGGTGTTCTCAGCCGCACCATAGAATCAGAATTACACAGGGTATCCGGGCTGACTTAAAAGTATGGCTTCAATTTCTTGCTAGTCATAATGGCACCACTTTATTCTTGCACCCTCGATGGTCAAACTCGCAGGAGGCACAACTCTTTACAGATGCAGCCAGCAGCCAGGGATTCGGTGCTTACTTTCAGGGCCATTGGACTAACGGCCACTGGCCAGCACAGTGGCACGAAAAGGGATGGCTGAAGGATTTAACCATGCTTGAACTTTTCCCTATCGTTCTCGCCATTAAGTTGTGGGGCTCTGTTCTCTCCAACAGCCGGATAATGTTCTTTTGTGATAATCAGGCTGTGGTCCACATAATAAACCGTCAGACAGCAAAGCCTCCACGGGTCATGTCACTCCTTAGATGCTTGGTGCTTTTATGTCTCAGACACAACATTCTGTTCAAAGCGAAATATATTGACACCCACGCTAACATTATAGCAGATTCTCTTTCGAGATTTCAGTGGGCACGATTCAGGTCAGCAGCGCCTCATGCGGACAAGGTACCAACCCCACTCCCAACGACATGTGGGACATCTGATGTCTGAGGTTAACCGTCTCATCACTTCATCATTGGCACCAAGTACATGGCGCACTTATCAGGCGGGCAAAACAGCGTTTGATCAATTCCGCGCTGCATTTGGTTTACCGTCTCTTTGGCCTATACCGTTGGACCAATGGCTACAGTTTATTGCTTATTTATCGGTGTCAGGTAGGTCGCCTGCCACAGCCAGGTCATACGTATCGGGGCTGGCAGCACTCCACAAATTGCATAATATGTGCGATGTGTCACACCACTTCCTTGTTCAGAAAGCTCTTTCAGGTATGTCTAGATTGTCTCATCGACAGGACACCCGACAACCAATAACGACTCACCTTCTTGCAGAGATCACTCGTGCCTTGCCTTTGGTCTGCAGCCAGTCCTACGAGGCAGCGCTGTTTGCCGCTGCATATTTGTTGACTTTCTTTGGTTTTTTCAGAGTGGGCGAGCTGGTAGCAGCCTCAGCAAGGGACAGCACTAACAGAGCTTGCCTGTTTTCAGATATAACCGTCGCAGGTGACTTATCAGCTATACAGGTACATTTGCGGAGCTCCAAAACAGATCAGGGTGGTCTGGGAGCATACATCACCATCCAGGCATTGCCGAACTCCCCATTATGTCCTGTCGCAGCAGTGCAGCGTTTCCGCTGCATCAGACCTACTGGTACGGGGTATTTTTTCACCCATTTTGATAGCTCCCCACTAACAAAATTTCAGTTTCAGGCGGTGCTCAAAAAGGCTTTGGCGTCAATCCCGGAGCCCATTAACCCTAGTTTGTACTCCTCACATTCATTTCGCATTGGGGCAGCCACCACAGCAGCATTACAGGGCGTCAGTTCACAACAGATCCAGGAACTGGGGCGTTGGAAGTCGGCGGCTTACCAGACATACATCCGCATACCATCCATCCTATGATCTTTAAATGTGTTAGGGCCAAATGTTATGCAAAATCCCACAACTATCGCCACGAGTTTCAGATGCAGCCTGGTTCATCGGGTCTAGCTACTTGGCCCGGCTCCTTCACCATACAGAGACAGGTCAGCAGTTTCCAGTCAGTGGGAAGTGGCTGGTAAAAGGGGGGATGAGATGGGCCCAGTTCAGGACCTATATTGATAGGCTTATCGAACAGGAGGCGCAGCCAAAATTCGTGGTCATCCACTTGGGTTCTAATGACCTCTGCGCTACCGCATCTAAGCCGCTTTTTGATGCTATATACCTTGACTTGCTTTACCTGCATCTGAGGTGCCCAAAAGCTACCATCATATGGTCATGTATGCTGCCCAGGCTAGCATGGAGGGGGGCCCAGAACCCGCGGGCCATCGACATTAAGCGGCGCAAACTCAACAGGCGCGTTGCCAATGTCGTGCGGGAACTGGGTGGGAAAGTGGCTCGGCACCCGGACATCACTGACACCCACATCAGTGCCAGAGACAAGGTTCATCTGAACGGGCAGGGCATGCGAGTTTTCTTTCACTCCCTGAATCAGGCCGTAATGTCATAATTGTTCATGGATTATCGCCTAAATTCCCCGCAGTGTACGAGTCCCGTCACGCGGTGCAGGCATTAACCAAAAATGGTCATCTCTGTGACACCTCATTTCAGCTCATCTACGTGATGCAGGCCGGTTTCAGTAGTAGCCTGCATTAGCCTGTGCTTGCCATCATCAGCGATAACAGGTAGCTCGATTATAGCGGCACTGGTCCGTACTTCTTCGCACGGACCACCTCAGGCTAGCTGCAATATTGCTGAGCGAGGCGCTAACGAAATTATTTCTAATTAAGACCCAGGTTCAGCTTTTATGCTGTAACCCATGCTTGTTGTAAGAGGTTACTATTAGGTGCAGGTGGTTACCCCAAATCAGGCCTTAATGTCGTAATTGTCCATTGATTATCGCCTAAATTCCCTGCGGTGTACGAGTCCCGTCACGCGGTGCAGGTATTAACCAAAAAATGGTCATTTCTGTGTCACCTCATTTCAGCTCACCTACGTGATGCAGGCCAGTTTCAGTAGTAGCCTGCATTAGCCTGTGCTTGCCATCATCGGCGATAGCAGGTAGCAGGACTATAGTGGCGCTGGTCCATACTTCTTCTCTTGGACCATCTCATTTTAGCTGCAATATTGCTGAGCGAGGCGCTAACGAAATTATTTCTAATTAGTCCCAGGTTCGGTTTGTATGCAGTAACCCATGCTTGTCGATGGAGGCTACTATTAGGGTTCGGGTTGTTACCTGAAATCAGGCCTTAATGTCGTAATTGTCCATTGATTATCGCCTAAATTCCCTGCGTGTATGCGTGTCCGTCACGCGGTGCAGGCATTAACCAAAAATGGTCATTTCTGTGTCACATCCTTTCAGCTCACCACGTGACGCAGGCCGGTTTTAGTATTAGCCTGTGCTTGCCATTATCAGCGATAACAGGTTGCACGACTATAGTGGAGCTGGTCCGTACTTCTTCCCACGGACTACCTCAGGTTAGCTGCAATATTGCTGAGCTGGCTAACGCAATTATTTCTAATTAAGACCCAGGTTCGGTCTGTATGCAGTAACCCATGCTTGTTGTTTGAGGCGACTACTAGGTTCGGGTGGTTACACTCACTCATTTGCCCGACACACGTCATCGTAGGCCATGCGTGTAGATCGTGGTTGCACTGTCTTTCAGAAGGATTGTCTGGTCTCGTGAAGATCCGGGATAGAAAGTGCCTTTAGTATCCCGTGATTGTCGAAAGTGGCGACTAACGGGATCAGTGGGTCAGGCTCGCTGACTTGGTTGAGCCATGCCATTGGGTACCCAGACGGATGCGCATGCTTCGGATCACGGGATTGTCTGGCCCAGACTCGATTAATTACCGGCCGCCACCAGATAGCTGGAATATCGCTGAGTGTGGCGTAAGACTAAACCCACTCATTATTTGCTGATGGCCGCCACAAAGCTGGAATCTGTCTGAGTGTGGCGTAGAACCTGTTTCGTTCTGAAATGTCATTAGCAATTGTTGGTATTGCGCATCGTCTCCCTTCCTTTGTCTCTTCCCAACACCATCCCTCCTTCCCTCTTGCCCCCTGCACACACACACACTATGCATACGCTAAGCACATTATGCAGTGTGGATGGCAGCCACGCGCCTCTGCAGCCCTCACCCATCCGTGGCGCGGGGCTGTTTGGCATGGTACCGGCGGGACTCCGCACCTCTAAATTACAGCTTGCTTGCTTGCTCTACCTGGATACTCGGTACCCGCTGTTACAGCGGGAGCCCAAAGCTCCCACCTGCTGCTTCCGCGTGGGGAGTGTTGAGTTTTCCCAGCAGTTGGGCTGCCATGACACGGCGGACCAACTTGTGCACACCCGTGCGGGTCTGCAAATGCTTCGCTAGCCCGTGTGGGCTTTCCATGCTTCGGTGCGGTTTCCCGTCCTCGCCATCCTCACTGCGCCCATTTGAATTCCATACTGGCTTTCTGTCTTCATTTATCGTTTTGACGCTCTCAGGCTTCCCTAACCGTCAGCTCATAAATAATATATCACAGATGTTTCCAAGATGTATATCTTCTACAAATAATATAAACAGTTCGTATGAACTGAATAATGTAAAGCAATCAGTCTTCATGACAAATAATGTGACAGACACAATGCAGGGAGCACTTATCACAATCATAATGACAGAAGAGATCTTACACGCACTTGTCTTTTGAAGCTTTCATATAAATTGAGACAAAACTAAAACATTTTAAAATATCATTTTCACTTATATTCTCAAATGTTTTTTAAGATAGAAAAAGATATATGTTTCATGTTTGCACTTTTAACAGACTAACTAAATCTTGCAATTTTTACGAAAAAAGCATGAAACAGAACTTCGATAGTTGAACTCAAATGTCGTCGATGACACACGTTCATTCTTTTATCAACACTGACTTCCAGTGGTCCATTCTAATGATTTCCACTGGTAGTGTTCCCCTTGCATCGAATGAAATCTGTTTCTGACGATAGTCAGGACTGATCATACCTTTACTTTGACGTAATCCTAAATTGAAACTTAAATTGGGTTTGTTGAGAAAGTGACATATTCATAATCATATGATGTTGTCAGAATTGCTTATCATGGTTCGCAGATATTACTAGGCAACAACATAAACCTACAGATGGCATAAATAGCATAACGCTCGTCAAGGTTCA
This sequence comes from Haliotis rubra, assembly GCF_003918875.1. Classification (NCBI taxonomy): domain Eukaryota; kingdom Metazoa; phylum Mollusca; class Gastropoda; order Lepetellida; family Haliotidae; genus Haliotis; species Haliotis rubra. The sequence continues at coordinate 1,077,052 of NW_025764937.1, read as the reverse complement.
TTGAAGCTTAGGTATTGGAGAGAAAAATCCTAAACAATTTTAAAGACACAAGTTTAAACGCGAATGTATTTCTCCTCAAAACAAGTATTTTTATTTTTGAAAAATACTGGCTTGGTTGTACAATAAAAAAATCAAACATTGTCCTTCAAAAAGAACAAGTCAAAGGGTTATAAAAGACATGGGGGATTTGAGCAAGTTCATGTCACATTCTGTAAATTGTAAAAATCTATGAAACAGTTTATATATATTGCAGTTAAATGACATCACTAAACAGGTCTGTGGAAGTGTTGTTTCATATCTACACTGGGCATGCCCAATCACCAAAACAGCTTCTAAAAGTTAAAGTGTAGCATGCTTCAATCTGGTTCTATTTCCTGGAGATAAGTCACTTCACAAATATAGCTCCACACTGCCCTAAACAATGGTCTGCTTCCTGGATAATCCCACAGGCGTCATGTATACAAATAACTAACAGCGTGTAAGCACGTATCCCTGACGCATCAGGACAAATGAATTCACTGGACCTATTCACCACGACATTTTCATTTGTGAAGTGAAGTCACTATCTCTATCCATCACAGGGTACTGCTCTTTTTACCAGTGAAGGTGCGGGTTAGAATGAACCTTCAGTAACCCATGCTTGTCGTTGGGGCGACTAACGGGATCGGGTGGTCTGGCTCGCTGGCTTGGTTGACACATGTCATCGGTTCCCCATTGCGCTGATCGATGCTCATGCTGTTGATCACTGAATTGTGTGGTCCAGACTAGTGCTCATTCTTGCTCAGTCTGAGTACATGGCTACTTTTAGGAGCAAGAAATAGTTTCAGGAAATATAGCCAGAGTGAGTCGGATTTTGCAACGCTTTTTGCAATATGCCATCAAAACCACAGCAGGGGACCCCAGGCTTCACACATTGTACACATGTGGAGAACCCAGGTCTTTGGCAAGACAAGCGAACACCTTAACAACTCGGCAACCTACTGCCCCACATAATCTATGAATGATCCATAAATGAAGGAGTCGTGGCCAATGTGTCCATGGGGTTAATAACAGAATGCAATACAATGCACTGAAAAACAGACAATTGTAAGGATGTTGTATGTTTAAAATGTACCGGTTATAAACAAAGTTATACATGTACACACCATTTCATGAACAGAGTGACTATGACGAAAATGAAACTAATCAGAATGATTGAACATTTTCTGGAATACTTTGGTTAAAAGTCTAAAGACTAGTGAACCCAATTCCAGGATTAATGTAGGATACTTTCAGGAATTATGGGCTTGACACCTTGTACTCACATGGACATGAAACCCAGACCTTTAGCATGACAGGCAAACGCCATAACCACAAAGCTACACCACTGTGACTGATCTGAATGAAACAATCACCAGCCGCAAACAATCACATGATCACCAGTGAACAACATCAAGTATGACATCACATGATTAAGTGAAAGAATGATCAACACGCGACGTGAAAATATGGCTTATATATAAATCTGAATATAGAACACACGACTGAGCAAGAATAGCATCACTTACACACCTGTACAGATTGGAAACAAATACTGCATTATTTCGAAAAAAAGAATGCAAAGGATGTTTGGATGCAGCACCGTGATATTCGTATGGTGTTGCGTAAGCTGCCGGAACACATATCCACAAGGTAAGTGGGCACTCCTTCCTGACGAAGATGGTTTGCACCAAGAAACTAAACATATGTACACTCAGCAGCAAAGAAACGTCAGTACGATTTAAAAATTAGGCACTGTAATCAAATCATTACAGAAATGGACATAATAAGCGGATCAAAAACATATTTTGTGTACAATATCTTGACACACCAATGACACACCAACTCATCCATTCAGACCCTTGACTTCAGTATCTAGTGTGACTGAGTGAGTTTAGTTTTACGCCGCACTCAGCAAAATTCCAGCTATATGGCGGCAGTCTGTAAATAATCGAGTCTGGACCAGACAATCCGGTGATCAACAGCATGAGCATCGATCTGCGCAATTGGGAACCGATGACATGTGTCAACCAAGTCAGCATGCCTGACCACCCGATCCCGTTAGTCGCCTTTTACAACAAGCATAGTCTCCTTTTGTAGCAAGCATGGGTTGCTGAAGACCTATTCTATCCCGGATCTTCACGGGTCGGCAAACTGTAGACGTTCACGCCAATGTCGAGGGGTGAGGATAGGTCCACGGTAAGGTCTACGGTAATGGAGGTTCCCGCTGTTAAGACGTCGGCGTACTGTATCAGTACTGATTGGTCTTCTGTGTGTTCCCAGTGTCTGGCGTGCTGTTTCGGATGCCTGCATGAAGGGATTCTGTACATGCTGTCGCAAAACATGGCGGTCTTGTCGTGAGGCCACCCTTGGTCTGCCAGTACGGGGGCGATCCTTTGGCCCTGAAACGGTGCTGCAGCCTGTAAACGTTGACCTGGAAGTGATTGGCAACGGCTTGTGCAGTGTGGACAGCTTCAAGTCTTCCTAGCGCCTGGTTCCTCTGAGCTGTAGTGAGTCGCGGCATCCTGCTGACGTTGTAATGTGAATGTTTCAACCAGGTTTGGGGGTGCATTTTATAGGGTTGGTCCTTGTGAACAACACGTGCAGTATGAGTTGCATGAAACACATGGAAAACACCGTACCATCTCCGAGATCAGATTGCGTTTTTGAGACCATTTCCTGGGTTACATTCTGAGTTTGGGAAGGAATGTCTATGCTCAGGTAATGTTGGAGATGTTGTCAAAAATATACAATCAAAACATTAAACGAGTTTACAGTTATCCGTTTCAGCGAAAGAAAATTCCAAACTGACGTTTCTTTTGCTGCTTAGTATATGTCTGCTCTATCGTATTCATCGTAAACCCCTATGGACTTCCATTACATCATGTCTGTTGTCAATTATGTATTTCATGATGAACAAGTCAGAATTCGAGTCAGTTTATTACGTATCGCTCTGAGCGTTACAACTCAACGGAGATTACTCCAGGTTGGTATTTACTAATAGTAAATTATATGATACGCCCGCGGGCCGTTAAACGAACAAACATTAAACACTAAAATGGGTCCACAGCCATCAAATAATCATCTAAGGGTCAGCGATATTGGTCAGATGATAAGATTCGAAGAATTAGTTGATAAATCGAATCTCTAAGGTTTGGGTCTTTGCTGACAATATGAATCACTGGTTCTCAAAATACTACCAGTTACAGGAAACCAACATGTAGGTGAGCTATTCTTGTATGTGTGGACAACACACAGTGTTGAAGATCCCGGTTGATTACCTGTGAAGATCCCGGTTAGAATTGGCCTTAGGCAACCCGTGCTTGCTGTAACAGACCCATTACGAGATCGGGTGGTCGGGCTGCTGAACTGGCTGACAGATTTCATGTCAAACCGTCGCCATATAGCTGAAATACTGCTGAGTGCGGCAAACAAACAAACAAACACAACCACTTGCTCTCAAATCCTTGAGTCTGTAAGAGGCAGTTCTGACACATGGGTGTTGCTACTCGACACTTTCATGTACAATAATCCTCTACACTTGAAAAACTTCAGAAAGTATTCCCGGAACCTTCTCCCAGTCAGAAAGTACAGGTAAAAGTTGATAGCATGGTTGGTGTCAGCAATTTGGGTAGTAAGGGTGCTAAACAGCTGTCTCCGTGCAGTACACATCACGTCCGAGTTGTTTGTACACATACTGTGGAAGGCGATGACGGAAATACATCTGGGGATGGTGAGGACGAGGAAGGTGACAGCGACGACGACGAGCATGATTGTGACCTGTCGCTCCTGACGACGTGCTTCTAAGAGGGACGGGTCGCTTTGGGACAACATGTTCCGTCGCTGGGCGGAGGACCTCCTAAGCAAAAGAATGATGAGGACGTTGAAAAGAATCAGGCATGTGGCAGGGATGAATGCATAAACCGCAGAACTGGTGAAGTACCAGTAGGGGTGGATGTATTGTTGGAACTGGTCCTTCACCGTACATGTGTAGTTGCTGTGATGGGTGACAGTGGCGAAGATGTGACCGTGGATGAGGCCTATAAACACAAACACACAAACTATGACGCCAACCGCCCTCCTCAAGGACCAGATGAGAGCCACTTTCATTGGAAACGCCACTGCTGTTAACCTCTCCGCGGATATTATAATCAGAATCCAGTTGGCAAATGCTGCACAGGTTAAACCAAAGAAAAATAGAAATTGACACCCAGTTTCATCAAATACCAACTTCACGTGACTTCGAGATTGATTTTCAACAATCTTCAGAATGATTGTAATATTGTCCACGACGGCAAGAACTGCAACGTAAAAAAACGACGTTGTTAATCTTCGTTTTGACATGCCAACGATGACACACAAGCTCATCAAATTCCCAGGAAATCCAAAACCGAATATGACCCAGATATAATACGTGTTAAAGAAATCAATCACTGTGTTAAGTCTGTGGTATTCTGGTGGAAACACAATGGTCGTCATCTCGATGGGCGGGGTAGTGTTGTCATACATGGCTGTAACCAGTTCCCCTGGCGTTGTATTGGACATGGTGTAATCACAAGAACGACCTTCCTGAAAAATGAAAATAATCAGATCAAAATCAATTTCAGCCAAATATGCATGTTTTTACAGCATATCAATATCTCTCTGCCCCTACAAAACCTCCACACTGAGTCAGATAAACTGCATAATCATGTCAACTAGTGTTGAGGTTTCTGAAGTATTTAAGCCGCATATCCTACTTTCGTATTTCTAATTAACACAAACGTTAACGTAATGGAGGAGGACAAACAGTATTTACCCCTTGTCGCTTTTGGCATCCGCGCCCAATTATATACGCGTCTGAGGAGAAATATGTGTTTCAGGATAACATGATGTCTGATGCAATTTCCTGTTTTTTCTTGTGCAATAGGTTTTTGTTTGCCTTACGGGTTGAGTTGCATGTCATCGTAACAGATGACACAAGTGGGGTATTTACAGTCTCACCACTTTGCTGAAGGCCTGGTGTCATCACATCATAAGCACAATGAAAGTTTTGCGGTAAGCAGAGCTTCCCTATGATTATGGGAATTTTTTGTTTCACTCCACGTTCTTATGATTTCGATATTCAGCCTGACATTTGACAATGGCGAATTAAAACTGGGACAAGACGTGTTGACAAAATTAATAAAACATGCAAAAAGGTTTTGAAAGTTTGCGATGAAATCTGCACTGGTTATATTTTGATTCGGATGTCTTAGATCGCTTAATATTCACCCGACCCGACTTATTTGTAGACTTTGTTTGATTTTGACTGAAACACTGCCTCGAGCAAAATGTTTGCGTTTGTATCCGTATCAAAATATCTGTGATGCTGTGTAGTTTACGAAACATACGTTTGCAATTTTCTAGTAGTGTTGATATTGCAGCTCAATTGAGTAAACCTTATTGTGTTTTGTACATGTAACAGCCTGGATTTAAACATTGTTGTTTAAAAATGTGTTCCTCGCTTTTCAAATGAATACAATCTTAGAAGACGTTAACTTTCATGGTCGTGATATTTCAGGAACATTGTCAACCACGGGTGGAATATTTTCCCTCAAGTAGGTACTCTCTGTGTCAAGTGGGTATACAACTCGTGAAGATCCGGATTAGAATTTGTCAACACAAGCTTATCAACTGACGGGATCGGGTTGTCAGGCTCGCTGTCTTGGTTGACACATGTCATCGTATCCCAATTGTTCATGCTGTTGATCACTGGATTCTCTGGTCTGGACTTGGTTAATTAAATACCGCTGTCATATAGCCGGAATATTGCTGAGTGCAGCGTTAAACGGCAAAAAGGCAAGAGTTGGTATACTGTTTTTACTAGACAGTACTGTCCACCACATGCCGGTTTACAATTATCCATAAGCGAAAGTTTTTCATGTTTATTATGACCTAACAGCCCGAGGAACGTATTTCCCTAGTTCTAGAATATCGATCGATTTGGAGGTTGCATTAGTTAAATCTTTCGAAATTCTGAATTAATCAGTAAGTGAAATACCGATGTTTATTGTGACAGACAGCTATGTCATAGCGATCTGGAATTAATCGAGTGAGTGGCTTTGGTTTTAGCATTAATCACGCAATATTACGTTAGGAGACGCCAGAAATAGTCTTATCTGTGACTGAAATTGTTGATTATTTTCCCTACGAGCAATGCTATAGTAATTCCAGTATCTGCTGTCATTTTACAATCGAGCTCGTTCTATAATGACTTTATATGCTTGCCTTACGACTTATAATTCAAAGGTTGAATCCCATTCAAGGCGTAAGTAGATTTTGGAAGTTTTTCAACTCTGAACATGAGATGAGGTGAAGTGAACGAACATCACGTTAAACCTCACGAGTAGTGGACTATCGGAAATCGTACGGAGGAGGTGAGACCATTCACGAATATGTGGAGCATGAAGGCTGACTCATGGATCCCGTTGTGACAACATGCTACACACTCTTTACCCCAAGGTTGAATGATCACAATGTTACACCAGATCAAAACAGGCAGATAACCGATTACAAAACCTACTATTTTTTGTATATCTACTGTCACATACTTCAGCAAAAAGGCAAACATCCAATTCATTTTCAGGAAGCATACCATCAAACACGGAGACCGGATGGTTGCCTTGTTCCTGAAACTCCTATGCCGCGGAAACATGTTTCCCACCTGCGTAACGTTCACATCGCCAGAATGCAATCATCAACATCCATTCTTACGGTGACGTCCACACCGTGCTGGCTGATATTTTAACATACCGTTTCCTTTTGATATAGTATGACCAGAAATTATTGGGAATTTTAGGAATATGTTTAATTGGATTTCTAGTATAAACAACCTTGACCAGCTATCAAGTGCTTGGTTTCATTCAAGAGAGACAACTCCGTTGACCCTTTTTCATTAGTTTGTGAAGAGTTATCCCCCTTTGTTTACTTGCTAGCAGACGACATTTTCAGTGATCCTCAATATGGATGATTTAGAGAAGAGGAAGTTGATTTTAGAGTATTATAACAAGGACATCAGATCAGCTAAAGTGATTTCAAGTAGAACATGCATCCCTTTGTCCACTGTTTATCGTGTTTTGAAAATATTGCAATTGGATATGGTATTGAGCACCAGGGAGGCGCAGGTAGGCCCAGAAAATTGACTGTCGGTGACAGGAGGCGGCTTGGTATTCTTGTTTCTAAAAACAAACGAAGGAGTTTAGAAAACTTAAGGCTGGATATGATTGATAGAGGAACTGTGGCTATCTGTGTGTAAGGGGAGAGTTAGAAGTGAGCTGCATGCAATGGGTTGGCAGAAAAGTCGAGGAATTCCATCACCGATCATGAAACCTGAACAAAAGCAGTGAAGGTTGAACTGGTGCTTACAGCATAGAAATTTTAACTGGGACAATGTGATTTTCTCAGATGAAAGTTCTGTGTGGCTGTTTTCCTAATACACTGACATTCTGGACCAAACAAACTGAAAAACCTTTGTATCAGCGCCAAAAGTACAGTCCGAAATTTAACGTGTGGGGTGGTGTGGGGTGGCATATCTGTGTTAGGGGCAACGCCCCTCTGTGTATTTGAAGGGAATATGAACAGTGAGCGGTACACATATATTCTCGAGGGACATTTACTTCCATCTGCTCACGTGTTCTGTGGAAATGTTTCGATTTTCCAGCAGGACAACGACCCAAAACATCGTTCAAAGCATTCACAGGCCTGGTTTCGGACCCAAAATATGACATTATTAGATTGGCCAAGCTATAGCCCTGACCTAAATCCAATAGAAACTGTTTCGAGACTTATGAAGGAAAGTGTCAATAAGAAAAATCTGACAAATATTGCTGAAATGAAAGAAGAGGTGGTCCGATATTGGGACAGCATGGACCTCTACTTTCTAGCTTCTTTGATCAGTAGTATGCCCCGCCGCATTGAAGCCTGCATTGCTGCCCATGGTGACTTGACAAAACACTAACTGTTCACCTGTCTTTGAATCTGGAATTATGTTCTGCTAATATTCACATTAAATACGTGAGTAATGAGTGAAAAAAATTACAATCTTTAAATTCTCAATAATGTCTGGTTGTACTGTATATATTATTATAAAAAGAAACGCAGAAATCTGTTGCAAAAATGTTGTATTTTAAAACAATTATAACTCGTCTAGAACTAGACTTTTGGACATGAATTCTTGCATCAGTTTAGAAGAAGGAAATGTCTATACAACGATGTGGATAATTTTAGATAACAGAGACGCTGAGCGCAAGGGGGGATGACGAAGCACGGGCCCGAAGTCGCATCTCCTGGCGCCCAGTTTAATCTCTTTCAACCTGTTCCGTACAGTTTGACCGGATATCCTCCGAAATCCAGGCACCCTGGCTGCTGTGCTCTCACCCGTGGCAGTACGATCACGCAAATGTAGTACCCAGGTGTACCGATCTTGGGCTACAGTGGTAACTCGAGGACTGCCTGTACTGGGAAGGTAATTTGTTATGCCTGTCTGGTTGCAACGAGTTATGATATCGTGCTCAGACTAACATTCAGACGCCTATCAACAGAAGATTGGTAATCTCCAGCGTGCATTCTTTCAATGGCGATGTTCCATGTCGCAGCATCAAGACGTGGCGTAGAGATTTGAGCTTGAAACTCCTTCAAAACGAATGCCGATTTCCGAAAGTAATCTGGATTTTTACAGCAGGACAGTGCATGCTCTTTGATGCACAGTTTCAACTGGAAGGTGGTTTCTGTTGCGTTGTGGTGATGCCTTTTTAATCCTTGTAAGAAATCTCATCAAAATCAACATTTTCAGTTAAGTCGATTTTTAACTTGTGCAATTGAATAAAATCATGTTATCAGCACTTTTGTTACATATTTTGACGATTGTTTTAACACAATAAGTAATTCATAGATTTTTCTAAAATACAATGCGTTTCATTTTTGGCCTAGTATAGTTCAGTTCCAAACTCAAATGTCGTCGATGACACGTTAATTCTTTTATCAACACTGACTGCCAGTGGTCCATTCTAATGATTTCCACTGGTAGTGATCAAGCCTTTACTTTGACGTTTCGTGATGACGACAATATGCTGTTGTGATCTGTCACCCACATGATGCTTGGATTGTTTCGAATGACTACGGTTTGGGAGTTAATGAATGAAATGTTTGTTTTTTCAACGCCGTACTCAGGAATATTCCTGCTTTTGGGGGCGGTCTGTACATAATCGGGTCTTGACCAGTCAATACTGTGATCAACGACATGCGCATCGGTCTACGCATTTGGCAAACCTGACCACCCGTTCCCTTAGTCCCCTCTTACGACAAGCATGGGTTACTGAAGACTAGTTCTAACCCGGATCTTCATGGGGGACACAGTTAATGAAATACTGCAGTACGAATTGTTATCGTAATAATTGTTCCAAAATTGAAACAAAAATGTTATCTCTTTGATGTTGAACCTACAAACAACATTCGTGTGTTCTAAAAGTTGACGGGGATGATAAAATTCCACAGTGCAACAGTGGTCAATCTGGTGATCTCCGTGCTAGTTTCTGGGATGAACAGTGAACTTCACACGACTTTGTATAATAATGTGTTCAGAGGTTACCCTCTTATTATAAGTAAATATATACATCCAAATCCTTCCTCAGCACGCGTGATCAGACTAGATATCTGGATCAGAATTAGTCTTCAGCAACCCCTGCTTGTGATAAAAGACGACTAACGGGATCGAGTGGTTGATGGAAGCCATCGTATACCAATACTGTAGGTCAATGCCCTCTCTCACTAGGCGCTCAGACATTAGATTGTCAGGTCCAGATTCGATTATTTACAGACCACCATACAATTGCTGACTGCGGTGTTAAAGAACAACCAGACAAGACGACACGGGGATATTCCGAACGCTCTGGGAATGTCCACTTAATATAGTAAATCGTACACAAATGCCCTCTACTTTATCTCAACTCAACACATTATGAAATCTGTTTCTTTTAATCGAGTAGTTCAAAGAGCATAATTCTTAGTTATAGTTTTCGTTCCACTAGAAAATAGGGATTTGTTCTTTTGGTTTACACTGGCTGGGAAGAAATCACGTATAACTACGCATAATGTACTGACAGATATCAATAACATCAGTGAATTCCTTCCTGAAAGGAATAAATAAATAACAGAATTTACCACTCGGCTTTTATTAAAATAGGAAACCTGATGATACACTATAATACCTCATCTCGTTACTTTGAACTCGCTTCAACAATTCTTCAAAAAGTACCAGTGAACGAAAATTCGGTTGATAGTTTCTTTCTTAATAAATACTCGAATGGACCACATGTTACAGTGTAAATTGCATCGGATTATGAGTTATGGATGTCATAAAACTTTGATATAAAATCTTGAGGCATGGGCAATGAGTCAGCGTCAACGAATAACCAGTCTTGATCATTTGGCGAAATAGATTTCAACTGTCGTTAAAAGCAAAATAGCAAATAAATGTGTAAATTACGTAATGCGGCCATCTGACTCACGAACAACCGATATGGGAGTCGTTTTGTTTTTAGGGGGTGTATAACTATATTTGCGACATTTGGGAACCATTTGCATTTCCAGATGTTCCAGTGTCCTATCCAAAGGTAATCAGATTTGGTATTCTCTGTTGCACTTCTTGACCTGATGATGTCCGAATAAGATGCAGAAATTATAGTCTTTAAAGCTTTATGTACGTAAACAAATATATAACATAGAATTTAATGGATCATTTCATTGCCTATATTTGTTAAGGACAGGTGAATAAAAAAAAGACATCATCTGTCCCTCACAAATTGGCATCAATTGTCAATAAGTCATTGTTTACAATATAATTGAGAATGTCTAAAATTTCAAGAATCGGGCAATATTGAAGACCAAGAATATATGCTAAATTTTGAAATCTGTATGCTGGTATGTCAGTGGCAAGAGTAGTATTCAGGATGTAGACATACAAATAGTACACGTAAAAACAGCACAACCTCTTCTTCATGAATTACACGAGCCAGTACTACCGTGGAACAGTTCCAGTTATCAGTCAGAATCTGTATTAACGTGGTACTTACACTGATGCTGCATCCTGACCCTGTGAAGCTGAAGTAAGATCGATAATTCATTGTGTCCAGCAACGTGCATGTATGTACTTTGCTATCTATCATATTTAGCCACAAAGTTGTCAGGAAGTGGCCAGTGACTATCCTCAGAACAAATTCTGATTGGTGTAACAGGAAAAGTGGCTGTGTAAAAGATGACACTATGTGTTCGCTAAAAGGTATTGTTGGCCTGACGCTACACAGCAATACTCCTGGCATACGATTGTGGCTTGAAATCATCCCAGATAAATAAAAGATCAATAGGCCGTGAATTAGATAATTAGTGAGACATGCTTGTAAGTAATGAAAAAAGTTTGGAAAATAGCACATTTGGAGTCAATATTAATGTTTCAAACCAAACATGTCTTTTGTAGTTGACTAAGCTTGCCTGAGTGCAAAAGAATGATCAGTCTAGACAATCCATAGAAACAAATTACGTTTGCTGTAAAGGGAAAGTAACTGTAAAAATTCGGATATTAACGGATCACTGAAAATCAATGATAACATCAGGTGTGGCGAAAAGGGTAACCATTACCAGCCTGAGTGACAGGAAATGAGGGTTATATGCACATGTTGTGATAAGCACCAACATTAACAGTAAAAGTTAGCAAACGCCATACAACTGAATGAAGCCAAAGAGAGATAACAGCAAAGTGTTCTCCACTGATAAGCCAGACATTCAGTAAGGATCAAAAGGTTACAAAACTGATATGATAGTAATTACATAGTGAAACAATCTCATTTGATTCATACTCATTGACAGACCTTGCTTGATCAGATCTTCACTGGCTGACGGGATGTAATACCCTTGATATATGTTGATCAAGGGTCTGTGAAGTTCTAAATCTTTAGAGGGTTTCCTTTTTTGTGAAGTCCTGATGTTGGTTAGAGATAATTTGTATTTTATTAAACTGTGTTTGATCGCTGGGGAACTATTTCTGTTTGTCTGAAAGGACTAATTTGCTTGTTTGGTACAGCATTGTGTTCTTTGTTGTGGGTATCCACTGTAAAAGACGTATTTTGGGTGGCTACTTGTTGGTGGGCAGGTTAGAATTGGATCCAGAGAAGACGGTGTGGAAGACTGCTATTGCAAAAGTAATCTGCTGATTTGATGTGAAGATGTGCCAGTGGTGGATATCGATTCTGGTCTGGATCATAATGATGTAAGAACTTCGTTAACGTTAAATACAACAAAAGCAACAACAAAAACTTCCTATCATCAAAGCTGCATGTCTGTGCAAAATGATTACAGTTATTATCTATCTCTTATATCAAAAGTTTAAACAACAATTTCTCGTCACTATATGGCTGAAATATTGCCGAGGTGACGTCAACTTTTAACTCACTCACTCACTCACAAGTTTAAAACCAGCTTTCCAATAGCTTTAGAGAATTGCACAGTTCACTTGGCCTTTTATTTGGTAGATTAATGCAAAATTCTGCTTGCGTTCTGCAGAGAATTCTGCAGTTTGTCGATATTTCTGCGAAGTCTCCTGAAGAATACACGGGGGACTGTCATATGTGTAAGAAAGTAGTTGTACATATCAACATTTTACCAATGGGTTCCACTATATGTGACTTGTATGTAGGAAAATGTACGTGACCACATGTTGCCTGACTTGCACAGTATGTATCATGTAGGTATGTGTACGCACCGCCATTTCGCCCATAACTTGTACCACGTGTATGTACGTGCCTACATTAAAACCTCACTTTCAACACTCACTATATGCTGTGTCTGTGTGTGTGTGTGTGTGTGTGTGTGTGTGTGTGTGTGTGTGTGTGTGTGTGTGTGTGTGTGTGTGTGTGTGTGTGTGTGTGTGTGTGTGTGGTTACTTCGAAAATTGATTTCCCAGCTAGGTCGGGGAGCCAACTGCAAACTTTATGCAGCTGAATTGCACGAGGATCACGCATGAAATTGCTGAAAAGCATGTGTAAATACCGTGCGTGTGAACAGCTGCGTTGTGGTTTATAGAATGCACCAATTTTCACTGATTTTCATCATTTCCTGAACTCAGGACAATTATCTGTTCAACGTTAGGAATTTGTTTTACATTACATCAGTTCATGTGTAAAGAGTACCTTTGAACAGTATGGTATATTTTGCAAAATTTAGTTTAGAACAGTTGACTGAAGTAAGTGGCTATATTTACACTAGTGAGTGTATGTTTGTTGTCTAACGCGACACACGTGAAAGTGCCAGCCCTATGGTCGAATATATCTATCTCTGTTTGCTATATCTGTAAAAATCGAGTCTGGACCAGATAATCCAGTGATCTACGCCACTGGAATATGATAACGTGTGCAACCACCCGACCCCATTTGTAGCAACGTCCCAGGGCGTCAGACCAGATGTACCCGATACGTTTAAGTCCCCCTTAAATAAAAAAAATACAGTTTAAGGGACCTGTTCAAATTGAGGATGTGGTACCTTGTGTCTTGTTTTCCCACCAGCATCAGATACCTCTGTGGACACAGCAACAATACGCATTACTGTACATTGACGTATGTGGAAGCCGCTATATATATAATTGTGTAGATAACCGAATATTGATTAAATTGTAATCTCTAAAGGTTCTGATTTTACTGAATTAAATATGTCTGTGTATCAACTGGAATGTGAAGACGGGAAGAATAACATATAATTGAAACAGTGAACACAGAAGTACAAGAAAGTAAAAAAAACATCAATTGCGTCAGATATTCATTCATGTCTCGCATATAGCCGTACCATGTGACCAATGTGCGTGATTGTCTGACGTATATTTGATTAGAGACATCCCTAACGTCCTTTGTTCTAATGCAGTTTGTGAATCAAAAGACACATGGAACATATCAAGGTATATTTTTTTACTTTTAGGGTAGTTCTGTTTCGGGGTTCTTTTTTGAAAATAGAATATTGTTAAAAATGGAACGGAGACATGTTAGCATTTGCTGTTGCACAGGGCACTATGATTCATTACATCACGATCAAGGCCTAGAAACTCTCTGATTAGGTCGGCATTCCATCTGCTGTGTGCAGAACTACCAATGATAACCTATAGATAACGAATTTAGTGTAATGTAAATATCCTGAACATTATTGAAAACGCACCAGTTTAAAATTGTCCATATTTCCATCAAGATGGATTTCAGCATGACAATGATCAATGAATATAACTAACATGAGTCGAAGGGCATGTCCAGTTGAAAAAATGCTTTAGAAACAAATTCCTGTCCACAGTATGATTCTTGATTCTAAAATGCATCAACATGCAGCCACGCCATGAAAAATGCACGAATTTCATTCTGAAATCATACTGACTGTGACATTAAAAGCAGGTGTATGAGAACCGATTCTCATTGCTTCACTAACGATTGTGAAACGAGGACAGAGATGCTGAGGTTAACACCTCACGAAAGCTAGAACGTGCACTAGGCATGATTCAGGTTGGCACCGGCAGCAGGGATATTGCTCGACAACTTGGACTTGGCCACTCCACCATCGTTAGGCTTCATAGACGACATCAGTAGACAAGCAGCACCCGTGACCTTCAATGACTTTGGCTACAACGTGTTACGACGCTCCATGAGGATCGCCATATTGACCTTGTCGACTGCCAGGACTGCTGCACTATTTCAAGGTTGGGGGGGGGGGGGGGGTTGTATCAGCGCTTACCCCATGCGACGCCGTCTACACGCTACAGGGCTCCATGCTCGACGTCCTTACGTTGGACCAATTCTGACTGACAGAGACCGCAATGAGGGTAAACAAGGGGCTAGCAGGCATTTTCAGTAGAGGTTACAACAATGGCATGGTGTGGGAGTCACTGACGAGTCACGTCTTCATCTACGTAATGCTGACGGCCGATTACGTGTTTGGCGTAGACGTGGTGAACTTTATGCTGATGAGTGTGTGTTTCTGACAGACCTTTGGGAGGTGGGAGTGTCAGGATCTGGGGTGGATTTAAATTACAATCACAGGACTGCCTTCATGTCTGTCAAGGGAGAGTTAATGCCCTTTATTACCGTGAGCAGATTCTTCAGAATCACATCGTATCTGTCTTCAGTCACCACCAAGATGTCCATACTTTTCAACAGGACAATGCACGGGCACACACAACAAGACTTTCCATGCAGTATCTGGCCCAGCAACACATCTAAGTTATTCATTGGCCAGCACAGTCGCCAGATGTATCCCCCCTGGAGCACTTGTGGGACGAAATTGGTCAAAGTCTTTCGCGGCGACAACAAATGAGAAACATCCGGGAACTTGAGGCTGCACTACTGCAGAAGTAGTCAAGCTTATTGACTCAATGAGGAGACGTTGAACTGCATGTGTCAATGCAAATGGCGGTCACACGCGATATTGACTTTTCGATTTGACCCCACGTGTGTTTGATCCTTTCTGACTGTGGAACATTTCAATGAATGAGCGTCTTTTCTGTGTTGTTGTTTTTGTCAGTCGTCCATCTGTTATTATCCACTCAAAACATATCAATTCCTTACACGTGCCTTTAATAATCTGAACTTTTATAAGTGGTGCTTTTTCAATTATGTTCAGTCTATATCTGATGCAATTTGATCGATATGGGATGAAACTCGGCATGGTGATAGTTATATGTTCTGTGTACATTACCTCAATACTTATTGTCCTGTAGTAAAGTATGCGCGTCGACGAGGGACGTTCATTTTAAAACCTGACTCGATCGTTGTGTGCTGTTATCCTTGGCACAGATAGAAATAGCCCATGGTTCTGTCCTGTGGGATTTTGCTCCATTCTACCTGCAACATACTGGTTAGTGCTACAAGTGCATGTGGTGTGTATTGACGTAGACGTATACACCTGCGTTCATCTCGCTCATCATTCTCAATGCGATTCATGTGCAGAGATCACGAAGGTCAGACTTTACATTTGGTAGGTTTGTTGTTTAACGCTGGAGACCAACTCTAACCTGGATCTTCACGGGTCGACTTTTAAACTACGAAGGATGTCAACAATGACCTGGACTGTGCGTGTTGAAGCGTTATGTTCTTGAAAATCGGAAAGTGACCTTGATCAATTTCGTCCATGTACCGATTTTCTGTGACATTCCTCTGAACCAGTAACAATTCATGTCTCTGTGGGGGTGGGGGTGGGGGTGGGGATATGGCTGCCCACACTGTCACACCTTCGCCTTATTTCGACGTCCGAAGACACACTGTTTTCCATCTCGGCATTGGAGTAGAAATCATGATTGGTCACTGAACAAGCCCCTTGGCATTTTCCCGGATTGCGTGGCGTGTACAATTAGTATTTCTTCCTGTATTTTCTTCCGACATTTTACTCGAATGTGAGTGCGTGAGCGATTATGTTTATAATTTAAGGCCTAGCTCATCGGCGTATTTCAGCCATATACCGACGAGACCAAGTTAGCACATAATCACAAAGTCTAAACATTCTAAGTTGTTGGCGATCAGTAGCCCATTTTTATATTGTGTTGTCTTAATTTGAAATCCAATTTTATTTCTTGATACTGTGATATTCTAGTTGATTTTACTGTCCTTTCGTCGACAGGTTTTTATAATTTACATGTATTTCTGGTGAATTCTAAACTTGTTTATAGTTACGATATGACTGAAATATTGCCGATGTGATTTAAAATCTTAACACACTCACTCACTCACTCACACACAACACCTTCTACCATTATCAATAATATTGACAATTCTAAACACGGGCAATAACATTATGGTTTACAGTTCATAACATGGGCTCAACAAGATTATTTATGTCATTGATTTAATACACGGGGTGTAAACCTGATTCCTGCTCACGCAGGTTAACAGATCTTTCAGGTGTACTGGTTGATAATGTGATTCTCCTGCAGTAACAAAGTCCACACAATCAAGCAGATTATGCATAATGATGAGCCTTTCATCACAAGGGATACAACTAGGAGGTTTGAGCAGATATTCGTGAGGACACTGACTGTTGCCAATTCGTCATCCTCGCAAATTGACCTTGTCATGTCTTGACTGACAGGTAGGTTGCTGGTTTATATTCTGGGCGGTGGGGTAGCCTAGTGGTTAAAACGTTGGCTCGTCACGCCAAAGACCCGGGTTCGAATCCCCACATGGGTACAATGCGTGAAACCCATTTCTGGTGTCCCCCGCCTTGATGTTGCTGGAATCTTGCTAAAAGTGACGTCAAACTAAACTCAGTCAGTCAGTGGTTTATATTCATGAAGTTGAAAGATTTTTACCTGGATGTCCCATCTGTTTTGCATAACATTCCGAGTATAACTTGACATTTTTGGCTTAAAATATCTGTACCAGAGAACCGTGAACAGTCGCGATAACGGTTGGTCAATAGTCAGTTCGGTTGCAGAATAGGGTTTGTGTTTCATGCCATTTCTACAAGACTTGGCATCCAGCAAGAGACGATGTCACATGGCTAGAAGGCGTCGAGAATGGTAGCCTGAATCGTGGAAACCCGTTTGGTCGGTTATCGCAACATTAACAAACCAAACCTTCTTTTGTGTCGATTAGAATGTCAGTTAGCAAGTCATAAAATCGCTTGGAGATTTCATTTGTTGAGTAAGCCAATAACATACAACAAAGTGTATGAAAACAAATCGACATTTGTTACCATGGGGACATTAACCGTATAAGCTAACAGCAGCAAGTATTGGCCGATTGAATTTACCAGGTATTGTACCGTTCTGATTACTGAGGTTTCACTGTAAACAGATATCAGGTCCCATTGACATAACATAACACCTACCTTGGTCTAGAAATCGTCCTCCTGTCGTGTTACAGCGGTGAGAATGAAACGAAACACCTGCCACAACACTGTAGTGACACAGATCCTCACATCGTCTAAAACCCTCGACTTACAGTCAAGTATTACTTGGCCACCACTATCTAGAGTGATATTGACGTGTGCGATACATAAGCCGGTAGACGAATTGAATTTTTCATGCGTATATCCAGAATTAACTCTCCCATATCACTACCGGAGGCTGACAAAGGAGTTTACAGCCTCGCTGTTAACGATCTTATCAGCATAGACTTATCTAACCAATGAGAAAACAGCTGCAGTGATTCGTTAACTATACATGAGCTATTGGAACTGCTGGGTCCTTCGCTCCAGGGAACGACTTTCTCTACTGTAGATAATAGAATAACCTCTTCTTATGTTCGAAGTGAGCTCTGTTAACTTCCCTCTGGCGCGAGGTTTTTAACATGTCTTTTTAAAACGCATTTGAGAAATTTGGGAGAAGACTATTTTAGTGCCATCTGAAAAGTGATGTGTACTATTAGTCTACATTTGGGAAGAGTAAGAAGTATCAACAATGCTTACAGGTTTATCGAATGTAATATGGACCTTACACCTACTGACGTGTAAATATTAACTGATAACAATCAGGACTGTGAGTGTATAGTGAATGGATTAACACCAGTCTGACAATATACTTTGAAACACTATTTCTTCAAGATATTGGGCGGTGGGGTATCCTAGTGGTTAAGGCGCTCGCTAGTCACGCCGAAGACCCGGGTTCGATTCCCCACATGGGTACAATGTGTGAAGCTTATTTCTGGTGTCCCCCGCCGTGATATTGCTGGAATATTGCTAAAAGCGGCGTAAAACCAAACTCACTCACTCACTCATTCATGCAGATCATCCAAGCAGGTGGATAGGACACTATTATGAAAAGTACGCGACCGGTCACTTTCCTATTATTAAGAGGGAGGTTTTTTCAACCTGATAACGCTTCACCACGCACATACCAGGTCATTGGTGACATCCTTCAAAAAGTCGACCCGTGAAGATCCAGGTTAGAATTGGTCTTCAGCAACTCATGCTTATCGTAAGAGGCGGGATCGGTTGGTCAAGTGTTTTGACTTGGTAGAGACACGTCATTGTATCCCAACTGCGTAGATTGATGCTGATGCTGTTGATTAGTGGATTGTCTGGTCGAGAATCGATTGTTTATAGACAGTCGCCATATAGCTGAAAATGATAGTGTGCGGCGTTAAACAAGAACCGACGCTGATAACAAGATTTGTAAAGTCAATGTGCTGTATGCTGTCAGTAAGGAGTCAAATGATGCGCTTATTACGTAAATCTCATTGATGTTGTGAAACTGTTCACTTTGTCCACGATAATAGTATACGGCTGGAGACATTAGGATCTCATTTAACGCACCACTACGTTTTTGTCGGACGTTAATGGTCGTTAATGAACTTGGTTGTTTGGTGGATCGCTTTAATTCTCCAGCGCAAACACCTTGTTGATAGATGTCACAGATGAAGCATCGTTCAAGGCATAACGCTTTTAACAAATCTAAATCTCAGCTCACTGCGGTTCTTATTTATCGAATTTCTCTTGTGCCTGATTTGTTTATAGTATAATGTGTCGGTTATAGGATAGCGTCTCTATGTCTGTATTGCGTTAATACAGAACGCCAACTACAAAGGGTTTTCTATATGAATAGCCAGATTACCTGTCACAATAAAAGGTCATGGACAGGATTCAAGGACTATGTTGGTGTATCAGGTTGGTATTGTTGTTTTAAACATGCCTGTTTTGAATAAACATTGCACTATATAGTACTTGCAGAGCGCTAAGTCTCAAGGGTACACTTTACAATCTGCTTCCAGATAACGCCGAGCAGAATACGTGACAGTCGTCGTATATATGTATAACCAAACAGAACAATTCTTAAATATGTAGAGATTTTCACCCTGCTATTTCCATATCTTGCCACAGATCATCCCGAGACGCCCATATTTGACTGAGGCCGTAGGCCAATGTCAGATATGGGTCGTGTGGGATGATAGGGGGCAAGATATGGAAAAGGGAGGGTCATAATATTTTTTATCACTTGATACTAACCAATCAAGAATATATCATTTCTTAAATAAAGCTTTCATAATCTACACAGATTCGAAACAGATGCGAAAAAGTGTACTCCTGTAAAAATAGTTCCATGGTGCTGTTTGTGGCATCGACAAACCTGTGGGCAAATAAGTATGTTTACTCGGTAGGCATTGTCACGTTCATATCGAACGAAACTGCTCTGTAAACACTTTAGAGGGTCTGGCTCGTAGTATGCTTCCATCAGTTTTTCTTACTGGCATTAAAAGCGTGCCAGATACAGGTCCAATACATTTGCGTCGATTTGCAAAATGTATCGATTCTCCTTCGATAACAGCCAGGTGTTGAGCATCTTCACATCATATTCCGTTTTTCATCTGGTGTTTTCGTTTTTCAAACTTTCAACATACTTCCGTGTCTCAATACATTCATCCGAAGGAGTTTCCTCCCGCTCCACTAAGTTATCTAGTTTGAGTCAACCTTTCGGAATGCGACAGTATGTCCGATCAACTGCTATTTACATCAAAGGTTGCCGCAACTAAACGTCGTCGCACAGAAAATAACGGGTCAGATATCGGTTATCTTCTCCGCTCGGAGCAGGGAAAATAGGTATTATCATGCTGGGTCCAGATATGGATCCAACTATTTCGCTAATATCGGGGTAGCAGGAAAATGCATATTCGGGGACATTTCTACTGTAATGGCGACACCTTTCGGTGACAAAACGACATTTTGAAAAGACGAGGAGATATATTCTACACTCTAGTTCACAAGGATGTGTTAATAGTGCCGGTCTGCATCGTACCCCATGTACCGATACAGGTATGTCAGACATGAAAACGTCGTTGTATCTGTACCCCCTTACAGATTGAGAATAAAATTGTAAATGGCATGTTCATATTGGCGACACCTTTCGGTGACAAAACATCATTTTGAATAGACAAGGAGATATATTCTTCACACTGTTCACAAGGATGTGTTAATAGTGCCGGTCTGCATCGTACCCCATGTACCGATATGGGTATGTCAGACGTGAAAACGTCGTTGTATCTGTACCCCCTTACAGATTGAGAATAAAATTGTAAATGGCATGTTCATATTGGCGACACCTTTCGGTGACAAAACATCATTTTGAATACACAAGGAGATATATTCTTCACACTGTTCACAAGGATGTGTTAATAGTGCCGGTCTGCATCGTACCCCATGTACCGATATGGGTATGTCAGACATGAAAACGCCGTTGTATCTGTACCCCCTTACAGATTGAGGATAAAATTGTAAATGGCATGTTCATATTGGCGACACCTTTCGGTGACAAAACATCATTTTGAATAGACAAGGAGATATATTCTTCACACTGTTCACAAGGATGTGTTAATAGTGCCGGTCTGCATCGTACCACATGTACCGATATGGGTATTTCAGACATGAAAACGTCGTTGTATCTGTACCCCCTTACAGATTGAGGATAAAATTGTAAATGGCATGTTCATATTGGCGACACCTTTCGGTGACAAAACGTCATTTTGAATAGACAAGGAGATATATTCTTCACACTGTTCACAAGGATGTGTTAATAGTGCCGGTCTGCATCGTACCACATGTACCGATATGGGTATTTCAGACATGAAAACGTCGTTGTATCTGTACCCCCTTACAGATTGAGGATAAAATTGTAAATGGCATGTTCATATTGGCGACACCTTTCGGTGACAAAACGTCATTTTGAATAGACAAGGAGATATATTCTTCACACTGTTCACAAGGATGTGTTAATAGTGCCGGTCTGCATCGTACCACATGTACCGATATGGGTATTTCAGACATGAAAACGTCGTTGTATCTGTACCCCCTTACAGATTGAGGATAAAATTGTAAATGGCATGTTCATATTGGCGACACCTTTCGGTGACAAAACGTCATTTTGAATAGACAAGGAGATATATTCTTCACACTGTTCACAAGGTTGTGTTAATAGTGCCGGTCTGCATCGTACCACATGTACCGATATGGGTATTTCAGACATGAAAACGTCGTTGTATCTGTACCCCCTTACAGATTGAGGATAAAATTGTAAATGGCATGTCAAGGTTGTCACCAAAAGCTATCCACGTAGGTTCAAAATGAGGGAAATTCTCTCACTGCTACAACACCACTTGCAATAGCCCAAGGAAAGGATTAGAGAGGGGACATATTTACCACGGGGATCGCGTCTCATAATAACATTCAATGGGTTGTTTCCGGTCATCATACTGCTGGAATACTGCTAAGCGCATTGTAATGCACCACATGCACAACGTTTGTTTTAATACTGGACACTGATACACCGACAGCCATGAACGATCTCATTGCCATCACTCTGACGTACTTTGGCATCACGGGTATTGCTGTATATCGTCATATCTTTAACTGCTTGGCAAGGGTAGAATGAAATGTACTGAAATGTCAAATCACTAGAATAAAGAAATTGTCATCCATAAAAATATATATTGCCATCATTGCAGTCATACAGCCTGAAAAAAATGTTATGTGTAGCTAAAAATCTAATATTAATCACTCATGAAGACCTCTTTGAGAATTCGTCAATAACGCATATTTGTCGTAAAATTCGATGAAATGGATGAAAGGATAGTCAGTTCTGTTGATGTTCGTGATGTAAATCGCCGGATTGTCTGTTTCAGTGCTGTTGAGATTTCCACCATGACTTCATTAAATGCTGGATTGTGATTAGTTAATCAAAGTCACCCAGAGGTATATAATCACGTTGTATACCTCAGATTTTCCAACACAGTATGTATTTCTTTTAAAATCTTAATAAAGTGGATACAAACGACGTCGGTTTGAGCGTCCGATTTGTACCATTTTTTAAATTTGAATTATCACTCAGACGACACGACTTGGTTGAATTCGGCATATCGATTCGAAGGGCCGACCCGCGTTTGTCCTCTACGTGTTTGGTGTTACATCAAATTTGGAGCTATTATAATTTCGTTATATACCTCTTATTTTCCAACACAGTATGTATATCACCTTAATCAATTGTTTTTGAAAGAAAAGAACATGGCTCTTTTCTTAGATTGCAAACTTTTCAGGTTTTAGATTCATGCCACATGTTAATAGTAAAGATGCACATCTGCTCTTCAGTAAACACACTGGCCGTTTAGGTTATTCATGCCAAGTATATGATCTAAGAACTATAATGTTTATGTCATTCGAGGCCATTGTAGAGTGAAGTATATCACTTATATCAGGTTCCTTTATCTCGTAACAGTTATACCACATTTTTTATCTAACAGTGGCAATGTTACGGTATTTCAGGCCTTCATAGTAGGAACAACGACACTTATGTAGCTCAGCGAGACTTTGGATGACAGCTGAAATGGTTATGTTATTTGAGCCCTTTGTAGAGGGAACTATATCACTTATACCATGTTCCTATGTCTAGCAATATGAATAGTTATTTCATCTGATTTTATCTTAAGCCACGTTCTGTGATCTAACATTCGTAACCGTTATATTATAGAAGGCCTTTATAGTAAGAACAACGGCACATATGTAGGGTAGCGAGTGTTTTGATGACAGTTGCCTGGAGCAACTGAGTAAATTCCAATTCTGCTTTCCTCGTTTTTAGTTTCTGCATTCTTCTAAAAAAACAACTCGCGCTCGTCAGAAAGACATCCATCGGGTTCATCTTCAATATTGGGAAGAATAAGGAACTTGGCTGAGAATGTATATAAGGAATCCGTTTTCTAGTTTGAAAATTAAATATTCAAACACATTTGGAAATATTTTGTCTATTGAGTTCGGCTATGTGTTGCAAAGCAATAGAAAGGCACATGAAGTGGATTCAATTGCGTAGATCGATGATCATGCTGTTGATCACTGGATTATTAACAGGCCGCCGCCATATAGCTAAACTATTGTTGACTGTGACGCTAAACAACTAGAACACAAATATTACTGGGAGTCTATTACTCTTTTGGTCAAGTACCTTGTATTGTTGAGTTTGCTATGCAGGCATTTGATTGTCCAAGATCAATATTTTAAGGATAGTCCCTTAGAGCATATTTCCCAGCTGAGGTTAATCACTCATTAGATTGTGGAGTTGATTAACTCTTAGGTGTTCATTGGCCTTAGCCGACGTAATTGGTTTTCTTAGCATCTTGTCATGCTAGTTATCTTGTTATTCCTTTTATATTATAATTATACAGGTTCTTTACTCGTCGGCACGTATAATTTACTCTGATATAAATTAATCAGAGGTTATCGTCAGGGCAAAGTTGATGTTTCATCTCTTAGATTGTCGTCCATTGATACAGTCAATTCTGTGACTGTTTACAACGTTTTCAATTATTACTTCATTCTTGCTCAATGATACTCTGGTGTCAGAAACACAGGACCGTGAAAGTTGTGGAACTTATTTAATATCTTTCAATGACACAGAGCATAGCTGCGTTATTAGTTTGTGCAGTCCCAAGGGTTCCAAAAAGAGAAGCAAAAAATCTTCCAAATGATTGTATCATTTGGCCTGTCAACGTCTTTTACTTTGTTATTACATCCTTGTGGTACTTCTGTTCATAACAGTTGAATTCAATTATTTTCGTCCTGTCATTCTAAAAGGAGACTGCATTCAAAGTTGTTTGATGGATGGCAATAGCTAACTTTCATGCAATGGATGAAATAATTTTAAGAATTGAAATGATGATAGACACTATTGGAAACATTTCTGTCGATGCCGCATGTTGACAAGCTCTATGTGAAAACATGTATCCCTCCAGCATAAACCAGTCTACAGAAGGTACAGTCAGTGCAATATATGACATGTTTAGAATGAAACGATAGTGTAAAGTTTGATTTGAGCTTAAAGCTCACGCTGCGGGACTGGTTATCAAAATAGATCAAGTTTTCCATAACTTCCTGTCACGTGAAGAAATGCTACATGGAGACAGGTTTGAAAAAATAACCGTGGTCCACCTTTGCTGAACACATTTGTATGACTTTTGAAATGAATATCCGCCAAAGTTGCCATCCTGCTGCACGTGGGTTGATTCCTTATGTCCCAAGGACAACTCACGCACTGTTGTCGCTCGGTAATGTTACAGGTATCGCACCGTATCTTTTGCAAAAGCTTGCAGCAAGCACTATTGCAGGGTGTAGATGAGCTCCGCTACCGAGCGTAAACAGTTCATCAAAATAGCCTGTTGAGATTTCACTCACATTTACAGTTACCTATTCAGAAAGAGAAACGGTACTTAAGTGTACCTCTTCATACAGATAATAAGGGCACAGGAGTATTTTACGCCGAAATATGCATTATTCCAGCCTTGACTTGACCTAAGTATGGCATGCAGTATACAAAAGCCCAAGAATGTATTGTTCAAGTCTAGTAAATGACGATATTTTGAATGAAGTGATTGTGAAGGTTTTGGACAATCATTATTATTCATATGATTAACAGAAACCAAATGTAGTGTTGCTTCAGAAATCGTATCATTCTATGTAGAAGTCGATGAATAACATCCATATCCATGTTCATATTTAGAAATACATGTCCATGAGAATGTTTGGAGAGATTCGTTTTCTTTATTAACTGTTTACTGAACGCCAAGCTCCCTAATTTTGTGACTAACAGGTATCGTGGTTATATATATAGTGTTTCCTTGAGACAGGCTTACCGTATACTCAGAAAGATGCAATGGGCTCTGCTTTCAGCACAGATGTTTTGATGCTGTAATTAGCTGTTTGAGTTCACGCCAATGTGATATTAGGTTTAAGTCTTGAAAGGTTATACTGAAAATGGAACAAAAAATTTGAGAATCCGTATGAGATTTAGGGAAGTCGTAGATGCGCATCCGTCACATAATGGTAATTAATATCCCTCATGGAAGGATATTCATTTAGCCAGAACTATTGTATTTTTGGCGAACTACATCGCGCTTGGCGTGATCGACTAGACAAGATTGGATGGAAATTATTTCTATATGCGTTTGGAAATAACATAGTTGCATTTTCTAATGATTCACATTAAGGTCAGATGACTCCTATCTGAAATGTCACTTGTTTAACCATGTGCTCTCTTGTCACGAAATCTGAAAAACCGTTGACTCTTTGACAGGCTCTTAGAGCTTGAAATGTCATGAAGACATAACTTTACCTGAAATAGTACTGGAGCTTTGTTACGGACACTAAATAAGTCGTTTCCCATGTCTTAACGACTATAGTTACAGGAAAAGCTAAAGTACTGTGCAGAGGAGTATCTTAAATGGTAATTTGTGAGTGATATTTGAAGGTAGTTCCGCTGCATCAGCACGTATATATCAGCTTTATGTCATAGGGTAGCCAGATTGGTACATCTAATGAAAACACCCTCGCACCGCAAATCGTCGCCTGAATACGAGTTATCATACTAATGTTGAGGTGTTACTCTATCTTCCGATAAAGTTTCAGATGAAAATATGCACTGGAAGTATCATTTTCAGATTTGAAAATTGTTTTATCTGTACTAAATCAATGATTTTGTAAGGACCATACTGTTCTAAGTGATGGACGAATCACTGATGAAACTTTTCATGTTTAGTTGTAATATTGCTTTCACTGTTCAAGGAGTGTTGGTACAGTGTATATTAACTGTATTACGCCGTCCAGTGAATGCTATTTAAAGGCACTTCTATTAAAATGACATCCTTTAGTGCTTTATTCTTTATACAAGGTCTTTGAAAAAAGGTGTGTTTATTTAAAAGAGAGGGCCTACTACTACACTGTACTTGAGGGACCCGTGAAGGTCCGGGTTGGAATATGGATCTTCAGTAACCCATGGTTGTCGCAAGAGGCGACTAAAGGGATCGGGTGGTCAGGCTTGCTGACTGGGTTGACACGTGTCATCGGTTCCCGATTGCGCAGATCGATGCTCATGATGTTGATCACTGGATTGTCTGGTCCAGACTCGATTATTTACAGACCGCCGCCATATAGCTGGAATATTGCTGGGTGCGGCGTAAAACTAAACTCACTCACTCACTTGAGGGGTGGAACGGATTTCATGGAATACAGAGACCCTATTTTTAGAGTCTGGCAGGAATGTTCGCTTCCTTTCACTGTCAGTGTGATATATGGAAGTTGAACTTCATTGTAAACACCTCCCAAAATAGTTAAGGAGCAATTATTAATGACAATTTTCTCTCAGAATCCGCACTTGGAACATTTTGATTTTAACAAAAGTCCACTTTCTTCTAAAGTGAATGTTCCATCTCCACACAAAAAAATGCCAAATAGGCCATTATGCCTGTGCGATTCGGCCAAATTAATGCTTAGAAAGCTTAAGATCACCATTTCTCTCCTGTGTAAATTTGATTGGACAATTTTCAATAAATGGTTTGAAAATGCATGGGATATTAATGTTTGGAGTCCATTATCTCCAAATTAGGTTTAAGTGACATAGAACACTCCGCTTTTCAGGCGAGGAAATGTCGGCGCCTGAGGGGACTTGGTCACCCGTGTTCTATATGACCAATAAGACACGAACAATGTTCCCTCATGTCCCCCTCTATGACGGATGTTGAGGTATACGTAGCCTTGTTAAAGCGTTCAAAAGAAGGCCTGTGTTTTATCAGCCACATGGTCATGCCCTCCATGTGTGAAAACCATTATATGGTGTCTCTGGCTATATTGCGGGAATAATGCAGACTCAATGACATGTGCCAACGTTATCTGTATGATGAGGTACACTTAAGTACTATTTCTCTATATGAATAGGTAACCGTAAATGTGAGTGTAATCTATTTCAATTAACTGTTGTACGTTTGGTTGCTGAGCTCCTCTATATCATGCAATAATATTTGTCGCAAGCATGATGTACATTATATTATCCTGTAACATTAAGGGGCGACAACTGTACCATGTTTTGTCCTTGGGATATGAGTACAGTAACCAATCTTGCACTAAAAGCTTTCAGGTTAAATCACACTTGCTGCTGTGTCAATGATCTGTATTAATGCTGGAATTGAGGTGACATGACGAATATTCGTTTATATCACTGTTGACTTCATGGAGCAAGCGATCCTTATATTTCTAGGGCGTTACAGATTAGAATCTGTCCAAACACATTATTTCCCAAGAACTTGTCCTTTCTTAGTAGTGAGTGAGTGAGTGAGTTAATATTTAACGTCACAACGTCGGCAATATTTCAGCCATATCGTGACGAGAACATTTTACATTGAAATGGAATATGTGTATATTATAAAACCTGTCATCGAAGGACAGTAAAACAACTAGAATATCACAATTAGATTTAAAACTAGTGTGGAAGGTTAAAACTAATATCACTATTAGGACAATACAATATAAAAACAGGCTATAGATCGCCAACAACTGAAGGTAGATCACCATACTAGGGACCATGGGGACTTACAGTACTTATGGTACCTGCATGGACCCTAGCTGGATTTACACCATCCCTTCAGCCATTGGCGTTTATACTGAGATTTAACCATACATTGAAATGACAAAAATACTACGAATAAAAACCTGGTAGACTTAAATTTGCTTGAAATGTTTTGGGACTTACGTACCCTCTCAGGAGGACAATAATTTTACAGTACTTTAACACCCTTTGAGGGTACAGCCACTAACAATACAAGTCACTGATCTAAACTACCAATCATAAAAATACATCTATCTGCAGAACATATTATTCAAAATTCATCTATTACATCAATTTCTTAAAAAAAAAAAAAAATTAAATTAGAAGATAAAGCTACTCTATTTTCAATTTTGCGGTCCTTTATCGTTGATTTAAGACCGCTAAATGTAATTTAAAAACTGAACGCGTAAGCATGAGGTTTTAAATTAAACATTTAGAGGTCTTAAATCAACGATAAAGGACCGCAAAATTGAAAACAGAGTAGCTTTGTCTTCATTCTAGCACGACTGATAAGCGTTTTAAAACCGAACTGTTTGGCGCGCAAGAACACAAGGCGCGAAGGGGCCTTTTTCCTGGAAATCGCTTGGGATCGTCCCGTTGAGGGACACGTTGTGTAATGAACAAAATAAGACATTTTCAACAACAAAATTGCTTCATTTCAGGAACCAGTATGCTTGTATTTGTGACAAGTAGCATACATAAATAAAAAAATACACTTTATACTGTGAGCAAGTACAATTATTTGATTTTTCTCAAGCGAATTATTGAAGTTTAGTCGCCGCTAACTTTATTCACGGAAATAATTGTTGATAACCACCCTACTATTCCCAATTTGGAAAAGACCTGACATGCCACGTTTTATGAAGGATACATGGACAGTGGAAGTGGAAGGACTGGGCATTACGGCCGGGACGGAAGCGGTCAGGTTAGGACGTATGGGCCGACGTGTGTTGTCGACGTCAACACACGTTGATCTGGACCCGGTTTGAATATACTGCCGCTTTTGCGCTGCTGACGGATTTTCCAGCTTCGTAGTTTCTTCACTTGGATTAGGGTCAAGAAATTCTTCTTCAAACCATTCGCTTTTTACTTCAAAAACACCAAAGATGCTGCCGAGATAGAAATTGCCGATGTCCGACATGTTTGTTTACAAACAATAGGGCCAACGAGTTCGTTGTAAGCATACGCGGTGAATCGGTCACTTTAATTAGCGGTCTTAAACTGCCATTTAAGTACGGTTTTGATGAGCTCTCAGCCAATCAGAATCGAGTATCACACAATGTCGTGCTAGATTGAAAATTAACAGTGTTAAAAAGATCCTTAACTGTTTTCACATTTAAATACTTATCCCTTATGATGGAGAATTCAACACAGTCAAGCAGGAGATGCTTGGCTGTGACTCTCTCATCACAAGGGATACAAAACGGAGGATCTTCACCTTTTAACAAGTATTTGTGTGTGTACCTTGTGTGGCCAATACGACATCTTCGCATGATGACCTTTTCAAATCTGGACTGTCAACCCAAGTAGGTATAACCAATAGTTGGTTTTATTGCATGTAATTTATTTATACCTACTTGGGTGTCCCACTTCTTTTGCATCAGATCACGGATGTAAGTTCTAATGCTAGCTTTGTAATCAGAATATGGGATCAGAAGTGGTGTCACAGATCCTTTCCTAGTAAGTTTTCTTTATTTTTAAAAAACATTTTTTACGTCACATCGGCAATATTATTAAAGCGCGAGTTTTGGGGAATCAGCTCGCTTGGCAAGAGGTCTGCCCATACCAACCCACACACAACACAACACCTGAGTACATAAACAAGGAGTTTATTACACAGTAGTCACTGAACGATTTTACATAATCAGTCAATAATAGCATAGTTTACAATTAATTATTAGAACATGTTCACAATGCAATCAGATATCAAAGTACATAAACATCACATGTAGATTCGTTATACACGACACATACTACATTAATCACGATACTTATTCCAATGTACACAACAATAGTCCAATACACTACACAACGTAATACAATAGTTAAAATATCCGACACACTCTATACATTCTATAATAGTCACAAAACAGTGTAGTGTCAATCAATATTAATTAAACAATCCTAAACTGCAATACAGAAGATATGAGACACATACTAAGGGATGCCTCGTTCCACATACACCTGAAGGTACTGCCAAGGGTGGTAACTTATAGTTAAGGTATTTACAATAGGTTAAAGTTAACATAGAATAACAATAGTATGTCAAAGTAGAAGGAAATAAAGTTTCTTACCTGAGTGAATTTACTAGACAGCCACCCCCTGATTTGTGACTGTCATCCGTAATATATATGTATTCTAGCTATCGCAAATAATCGCGTTTTCAGATAAAACTTACGATAACTTTGTTATTATGAACGTGAGATTATGTCATTTGGTTGGACCGAAGCATCGATGGCCAGTCGCGAGTATGCCACGAAGGTATATGTGGCACGCACGTGATTTGACCAACGTGGAATACAAACACCCGTAAAGACAGATAAACGTAATGCACCTTGGTTCTGTTAGCTTTAGAGATACTGGTCCCGGATTATGTCCGACGCTCGTTATCAATGTGAAATTGAGGAAGGTAGTCGGTTAGTCCCTAATATTTCCAGTTTTCAATAACGCATATGGTTATAAAATATTGGTAAAACTTTGTCTAGTTTTTTCTGTGTTAATAGTGTCCCCCTGTTGTTTTACAATTTCGTCCCGAAATATCAATAAACAAAAATGACATCATACAGTACATTACGAGTGATGAGTAAATTGCGGTACGGAAACAACTGGTACCGCGGATCCATGTTGACTGACGAGAACATGTGTACGGGCATTGATAAATAGTCAAATGATCGTAATGGTATTAGATAAGATATACAGGAACGTACAAGTAAACACATAAGTCGAATTGCCAACATCGGCGTAGCAAAATATAACAATAACAAGTTCAACGGAATTTCTGACGTGTACACACAAAACACAGGTGAGCGGCTTTCCAGCTCGTACAAACAAAACACTGGACGTTTCCACCGAGCGGCAAAATCCTGCTCGCGGTTGACCATATAGTCGGAATACCTGACTGATAAGTACATATATGACATATAGAAACAAAAACATAATGTGCGCAATGCGTCGTCGTTTGTATTAGATCCTTGAAGTTGGGAGTCTTATATTGTGAGCCTAGACTCGGCAAGGCTAGCAGAAGTTGTGATCTGCTCTAAACAAAGTAAGGACATGAAGAGAAGGGAACCTAACCAACTTCAAAAGCCTAAACTGACATATAATGAAAAATTCATTCAAGTGAATTTGGTTCGACGATATTTCTACGAATCGTTTATGTGAGCCAGGGACCCGAAGTTACTTACTTCCGCCGGTATCATAGTTAAGAGTAAACTCACAGAGGCGAAACGAAGTACATGTAGTACGATACAGACTGAGTATACAGTCTCCACTAAATAGGTCGGTGAATATGCCTAGCAATGGGTCTCCATAACATGGGTATTCTTGTACAGAAGCTGTTACGACAGGCAACGATATGTCATATCTTTCATAGTGAGTACTTATAAATGTGATGTTCACATGTTCAAAATGGATGACATGAAAATGTAAGCAGGAAATCATATTGTATTGAATAGCTTATGGAAAACTATTATCTATAGTGACGGTTATAGACCTACAAAGTATGAGAAAAATCCTTGAAACCGGGAGTCTGGTTTGTATGGGAAGACTCGGATCCGGCAGATAACGTTGATCTGCACTAAATGCATACATGTGTAGGGCGTAGGGTGTGACCAGATCTTACCATAGAGTAAGAACCTAGCCGATTTCAAAAACTTAATCTGATAAAGATGTATGTCTGATAACATCACATAGATTACAATACATTCTCAATATATGAAAACATGACAAATATGAACACAAGGAAACAATGACCGGAGAACATACAACATACCTCACATAAACAAGAACGTCCTTGACAAGTTCACGTACACAGTTCACGGTGAGAGTCAGAACCAAAGGTCACAGATATTGTCTCACACATCGGAAGAAACTTGCAGATGATTCGTGATGTATGCCTAGGTTGACTTGAACTTGAAAGTTGGTTCACTCACATGAATGTTGGGTTACCGATGATGTCTTGATTATCGGCTGACATCTTGATGATGACCGGGTTGTCTGGGCTTCTGCCTCTGGTCATCTTCTTCTGTGATCCATGATGACGACCGCCATGACGCTGCCTTTGTCGTCCATCATGTCAACTACCGGTGCTTTACTGCGATATGGACCGTGTAGGAAGTGGGACCCCATATATAGTGACTGGAGGGGTACCTGTAGTGTTGGTACCTGGGGCATTGGTTTGCGGGATCCTCCAGTTGCTCGTCCGTTCCGCCCGGTTCTATGGCGGAGTCTTGGGTTGTCTGTGGATGGGTCGTCTCAGGTGTTGCCATGTTTGTGGGTTGGTGTGTCGCCATTGCCACTTTCGGTCCCCCGCCACTTATTAAGAGCGAGCTGAAGTTTCAACTCGCTCAGCAGAGGTACCAGTGGCACAACCAACCCACACCCGAGACCCGAGTGAATTTACTAGACAGCAACCCCCTGATTTGTGACTGTCATCCGTAATATATATGTATTCTAGCTATCGCAAATAATCGCGTTTTCAGATAAAACTTACGATAACTTTGTTATTATGAACGTGAGATTATGTCATTTAGTTGGACCGAAGCATCGATGGCCAGTCGCGAGTATGCCACGAAGGTATATGTGGCACGCACGTGATTTGACCAACGTGGAATACAAACACCCGTAAAGACAGATAAACGTAATGCACCTTGGTTCTGTTAGCTTTAGAGATACTGGTCCCGGATTATGTCCGACGCTCGTTATCAATGTGAAATTGAGGAAGGTAGTCGGTTAGTCCCTAATATTTCCAGTTTTCAATAACGCATATGGTTATAAAATATTGGTAAAACTTTGTCAAATGTTTCCGTGTTAATAATATTATAGCCATACCGTGACGATTCTGTGTAAACAAACTCGAACAGAGGTCCATCCTTGACAGGTATTTCGAGAAGATGCAATATTTCAGACATATCGTGACGAGAACACTTGACATTAAAATAGAATATATAGAGAAATTATAAAACCTGTCGACGAAGGACTGTAAAACAACTAGAATATCACAATTACAACTAAAACTAGTATGGAGAGTTAAAACTGATAGCACTATTTGGACAATACAATATAAAAAACAAGCTATAGATAACTGTGCGTGTGCACACAAGCAGTGCGATGAGAATCAGACTGTCTTTTACCGCAACGGTATGCTGAAAGTAAACGTCCCGTCGAACTCGCCTTGGCACTTGATGTATAGCTCATGTCACTCGCGAGTTTGGTTTGTTTGCTTGATGCTTAAGGCCATACCCACCAGCAATTGTCTGTGTGAGCGGTGTGTACATACACCAGACATTCCTGTGATTGATATCATGAGCATCAAGCTATGCAATTGGATTACGATGACATGCAGCCTGACCATCGATGTCGTTTATCTCCCATTGTGACAAGCATGGATTGCTGAAGACCAATTCTAACCCGGATCTTCACGTTTTTTTATAGGCGAATAACGGGATTAGGTTGCCATGCTCTCTGACTTGGCTGGCACACGTCATCGTATGGAAATTGAGTAAATGGATACTCAAGACTTCTGTCACTTTTTTGTCTTGGCATAACTCGACTAGCTAAACACCACCGTGTTACAGCCGAATATTGCTGAGGCAGGCGGAGTGTGTTAAGAGCTCACTAATTATAACCGTACCAAAAACAGGTGGTTTGGTTCGCTAACTGCACAGAATGATGCTTATGATGACAGGGCATGGGATCATGTCACCCACAATGACAGGAGATGTGTGGCCGAGACGCGATTATTCACCTCTTTAGCTGCATGATTGTTGAGTGTGGCGTTAACCACTAACCATTAGTGAACAATACGAGGTGAAGGCCTCATGTATTAACACAAATAATCAATAATTACAGTCAGATCGAAACCAAAGATGCCTGACCGATCATCTTCTTGGGGCCAAATTTAGCTGAGTGGAGACTTCTAGTGAAGCATAAGCATTAAGATGCCAACGTACACTCACTAATAGTTGCCATCTTGGTAACATTTATGGTTTAAACATATTTAATTACGTAATTTGTACACAGACTGGATTGGTTAACATGTCTTATGAACTATATAAACACCGATCCAGTAACACACAAATAACAAATGAAAATTATTAAAATCAAGGTATGATAGCTCGCAGATAATAGATACTCGCAGATAATAGATAATACCAGTGAATGTCAAGGAGGTATGTCGGTATAAGGAATAACCTGCATATTTATAACACATTTGAGTGATCAATTTATGTCTTTTTGTCTGCTTAATGAAATCATGAGCGGATGCCGAAATCTTCTGATTAACGTTCGCGGTTTTTAAGGAATTGCCCTATAGTACAGAAGTGAGTTTTGTTCATAGTCTATATAGTTTTCCGAGATAGGAATGTATCGTAGGGTACACTTTCTTTATACTTTCTTCAATATGTTTACATTAGATCAAACCCAGCTGTTTGTGGATGCTTAACCCAGCTGTTTGTTGATTTTCCCAGTGCTTAAAGTTTCTTTACAAACTGGAAATTTCGAATATTTTCCTTACGTCAATTATCTTCTATTTATTTCATGTTATTAAGAAAACAAACTCTAGCACATCTAACAAAGCATTTCTAATGCTTCGATTTATTATCTTGTTATTTCAATAATTTGCTTCGCATTTTTGCTTTTTTTGAGAAGTTTGTGGATATTTCTGAAACTCGAAGATGCTTGAAGTAAGTAGAAAATTCTTCAAAGTTAGAACATTTTTATTGAACTTTCCTGGATTTATATAGACGTGTACTATGATGAACAAATTATAGGAATAAAGCACATAAGACATGTACGCTGTGTGTGGAAAAAACAAAAACTTATTACTGAAAGGTTCCGCACGCAGTTTCAATACAGACAGCCTTTGGTCTTATCTCTTTAATTGTATATCACATGATTATAATCTTGATGATGTCATCGTATCCCAAATGCGTTGATCGATGCTAATGCTGTAGTTCACTGGATTGTCTGGTCCAGGTTCGATTGTTTACAGATTGACGCGATATAGCTGGGTTATTGCTAAGTGCGGCGTTAAACAACAAACAAACAAAAAAACAAATATAACCTCGTGTGTGGATGTTTTGTTTGTTTCCTTACCGGTTCAGTATCCCGAGTGATATGTTTTATAATGTTTCCTGCATTTATTCATACAACCCTTACCTTTTGTCCTTTACGGCTAATGGAATCTGTTTCGGTGGATAATCTAAACTTGTTATTCTCTGATTTTATATTATCCATTATACTTCTAATATTGACTGTGATATATTCTGTCGAATTCTATTCAATCTTCTGAATGTAATCCTTCATTATATTCTTTCATACACAAATCTTGCAAGTGTGTAATCTTTCCTTCATCATCCAGTCTCCCCAATGTAATCATTTATAATGTTGTTTTTACTTCCAAGTCTGATAATTGTGATAAATTAATAATTTCACTGAAAGGAATGGTTGGAACAGAGTCAATGAAAATGTTCGTACATGAGCAGAAAGGGTTGTTGGAACGAAATGAAGAATTGTCAATTCGTGAAAGTGAAGAATGTCAGAATAGGCGCAAAACACCAAAGAGCAGTTTTGGTTGCCCAGTTACAGGAGGAAGGAAGGAAACGCCAACGTGATTCAGTTCTGAAAAGTGTTCCGATTTGGTAAAAATCCCTAGAAGCGAAGCGATCCGGGATTAGAACTCACAATATAAGGTTTCTGGCTTGTCCAGCGGTTAGGCAATGTGAGTACGTGAGCAGAGAAGAACGGAGAATGTGAATATGTGAGCGCGGATGAGAGTTTGAAGCGAAAGGGGAATGTGATTACATGTGAACAGAGAACGAGGAGAGGACATAGGAGAGTTGGAACTGAGCAGAGAATGTGAGTACAGGGGCCCACAGGCGAGTAGGTATGGAGTGGCGAATGTGAGTACACGAATGCAGAGGAGAGTTTGAAGGATGCGAAAAACGTGTGCATGCGAGCGCAGAGAAAACTTCAAAAAGAATGTGAATGCATTAACAAAATAAGTTACGTAGGAAAGCAGTTCGTGAGCGATGAGAAAACCAGAAACGGAGCGGCGAAGGCCGTACGGACGTACGTACGAGGATCGGCAAGGAATGTAAAGGAGTTGAGCAAAGAGTGTGTTTACCCGAGGGAGCTGAAAAGCTCGGAAAGATCAGATCGAGTTAGTAACTGAACTAAACCAACACGTAGAAAACTGAGAAATGTGTTCACTTATTGAACCTGTGTTGGAAATCAATTCGGTCCACGGAACTACCGGTTAAAAGTATTTATTCCTTACGTTATTGATTAAGGCTCAGCTGCTGCTGTATGAGTTGTAAAATTAATAAATGTGCCCCGATCAAAGATTTTATTTGGCAGATAGGATGGCCTGGGATTTCGTCTACGTAACTTTTTTATTGATTTTGTAACACCATGGAGGGAATGGTGCAAATTTCTAGCGATCCCAGATGACATATCAACTACATCAAATTTGTTAGTGGTGCCTAGTGTATGAGTTCTAGATTCAGAAGCAAATAGTACATAGATGATATTATATGAGTGACCGAGTGTAGAAAATATATTTCCCGAGCTATAACACGTGTCATAAACATTCGGAAACGATTTTGATGTGCTATTCATTTGCAAATGGAAGACGCACACTGTCTTCTTTATGAATATAGAAGGTGGCGTAATTTGATGACGTCATATTTGTGAAGAAGCCAAACAACCGTATGCTGTGGGAATATAGTTCAAAGCTGTTTGGCATTTTGTAAAGGAATCAGATAAATATCATTCCTGGCAGTTGCTTGAACATGTTTCTCATATATATATAGTAATATGTTTTTTATTTGACAACTTTGTATTGTGAAAGTGTGAGGGCACTGTTATGTCACACGCTTCAAACATTTCGAAATGCTTGCACATGCATCTGAACCTGCACCAACATCAAGACGGCCACACGAACTCAAGTAGATCTTAACTGCATTCACGTCGTGTGCTTATTAGTTCCATATTTCGAGGAAGGGCACTTTTACATAACATGCACCATCTTGGTCACTGGAATTAGTTTCTCGTTGACAGCTGATAGTATTGTTGAAGACGCCTCAAGTATTGGACCAGAGGAAGGAGACAGACACTGAAGTCGATGACATGATTACAAGTAAGTGTTTGTGGGCTGCTACAGAGTGTGATCACAGGCTTAGCCATGGAAGTAGTGACCGGAGTGATCGGCCTTGGGTCTTGGTCATTGAAATTATGTCATGTCTAGGTGTCGTTCAAGCATGCAGGTATAATTGATGTATCTTTAAACGTTCTTGTGTCTGGACAATCTGAAGAGAGGAGTCTTAACGTTGACTTTGTTTTTTTAATGATTTTTGCCGGGATTATGATTAGCGTGAAGTTTGAAATGTCAGCAATTTTTTTCAACATTTTAATGGTAGAGCCAGGTGCGTGCTTATCATTTCTAAAAGTGTTTGTTTTTTGGGGTTTTTTTAATACCGCACTCAGCAGTATTGCAGTTGCATGGCGGAGGCCTGTAACCAGACAGTCGAGTCTGAACTAGAGCATTCATCTTGAGCACCGATCTACGCAATTGGTCGTTACGAAAAACACAATAATGTATCGAGAATAATGTATTCAGTAAACAATGAAGATTCGAGGCTTTCTTGTGAACAGCTCTATAATAACTGCATAATAACATTGTTATCTGCCCGCTGTATTCCAGCGTAATATATTGTCTTTTATGCACTGCATTTGTTTCCTTTCGGTCTTCCAGGATCTTTTAACATCCCTCAATATCATGAGCCCAAACCTCTACAACTCTCGAAGCTTTGTTAGATACATATACTGGTTGCCTCCTTAACGTCACCAATAACTGATTGTGCACGTGGTTGAAGATATGAATCGCTTTCCGTCCTTCTGATTAATAATTGCTTCAGGGAGTCCTTTGCCAGTCTCACGCCATTGACTGTACATTGCAAATTCTGTCCCAAAAGATTGATTCATGCTTGTAGCTCTTCCATGTAAACTCCTATCTTTATTTACAAGGTTTTTAACACAGGCAGCCTTCGGAGAATATAACTGAGCGATCATTTTGTTTACCTTATGCCATCTGCAATTTGCAGATTATTTCATAGTTTATATAAGAGTTTGTTTGACCATTACTTTGCAACATACTAAAAACGTATTGTATTCGTATATTAGACCAAATGTATTCATTACAGGTAAAACTTAATATTATTATTATATATTGAACTATGTTTATACAAAATGGCTCACCTTAGTTTCGGTACTGCAGAGATAACCTTATATCAGTGGAAACAATTTAGTGCATTTTGAAAGCCTGGTGCACCGGAAATTACGTAAAACTTGGACGGTGAAAATTAAAATCATTAAACTCGAAAGTCCCGAATCGTGCTTACAAGCCAAAGATGTTGGATTCGAACATACGAACATAATTATAACACTGGCGCGTATGTACGTAGCAGCTTCACACAGTGAATGAAGACCCAAGACACCGGCGATTCTAAAAGAAACATCTGATTGAAAGCTACCATCCCGATCGTCGACTCGTACCACAAGTAGCATGTGACTGCGTTCTTTTAATAGAATCGACTAAAAAACTCCTTCATCTTTTCGGGTTTTCTTTATAGTCTCACAACGTAGTCAAAGTGGAGCCAAAACAACATTACTCACTGACTGTATTGGCAAGGGTTATTAGAATCGATTTTGCATTTCGGGATCACCTTAGTAGGTCGAATAGATACAGTTGTTTCTGCACAGAGATTGGATGGACATGGTCAGAGTTTCGATTTCAGACCGCCTTTTACTACATGTAGCTTCAAACAGATAAACCAACTTGGTCATGGCTTGAATATCTCATTCACTTCGTAAAATAGTCATTTTCACTTATTACGTAATAGTGCCTTCCATCGTTATGCCTTCACGTATCTGTCTTGTGGCAATACTCTTGAAGCTTATGTTATACCAAACCTCACCTCGCCTACATTTTTAGTTTGATTTGATATTTATTCGACTGAAACTACCAAACACTGTTGTATTTATGTCATGCCGTATACAAATATTTTGAAACAGCCGTGCAATTGTCTACGCCAGTCATATGTCAAGTATGTTATTACAGATCCCAACTAAACACAGATCCAGTCAATAAGGAGTAACCATCCCCCATGTGGTGGACATTATATAACGTAATGACAAGACTTTGTTCGTCTACTCACATGTGCCGTATAGATATCTCAATGTAAAACTCTAGTATTGAATTAATTTTGAGCTATATTTATAACTTGGCTGTTTATCACTGATGCTATCAAAACTCCTCATTTACAGCGTTGAGGATGCTTGACTGACTGACTGAGTTTGGTTTTACGCCGCTTTTAGCAATATTCCAGCAACATCACGGCGGGGGACACCAGAAATGGGCTTCGCGCATTGTACCCATGATGGAATTCGAACCCGGGTCTTCGGCGTGACGAGCGAACGCTTTAACCCTTAGGCTACCCCACCGCCCCCGCGTTGAGGATGAAACGCATATACATGGTAAGGAAGCTAGGAAGGTCTCGTGAAGATCCGGGTTGGAATTAGTCTTCAGCAGCCCAAGCTTGTCATATCACTCATCTATTTCATTGTCATTTTCCAATATTCACAGTAAGGAAAGGGGCAAAGGATTCTGGAAAATAAATACTTCTCTGCTTTATGATACAGATTATAACAAACTAGTGAAAGAAATGTTGGAAAATACAAAAGAAGAATATGCTCTGGATGATATTTCTACTTGAAACAGTGATGATCTCAATCTTAAAGGGGAAGTGTACCCGATAAAATCACATTTATTCTTATGTGAACCAAAGTGAAATATTTTAATTATTTAATATCACTGTTTGAAATTATACACTCATTTTTCTTACAATGACAGTATAACCCTCAAAATAAGTGCTGATATGTTATGCCATTATGCGGCCCTAAATGACGTAGTTGGTGCCACTTGATTTTAGACTGGTCTCCTGTCTAGTCCCAAATCAACAGAAAATAATACTGAAATTAATCACGTGAAAAAAGTTTGTGAAAATACGAAAGAAGCATAAGAACTGAAAATGTATTCAGCAGGACAGATTGATCGTGTGTATTTTCGTTCATAACCTCACCTCGATGAAAATACCAAATATGTGTAACAATGTTGACGTACGTATGGCATCACTATCGGGAAGCGACACTCTCAAAATGGCGTGTTCACTGACACGAGTACAACGGATTTTTTGACGGAAAATGTCGTTGTTTCAAGCAACGTATATACATAAATGTGACATGTAAGTAGTCCGAAACATTTTGACAATCTGCTGGTTGTTATTTTCCTTTTGTTTTCATTGTGACCAAGGGAGGAGAATTTCCATCTTGGGTGTTCGTGCGTTTGCGTCAATCATTGCGTCACGCTTTCAGAAAGTATAATATGTTGTGATGAATCTCGGAAATCATTGGAATACACCTATTTTATTTAACTACCGCTTGCTACTATACCATTCCCGTGCATGGTATAAAACTAATGAGCAAGTGTATGCAACAAAAGTAGGCGAACAGATACACAGAGTGAAATCTGAGATTGACTTTGTTTACATTTCAAACAAGTGGTCCTTTCCCAGCGCGGCATCTGATTTATTTCGTTAGATTTCACTGAAACACTTGGTACTGGGGACAAAGACCATTTGTCATTATATTTTGAACTGTTTGAGGAATTCTGGGATTTGTGTAAGAGCACGTGTGACGTGATTTTATAAACATTCTGCAATATGGCTGAAAAACACTTTGACGTTACCTGTGCGTATTTTAAAATACATTCACAGCGATTCTCTGTTGAATCGACAATGTTTCAGAACGAGCATTGGTGATTCGATCAAACATCAACAAAAAAATACCGCTGATCACAATGATACGGGTTTTTGGTTTGTTTGGTTTTTTGCCTCTTAAATTCAATTCTCCCAGCAAAATTTGACATTTGAATTAAGACATCAATACTATAAATTACGCAAAACACAGTGAATGGGGATTTTGTAATCTGTCCAAACTGACCAGATTTTTGGTTTGTTTGGTTTTTTGCCTCTTAAATTCAATTCTCCCAGCAAAATTTGACATTTGAATAAAGACATCAATAATATAAATTACGCAAAACACAGTGAATGGGGATTTTGTAATCTGTCCAAACTGACCAGATTTACGATGCATGTAATTTTCAGTATATTTGCCTTACAATGGGCGTCATAGAAATGGTGTCAAAGAAAAAACGAATTTCAAACAGAATTAAAAACTGCCACTTTCATTTATCTTCGTGATGTATTTGGATAATTATGGTATCGATAGGTAGGAAAAGTGGATTTATGTAGGAATTAAGTAACAAACGTAGAATGCCGACACATTCACCGATGGCAAGCTAGGTGTAGTGCATAAACGCTTTAGTTTTTGTGAAAAACGATATTGATGACGACCGACTCAGGTTTCAGGTTGAATGTTGTACTATTTGGTTACGTTGTAACACTGTTTGTACAATGTATACGTTTTTTGTATACAACTGCAACGTCATCACAGTGCGGAACTGACTACGAAGCCAGCCACTGACCGTCAGCTGGCTTCGTAGTCAGTTCCGCAACAGCTGGATTAAAACAGTAGCCTGCGCATCGAGACACTAGAACCACACCTATACCTGCACCACGTGAAATGTGTCTAACAACGTCATTCGTTTATTGGTTTGGTACCAATGACGTCATTTCCAAGGGACATAAGCCATGGTGTGTTTACTGTGGACATAGAACACTCGGTAAATGTGGAAAATTTGAATCGATATAACGCAAAAAAGTAATTGGTTACTTCTGATATTTATAATGTTTTGTCTATAAAACTACTTGACAAACACGTTTTATGATGAAAAAGTGCAAGACAAAAAGGTTAATTTTCGTGTAAACTTGCCCTTTAAGCTAAGCATATCTGCTGAACATTTTCTTTAAACGTTTTCTAATGGAAGTAAGAGGTAAATCAATCTTATTTAAAGAAAAAAAAAACTGACAAAACAAATAAACTAGAAAAGGAAATCCAAATGTTAGAGGATGAAATTAGAGAAAACTTTCAAGGTGTAAATGAGAAAAAGATTGCAAAACTACCTAAAAACATGAGGGAACTTGCAATAATGTAAGAAGAGGAAGGAAAAGGCATACAAATAAGCAGAAGAATTCAATGGTATGCGGAGGGGGGGGGGGGGGTACCAACCAATTACTTTTGTCATTTGGAAAACAGAAATTATACAAGTAAAAGTATCAATTCTCCTTTTACTTCAAAGGAGGAACTTTTGACTGAAGGAAAAGATATTCTCAATGAACAAACCAAATTCTATCACAACTTATATGCTGGAACTGATATTGATTGTGAAGCACAAGGAATTTAGACACCATCAACACTCCTTCACTCTTTGCAAATGATCTTGACAAACCAATTGAAATAAAAGGAGTTGTCTGAAACAGTTGAGGTTATGAAAAATAATAGGAGCCCTGGGCGCACTTGCACAGAGCAATCTTAGATCAATCTTAGGGCCCTACAATCAACTTTACAATCACCATACAATTGCCCTACAGTCCGTTTGGGTCAGAAACGGACCGATGAATTGCAAATGTTATCATTGTACAAAATTGCCACTATATAAATAGTACACATGTTTATAATTTGCTAATTCCCAACAGCTTTCTTATATTTGAAAATTTTCCGGACTCCATCAAAAAAGTTGTTTAAGAAACTATCATCATTGAAAACGCAAAAGTTTTTATCTGTCGCGGCGGGGGGAAACCGCTGAAACGGAACAGCCTATCTCGTCGTGCACGGGATATACATGCCTGTTGAAAAATGCAGTTGAATGCTGACGTGAAACAGTTGATGATTAAAGTGTACGATTTTTTCCGTGCTGAAGCCGAAAGGGGCAAACCATTTTATGCCATTAATAAATTCCGTAAGCGGGCAGCAAAAGCTTTAGGAGTATCAGCAAGGGTACTGACACATGTTCTGGAACACAAACATTGTGAGGGTGTATTCCCTTTTACACAAATTTCAAATGCATTAGCAAGATTAGTGTATTTTCCTGTTTGATGAATACTTGTATTATATCTAAAATGCATAGATTAAAAACCCTAGCTCGTCGCTCGTCCGACTCAATTTTATATTTAAAAATGAGAACGAAACTTGACGTTATCTAATTGTATTTTAATTAAAAACAAAGACAAATTCAAAGACACGAATGTGACCAGAAAAAAATATAAATGCATTGGACATGACAGAGTCTACGGCAGCGGCATGACATGCCTAGGGAAACCACTCCAATCTTGTGTAAACACTAAGATTTAGCTGCCCTTGAGTTA
This sequence comes from Haliotis rubra, assembly GCF_003918875.1. Taxonomy (NCBI): domain Eukaryota; kingdom Metazoa; phylum Mollusca; class Gastropoda; order Lepetellida; family Haliotidae; genus Haliotis; species Haliotis rubra. The sequence goes on along the minus strand of NW_025764937.1, from coordinate 1,033,051 downwards.
TTGAAAAGGTCACGGACATTGTCAATCGCATGCAGACACCTTTCGTTACTATCCTTTCCTTGATTATCGACCTGTGACGACCTGTTTCTCTCTTGAATATCTTCTACAAAATTATAGTGAGTGAGTGAGTTAAGATTTTACGTCATATCGGCTATATTTCAGCCATATCGTACAAAATTATAAGCGCCTGCATTGCAAACAGACTGAAAAAGATATTAGATATACTGATACATTCTGATCAGACATGATTTATACCAGGCAGATGCATAAGTGATAATGTCAGATTATGTATTATATCATGTATGAACTGAAAAAGGAAAAGAAACCAGGCCTCATGATTCTGATAAATTTCGAGAAAACTTTCGATACTGTCTCAAAAACGTTTATTGTAAAAGTTCTAAATACGTTTGTCCATGGGCCCAATATGATAAAGTGGATAAATATACTGATGTAGAACGCGTCCTCATGTGTTATCCAAAACGGCTATCTCTCCTCTTTTTTCCCTAATGATCGGGGCTGTAGACAGTCATGCAAGGATTGAGAAGCCATTTTAGAATGATGTTTTATCTATTTGGAGTAAATATTACACACAACAACATAAGATAAATACTTGTCAACTAGAAAAAATCTTAGCTGAACCAATTTAGAAATAGTAATTTCTTGATTGAAGGTTGGTTTAACAGAAGTATTCATACAATAAGAGATACAGTACAACCAGACATTATTGAGAATTTAAGATTGTATTTTTTTCACTAAATTAAATGTGAATATTAGCTCATAACTCCAGATTTAAAGACAGGTGAACAGTTAGTATTTTGTCAAGTCACCATGGGCAGCAATGCAGGCTTCAATGCAGCGAGGCATACTACTGATCAAAGAAGTAAGAAAGTCGTGGTCCATGCTGTCCCAATTTCGGACCACCTCTTCTTTCATTTCAGCAATATTTGTCAGATTTTTCTAATTGACACTTTCCTTCATAAGTCCCCAAACAGTTTCTACTGGATTTAGGTCAAGGCTATAGCTTGGCCAATCTAATAATGTCATACTTTGGGTCTGAAACCAGGCCTGTGAATGCTTTGAACAATGGTTTGGGTCGTTGTCCTGCTGGAAAAAAATAAAATCCATAGCACGTGAGCAGATGGAAGTAAATGTCCCTCGAGAATATCTGTGTACCGCTCACTGTTCATATTCCCTTCAAATACACAGAGGGGCGTTGCCCCTAACACAGATATGCCACACCACACGTTCAATTTCGGACTGTACTTTTGGCGCTGATACAAAGGTTTGTCAGTTTGTTTGGTCCTTAATTTCAGTGTAGGAAACAGCCACACAGAACTTTCATCTGCGAAAATCACATTTTCCCAGTTAAAATTTCTATGCTGTAAGCACCAGTTCAACCTTCGCTCGTTTTGTTCAGGTTTCACGATCGGTGATGGAATTCCTCGACTTTTCTGCGAACCTATTGCATGCAGCTCAGCTCTAATTGTCTCCTTACAGACAGCCACAGTTCCTCTATCAATTATATCCAGCCTTAAGTTTTCTAAACTCCTTCGTTTGTTTTTAGAAACAAGAATACCAAGCCGCCTTCTGCCACCGACAGTCAATTTTCTGGGCCTACCTGCGCCTCCCTGGTGCTGAATGCCATATCCATTTTTAATATTTTTCAAAACACTATAAACAGTGGACAAAGGGATGCCTGTTCTACTTGAACTCACTTTAGCTGATCTGATGTCCTTGTTATAATACTCTAAAATCAACTTCCTCTTCTCTAAATCCTCCATACTGAGGATCACTGAAAATGTCGTCTGCTAGCAAGTAAACAAAGGGGGATAACTCTTCACAAACTAATGAAAAAGTATTAACTGAGTTGTCTCTCTTGAATGAAACCAAGCACTGGATAGCTGGTCAAGGTTGTTTATACTCGAAATCCAATTAAACATATTCCTAAAATTCTCAATAATTTCTGGTCATACTATATATGGGGTGAAAATGTAATATAAAAGTACAAAAGCTTTACAGCATCAAAGAAACAAAGAGTAAGAGAAAGAGTACAATAAAATCATTTTACATATTCCCAGATTTATACTAGAAAATAGTTGATGTCAATGAAGATAAATGAAACAAATATTTACTCTTTTTGTCATTCTAAACCAGAAAGCCTCCAACATGTATTCATAAAATGTAATCTTGAACAGGAATTTTGGAGAAAATTTGAAAACTGTATTACTCCTACTCATTGTGATGTTCCCATTTGTGATCAAGACATCCTCTTTTGCAACAGTTCAGTTAGTCTACTAGCAACACACATTATCCTGTGGGCCCAAAAATATATTCATACTTCAAGAATTTAACAGAATGAACTATCCATTGATTATTTTGCTAAAAACGTCAAGGATGTGTACAAAGTAGACAGAATTATTGCTTGTAAGAACATGATGTTTTGTCCATCATTTTATGAGCTCTTCATTGTATATGCTCTGAAAAACAATGACAAATGTAATCAACTGTACACCTGCTGAAACAGTTCGAAACACTTAGAACTGAAATAAATAAAAAAAAAGAAAAAAAAAAGCTTGTAACAGGCTACGAGATCGTGTGGTCAGACACCTGTCATTACGAATTTCGATGCTCATGATGCTGACCACTGGATTGACTTGTCCAGATTCGATTAATTAAAGACCTCCGCTACATGGCTTGAATATTAGTGAGTGCGGCAACAAACAGGAAGATCCAGTGGAGACTTAAACCTCTATTTGTATTTTCAGGCTAGCATCGAAACATTTAGATCAACCAGCTCGTAGGTCTCTGTCAAACACTGCTGGCATGCCATATTACTCCAAAACAAAAACAACAAAAACACATTAGACACGTGTGTCATAAACGTCAGGCTGCCTCTAATTGGTATCCCCGCTCAGTATCATCTCAATCTCGAAACTCACAATTCAACATTAAGCATGGTCCTCACCTGACGGCTGTTGTTCCACGCTCGCTAGGATCTTAACTACTCTGCAATATCAACGGGCACTGGAATTGAGGTCGTCACTGTTTAACTTCGCACCCAGTGAAGTTGCAACTATATGACGGCGGTCTGTAAATCATCCAGTATGGACGAAATGATTGACATCATAATTATTGATGTTCCTAACTTGGATTCAATGACATGCATCAGAAAAGTATTGAACCTGACATCATGATCCCGATTGTCGACTCTTACCACAAGCACGACGTGTTGAAGATTCTATTACTTGAATCTATTTTTTAACCCGGATTTTAAATTAAATCGTTTTAAAACAGCTCACCAGGATGCCTTTTAATATATTTTTTCCTTTTCTTAAATATACGCCATGCCGGTTGAAAGGTAGTAGTTGTCAAGTACAAGTTGCTTAAAATAATGAGACTGCGAGATCAATGTGTAGCGTGTTTTCCAACGGTTACGTCACATTTTGACTGCGCCATTCACGATATCACAACTCACAAAAATTATAAAAATAAAATTAAATACTCCATATTTCAAGTTCTCTGTTGATCCTTTTGATTCCCATTCAAATTAATCATGTTTTACCCCTAAATGTTTTGCCACACATTCTCGTAACGGCTGACAATGATCGCAAAAGAAGCACCGTTCTATGAATACGTTGTGATGCGGTCGTCCAATGAGCTCATTTCTTTGAAACCTCCTATTCATTAATCAGGTTTAAGTAGTCCTTAAAGTCACATAGAGGAAATGGAATACATGGCTGGAACGCATTAGGAACGCAGGTATGTAGATGGAATTGTGAGTAGACCCTTGCATCCCCTTCCCTGTACGTCTGTGAAGATACTTGTGCCAAAGTATACTTTGATCTCTGTGTTGCTTTCTAATTCCACCATTAAAACAACATAAAAACAAACCTTACAATAATGTACCCAGTCTCATCCCATTCTCCAAAACAGCTGATGACTACTGTGAATAAATCACTTACACGTTTTCAGCACATCACAGGCGAGCTATGAAAATAATTAATTCACACAGTTACACACACTGACTATATTATGTAGAATTTAAACTGTGTGAGCGCTGGGTGCTACTGATGGGTAGGCCATGTTCACAGTTTTATATTTTACACGGCTTATTTGTGCATTTCAAATTGCTTCAGTGGACGGTCGAGGCAGGGTATCCTCTAACGTTGACTTTTATATTCAGTGAAATCGATCTAGCAAAACAGTTAGCTGTTAAACCGTAAACCGTAATCGTTTTTAAAACCTTTCAACTTAACTTCAAAATATAGTAAATTTAATTCACGAGTTTGGCACAAATGATATATTACGAGGTTATGTGTGATGGAATTGTAGCTACTATCGACATTAATTGTGCATCTACGATTAAATAAACAGTTTTCGTTCATTAAAGAGACCATATCTTTGCAGTTAGTTACTCATGAATGTCCATATATATTTATAGGGTATAGCGGATATTTCCAGTCAAATGAATTTCTGTTCCTGCTATTGTGTGTGCAAGCATGGCAGCAGCAACGACCAAGATGGGTGTTTATTTTGTTTCAACTAATGCTAATTCAGCCACATGTTTGTTGTGAGCAAGCCAACTGTAAGAAAACATAACTCAGACTCCCCATCTCCGGTATCCAAACTCTTCAATGAAAATAGTTAGCTTCCTTTTGTGATCCTGGACGGTGTACAGACAAAATATCATGAATTGTGTATAAAACCGGAATTAGGGCCTTTATGAGAAATTGCTATTACTCATCTTGACAGAATGTAATCGGGCTATAGATCGCATCTACCGGAAGGTAAATCACGATACTAAGTACCAAGGGGGCGAACAGTACCGTTGAAATCTACTCTTTCTGAACAGCTGTTGCTTCGTACTAACACATCTAGTCGGACATAAATAGGGAAGAAGAACGTTCGCAGGAAATAGTCATGTTAATTGTACGGCATTGCACTGACAAAAATCAACTAACTCGAATCTGCTCGCATAGAGTGCAGTGACATCAGTCGAAGGCTATGGTCACCAATGGAATAGGAAACGACAGCCCTCCTGTTCCACAACACTTGTAATGGCGGCTCGTGATTGTTTGTGATAAAACAGGGACCTCTGGTGTGACCTAGGTCACGGTCACCAAGTCAAAACGCGTCTCACGATAAACGTACCACCTTTAGTACGTTATGAAAGGAAAGAGTATACTCCAGGAAAGAGTATACTCCAGGAAGAGTATACTCCAGGAAAGAGTATACTCCAGGAAAGAGTATACTCCAGGAAAGAGTATACTCCAGGAAAGAGTATACTCCAGGAAGAGTATACTCCAGGAAGAGTATACTCCAGGAAAGAGTATACTCCAGGAAGAGTATACTCCAGGAAGAGTATACTCCAGGAAAGAGTATACTCCAGGAAGAGTATATTCCAGGAAAGAGTATACTCCAGGAAGAGTATACTCCAGGTAAGAGTATACTCCAGTATACTCCAGGAAAGAGTATACTCCAGTTTACTCCAGGAAAATATACTCCAGGAAAGAGTATACTCCAGGAAGAGTATACTCCAGGTAAGAGTATACTCCAGGAAGAGTATACTCCAGGAAAGAGTATACTCCAGGAAAGAGTATACTCCAGTAGTCTCCAGGAAAGAGTATACTCCAGGAACAGTATACTCCAGGAAAGAGTATACTCCAGGAACAGTATACTCCAGGAAAAAGTATACTCCAGGAAGAGTATACTCCAGAAAAGAGTATACTCCAGGAAGAGTATACTACAGGACAGAGTATACTCCAGGAAGAGTATACTCCAGAAAAGAGTATACTCCAGGAAGAGTATACTACAGGACAGAGTATACTCCAGGAAGAGTATACTCCAGGAAAGAGTGTACTCCACATAACACATTAGTGCCAGATAGGTGAAAAAGAATAGTGATAGGAATGTGACAAGAAAGCTTATTTAGCTGGCGCAACAGATACGGCTTTTGCCAAGAAAATGTCCATACCGATGAGGAAAAATGTGTTAGTGCGACAATATGTACTTGTTGTAAAATGCAAGATTTATGAAATCATGAACGCTTATGGGAAACATTATGGGAAACGGTATAGGTGACATAGATGCAAGTGGTGCAGTCAAACACCGTTCTGTCGAGTTAATGCTTGTCTCGAAGTAAAAACTTCACTGCGTATTCCTTCTATTGTCATAATTTTGCGTTTGGTTCGAACCTCGGGTAACTCGAAGCTTCATTGTGTGGAAGCGAACCCAGACCTTCATTATGATTGGCCAACATGTAGTTTGCATGTGTGGTGAAACGACCTGTCACCAATTCATGTTTAGCATGGCAGAAATCCCTAACCACTTTACTAATCTCATCATATATTCAGTATGACGATATATCGATGACGTGATACTACGATGGGATAATGGGGAATAATGTTTACAGTTGCAAATTGAACTTTTTCCAGTTTGAGTGAGTGAGTGAGTTAATTAATATTTTACATCACGTCGGCAATATCTCAGCCATATCGTGACGAAAACAATTTATACAGTAAAAAGTGAAAACATTTTGGAGGATTAAAAGCTGTCGACGATGGACAGTACAAATACTAGAGAATCACAGATGTGAATATAAAACTAGCGAGCAAAGTTAAAACATTTCAATTAAAGAAGACAATACAGTATAAAACACGGGCTATAGATCGCCAACAACTGAAGGTAGATCACCATACTAGGAACCATGGGGACTTACATTACTTTTGCTACCTGCATGGACCCAGGCTAGATTTACACCATCCCTTCAGCCGCTGGCGATTGTAGGAAAATTTGGCCAACAGTTAAAATAACAAAAATACTAGGTTTAAAATGTGGTAAATTTATATTTTACTCTGAAAGTTTTGGGACTTATGTATGTACCCTCTCAGGAGGACAACAATTTTACAATAATTTAACCCCCTTTGAGGGTACGCCAACTCACAATCTAAGTTACTAATCTAAACTACCAATCTTTACAATATAGCTATTTACAAAACACATTAATCAGAATTCATCAAATAAATCGATCTCTTTTAAACAACAATAATTAAATGAAAATTTACCTTTGTAAAATGATCCTTGACTGTTTTTTACATTGAAATATTTATCACTTATGATGTTTTCCAGTATGATCCCTTGTGACATAGGCATAGTCATACGTGTTCCCTTGCTAACACTAATGCTAGAATGATCATAAGATATGTCACAAAATTCATAACCAGATGACATGTCTGCTGTGTCCACTTCAGTATACATCATTCCGAGTTATTCATAAGCATGCGTTTATGAATTATTGTACAGTAACATATACAGTATATAAAGTAGCAAGAATTTACATAATCGCCACTGTTGCATTTGAAAATTTTGTAATTACAATGTTCTAAAACTACGGTCCGAGTTCTCTTTTCCAATATTGCACAAAAAAATTATAAAGGCAGTGATTAGCACATGCGTTCTTCTCTATTTTGAATAACAAAATATGCATCAATACGAATATCATAACTTACCTGTAACTCGCCTTGTTATACTGTGATGTCTCACGCCGTTTATGGTCGATCAGAGCAGATAATATTCTGTTTCATCTTAGAATCCTCAGCGCTCTCACAGCGGTGACATTCGCCTGCAGCACTGAACTAATTATCGCAGACAGGAGGCTGGTTCCTCTTTATAGACGTTGATGCGCTGCAACAGTGGCGAATCAACATTGTCTAACCTTTTACCTGCTCGCAAACTGTTTGCCTACTCTCGGAAGTACCAAGACCAACCGGTGTTTCACATGTTGGACGTCTATGTTTGTGTTCGAGTGTTAGATGAATTTATCATTTAGACAATTCAAGCGAAAACAATCAGATTTAAGCATCAAAACGTTTTGAGATACTTCACGTCCCTCGACTCCACGTATCACTTAATCAACCAACGACTCGTAACATCCACAGTTATCGTGACATCATGTATCCATGTTTATGGGTTTGTTGATGAAGATGGTAGTGTGGGCATTGATTCTGACCACAGCGATCCAAGTCAGACTAGAAGCTTCGTTATTCAGCTCCATCCGCAGGTAACATTGAACATGTACAAATGCGTGTCCATCGTGAATTCTTCAAATACAGATTTATTGTTTTGTGTTTGGTACGCGGACTCGGATCTGTCAAAATCAATAACAAAAGATGATTCATCAGTGCACTATGGTGTGACTTATGACCCAGTAAGCCCCGACCGTTTCATATCCACTTAGGACGAGAAATTCACTTAACTGGAAACAATAATGGTGTTTCATGCGCTACTCACATGTCAGCTGAAGTGAATATGTTTTTTACCCCACTTTTAGCAATATTAAAGCAAGATTACGGCAGGGGACACCAGGAATGGGTTTCGCATATTGTACCCATGTGGGAAATCGAACCAGCGTCTTCACTGTGACGAGAGAACGCTTTAACCACTAGCCTACTTCCGGGTTAATTCCAACTGAACGTAGCGACATCAATTATACATTTCCGTTCAGAGGAACAACCACACTCCGTCCCCTCCTACTGATAAATAGTCTGTCACTTATCAGTTATATGTTATTTATATCTAATTTAGAAATATTATATCGATGGCACTATCACTTAATGCATGTTGATGCATGCACATGTCTGTAATTTTACACAACAAATCCCCCTTGTGTACGACTGTTACTCTATGGATAATTACTCCGTACACGAAATTTAAGTTACAGTTTCCAGTTGGTAATCATATCTGGTGGAATAGTAATATACATAATGCTAGCTAGGAGAAAAATCTATAACACACATTCTCATCCAGCAAATAGTGGATAAAAAGTAATGTAGTGAATAATAACCAGTTAGGGTCGTAGATTAGTGATGATGACAAACATGTCTATGTTGGAATATATGAACTTGTAACAGCTATGTATAGATCGTGTACAAGTGAAATATTCGTCACCCAAGATATTGAAGACTTGATGCTCCTACTTTTTGCGGATGACGTTGCGTTATTTTCGTTTACCATCATCGGCTCACAGAGACAGCGTAACATACTGGAATCCTACTGCTCAGAATCAGGACTACAGCTGAATTTTAATAAATCCAAGATTATAGTTTTTAGAAACGGTGGAAAACTAGCACAGAATGAAAAATGAACTTGTGAAGGACTGCCTATCGAAACCGTGACCTACTACAAATACCTTGGACTTATCTTCTCATCACGACTGGTATGGACCAAAGTATGTGACACTCTCGCACAGGAAGCTAGTAAGGTATGCCTCGCAATAAACAGATTCCTACAGCAAAATAAAGAAATAACATTTTCAACTGCATGTACGATATTCGACACTAAAATTTTACCAATACTCCTCTATGGAGCAGAAGTGTGGGGATGCAAGTATTCAGCTTCAATTGAACAAGTTCAGACAAACTACTTTAAACGCCTTCTCAAAGTTGGAAAATTTGCTTCAAGCAAGGCAATTCTTGGCGACACTGGAAGACATTTGATTTTTATAACGACAGAAGTAAAGGCCATCAAGTACTACTGGATAAAAGCTCTACGAATGACAACCGATCGGCACGCACACCAGTGTTACCGAATGCTTAAATTACTCGACGATGTAGGAAAAATGAAACTGGACTTCTGATACGAGAAACATTGTTCAACATAAGATTCGCACATGTATGGATCGCACAGGATGTCGGAGATGTAAACTATTTCTTATCATGTTTAACACGGCGCCACAAAGATATATCACTATGGCATCATGAGATAAACAGTTCAAGTTTCCTTACCCACCACGCTTCATTCAAGTATTCACTGGAAAGGGAATCATATATCACGAACATCAGGAACAAAAAGCTAATAAGAGTTTACTTCAAATTTAGAGCTTCCCTAACAAACTTCAAGATAAACAAGCTAAGAACCAATAAAGATACAACTAGGATCAACCCCATCTGTGAACTTTGTAATTATAACCTTAATGAAGACGAGAACCACGTAGTTTTTGTTTGTGACAAGTATAACCAAGCCAGAACTCTATATCTACAGAAGCTACGATCAGTCTACACAGACTCACTAAACACTCAGGCAATTTTCATGTCACAACACAGTAATGTACAACACCTAACAGCGATCTACCGCAATGAAATATTCAAAATAAGATCTATATGAAACCAAAATGTTTATGATCACGTGAAATTTATATTATATCTGTCAACTGTATTATAGGCCTTATTACCCAAATACTACTGAATAAACTTCTTCTTCTTCTTCTTCTTAAAGTTGGAATGTTTCTTCTGTAAAATCAGATCCAATAGGTTACATGCAGTAGCCCTATACACGTGCTTAGGGTGTCATTCCTCATTTTGACACTTAGAAAGAAGGTCAATTACTGTGTAAATGTTGTCTGCTTAATGAGGGATATTATTTACCTAACTGATTTGTTAATAATACTTGTTGTCCAACTGAAAGCGATTTTGTCTGTTCGGTTTTGTTTACATATATACTCATCCGGCAAACAGTGGATGAGCAGTTTGAAGTTAACAGCAACGTGTTTGGGACCTAGATTAGGGATGACGACAAACATGTTTACCTGTGAACACCGATCCGATAGGTTACATGCCGTAGCCCATACACGTGCTTCGGGTGTCACTCCTCATTTTGATCGATTAATGTGAATGTGTATATGCCATGTCCAGTGACGGGCAGTGATATGTTATATCTAGTCAGAATTCTGGAAGGTACTACTGAGGTATGGGTTATTGTGGCCAAGGGATTTGGAGAATAGCATAAGTATGTTAGGGGAGTGAACTCTTGCATCTCATCTCATATTCCAAGGAGACCGGCATTGTGAGTGATGATCATTATACCCTAGTTTGGCAAGACGGATTACCGTTGCTGAAAGGTGAATATTACCAGCACTCTGTTTGTGGCTAAATAACTGCTCTTGTACAATATTACCGGTAGGGCGGTGGAGTAGCCTTTTGGTTAAAGCGTTCGTTCGTCGCGCCGAAGACCCGGGTTCGATTCCCTACATGGGTACAATGTGTGAAGCCTCTTTTTGGTGTCCCCCTGCTGGAATATTGCTGAAAGTGGAATAAAACCATGCTCAGTCACTCACTATTATCTTTGAATTTGTACTTGCACTCTGTTTTGTACTGCCGCAGTTGTAGTTATAACTATTAATATGTAAACACAGCCGAATACAATTAGAATACAATAGTTAATTGTATCATATTTCTTTGTTGATTTCACACCTAGTTCTCTCCCGTACTGATTCCCAGTTAACGTTTTAGTTTCAACCTAGGAATCAACACGTAATAATATACTCCACCTTTCCAAAGGTATAATTGAGATTATGTCTAACAATCTACGAGTTATGAGTGGTGATTAAATTTGCTCCAAATGACCCGAGACAAGTTTTGCTAACAGATGATTTAAGTAAGTAATTACTGTATATAGGGAGGGGATAATATCTGTCAACATTTACTTTAACATCATCCCAGAGACATATTAAGCTGTTCACCGACACTAACACCATATTCTCTAACACAGAGAACACTTCATCGCGCATGCGCATTAATTTCATTCCCGAACCCACACATTTGGAAAGACACTATGCGTTATACTGAATACAGCTTCAGAATTACAACCATTAATCCTGAGTTTATGTATCACCATGAACAAACGAAAAAAGGTCATCCGTCAAAAAGACATGCCCTAATTTAGCTGTTTCTGACAGCATCAATGACAAAGCAGATCACTTGAGTGAACAGCATCGTCACTTTAGTATCCAAGAGACTGAAGCAAGGTGAAAGTAGAAGGTAACGTAATTAGACCCCTCAGGTTACCATCGACGCAAGGCTACAAAATTACCTCAGCTGATAAAACTTGGTCAAGCCATAAAACGGATGTACTTGCCAAATCAACCCTAGCCATCTTTGACCCACACCAAATGTGATTTGCACTGCTCTCTCCTTCTGCACAAACCCATCAAGAATACTTGTCTCAGGCATCAAGGGAATTTGTCGCGCAAAATGCCCTCTGTCGTCAACGTGCACTGTAACTCAAACACTCGTTTGTATATGTGACGTTTTGTACTAAACGGATGGATTCGTCGGTATTTCCATCAGCCAGTGAACAAGCAGAAACCATCAGCCATAATATCGTTTTTTCTGTCCTCTAAGAAATAGCCTATACTTGTCACCCTGGCCCAAACCATACAATTTATCAGTTAATGATGCATACGACATATACGACATTGAGGACAACAGCTTTATCTATTGCATAGAGCGACGTTTCGGTGTCAATTCTTACACTGTTTTCAAGCTGAAGCTTTTCAGTTTGAAAACGGTGCAAGAATATACAGTGTCACAGAATCGCCGCCCTATGCAATAAGCAAGAAGTTCTTACCAGCATAGTCGTATGCTTCATTACAGATTCACCAGCATCTAGAATTCCGATCAAACAATCAAAATTCATGTACCCGTTAAGGTCCGGGTTAGAATACTGGTCTTCAGTAACCCATGCTTGTCGTAAGAGGCGACTAACGGGATCGGGTCGTCAGGCTCGATGGCTTGGTTGACAAATGTCATCGGTTCCGAATTGCGCAGATCAGTGCTCATTGTCTGGTCCAGACTCGATGATTTACAGACCGCCGCCATATAGCTGGAATATTGCTGAGTGCGGCGTAAAACTAAACTTACTCACTCATTCATATGCGTCGTATGCATGAAGAAGACGTTACCACTGTCTTTTGGTAAGGGGCCATTTCAAAAGTTCCATGTATGGTAAAACATTTTTGTATTCCTTCTGTCAGGAACAATTACGAACATATTTCAGTACTATTCAATATTTATTCATGAACAGAATCCTGAAGTATTTACAAAAGGAATGAAAAATGCCAGCGACGGCAAAAACCCTCCTCGTGCAAAAAGCACATGTATTTCATGGCAGCAGTGGTTGATTTTACATTAGCAGCACTGATAAGAGCTTGCAGCCCACTGTTACTGTTACTCTCAACTCGCTCTGTCGGCGATAACGACCTTGTGATATATGTGGGATCCTGGTAGGGATTTACTTGTTTTCGTAACTGAAATATGCAATGCGAATCACAAGTAAGGTAAGTTGATTTGATTCGCTTAAAAGTCTCGCAGGGTCATCACCCCCCATACCACCCGTCCCTTAAATTAACTTAAGCTACTTAACCGACGTCGAACTTTTGAACTGGTCCCTAACATTTACAGATCCAGGCAATATCGGATTGCCATATGTGATACAAGAGGTTCCCCAACACCGATCCTGTTGATTACTTTTCAAAGAATTACGACCTTACACGTTACTAATGGGTTTAAATGCAGCAAAGTCAACTATGACATACTGTCATGGAATATTATCAAGGGAACCGACAGCCATTGTAAAACACATAAAGAACATGCCTTCAGCACGCTGACGTTCACGAGTCATCAGCACGGATTTGTCAACTGTCAACGAGTCAATGAAGAACGCATAAATCAAAGGATGAGGCTAAGAAGGACTCTTTTTGGTTCAGTAGAAATGTGAAATATTCAGAAAGCCTCTTCACTGTTGGAACGATAATCATCAAACATGTTCTGTGGCTGACACCTCGACATTTCTTTTCTTACACGTTCCAGATCTAACGATAGCATATAGTATTAGTGAAAATAATTACTTTACAAGCTAGATGAAATATCCAAAGTTTAGCAATTTAGTAGCTCAAGATGAATCTTTTTGTCGCTACATCTGATAAACAGATGGGGTCAAGGATTTGCTGTTATTGAAATTCAGCCTTTTCCCGTATACGAGTAGCTGAGTGGACCTGATAGCATGTGGTAATGTGTTGTCTGTCTCTCTGTATGTGTGTGTGTGCGCGCGCGTGTGTGTTTTGTGTTTGTCTCCCTCTTCGTGTTTGTCTGTGTCTGCGTGTGTCTGTACCGCGAACTGGTGTTGTGGGCGGTTATGAGTTTGTGACAGTGATGTGTGTATGTGTTTGAGCTAGCATGTGTATCTGTGCGAACGTGTGCCGTTTCATTGCTATGTTGTGTGTGGTTAAATGCCATTTGTGATAGTGGCGTGTGTGGGTTGGTAGTGCATGTGTATATCTGTGTGTTCACACCACAGATACGCTGCAATGTTGCATGGAAATAGTATAGTATGAAAGTTTTTGAACCTGAATCAAGTAGACTCAATGTGTTTGCTATTTGACCCTCTGTTATGAACGTCCCTAAAATCGATCACTATGCATCAGAAATTACACAAGGTCCAAAATCGGGAGATCGTTAACAAAGCCATTACTTCACACGTGGAAGATGAAATAGCCTAATCGACAATGAAAGAGTTTTTCCAGTTACACTGCCGGACAAGAGACACCTTTATGTGATGGATGCTGTAATGAAGCACGCAAGAAATTGTGCTGTATTAACTAGGGGTTGTGTTTCGTTTTACAGCCTTACAACGTTTCTTTTCATATTAAATCCCATCCCACAGACCGGCATCGGCATCAACATCTTCAGTGATGAACAAAAGTATATACCTTATATTCGGCCAATGATGTATCTCGGTATTGTAACAATATATCGGCAAACGTATCAGGGAGTCCGCTTTAAGTGACTGAAAAATGTTGTGTTTTAGACCCAGCGTTGTTTTAGTCATGACAGGTGGATAGTTAAAATGCGTTGATTTCATGATAACATAAAGTGATGATATGATCTTATTCGGGAGTTCACACGATACGATGTGATATATTGATTTGAACGCTGGTTCATTCATGAAAGGGAATTGCTCAGCACCTTAACTAAATAGGATTACACACTTCTTACATAGGGTAAATTCCCAAAACCCGAGCTGGTGTTCAGCTAAATCTGTGTCTTCCATGGCAGAATCCGGTTTTCTAAGACCCTTGATCCACTGCAATGTCTCGTCTTCTCTTAACACGTTTACGTCTGTTTCTCTGTAAGAAACGCCATCTTCAATTCGCTGCAGCTGCTTGACAGGGCCCTGTTTAACATGGTTATAAAGTCACAGATGTTAGGATAGCATGCAGCTGGTTTATTCTTTGGAGCCATCCTCCAAGGTTATTGTTCGTTCTGTGGCAGTGGAAGTGGTTCCAGGTTAGTCTGTCCCTGGGTGGCGGTGGGGTAGCCTAGTGGTTAAAGCGTTGGCTCGCCATGCCGAAGACCCGGGTTCGAATCCCCACATGGGTACAATGTGTGAAGCCCATTTCTGGTGTCCCCCGCCGTGATGTTACTGGAATATTGCTAAAAGTGGCGTAAAACCAAACTCAGTCAGTCAGTAGTCTGTCCCTTGAGACGATCCAGGTGGTGATAAGATAGTCTATGCGTTTCTCTTGTTGTGCTATTTGGATGGTGTCGATCTACGTCTCGTCCACGTGGTCACGGACAATACACCTGCTGCGCTTCGGCAGTGGCAGTCTTCTTCATCATACCAGCCATGCCAAGGTACGTCAGAGTGATGGCCATAGCATCGTCCATGGCTGTTAGTGTGTCCCTGTCCAGTGGCAGGGAGACACGACACCGGCCATGAGCCGACATCTTCATCTTTTCACGGGTGCCTGACGACTTGGACGACTGTGTTCTGTGGTCTCGAGGTCAACGTGTCCATTGCAATGTTGAATGGCGGACAATGAGTGTGTTCAAAGTTTAGCAGGAGTGGCCAGCAAGATGTGGAATTCTATTATATGTCCTGTCATCTCAATATTACTTTGACATTTTGTGTTATCGTCACTGGGTTTAATTATTAGAAGGTTAGGCCAGACTTTAGTTACTTTTAGATTTTAGTACGGAGTTAATTATAAGCTTCGTGGTAATACAATTTTAATGACGACAGTACCTTTGATCATTGATAATGTCACTGAAATAATGTCGCAAGACTTTCCAGACGTAAGTTATGGTTACAGCTAACCATTGCATAAAGTTCAATACGAAAACCTTCCAAGTATAGCGTATAGAGATTAAAACATCATATTAATAGAACCACATTTTAACGATGTCTGTTGCCCTTTCTTTGTGGTCATGGGGGAACTTGCGTAAGTCCTGAATTAACCCATCTGTTTAATTGTCAAAGATCTAAACAGTGAAATTCTGTTCCCCTGTCCGCTTATTGTATGCAGTGAAAACGAATGGGGTAGAGCCACATCATTTTCCTAAGACTATGGCGCCCTTGCGTGTTGGGTGTTGAAATGATCTTATAGCAATGCATAAAGCCATCAATGGGATGTCGTGGCATGTAAGATATACCATTATTAATTTACTCTCAAGATGCACACCAACCTTATATTGTTTGACACTTGCTAAACATTTTCTCTATGTATGTTGTCACATTATCTTAAAGTAAAATGCCTTGAATTATATCTTTATACCTGTTTGTTCCGTTTTAATTGTGCAGAATATGATAACTACATCTATTGCACTGGTATCCTTCGAGCTGTAACACACGCTAATTGTAACACGTCTTAAAAACAATACAGCGCAAGGCTGACTTCACCGTTCATCTCGTTAAGATTTGGTTTGTTGTTTAACGCTGCACTCTGCTATATTCCAGCAATATGGTGGCGGTTTGTAAATAATCGAGTCTGTACCAGACAATCCAGTTATCAACAACATGAGTATCGATCTACGCAATTGGATACGTTGACATGTGTCAACCAAGTCAGCGTGTCTGACCTGCCGATCCCGCCTCTTACGGCAAGCGTCCGACTGAGAGGGTACGTAAGTACCTTTTTGTAGTGTATGGGCTTGTGTGGCAGATACATGTATGGGAGACAACTCCTGCAGCCTTATGTGACGGTAGCGGCAAGCTGATTAGAGTTCCGTCCCCTGGGGACCCCTGCTTGTAACCCCCACTTCCTGAGTAAACGCTCGACGTAGAAGTCATGGTATTTTGTGTTCTGTTCGGCCACGGCCTTGTGTATAAGATTCAAATACACAACAGAATAATTGGCGACGAGGATGGGATCCCGCTAACAAGCTACGGCAAGTTGAACTACGAGTTCTTTAAACGTTTTTAACGATCTACGAATCAAAGCAGCGTGGAAATAGGCCAGTGTGACATTCAAACAGTGAAACCACGTGTTCCTGATTTGGACTTTTTATTCTTATTACGATAAGGATCATTTATCAGGCTGTGGGTTTATATTCGTCATGGAGAAAGAAGAAACAACACCAGTCAACACTTTTTGTGTGCCTGTTCCCAAATTTTCAGGTAAGAAGGAAGATTTTCCAACGTATGCTGAACGTTTCCAATCGAGCATGACGGCAAATAATATAGTGGATGACCAAAGAATTATTCACATATTTATTTCGTCCATGGGAGACGAACTATACAAATTGGCACGTGACTTATTTTCACCAGCGAAAGTAAGTGATCAAACATCTAAGGATGTAATAGACAAACTTTCACAACATCTTCACCCCCCTCCTAACGTTATTACAGCTCGCTGTACATTCAATAGGACAGTTCAGAGAGCAGATGAAGGCATAAATACGTTTGTGGCTAACCTGCGCAGAATTGCAGAAGATTGCAATTATGATGGACATTTGACAATGTGGTTACGAGACAGATTTGTTGCCGGGGTGTACAGTGAAGCAATTAGACGACGGTTGTTACAGGAGAAAGCTACAATGACATTCCAAGCAGCCTATCAAATAGCGTTGTCGATGGAAACTGCCAACAAGGTAGCCAAGGCGATTCAAGGCAGCACCTCCTCAGTCAACAAGTTGTCAACATCTCAGAGAACTGGACCACCAAGAAACAAAATTAAAGGTGACAAGTACAAACCATGCACAAGGTGCAACTCGACAGAACATCTGCCACCAAATTGTCCTTACATTTCAGCCAAATGTAATAACTGTAGAAAGGTTGGACACATCTTCCGTGCGTGCCAGAGCGCTAAAACAGAGGATACAAAAAGGAAACAGCCCAAGGGTAATCCTAAGAAATCTACTCATCACATTGATGTTGAGGAGCAAGAACATGAAGATGTGTTTGAGGAACGGTTCATGATTTCTTCTGTACTGCTGGAAGGAGGTACTGGAAAGTGGAAGAAGACTGTGATGGTAAATGAAAAGCCGATGAGGTTTGAGGTGGATTCAGGGTCAGGTGTTACCTTAGTCAATAAGGAAGTCTACAAGTCAACATTTCCAAACATGCCATTGACTGAAAGCACATGCAGACTAGAAGCATATCTAGGAACTAACATTCCAGTATTGGGAAAACTAAGTGTGAAGGTTGACACGGAGCCAGAGATCAGAACACTGTCTCTAGTTGTGGTGGACGGGAATGGCTCATCGTTGTTAGGAAGAAACTGGAACATGGAACCTTGGAAAAGTGTTCTCTCAACACACAACATCAAATCTTCGGGGATGGGACCAAGACAGCATTGGTCAACTGTTCACAGAATTCCCGGAAGTGTTTGACGAAGGTCTAGGACATCTCAAGGAATGCACAGTGACATTAGATGTCAGAACAGACTCCCATCCAGTATTCTGCAAAGCTCGCACAGTACCACTTGCGCTGAAAGAAAAGGTGGAGGAAGAAATTGATAGAATGGAAAAGGAAGATATTATTGAGAGAGTGAAGTACTCACAATGGGCCACTCCAGTTGTTCCCGTCCTGAAGTCATCTGGAGAAGTGCGGCTGTGTGGGGACTACAAAACAACTCTCAGCAGGTTTCTACAAGTGGAGACTTACCCAATTCCCAAGGTGGAAGAGCTCTTAGCCAATTTGAATGCAGGTGAGGAATTCACCAAATTGGACTTAAAACATGCTTATCAGCAGTTGGAACTTGATGAGAAGTCAAGAAGACTGACTACTATCAACACTTCCAAAGGGCTTTATCAGTTCAAACGTTTACCATATGGTGTGAGCACAGCACCAGCACTCTTCCAGCGGACAATTGAGATGGTTCTCAAAGGGCTGAAAGGAGTGGTCGTGTTCATGGATGACATATGTGTCACTGGCCACAACAAGCGACAACATATGTCCAACCTGAAGGCAGTACTAGGAGTACTACAAAAAGCAGGACTGAAACTGAGATAGATCAAGTGCACGTTTTTCCTGAAACAGGTGGAGTTCCTTGGTTTCAAAGTGGATAAGGAAGGAATACATCCAACCGAAGAAAAGGTCAGGGCAATCCAACAAGCACCAGAACCCAAGAATGTGTCTGAACTCAGGTCATATCTGGGAATGCTGAATCACTATGCAAAGTTCATGCCTAGCCTTGCAAGTACAGTGGCACCACTGTATGATCTTCTGAAGAAGGACAAGGACTGGTACTGGTCAAAGAAGGAACAAAAATCATTCCAGGAATCAAAAGAGTTCTTAGTCAACGATACCTTCCTGGTGCACTACAGTTTGGATAAACCTTTGGTACTATCCTGTGATGCTTCACCATACGGAGTTGGAGCTGTGCTGCAGCACCGCATCAATTCGGAAGAGAGACCTGTGGCATACACTTCTCGAAAACTGACCAGCACAGAACAAAACTACTCACAGTTGGAAAAAGAAGGACTTGCCATTGTCTTTGGAGTGTCAAAATTCAGACAATACCTGCTGGGACGTCATTGCACGGTGGTGACAGATCATCGTCCATTACTGAGATTGTTCTCGCCTTCAAAGGGAACTCCAGTGATGGCTGCATCGCGCATCAAAAGATGGGGACTGATACTTGCTTCATTCAACTACGAGATTGAATACAGAACCTCTAAGCAGAATGTTCCAGCTGATGGGTTGTCACGACTGCCCCTCATATCAGAGCAAGATGACAGTGGAGATCACAACAGTGAGTTGATCCTTCTGATCAATAGGTTTGACGAAGAATTGCCTATCACTGCAAGGCAAGTTGCTATGGAAACTGGGAAAGACCCAGTGTTACGACAAGTTCGATTGCTCACACTGGAAGGATGGCCACAGTATATTGAGGGAGATCAAACAGACTTGAAGCCATATTTCCAGAGAAATTTGGAACTGAGTGTGGAGCAAGGTGTTGTCTTATGGGGCACAAGAGTAGTTATCCCAAGTGACTTCAGAGAGGCACTGTTGAAAGAGCTGCATGGTGAACATTCAGGAATGGTAAGAATGAAGTCGGTGGCCAGATCAATCATGTGGTGGCCAGGACTAGACAGTCAGATTGAGGAAAAGGTGAGACAATGTCTTGATTGCCAGGAGATAGCAAATCAACCTGCAGCAGCTCCGCCGACAAGTTGGAAGTGGCCACCATTGCCATGGTCACGACTTCATATCGACTTTGCCGGACCATTCCAAGGAAACTATTTCTTAGTCGTGGTGGATGCACATTCCAAATGGATGGAAGTTATTCCATTATCGTTAACCACAGCCACAGTCACTATCAAGCATCTCAGAAAAATCTTCGCAACATTTGGTCTTCCAGAGCACATTGTATCCGACAATGGGGCACAGTTTACCTCTGAAGAATTCCATACATTCTTGAGGAGGAACAACATTCGTCACACTAGGACAGCACCAAACCACCCAGCTACTAATGGACAAGCCGAGAGAGCTGTGGAATCTTTCAAGATGGCACTAAAGAAAATGAAAAACCAAACAGGTGATGTTCATGACAAACTGCAGAGGTACTTATTCTCATACAGAACGACTGTCCATGCTGCAACAGGGAAGACCTCAGCTGAGTTGCTCATGAGGCGCTCATTACGAACTAGGTTATCAGCGTTGAGACCGACACGAGAAGGATTGATGATCAAAAATGATGATGCAGAAACTGAAGTGCCAAGATTCTTCAATGTGGGACAAGCTGTCTTTGTTTTGAACTTTGGAGTTCAAGGCTCAAGATGGGTACAGGGGACATTTTTGGAACGACTGGGTGATATGAATTATCATGTCTCCGTCGGACAACAGGTGTGGAAGAGACATGTTGACCAGATGAGACCACGTCTGGAAGTTTCACGACAGTCAGTACAAGGTAGCCCGGAGATGTCAGTGTTTCTGGGATCAGCAGAAAGCACAGTGATGGCACAGCAGCCATGTGTTCTTGTGGGACCTAAGGGGTTGACAGAACCAAAAGTGGAAATTGAAGTCAACCAGAAGCAGGTGTCGGATGCAGAAGAACTAAAGGAGAGGCGTTACCCTACCCGAGATCGACGTCCTCCAGTTCGATATGAATGTGAGAAGTGAAAAGACTGTAAATGTGTTGTCAGTGTTATCAGTAAATATTAGCGCCCAAATTAGGCTATTTTCCTTTCAAAGTAAGAATATGGACATTTCAGTTTACTGCTAAAGACTTTAATTTGTTCAAATGGAAGAGTTTGCTTCTAGTCAGTTTTCAATATTCCAGTTGTGTTAAATTGTCTTGCAATTTTGTAGGAGCAACCAAAAAGTTTCCAGCGGTGAAAACTTAGGGGGGAATGGTGTAGTGTATGGGCTTGTGTGGCAGATACATGTATGGGAGACAACTCCTGCAGCCTTATGTGACGGTAGCGGCAAGCTGATTAGAGTTCCGTCCCTTGGGGACCCCTGCTTGTAACCCCCACTTCCTGAGTGAATGCTCGACGTAGAAGTCATGGTATTTTGTGTTCTGTTCGGCCACGGCCTTGTGTATAAGATTCAAATACACAACACTTTTAATTCAAAGTATTTTTCTTTCTCTGAAGGTACGATGTAAATCCAGCTATGGTCTATGCAGATAGCAAAAGTATTGTAAGTCTTTAGCATGGTGATCTACCTTCAATTGTTGATAACCTATATCCCATTTTTATATTGTATTGTTCTATTTAATAATATCGTTTTATGATAGCATGCTAGTGCTTACTTTAATATCTGTGATATACTGATGGTTTTACTGTTCTTCGACAACAGAATTTTAATTTCTAATTGCATTGATAGCAATACATTGTTCCCGTCACGATATGGCTGAAATAATGACGACAAAATATTAACTCACTCACTCACTCTTACGACAAACATGTGGTGCTGAAGACCAATTTTAAGCCTGAAGAAATGTAAGAGAGTCACGTAAAGGTGGAAGAAATAAAATATGTTTCTCTGTGTAACCGCCACAGCTTTACCCATGTTTCATTGTTCCTATTCGCTGATTAAGGTAAGCTGATGCTCTTTAGAATGCAATTCTTCCAGTCGACAATGCATATAGGGAGCTAGACGCGCATGTTAAGGAGGTGACGAGTGAATACTGTGTGGGCTGGTATCTGCGCACGATGGACATTAATGCGGCATTAACTTTGGAGCCATTTCCGGTCAGCGGACACACAACCGGTCATAGAATATTCTTGATAACCGTGTCTGCCATACAGCGCCGAGAGAATAATAAACTAGGTCTATTTTGTAGCGATTTAAGAGATCACTCACGCAGCCACCTGAATGGTGCCCCTAGCCTCTATACAGGCGATTGGTATTATATATCTTGTGATAGATGAAATACTCTCACATCATAGTTAATAATTCATAATGACAGACCAGATTTTGTCAATAGTTAAATGTGTTTATTTTGAGAAATGAGTTCCTCAACAGTCTTATACGGACACGGTGAGGTGAGGTGGGGTGAAATTGGGTTTAACGTCGCGCTGGAGAATATTTCGCTCATATGACGACGTGCATGCGTGTGTATGTGTATGTGCGGCTGCTTGTACTAGCCCAGACTTAAGCTGTTTTTATAGTGCTAGCCCACTGAGATACCATGCCGCAGTGAAGCATGAATACCCCACTCAGACACATTATACTGACTCCAAGCCGACCAGCCCTTGTTGTATCCATTAATGCCGGTCCTCCTGAGAGGGTACGTAAGTCCCAAAACATTCCCAGCAAATTAAAACTCCACTTTTTTAATCGTAGAATATGTGTAATTTTGCTATATGGCTAGGTTTGTCTCAATTGCTAACGGTTGAAGGGATGGTGTAAATCCAGCTAGGGTCCATGCAGGAAGCAAATGTACTGTAGTTTCCCATGGTCCCTAGTATGGTGATCTACCTTCAGTTGTTGGCAATCTTTAGCCTGGTTTTATATTGTATTGTCGTGTATAGTTAAATGTTTTAGATTTGGTTACTAGTTATAAATTTCTGATAATATAGTTGTTTTACTGTCCTTCGTTGACAGGTTTTTATAATTTACCTTCAATATATATTAATCTGCAACTTGTTTTAATCACGATATGGCTGTAATATTGCCAAAGTGACTTTAAATTTTAACTCACTCACTCACTCCATTAATGCCGAGCGCCAAGCAGGGACCAACAAGTACCATATTTTAACGTATTTTGGTATGACGCGGTCGGGGATCGAACCCGCGACCTTCCGCTCTCCGGGCGGACGCTCTTACCACTACACCACGGAGGCTGTCTTTATGCGGACAAAGGTGAATCATAATAAATGCGTACAGTATTTCAATCAACTACAAATTTAAATAATATTCAGTGAGTGAGTTGGGTTTTACGCCGCTTTTAGCAATATTCCAGCAATATCACGGCGGGTAAATAATCTTGAAATGTACACATGGTTATTCATTTCTGAATGAGTGAGTGAGTATTTGGTTTCGCATCGGAAATATTCCAGTCATACCTGAATGATATATTATTTTGTTGCTGTACGCCGCACAATATTCCAGCTATATGGTGGCGGTCCGTAAATAATCAAATCTGGACCAGACAATCCAATGGTTGACAGACAACAGCATGACCATCGAGCATCTGGGATACGATGACATGTGTCAACCAAGTCAGCGAGTACTGGCATCGGCAGTCGCCGTCGACAGTCATGATTTGTTGTAAGGTCACTTAAAACATGGATCAGTTCTGGGATTAACGTTTCTATTGCCCGCTGGTATTCTGCTAACGTCCCAATTATTGTCATATTGGTTGTTACCTTAAGTTGTTGGTGATCTATAGCCCGTTTTTATTTTGTACTGTCTATACTGATTTAATTTTATGATAGCGTACTAGTTTTAAATTTATATCCGTGAGGCTCTAGTGTTTTTACTGTCCTTCGATGACAGGTTTTTATGTTCCAAATATTATTGATTTTAATATTGATATAAATTAACTTGTCACGATATGGCTGAAATATTGCCGATGTGACGCTAAATAGTAAGTCACTCACTCACTCATATTGGTCGCAGTAAATGCACTTGGCAACAACAGGTGATGATATTCTATCTGCAACTTTCTTTATGGCCTTCTATTCTGGGGCCAAAGGAAACATTGTTACTATACAAGTTAGTTATTATTATATGTTGACAAAAGGACATTAAAACAATAACATGGTATCAGAGATTTGTCGTAAAAATTAACAATTTCAAATACTAAAATATTCTAATCAATAATAACATTTTGATACAGTTAGGATACGAGCTATAGGATACCAGCAACTAAAGACCCGGACGTTGACGTTACATGTGACCTATCCTCAGATGACGTTACGATGTAGGTGCAGATAATCAGTCTTGAATGTCCGAACCTATTCCTTAGATTAAGTATAATTTAACTCTTTTCCACCAAATGAAATCTGTTTTCGGTGGATAGTCAAGACTGTGTCTTCAGAACGTTTTATATACTCCTCACAAAAAATTAAGCTACAAGTATTTTCAGTGTAATATCTTTATCCATCTCGATAGCGATTTTGCCGGCCTGTTACTTAAAGGTAAATATTCAAAGAATACATAACCTTTAGTGACTGTCAAACTGATTTATCTGATAACATTGATTACATCACCCGAACACAACCACCCTCAGAAACAAAATGCAGACTGTGTGGCATGAATGTGCTCCACATTTCACACATGCAGTCTGATCGGTTACACCCTGTCTGTAATCATTCCTTTGGTACAACAAGCGGGTCCTAACAACATTTTTATGGATGATAATGCCCGTCCATGGATCACAAAGCTCGAGAAAGAGTTGTTAGTGGTGTTGCTTAGATCAACAACATCACACGTATGGACTGGCCTGCAAGGTCACCTGATCTTAATCCCACTGAACATGCTTGGGTCATTATCGGATGTCGTGTTTACAGTCTCCATGTTCACCCCCCAAACTCTGGATGAACTTGAACAGGCGTTACAGAATCGCAGAACCTTCCACAACAACAACTTTAAAGGCTTATTTGGTCAATGCAAAGACGTGTTGAAGCTTGCATTCGTGCTCATGATTGTCATACGCGTTACTGAACACTACTTCACTATCCAAAACTTGAACTTTAATGTTAACATTTTGCTCCATCAATGCAGCACATTTTGCACGACTGTTTCCCGGGCACATGTATGCTTTTGATGATTTTGTAAGTTTATTATTGCTCAATACCATTTCATTTAATTTTGTTACTCGTGTGTACAAGTATTTCACCTTTCTATTGCATCATTCCATGGTTTGCAATTTCAATTAATGAACTTAGAATTTGTGTTGTTTAATTTTTTCTGAGGAGTATATTTACGATTGAGATGCAGCGAATAACTCTTGTATGTCTCAGCGGCTTTCCCGAAACATACAACATTGTCAATTAGGCAGAAAAACCATTCCTCAAATGTACGAATAGTGCCCCAAATTAATCTTATGAATCTTAACATCGACGTTGATTTCATACTATCTGCGTCATCATTTCTCCAACTGTTCAAAGTAATAGTATCACTCTGTTCTTGTTTACGAAATTGTTTTCTGGAATGTGTTTATTCCCCTACTCCGTGTAAGTTTATACACGTCTTATCTTCTACCAAATACCTTCAAAGTAAACTAATGTTATTTGACTGTATCATTATGATAGGATCTGTAGGTATATCATCTTTGAGAACCTGCATTTCCTTGACATTTACTTGACTGTTAACCCTGACTGAACCAGTAAGCTATCATGAACGAAGGGGTTATTCCTGCCGGCCACGCCAATATTGCTGATCAAGTTACTGTGCTATTTTCATTTCACCGCCTCTAGAGACAAAGTGGTTGATTCTTTTCCGTTTGTAATGTGTGACAACTATGGAGCTGCCACGTCTGTATCGATTCTGCGTTCATAATTTGCAGCATACATGGGGTTCTGGGATTATAGGTCAGCAAGCTACTGATATACATAAATGCATTCTATTATGTAACTGATGTTCAAAACAAGTACACAGCAGCACTGTCTGTAATGGTATCAACTGCTCAGAAAATGTTCAGGTTCGTCTGCAATTCAGAAGGTGTTCATGAAGAAAGTAACTGACATGCATGTTTTTTGGCAAGTACGATAATTGGAAAAAATGTTTTCTCCGTATGAAAAGAATGCAACATCGGTATGTTATCACATGCATGTCCATTATCAAAAACAGAAAATACATGAAAGTCCATGAACTCACCTGGTTAATATTGCTGATTAGAAGAAAACTGTTTCCAGTGTTTAGGGTATACGTAGTCATTAAGGGTTCCCTTGTTCTCTGCAACAAAGGCAGTGTCTTCCCAGATAGCATTCAGACGTTGGCCCAACGTTAGCGATGGTTTTGCCAACAAAGCCAACGTTGGCCCAACTTTCGAATGCTATCTGGGTTAGCTAGGTGTTCACAGGTGTCGGTCCTGATGAAGCACACCTTTTTCCTCGACCTTTTACCTTGATAGTCTCGGTTGTCTGACATTTATGAGCACGGCATTTTCATTTTATCGTTTGATCTGTCGCGGGGTCGTCACCAGGAGGTTCCTCCGGGACTCCCAGAACAACGAATACGTTGTAGTCCTCCACATTGTCTTTGTTAATTTCTTTCTCTTCTGTTCCTGTTGTTTCTGATATTTTTTTAAACTCAGGGACATATTGTGACGGAGACGAATGCCTAGCGAGTGTTTCACCAAGTGTATTTGCAATGTCAACCATTCCTCCGCCTGTCCTGGGGAATGAGTGACCTCCACAACTATAGGTCTAAATGAATTTTGGAGAGGAACCTCTGAAGGAGAAGAGTCAGAAAACTGTAGGTCGTAGGCGTCAAGGTATTTTTTCTTCTTCTTCATTTCTTCTTTTCTGATGGCTCGGTGGCTGGCTGTGAAGTGGATAGTTGCAAAGCAGTCGTTTGTGATGTCTGGCTGAATTTCGAACGCCTCTTACGACCAGCAATGGTGTGCTGAGGACCTATTCTGCTCCGGGTCCACACGGGGGAAGAGGTATCAGCGTTACCCAGCACTCACAACGACTATGTTGCCCTTCACGAGTGCCTGCTGTGACGTGCATTTTAAAGCACATTGGCATATCTAAAAGCATAAAAACTGCATATTAAAAGTGAGCGACGGAGAGTATGAAAATACATTTACCATGCAACTGCCTTCACCAAAGCGATCTTTCTCAAAACGATAACTCTAGTAATGGTTACGACCTGCTGGCGACGAAGATGTGTATTCTGTATTTTCTGTCCGTAACTTTGGATAAAAATATATTGTAGTTAGTAGGGTTATAAAGTTTATGGCCCTACTACAAATTAAGTTCTGATTGACAAAAAACTAAAACTGAAACCAAAAATCAATATGTTTTACTGAGTGTGTACGGGTTTTTTTTCAAACTTTGAATTTGCAGGGGGATGAGCTTTTGCTTTTTGAATGTCTTTTTTTAAGAACATAAATTTCCGAGGGTACTGAGAAGAGAAATTGTTCAGGCGATCGGGAGATGGGGAAACATAAAACAGTTCGGTATTTCTTTTGTTTATGACATTAATACTTGAATCTTGCGACAAAGATGTTAATAGGTGATGTAAACCTACTCATAGCTTCAAAACTCCCACGTGGATTAGAGCGTTAACAAATATAAGACCAAATGCGGAATTTGAGAATTCATTCACCAGGGAGAAAGAAACATATTGTTGTTTTTTTTTCTATTAGTTTAGTTCAAAGATGACATGATTGTCAGCTTGCCGATTGTTAGGGAATATTAAGTGTGTGGAACTGAAAGGTTAAAACGTTCTGGTCAAAGCTTGCATCCCTTATGCGAGCGGGGTCACTGGTTAGGCCCACCATAGAGTGCAGGTCGCAATTAGCAGTATAATTTTGGGTCCTTCAGGGCTCCGAGCAGTTAATTAATATGGATCGAATCACAAATTAGTCAAGAGTGTGTTTTAAAAGTCGAGTTTAACTAAGTTGAATCACACAAAACTGCAATTTGTTGAAATATCTTAATGTCTTCTGTCTGCTTATGTCAGACGAATATTCGCAGATTCAACAGAGACATGATAACACCACTAGTACCGAAACGACATCAGAACAGAAGGATTTCGCCATATAAATAGTATATACGTGCTCAGTCCGCAACAACACAGTTTGGTCATCTCTGCCTCCAGGTGATATTTAAAAGATGTACATGTAGTTACCATGACGAGAGGATAGAAGAATTGTATCTTCTTAATTCTTTCAAGCATTGAATCCACAGTCTAACCTTTATAGGTGAAACCGTGAAGATCCGGGTTAGAATTGATCTTCAACAACCCATATGCTTGTCGTAGGAGGCGACTAACGGGATCGGGTGTTCAGGATCGTTGACTTTGTTGACACATAATGATCGTTTCCTAATTGCGTAGATCGATGCTCAAGCGGTTGGTCACTGGATTGTCTAGTCCAGACTCGATTATTTACATACCAACGCTGAATACCTAGAATATTGCTGAGTGCGGTGTTAAAAAAACAAAGAAAGAAAACAATTTTTTTGTGGATGATATAACATCGATTGCTATTAACTACAACTGTACTGTAGTAGGTAATGATAAATCACCTACATCATAGCGACATATGAATACTCGAACACACAGTCAAGGAGTTTAAAACAAAAAACAACTGAGTGGATCATTCACAGGGCATTGCTGGGGACGACAAGATTAATTTCAAACCACACTTTGAACGCCGGGGATTGGACGCAGAAGGTGCTTTACTGGTTAAGATCAACATTCCAGATAAAGACAATTTTATCATTCGTAACAACGATATAAAGAAACCTTTCTTTGGCAGTGGTATGTTCATTATTGCAAACGCCAGTGTGTAGTGAATATAGTAGATGCAATAGGCATTGGTAATGCTGTCAAATGTCTGTGCATATAATCTTTATAATCACTAAACAGATGGTGATCAAACTTTATGTTTAACTTGTACACATGTTATAGTTGGGATTACACTCTCTCAGTAAAGTACACATTCTAGTACGTTTTCCCATCCGGGATTCGAACCTACACACTCAGAATAAGGTACCTAATTGCCAGTAGACAAAGTCAGTCATCTAACCCACTCAGCCACCGGATGTGAAACATTTATACCCTTTTTAATTGGCACTGTGCATTCATTGCAAATTCCAGTCAAAGAAGACTTCACATGACTCAGCGTTATTGCTTTAGCACATATTCCGTACAGTGCTAGTTTTGCAGATTATATGTTGATTGGTCTGAAGGATATTACAAAGACCAACACGTTTTTTGTGGTCAGACAACAGCTCCCTGAAACACAATCGCTGGGTTGGAGGCCAGGCATCCCACTTGTCGATGGGTCGAGGCGGTGAAGAGTAAATTCTTGTGCGAAAAAACAATAGAATAAATAAGTTACGATTAAATTTATGTATTGATGCTAAGATGTTTTGACCCTGAACCATTGGTGTTGATTCCTTTCTATTGAAATTAAACGGTGAAGATCCTTGTAGAATGAACTATAGTGATCCATGTTAGGAGGCAACTATCGAGATCGGGTTTTTGACACACGACATCGGAACCAGTAAAGACCGATGCTCATGATATCAATCACTGGATTTTCTGGTCCATACAGTCCTTTACAGGCAGCCTTCCTGTATCCGAAATATTGAGTGGGGTGTCAAACAAACTGAAAATGATTCTGACCAAGGTGTCGTTTGGAAACTAGCTACATCACCAAGACACTGACAACGCTCAACATCTCCCATTACTCACCCATGCATGTATGTTTGGTGGAACAACACTCTGATACGAGTGTTAATCATTCTAGGATTTACTGGATCAGGCAATGCCATTATCAGTCTGTGGTCAAAAGTCTACTCTCAGACAGAATTCCCTGAGGATTAACGTGTGTCTATACCCTGTACGTTCACACAATCAGACCTTGTTTATCCGTACTGTGTTTGTCAACAGACATCATTCGCATTAAAGTTTTCGAATCAATTATTTATGATTTCGGTTTGATGTTATTTGGTTTTCTCAAAGCGCTAATGGTCCGGAAGGCGGGGTTCTCGTTTAACAGGTCGATGACTTGTTAATACGACCTTGGGTTACACAATGTGCAGTCTGGATGCTAACACATTTTGTCATTATCTGTCCGCTTTGGGTTTCTGATGTCGGCATTAGAAGGTGATGAGGAAAAGCCTCCAGAGATGAAATAATGGACCTGCTGATGCTTACTCAGTAAAAACAATCCTCTTGATAATAGAAGGATTAGGTTATGGTTTAATTACGTCTGTCTGTCGCCATTAGCAGTCTGGGTTATTTGTTTTGAGTTCTTCCCCCCATTTCACTATACGAGTACACGAATGGTCTATCAGTCTTCATGGCACATCCATTTTCTATGTATAGAGTTGAGGCCTTTGAGCATGTCAGTAACATATTCCACCTGTGACGATCCGGGTAAAATTTGATCTTCAACGACCCATGCTCGTCGTAAGAGGCGACTAACAGGATGACGCATGATATCGTGTCCCAAATGCATAATAATAACCCATCAACACATCCGACCCGACTCTCCCATCCACTTATCATTCATTCATCCTACCCCCCTTCCTTAAGTCCAATAACCATCCACACATACGACCTGACCCTCCCATCCACTCATCAACCATTCACCCTACCTCCCTTCCTTCAGTCCAATAACCCATCCACACATCCGACCTGACTCTCCCATCCACTCATCAACCATTCACCCTACCTCCCTTCCTTCAGTCCAATAACCCATCCACATACGACCTGACCCTCCCATCCACTCATCAACCATTCACCCTACCTCCCTTCCTTCAGTCCAATAACCCATCCACATACGACCTGACCCTCCCATCCACTCATCAACCATTCACCCTACCTCCCTTCCTTCAGTCCAATAACATTTAATCAAATACAAATTTAAACACAAATGCTTGATAACGGTGTTATCATCTACACCGAAACGTCGCATTCATTGCAATAAAGAAGTTGACTATCCATAGAACCATTCCTCAGAAAAGGTTCAGGTTGGTCTGTAATTCAGAAGATAATTGGTGACGATAATTGGTAAAATTGATAAGAATACAACACCGGTGTGTTATGACATGTATATGAAAGTCCATGAGCTCACCTGGTTCCCTGCTAATTAGAAGAAAACTGTCTTAGTGTCAGTATTCGCATTCATTACAATAGAAAAGTTGACTATCAATAGAACTTGGTTCCCTTCACCTTTAAAACTTCTAAAATGCCAATCTCTTCTGACTCTCTTTTGTGCCTTCAGGCTATCTTTCTTGTAAGCATACAGTATTAATTGAAATCATTGAATCATACAATGATCTTGTTACTGGTCAATACGATATTTGGTTACTCAGCCACGTTGGCATTTCTGGTAACACAATGGCTGATTTGCTGCTAAGGCAGCGCTCAACAAATCTGTGACACTACTTCTTATTCCATACTCTGATTACAAAGCTATCATTAGATCTTATATCCGTGATCTGATGCAACAGAAGTGGGACACGCAAATAGGTATCAACAAATTGCCTGCAATTTAACCAACTATCGGTTACACCTATTTGGATTGACAGTCCAGATTAGTCCGTCATTATTTGACGATGCATTGGCCACAAGGGAAATACACATGAATACTTGCTTAAGGGTAAAGATCCTCCGTTTTGCATCCTTCGTGACGACATAATCACAGTCAGGCATGTCCTGCTTGACTGTGTTGCTTTTTTCATCACAAGGGATAAGTACTTCAATATAAAAACTGTTAAGGATCTTTTTACTACTGTTAAATTTCATTTCATTATATTTTTTTTTAAGGAAATAGAATTTATTGAACAATTCTGATTTGTAGATAGATGTATGTCATTATGGAAATGGTGGAGTAAATTCATAACTGAGATTGATAGTGGCTCTATCCTCAAAAGGGGGTTGAAGTATCAAATCATTGGCCTCCTGGGATGGTAAGTAATTCCCGAAATATTCAAAGTATATTTCCTCTTACCACAATTTTAATCGTAGTATATGTGTGATTTTAAATCATGGCTATATTGTTTCCAATCACCTGTGGCTGAGGCGATGGTGACCTACCTTCAGTTGCTGGTAATCTCCAGCCCGTTTTTCTATATTGTAGTGTTCATAAAATTTGCACAATTTTACAGATACGTGCTAGTTTTACTTGTCAATCTGTGATAATATAGTTGTTTTGCTGTCCTTCGTCGATTGTAAAGTTCAACTCTCTCACTCACTCACTCTAAAAGGCTTCTCAAAGAATTTGATAGTATTACACACAGTACATCAGTTGCATAAGAGGATGAATTTATGTACTGCTTACTGATCTATAATCCCAGAACCCCATGTATGCTGCCACTTTTGAACGCAGAATCGATACAGACGTGGCAGCTCCAAAAGCGACAAAAAAACTCCTACGTTGATGATAGCATAATGGTTCAAAAACTCCTACGTTGATGATAGCATAATGGTTCAGTCAGGGTTAACAATCAAGTAAATGTCAAGTAAATGCAGGTTCTCAAAGATGATATACCTGTAGATCCTATCATGATTATACAGGGAGATAACATTTGTTTACTTCGAAGGTATTTGGTAGAGGATAAGACGTGTACAAGACTGACTCAGAGTAGGGGTATAAACACATTTCAGAATACAATTTCTCCCCTGTAAACAAGAACAGTGATACTATTACTTTCAACAGTTGTAGACATGATGACGCAGATTGTGGGTTTGTGATGGAATCAACGTTGATGTTAAGATTAAGAGGATTAATTTGGGACACTATTCGACATTTGAGGAATGGGTTTTTCTTGCCTATTGACAATGTTGTATGTTTCGGGAAACAGTTGGGACATACAAGACTGATTTGCTGCGTCAGTTCAGAATTTTCAGAATAGGAGGCCATAGTTGAAAAAACTGGGTTTAAAGCAGAATACCAGCGGACTATCGAAACAATAACTCTCTTGTTCGCCTCTGAACTGATTCGGGTTGTAAGTAATTTTCAGCAACCCATGTTTGTGGTAAGAGGCGACGAGCGAGATCGGATGGCCATGCTCGCACGCTTGATTGACACATGTCAACGTGTCCCAAATGATCGATGGCTCATGATGTATGCTCATGTTGTTGATCACTGGATTGTCTGGTCCAGACGTGATTATTTACAGACCACCACCATATAGCTGGAATATTGTGCGGGTGAAACAACAAAGTAGCAAATCATCGCGACATGGCTGCAATATACTCGCTCTCTCATTCAAATATGACCAACCACATGTGAATTTCAGTGTTATGTAAATTTGTATTTGATTGTACAACGAATCTTTTACTAGATGCTTACGCTACTGGACTAAACTGATACATATGCCAGCCCATCGCCTACCGCAGAAAGAGTATAATCTGATTTACCACCTTAACAAAATCGGCAAAAACATGTGGGCTTCATCAATAAAAACTTTCTGTTCATCTATGGATTCGGCTTTGTTAGATATTGTTTGTTTATGTTTGGGGCTGTGTATTGTAATTGAGTTTGAATATTTTTATAATAGAAGGTAACAGACTTTATGATAGTGAGGTTCCCTAATAATTGTGAAGGAGAAATCGTATAATTGTATTTTTCGAGTTTTAATAAATGTTTCATCAGCATTTCCATCACGTCTGTTGTGTTGATATTAGTCATGTTGGTGGCCAAGCTGAAGTAGTGCGGCAGTGTTGTATACGTGCGCAGTGAAGCGCCGTGAAATCAGACGCATTTTCAATCCAAATTGATACCGTCTGATTTTATTGATTGACCAATCAATTTCGAGCATTTCACGTAGCCATGGTAGAATGTTATGTAAATTTGTATTTGGCTGACGGCAAATTGCGAAATACTGTATGCATTTATCATGATTCACCTTTGTCCGCATAAAGTCTGGTCTGTTCTTTTATTTTAATTTATTCACTATTATGTGAGATATTACGTCTTACAGCGTCAGCTTATGGCCCTCGTGTCACGTGCAATACATTTGCGTCCATCCTTGCATCTTTCAATGAAGGCTAATAAGGGAATTTACCATAAACAGTGTCACAGCCAAGATCAGATGTTAGTATTCCATCTATCACAAGATATATTATACCAATCATCTGTACAGAGTCCAGGGTCACCCTTCAGGTGGCTGCGTGAGTGATCTCTTAAATCGCTACAAAATAGACCTTATATATACTCTCGGCGCTGTATGGCAGACATCAAGAATATTCTATCACCGGTTATGTGTCCGCTGACAGGAAGTGGTTCCAAAGTTAATGCCGCATTAATGTCCATCATGCTAAGATACCAGCCCACACAGTATTCACTCGTCACCTCCTTAACATGCGCGTCTAGCTCGCTATATACATTGTCGACTGGATGAATTGCATTCTGAAGAGGAGCAGCTTCCGATAATCAGCAAATAGAAACATTGAAATATAAATGGCTTTGTTTGACGCAGGGAGGTAATGCAGGAGGTTATCGGGCTGAGTCGTAGATGCATCCAGGGTACTAGTGGAACTTTATCGGAAAGTATACCCTGTCGATTATCGAGGATGCCTAAGCTGCGATATAGGTGAACTTCTGTTCGTGTCTGTAATAGCTGAACACAAAAATATCAAAATATTGTGATACACAAGGTACTCCCGACTCACATCAGTTTGATGAAACGTTGCCCCGTGCAAAAAGCCACGGCAGCATACATCCATTTTTTTTGCTGTCTCAGTTAAAATCCGTTAACCATAGAATGAAATTACCGCGAATGTCTAGCAATAACCATAACTTGCGTCTGGAACGTCTTGCGACATTCCTGCAATGAGATTACCTTTGATGAAAGGTGCATGCGGTGTGTGCCATTGTTCATTACCACGACACCACTTGATGAAAAGATAATTAACTCAAATAATTAACTTAAATGATCTAAAAGTAAATAAAGTCTGGCCGAGTCTTCTCATAATTAAACCGAGTGACGACAGCACAAAATGTCATAGTTATATTGTTGTTGAAAGGGCACATGTACATGACAAATCACACAAATTGGAGACTCTCACATTTTCTTGGCCAGCCCTGGCAAGATTAGAACACACTCATTTCATTGTCTTTCATGCAACACTAACAGTGCAATGGACATGTTGACCTCGAGACCAAAGAACACAGTCGTCCAAATCGTCACTTGCCCGTGAAAAGATGAAGATGTCGGCTCATGGCCTGTGTCGTGTCTCCGTGCCACTGGACAGGGACACACTAACAGCCATGGACGATGTTATGGCCATCACTCTGACGTACCTGGGCATGGCGGGTATTGCTGTATATCATCATATCAACTATTAGTTGTTCTCTGACCGCCTCCGTGGTGTAGTGGTTAGAGCGTCCGCCCGAAGATCGAAAAGTCGCAGGTTCGATCCCCGGCCGCGTCATACCAAAAGTTTTTAAAATATGGTACTTGTTGGTCCCCGTCTGGGGCTCGACATTAATAGGCACAACAAGGACTAGTCGGCTCGGAGTCAGTGTAATGTGTCTGAGTGGGGCACTCATGCTTAACTGTGGCATAGTATCTAAGTGAGCTAGCACTATAAAACCAGCTAAAGTCTGGGCTAGTACAAGCAGCCACGCATACACACGCATGTACGTCGTCATATGAGCGAAATATTCTTAAGTAAGTGAAAACCCATTTCACCTCACCTCACCTCACTCGACAACGGGGTCGACGTGCACGTCGAAACCATCCGAGAGAAAGCACAAAGAGAGATATACATGGACTATATTATCACCACCTGGATCGACCGTCTCCAGGGACAAACTAACCTGGAACCACTTCCACTGCCATAGAACGAACAATAACCTTGGAGGATGGCTCCATAGAATAACCTAGCTGCATGCTATCCTAACATCGGTGACTTTATAACCACGTTAAACAGGGCCCTGTCAAGCAGCGAAATAAAGATGGCGTTTCTTACAGAGACACAGACGTAAACGTGTTAAGAGAAGACGAAACATTGCAGTGGACCAAGGGTCTTAGAAAACCGGATTCTGCCATGGAAAACACAGATTCAGTTGCACTCCAGCTCGGCCTTTGGGAATCTTACTCTGAGTATGAAGTGTGTAAGCCTTTTTAGTTACAGGTGCTAAGTAATTCACTTTTCATGAATAAACCAGCGTTCTGAAAATCAACGTATCTGGTAGATACACCATATTCCCGAATGTGATCATATCATCACTTTATATTATCATGAAATCAACACATTGTAGCTACGCTGAAGTCCAAACACAACATTTTTCTGTCACTTCTACTTGAGGGGTGGATGGGGGTGGGGTTTGTGGCATTTGGGGTGGGGAGGTTACATCTCATACGTCTGTTATACCTTTATTTTACGCACCTTCAGCAGCAGCCTCATAGTCACTAAAAATGCTGATATTAATGCCGGTCTCTGGGGTGGGACTTAATCTGAAAAACTAACGTTATCGGGTTGAAAACCATAACCAAAACCCTTATGAAATACACCACCATGGAATAACCATGTTTTCTTTGTTAAATTTAGCACCTGTCACAAATAGGTGTATACTGTCTTTTGTCCGGCAGTGTAACTGGAGCAGAGACATGTAAAAAACTCTTTTATTGTCGATCAGTCGACTTCATCCTCCATGTGTGATGCAATGTCTCTGTTACAGATCTCCAGGTGTTTGACTCTGTGTATATTGTGATGCTCCACGTGTGATGCAATGTCTCTGTTACAGATCTCCAGGTGTTTGACTCTGTGTATATGGTGATGCATATCGATCGATTTTAGGGACGTTTATAACGGAGGGGGAAATAGCAAACACCTGGGGACTACTTTGGCAGCAATCAACTTTTAAGAAATGCTCATTTAACCAAACATAACATAGCAATGACAGGGGACACACTCGCACTGATACACATGCTAACTCAAACACATACACACATCACTATCACAAACTCGCGCACATCCGCCCACAACACAACAAATTCGCTGTACAGACACACGCAGACACAGACAAACACGAAGAGCGAGACAAACACACACACACACATAAGGACACAGACACACAGGGAAACATTCAACGCATTACGAAATTTTATCAGGTGCAGTCAGTTATGCGGAGAAAGGCTAAATTTTTGGAAAGGTATATCTATCGTTTGAACAAGAGCAAATCCTTGACCCCACCTGTTTATCAGATCTAGCGACAAAAAGATCCATCTTGAGTTACTAACTTGCACATAAGTTGAATCTTTGATCCAGTTTTAAAATAATAGTTTTCACAAATTCCATAATAATGCATTCCCTCGTTAGATCTGGAACGTGTAAGAAAACACATGTCGAAGTCTCAGTCACAGAACATGTCTGATAATTATCATTCTAACGCCGTAAGGTGTTTCAGAATATTTCACATTTCTTGTGAACCCAATAGAGTCCTTTTCAGCCTCGTCCTTTGATTTATGCGTTCTTCATTGACTTGTTGACGGTTTGACAAATCCGTGCTGATGACTCACGTCAGTGCGCTAAAAGCATGTGTTTTACGTGTTTTACAATGGCTGTCGGTTCCCTTGATAACGTCCATGACAGTATTTCATAGTTGACTTTGCTGCATTTAAACCCATTAGTAACGTGTAAGGTCGTAATTGTTTGAAAAGTAATCAACAGGATCGGTGTTGGGGAACCTCTTTTATCACATATGGCAATCCGATATTGGCAGAATCTGTAAATGTTAGGGACCAGTTCAAAAGTTCAAGTTCGACGTCGGTTAAAAAGCTTAAGTTAATTAAGGGTACAGGTGGGGTAGGGATTGATGACCCTGCAAGATTTTTAAACGAATCGAATCAACATGTCTTACGTGAAATTCTCATTGACTGTACGAAAACAAGTAAATCCCTTCCAGCATCCTATTAGTATCACAAGATCGTTGTCGCCTCAAGTGCGAGCTGAGAGGAACATTGAAATCGGGTGCAAGCTCTTAGCAGTGCTGCTAATGTAAAATCAACCGCTGTTGGGCGCTCCATTAAGCACACGGTTTTTGTCGTCGTTGGCATTTTTCATTCCTTTGGTGAATACCCAATTATACTGTTCATGATACATTACAAATACGGAATAGTACAGAAATATGTTTGCAATTCTTCCTGACAGAAGGATTACAAGAATGTTTTATCATACACAAAACCTTTGAAATGGCCCCTTAACATAAGACGGTGGTAACGAACTGCATGCCGTTGTGGGATGCCAGAAATGACACTTTCTTCATGCATACGACGCATATGTGTGTGGTGCTTAACTCCAGGAATCCTAATTGTTTGATCGGAATTCTAGATGTTTGTGAATCTGTAATGAAGCATACGACTTTAAAGATAACAACTTTTCGGTGTAACTTCTTACAGAAAAAGAAAAGCTTCAGCTCGAAAGCAGTGCAACCAGCTACACCGAAACGTCGTTCTATGTAGTAATAGTGCAGGGGCTTATGTAGCAAAAATGCTTTCCGTTGGGAAGTACATGTTAATTTTTGGAACCACTGATAATTGTAATCAGTATTGCATATGGATCCAGAAAAAACATGGTTCCATTTTTTCTGATGATTATAAGTGTCATTCTGGGGTAACTGAACATCGGTACCCATTATCGAGCTGCAACACCAATGTGAGAAAAACATATTTTTATAAACCTATCACAACACAGGCATGTACTATATCAAAATGTACCTTGTGATGTGTGTTTTACAACTACCACGAATCTCAATAATATCTGTATGCATAATACTCAATATGATCATAATTGCGTCTGCCAAAACCGAAGGTTTGTTGCAGTGGGTTTGCATTCAACCCTGTTTGTGTATGTATGTATGTGTTAGAATCTTTACTCAAAAACTACGAGATGGATTTCAATGAAACTGACTGGATCTCCTGGGTATGTCCCCAGGACAAATCAATTAGATGTTGAAGAAGTATACTCTTCAAACAAAATAAAGAAATTCAAAAGCAACCTATTAATCAATTATGTAAATCAACGAAAATAAACGGTACAACATTGAAAGTATGTAGAGCAATATATTGGTATCTCGTGCACATTTCACAAGAATGATAGTCATCATAGTCGTTACTGCTGTCCATGAGGTGACGTTGACGTTACTACCTTGTATGACCACCTCTTACTGCTAGAACTGGACGACACCTCCATAACACAGATTGAATCAATCAGTTGTTGGATGTTTTGTTGTGGAATCTTTCTCCATTCTTCCTGCTGCATGTTTAACCACAGTTACTGTTCAAGCCTCAATGGCAAATTACGACGTTGACGTACACGTTTATCTATCTGATCCCACAGGTAATCAATTGGTTTCAGATCCGGAGATCTGGAGGGAAAGGGGAGGACATTGATGTTGTTATTGGTCATGTAGTCCACTGTAGCACATGCTGTGTGGGGTCTGGTGTTTTCCTGTAGGAACAGCTCCCTGTGGCGGTCGACGATGCGAGGCACGTGAGGACAGAGAGTTTGGTCGATATATCGAGCGGTCTTAAGAATGCCTTGGACGAGCAACAATTCCGATCTGCAGGTGTATGAGATGGTTCCCCACATAATCACACCATTTCCACCATCTGTCCACCTG
Organism: Haliotis rubra; assembly: GCF_003918875.1. Classification (NCBI taxonomy): domain Eukaryota; kingdom Metazoa; phylum Mollusca; class Gastropoda; order Lepetellida; family Haliotidae; genus Haliotis; species Haliotis rubra. The sequence continues at coordinate 993,279 of NW_025764937.1, read as the reverse complement.
CCTGCAGCAGTTGGATGCAAAACGTTTATTGCGTGCTCTGTAGACACGTTGTCTTCCGTCACGTCGCTTGAGGGGATACCGCGATTCATCACTGAACCATATGTGCCTCCAGTTTCCAAGGTTCCATGGCTGCACCGCGTTACACCACCTGACTCGCGGACGTTGATGTAATCATGCCAGAGAGAGGGCAACTTTTGGACGTCTGGCACGGGAACCGTCTCCTACCGCATATCATGTGGTTATCCTTTTACCATGCATCATAAGCTGCCTTTTGATATGTTACATGACTATGTTGTGAAAACTTGTTTTTCCGAAATGGTGTCGCAGGCAATTTTGGTAACTCATATTCAATCAACCCACAATGCCACTTATAGCAAACAGAAAAAAATTGAACCATGTATTTCCTGAATCTACACACAATAGTGATTACAATTAGTATTGGCTCCAAAAATTAACATGAAATTCCAACGGAATTACACAAGCACCTGCACTATAAATAAGAAGTTGCTGTCCATAATGTCGTATAACCGGGAATCCTGGTCCTAATGAATTATGGCGTTTTGGCCAGGGTGTCAAGTATGGGTTATTTCTTAGAATGCAGAAAAATGATATAATGTGGTTTCTACTTTTTCTCTGCCTGATGGAAATACCGACACACTCATTGCTGTTTTCAGTTTTGTACAAAACGTCACATATACTAACTAGTGTTTGAGTTATAATGCACATTACAGAGATCATTTCACGGTAGTCTAAATCACCGTTGGAGTGGGTCAAAGATGGCATGTAAATCCGTTCTGTGGCTTGACCAGGTTTTATCAGCTGAGGTAATTTGGACGGCTTACGTCGATGGTAACCTGAGGCGTCTAATTACGTTACCTTCTACTTTCAGTTTGCTTCATTCCTTTGGCTAATAAAGTGACGATGCTGTTCACTCGAGTGATCTGCTATGTCATTGATGCTGTCAGAATCAGCTAATTTAGGGTCATGTCTTTTTGACGGTCTCGTCACGATATGGCTGAAATATTGCCGATGTGACGTTAAATAATAACTTACTCACTCACTTTTTGACGGATGACCTTTTTTCGTTTGTTCATGGTGATACATAAACTCAGGGTTAATGGTTGTAATTCTGAAGCTGTATTCAGTCTACCGTGTAGTGTCTTTTCAAAAGGATGGGTTCGGGAATGAATTAGATGTGTATGCGTGATGAAGTGTTCTCGGTGTTAGAGAATATGGTGTTAGTGTCGGTAGAGAGTTTAATGTGTATGCCTAGGATGATGTTAAAGTATGGTCATTAGTTACTTAGGTCATATGATGGTAATGCCTGTTGGCTTTCATACTGAAGGAGAATGTGTAAGGGCATCTGGAGCAAATTTGTTTTGCGCAATTTAAATCACCACTCATAACTCGTAGATTATTATACATAATGTCAATTATACCCCTGGAAAGGTAGAGTATATCATTACATGTTGTCACTCACTCCCTCACTCACTCATTACGTGTTGATTCCTAGGTTGACCCTAAAACGGAATCATTGGGTGTGAAACGAACAGACAACAACAAAAATAGCATGCAATTAATAATTTATTCCAACATTAACTTTGTTTACAAATGAATACTAACCGCGCAAAGGTATCAACGTCAGTACAAAATAGAGTGGAAGAACAAATTCAAAGAAAATAGTGAGTGAGTGAGCACGGTTTTACACCGCTCTTAGCAATATTCCAGCCATATCACGGCGGGGGACACCAAAAAATAGGCTTCACACCAATGTAGGGAATCGAACCCGGATCGAACGCTTTAACCGAAAGGCTACCCCACCGCCCCACCGGTAATATTGTACAAGTTAATATTTACAAGAGCAGTTATTTTACCATAAATAAAGTGATGGTAATATTCACCTTTCAGCAACGGTAATCCGTCTTCCCAAAATAGGGTATAATGATCATCACACACAATGCCGGTCTCCATGGAATGTGAGATGAGATGCAAGAGTTCACTCCCATAGCATACTTGCGAAAAAGATGCGAGACGACTTTCCAAATCCCTTGGCCAGAATAACCCATAGCTGGTAGTAATCTGTAGTGCCTTCCAGACTTCAGACTAGATGTAGCACAAGTCTAAATATAGCACAACACTGTCCGTCACTGAATATGACATGTAAACATTAATTGAGCTTCCTTGAAAGTGTCAAAATCAGGAGTGACACCCCAACCACGTGCCTAGCGCTACTGCATGTAAACTATTGCATCTGATTTTACAGAAGTAAAATTCCAACATAGACATATTTGTCGTCATCACTTATCTACGTCCCAAACACGTTACCATGATCTTTATTACTTTTTATCCACTATTTGCTGGATGAGTAAGTATGTTATAGATTTTTTGTCTTGCCACCATTACATTACTTAAGCAAAACCCCAGAGGCCAACGTGAATCCATGCACGTATACCTGAACAGGAAGTATTTAGGAATCGTTTCATCGATTCAATCAGATAAGATTACCAACTGGAAACTGTAACCTAAACTTCGTGTAATTATCCAGACAGTAACTGTCGTACAAGAGGGAAATGTGTTTGTAAAAGGACATACGTAAAGTGATATTAGAATTATAATATTTCTAATTAGATATAAGAATATATAAGTGACAGACTGTTTAACTGTACGATGGGAAAGAGTGTGGTTCTTTCTGCATCACTACGTTCAGAATGTCAGGATGGAATTGACCTAGGAGTAGCTTGGTGGTTAAAGTGTTTTCCTCACGTTCGATTCCCCACATGGATGCAATGTGTGAAACCCATTTCTGGTGTCTCCTGCCGAGATATTGCTGGTATATTTCTAAAAGTAGGTTAAAAAATATACTCACTTCAGCTGACACATGGGTAATGCATGAAACAACCAGTATTGTTCCCAGTTAAACTGACCCTATTTCCCGTCCTAAGTGGATATATGACAATAAGGGCTTACTGTGCCATAAGTCACATCATAGTGCTCTGATGAATCATCTTTTGGGATTGATTTTGACAGCTCCGTGTTGACGTACTAAGCACAAAACAATTAATCAGTACTTAAAGAACTCATGATGGACGTGAGTGTGTAGATGAGGAAATATACCGTTCAAAGTTTCCAGTGGATGTAGCAGAATAACGATGCTGAAGCTATGGTCAGAATCATTGCCCACATAACCATCTTCATCAACAAACTCATAAAACATTGGACACATGATGTCACGATGACTGCGGATGTTACGTGTCGTTGGTTGAGTAAGTCCTATTTATTACGTGGATGCGAGGGATACGAATTATCTCAAATGGAAGTAATGCTTAAAGCTGATTGTTTTCGCTTGAATCGACTAAATGGTAAATACATCTAAAACTCGAATACACACATGACCATGCAAGTGTGAAACACCATGAATATCTTTTGAGCGTGTAATGTTTCAATTCACCGTAGTCTTTGTTGTCTGGTTTGGAATAGTCGGTGCTGGTACTTCCGAGTGTAGACAAAAAGGTTTGCAAGCAGGTAAAAGGTTAAACAATGTTGATTCGCCGCTTTTCCAGCGCAGCGCATCGCATCTACGTCTATAAAGAGGAACAAGCCTCCTGTCTGCGATAATAAATTCAGTGCTTCAGGCGAATGTCCCCGCCGTGGGAGTGCACAGGATTTTAAGATGCAACAGAATGCTCTGAACAACCACAAACGACGTGAGACATCACAGTATATCAAGCGACTTAAAAGTGAGTTATTTATATGCTTATCTTTGAATGTAAAATAGAGAAAGAGCGCGTTTGGTAAGTACTGTACTTCATATTTTTATAGTGGTGACTTATAATCATTATATCATTAGTGTTGACACGGGAACACGGATGACTACAGTGAAGAGCCACCTCCTCGTGGTGGGTGCTGGGTAACGCTAAGCGCTCTTCAAACCCCCGTATGGACCGGGGTGTATATTTGGTCCACAGCACCCCATTGCTGGCCTTAGGGCAAATTGGGCAACCTGTTTGCCGTGGGTTGCGCCCCTGTGTCGGTGGAGGACGGTAGCCTGGTGGTTGAGGGCAGTGAAGCCTGGAACCGTGTTCCTATTGCCCAACACACCACTTCGGCCCTTATTTCACCTAGACGGGTCGTAGAATCGGCCCGATTCTATCAATCGGCTGGTCACGCCATGCCCTGTGCATAGAAAGTATTTTTGCACATTTGAATTATTGGGTATTGGTCATTTTGACGTTTAGTATACAAATTTTTTGATATATTTACTTGCCTAGAGTCCTATGCCAGAAGGCGGTGGCTCATAGGCCAATGGTTATATAGACCTCTGAATTCCGTGTTCTTTAGAAAAGTGTCATGGGCCGGACCAGCCTGGCACTTATTCTTTAACATACCATGGCTTTTCAAGTCTGTATTTTCTGGAGTATAACATCCCTGTAACCCTGGTATTGCAGTCTGGTTTCCACTGCGATATCGTCCTTGTTGATACTCCATGGCGGGTGGGGGGCAGGGTTGTTGAATTATACTATTACACCATGGCCAAAAACGCTCAATCTCGTTCATCGAAAACGAGTAAACGTCGTCATATGTCTTCTTCATCTGATGAAGAGATAGCTACTTTCATTAAAGATTCCTGGCCAAGGTTCTTGGTCATTGAAAGTTCTGATGGAAATCCTTTAAAGATCAATCGTTTTGCCGTCTCCAAGGGTATCCAAGGCATCTGCGGAGAGGTTAAAAACGTCATTCGTCTACGAAATGAATTAATTGAATGTTTACGTAGGCAACAGTCTGTCAATCTGCTGGTACTAAAGCAGTTTGTAAACTACCAGGTTGTTGTTTCTTTCCATAAAACTCTCAACACATGTAGAGGTATTATTAGAGACAGGGCCCGCTGTCTTTCCGATATGATATAGAGCCTTCTCCTTTAACACCTTCTGTGGCGGTTCAAAATCTGTTCGAACCGCTTGACATGGAGATCACTCCTTCACAAACAGGGCTGTAGGAGTGGCGCTGCCTCGCGCTCACGATCCTCAGTGGAAGCTCCCTAAGCAGTTTTATGAAAATAATACAATGGAATTGCAGAGGCCTCAGGAACAATTTTAAAGACCTACAATTATTGTCACAAGATTTTACACCATCAGCTTTTAGTCTACAAGAGACATACCTGAAAAGTACAGATCGATTTGAATTGTGTCGGTACAATTCATTTCATTCATTCTCACCCCCAGGTGATAAAGCCACTGGCGGTGCTTCTATTCTCGTGAGGTAGAATGTTATTTATAGCCCAGTTCCTCTTAAAAGCTGTTGCTGTCCGTCTTTCTCTACAGATAACCTTTACGCTTTGCTCTTTGTATATTTCTCCTTCTTCAGTTCTTCAGCAGTCCGATCTTCAGGATCTGTTTGATCAGCTTCCCAAACCCTGTATTATCATGGGTGATCTGAACGGTCATAACCCTTTATGGTGAAGTACCAATATTAACAATAAAGGGAAAATCCTCGAAGACTTTATTTCTAGTAATAATCTATGCATATTTATGATGGATCAGCCACTTATTTACATCCTGTAACGGGAACGTATTCTGATCTTGATTTGTCACTCTCAGATCCAAATATCTATAACGGGTTTGAATGGTCGGTCCATGGTGACCTATGTGGTAGTGATCTGTTTGATTGGCATTTTAGAAGTTGATGGATAATAGAAAAGTATAATACCGACCCCACAGCAGAAATCCAGCACCTTCGCCATGTCTTCACCCAGTTCAACCATTACCCACCCAAGCTAGTTGACAAAACCATCAGCACTACCCTCCATCCAGCAAGACAACCAGACACAACCAAAGTCGAACCAGTACCCTTCCGTATCTCTCCCCCCCTCATAGGAAAGACCTCCCACCACATCAGCCGTCTCCTCAAACGACAAGCCGGCATCGAAACCCACTTCACCAACTCCATCCCACTCAAAACTCTACTCCAAGCCAATGGCAGGAACACCTCCAAACAACAAAAACGCAACGGAGTTGTCTAGAAGATCAGCTGTGACTGTGGTGAGACCTATGTTGGTGAAACCTCCCGCCCCATAAACCTCACAATTAGGGAACACCTAGCATCAACCAAGAAATCAGACCGTAAATCAGCTATCTCTGAACACATAATCAACTGTCCTAATTACAACTTTGAATGGGACAATGTGGAAATATTATCAAAAAACCTCAAGGACCTCACCAAAAGAAAACTGGCCGAAGCAGTTCAAATCCGCCGACACAAGCCCTCAATCAACAGAGACCAAGGATACCTCATTCGATCCGCCTACAATGAAGTGATAAAATCAACAGAACAGAGCACTCCAGCCACCATTGCCAATTAATCCCATCTGCCATGTATACTTTGTTCCGCTACCTTGGCTTCCTCCCATTATATCTATGCTAGCTAGTTTTAACTCAATCTGTGATAATCTAGTGGTTTTACTGTCCTTCGTTGACAGGGTTGTATATATTATATGTATGTATTATGAATTTAGAACTAGTTTTAGTCACGATATGGCTGAAATATTGCCGATGTGACTATAAATCTTAACTCACTCACTCATTCCTCCCATTATATGTATTATTACCCCCTCTGCTATGTACACCTTGTTCCACCTCCTCAAGATTGGCTTCCTCCCATTGTTATTGTATCATTACCTACCCCATCTGCTATGTACACCTTGTTCCACCTCCTCAATATTGGCTTCCTCCCATTGTTATTGTATCATTACCTACCCCATCTGCTATGTACACCTTGTTCCGCCTCCTCAATATTGGCTTCCTCCCTTTGTTATTGTATCATTACCTACCCCATCTGCTATGTACACCTTGTTCCACCTCCTCAATATTGGCTTCCTCCCATTGTTATTGTATCATTACCTACCCCATCTGCTATGTACACCTTGTTCCGCCTCCTCAACATTGGCTTCCTCCCATTGTTATTGTATCATTACCTACCCCATCTGCTATGTACACCTTGTTCCGCCTCCTCAATATTGGCTTCCTCCCATTGTTATTGTATCATTACCTACCCCATCTGCTATGTACACCTTGTTCCACCTCCTCAATATTGGCTTCCTCCCATTGTTATTGTATCATTACCTACCCCATCTGCTATGTACACCTTGTTCCGCCTCCTCAATATTGGCTTCCTCCCATTGTTATTGTATCATTACCTACCCCATCTGCTATGTACACCTTGTTCCGCCTCCTCAATATTGGCTTCCTCCCATTGTTATTGTATCATTACCTACCCCATCTGCTATGTACACCTTGTTCCGCCTCCTCAATATTGGCTTCCTCCATTGTTATTGTATCATTACCTACCCCATCTGCTATGTACACCTTGTTCCGCCTCCTCAATATTGGCTTCCTCCCATTGTTATTGTATCATTACCTACCCCATCTGCTATCTGCTTGTCCACCTTGTGGCTTCCTCCTCATTGTTGTTGTGTCATTACCTCCCATCTGTTATTGTTCGCCTCCTCATTACCCACCCCATTGTATCATTATGTACACCTTGTTCTTGCCTCCTCCATGTGCTTCCTCCCATTGTTATTGTATCATTACCTACCCCATCTGCTATGTACACCTTGTTCCGCCTCCTCAACATTGTTGCTTCCTCCCATTGTTATTGTATCATTACCTACCCCCTCTGCTATGTATACCTTGTTCCGCCTCCTGTTGGCCCTCAACATTGTTCATTGCATCTGTGTACACCCCATTGTTATTGTCCTCCCATTACTCATTACCCCATCTGCTATGTACACCTTGTTCCGCCTCCTCTATATTGGCTTCCTCCCATTGTTGTTGTTGTATTATTCCTCTGCCATGTAAACCTTGTTTGTGCTCCATCAACACTGGCTTCCTCCTGTTATTCCACCTCCTCAACATTGGCTTCCTTCCCATTGTTATTGTATCATTACCTACCCTCTGCTCTATGTACACCTTGTTCCCTGCTATGTACTCCTTGTTATTGGCTTCCTCCATTGTTATTGTATCATTACCTACCCCCTCTGCTATGTACACCTTGTTCCACCTCCTCTATATTGGCTTCCTCCCATTGTTATTGTATCATTACCTACCCCCTCTGCTATGTATACCTTGTTCTGCCTCCTCTATATTGGCTTCCTCCCATTGTTATTGTATCATTACCTACCCCCTCTGCTATGTGTTACCTTGTGTTCTGCCTCCTCTATATTGGCTTCCTCCCATTGTTATTGTATCATTACCTACCCCCTCTGCTATGTACACCTTGTTCCACCTCCTCTATATTGGCTTCCTCCCATTGTTATTGTATCATTACCTACCCCCTCTGCTATGTACACCTTGTTCCGCCTCCTCTATATTGGCTTCCTCCCATTGTTATTGTATCATTACCTACCCCCTCTGCTATGTATACCTTGTTCTGCCTCCTCTATATTGGCTTCCTCCCATTGTTATTGTATCATTACCTACCCCCTCTGCTATGTATACCTTGTTCTGCCTCCTCTATATTGGCTTCCTCCCATTGTTATTGTATCATTACCTACCCCCTCTGCTATGTACACCTTGTTCCGCCTCCTCTATATTGGCTTCCTCCCATTGTTATTGTATCATTGCCTACCCCCTCTGCTATGTATACCTTGTTCTGCCTTCTCAACATTGGCTTCCTCCCATTGTTGTTAATCCCTTTGATGTATTCCCTCATGTTGTCTTACTTAATCCCTGTTACATATATATAAGTCGGTTCTGTGCTGTATTACTTTACATTCATTGATTTAGCTTCCTTGGAGCTGGACGCATACAACGCTGCTGCATCCACGGACAAAATCAATCTACCGGCCCTGGCGTCGCCATATTTCCTTCACTCATCACCTCAAACTCCGATCAAAGACTTTCTCTCAAGTCCCGACCAGTGCGCCTAGCCACCGGCACTCCGGGCTCTAGCCCCACCCAATTGGCAAGTATCACTTGCTTTTCTTGTAAATACCCACCATCAAAACCAGTATAAATTGTAAATAACAACCAACCATCACTCAAATTCTATTGTAAATATTTCATCCTCACCATTTCTTCATTGAATGTATATATTGTTCATTTTGTATTTATTGTATGTTCCACTCCCCACCCACCCCACCCCACCCCATTGCGTCCCCACATCCAAATCCTTTCTCTCTCTCTTTCCCCCTCCAAAAACAAACAAAAACAAACAACAAAAAACAAAAACAAAACATGTCGTCCCCACTACCATCATCGTCACTCTTCTCTACCCCCAACAAAGACTTCCCGGAAGTCACCTCCCTCACAGTATACACCCAATACCTATAAACTTTGGCATCGATATTGAACAACTTTTATCATCCTAACCACCAGAAACAATCAAATCCCCACCTCCACCTACTACTTCAAACTCAAATACTCAACCCAACAAAAAACGCCCCCACGTATCCCCCGAAGAATCACAACTCTCAAACAAAAAAACATGCGCCAAGGACACACCACCCCAACCACCAACCACCTGCTCCTAGCATTCGCGACAAACACAAGAACTCCACTTAACCAAACCTATTCCACCAACAAATTTGCTCTCTGCCTCAAAAAACAAAATATAACCTACAAATACATCAATTGCTGCGGCAGAGAGATCAAGGTTACTTTTCACGACCAAACATCACTCAAAAACACACTCAAACATACACTCATAGACGGGAACACAATCAAATGGGAATTTCCTCGGTAGCAGTCACAAACACAAGGTGTCAGAGAAACTAAAACGGACATACAAGAATACATCCACATTGCTAACACCACTCCCACTCAACCCAAAATCATAGATCACAAAACCATCAATACTAAGCAGCCAACCGCAAACAAACAAAACTTTCCTTACATTTCAGTCTACCACCTCACCCAACTACATTACATTTGGAGCCTTGAATTACAAAGTCCATCCCATTCGCAAAAAAAAAAAAACCAAAGTAAAAACTGCTTCCAATACAATCACACAACAGATAACTGCAAAAACACTATGCCCCAAGTGTAGGTCGGACATGCATGACATTACAGAATGCACTCACGCTACATATTACATACACTGCGAATTACATGGACACTCTGCAAACCAAAACACATGCCCCATAAAACAGACACAAATACTCAAACTCAACAAGCACCTCAAACAAACCGACCTACCCAAACCTGCATACAATCCCATCAGCAACTACTCTCTCCTCTTTCTCTCATCCTCCACCCTCATCAACACTTCCTCCTGTACCAACACCTCCAGCCCCACCTATCATCCCCCACCACGCCTCGCCAAATCCCACAAACCTCGCCCCCCCCAACCCTACTCTCAACCTCCCCAACCATCCCTCCCCCAAACACCCCAATCCACCCCCATCTCGGCCTAAACCAAACAATCCCAAGTCCCAACCCCATCCCAATCCCCAAAACCCACTACTACCAGCCCCACAGGCATCCCTTCAACCAAAACACGAATTAATCAAACTGCACTCAATTACTGGGCTATATTCGAATCAGATGAACCCTGCATATAACTGTGTCTTTAATCCCCTCTATGAGGATCTGTACAACAAAAAGTCTTCTCTTGTTCCACCTCTAGGGATAAGGATAAAACCTTTCCTTTCTGCTGCTGGCATTGAGCTAGAAAATATTTCTCCTTCCCGTCTTCTTTCTTCTCCTCCTTGGCAATTGGTTAGGCCAACAGTCGACCTAACATTAACTACATTTAAAAAATCAGAAACTAATGAATTACAATATAAACAAGAATTTAATCAATTAAGAAATAAATATAATACATATAAATCCCTATTTACAGATGGATCCAAGGATGGTGGCGCAGTGGCTTGTGCTACTCTCGTTGGGTCCAGAACAATATCTTCTCGATTACCGGACAACAGCTCTATTTTTACAGCAGAAGCAAATGCAATACTAACAGCTCTTAAATATATTAATAGACACCCAAACTGTAAACAATATATCATATTTTCAGATTCTCTTTCTTGCCTTCAGGCTATTAAAAATCTTTCTACCAAACATCCACTTTTAATTGAAATAATTGAATTGTATAATGATCTTGCAACTGGCCAATACGACATCGTCTTTTGTTGGTTACCAAGCCACGTTGGCATTTCTGGGAACACAATGGCTGATCTTGCTGCCAAGGCAGCACTCAACAAATCTGTGACACCACTTCTTATTCAATACTCTGATTATAAAGCTAGCATTGGAACTTACATCCGTGATCTGATGCAAAAGAAGTGGGACACCCCAGTAGGTATTAACAAATTACATAAAATAAAGCCAACTATTGGTTACACCTACTTGTGTTGTCAGTCCAGATTTGAAGAGGCCATCATGCGACAATGTCGCATTGGTCATACAAGGTATACTCACAAATACTTGTTAAAAGGTGAAGATCCTCCGTTTTGTATCCCTTGTGATGAGAGAGTTACAGTCAGACATCTCCTGCTTGACTGTGTTGAATTCTCCATCATACGGGATAAGTATTTCAATGTGACAACAGTTAAGGATCATTTTAACACTGTTAATTTTCATTTAATTATTGGCTTTTTAAAAGAAATTGATGTAATAGATGAATTTTGAATAATATGTTCTGTAGATAGATGTATTTTAATGATTGGTAGTTTAGATTAGTAACTTGTATTGTTAGTGGCTGTACTCTCAAAGGGGGTTAAAATACTGTAAAATGATTGTCCCCCTGAGAGGGTACGTAAGTCCCAAAACATTTCAAGTAAATTTAAGCCTACCAGGTTTTTAATCGTAGTATTTTTGTCATTTTAATGTATGGCTAAATCTCAGTATAAACGCCAATGGCTGAAGGGATGGTGTAAATCCAGCTAGGGTCCATGCAGGTAGCAAAGGTACTGTAAGTCCCCATGGTCCCTAGTTTGGTGATAGGGCGGTGGGGTAGCCTAGTGGTTAAAGCGTTGGCTCTTCACGCCGAAGACCCGGGTTCGATTCCCCACATGGGCACAATGTGTTAAGCCCATTTCTGGTGTCCCCCGCCGTGATATTTCTGGAATATTGCTAAAAGCGGCGTAAAACTAAACTCAGTCAGTCAGTCAGTAGTTTGGTGATATATCTTCAGTTCTTGGCGATCTATAGCCTGTTTTTATATTGTATTGTTCAAATAGTGCCATTAGTTTTAACTTCCCACACTAGTTTTAGTTGTAATTGTGATATTCTAGTTGTTTTACTGTCCTTTGAAGACAGGTTTTTCTAATATACACATATTACATTTCAATGACAAATACGTTCTCATCACGATATGGCTGAATATTGCCGATGTGACATTAAATATTAACTCTCTCACTCACTCATCCATATATAATGTATCATCATGCTGAAATATGATGAAATTAGTGAAGTGTGTACGGCCTTGTACCATGTGCAACTTGAAGTGACCAGTGACACTTTGTATCACCATCCACCCGTGTTACATGTTCGCCCATCATAACGAAGGCCGGGGTTTGATTCCTCAAAATGACAGAATGTACGAAACCCACTTCCGGTGTCCTTCGCTATGATATTACAAGAATATTTTTGTTCGAGGTATGCGAATTTCGACACAAACGAAACGTTATGACAATATAAGGGACACACAGGGAAGTTGTCACTTCGAGACAGCCATTAATTCGTCACAAGGGTGTTTGACTGTACCAAGTGCGTCTATGTTGCCTATACCGTTTCAGTAGTAATAGATGGGTCATAACGCACCCCAACCGGCTCCGTGTCGGATCCGAGATAATGTATGAACTAAATGCATGAATATGTTATTGTAGGCAGGACGTCATAGGCATTTATGTTGTCTATGCCGTCTCAGAGAATGCTGCTGATAGATTGCCATGTATTGTGTGTATTCCTGATTTGATAGGAGAGCGGAAGGTCGCGGGTTCGATCCCCGACCGCGTCATACCAAAAGACGTTAAAATATGGTACTTGTTGGTCCCTGCCTGGCGCTCGGCATTAATGGGTACAAGAAGGACTGGTCGGGTCGGAGTCAGTATAATGTGTCTGAGTGGGGTATTCATGCTTCACTGCGGCATGGTATCTCAGTGGGCTAGCACTATAAAACCAGCTTAAGCCTGGGCTCGTACAAGCAGCCGCACATACACATACACACGCATGCACATCGTCATATGAGCGAAATATTCTCAAGCACGACGTAAAACCTAATTTCACCTCACCTCACCTGATTTGATAAATCTTACATTTTACACAAATTACATGTTGTTGCACTAAATCTTCCTTGTGGGTACGGACACCTTCTCCTTGGCTAAAGCACATATCTGTTCCGCCAGAGCAAAAAGCTGTTTTACCACATTCTTTACCTATCTGGTGGCTCTACTTGTTATGAGGAGTATACACTTTCCTGAAAAAGATATATATACTAAAAGCCGCACGTGTATGGTGAGACACTGTCCTTAATATGTTTTGACTTGGTGACCGTGACCTTGTAAACAATCGCAAGACACAATTCCATGTGTTGTGGGAGAGCAGGGCTGTCTTGTCGTATTCCACTGGTGACCATATCCTTCTACTGATGTCACTGCACTCAATGCGAGCAGATTCCAGTTAGTAAATTTTCACTTTCACTTTTTTCAGTGCAATGCCGTACAATGAACATGACTATCTTCTGCGAACATTCTTCTTCTTCCTCTATTTATGCCCGCCTAACTTTGTCAATAGTGTTGATGTAAATCGTGCTGGGGGGTCCATGTTGATTGCAGAGGTACTGTTCGTCCCCATGGTGAGTAATTGCAATGACCCTTTTATGAGCTAATTATAGTTCTATATATATACACAATTCATGATATATTCTTTGCATACTGTCTAGGGTCACAAAATCCGTTTGGTAGATCAAGAAGAGCGAACTGTTTTGATTGTACAGTCTGGACAGGTGGAGGTGTTAATCTGAAATATTTCCCTTACAGTTAGCTTGCGCACAATAAATATGTGTTTGAATTACCATTTGTTGAAGACGTTTAAAAAACACTCCACCCGACTTGATCCTTGTTGTTTCCATGCTTGCATACAAAATATCGGGGGAACAGGCATACATTTAAATAGAAATGTCCCCAATGCCCATGTTTGAGCATATATGTAATATATTCACATGTGTAACTAACTGCAGAGATATGCAACTGTTTCGGTTTGGTCCCTTTAATGAATGAAAACTGTTTATCTACATTACGATACATAACTACGTGTGCATTAGATTGACTATTTTTTAAGTTAAGTCACCAAGTTTTAGAAACGATTACGGTTTTGGTTGGGAAACATCTAGCTGCTTTGCTGGATCTATTTCACTGATTATAAAAGTCAACGCTGGAGGAAAACCTCTCTCGATCATCCACTGTAACAATCTAAAAGACACAACTAAGCGGTAAAAGTAAAACGTATTGTAAAAGATAAAAGTATGAACATATTCTCCCCCATTAGTAGCACCTGGCACAGTTTAATATCTGCATAACATAGCCAGAACTGTGTGAATACATTATTTTAATAGTCCGCTTGTGATGTGCTGAAAAAGTGTCAGTAATTTACTCCCTGTAATCATTAGCTGTTTTGGAGAATGGGATGCGACTGGGTACATTATTGTAACGTTTGGTTTTCTGTTGTTTCAATTGTGTAATTAGGAAGCAGCACAGAGATCAAAGTATACCTTTGCGCAAGTATCTTCACACGTACAGGGAAAGGGACGCAAGGGTCTACTCACAATTCGATTTATATACCTGCCTTAATAATGCGTTCCAGACATGAATTCCATTTCCTCGATGTGACTTGAGGGACCGCTTGAATCTGATTGGTGAATATGAGGTTTCAAAGAAAAACGTTTAAAAGAGCTCATTTGACGACTGCATCAAAACTTAAGCTGTGTTCGAAGAAAGTTGCTTTTCTCGCAATCGTTGGCAGTGGTTACGAGAATGTGTGGCAAAACATTAACGGCTTGTAACATGATTGATTTGAATAGGAGAGCACACTTCAAATCAAATCAGAGAACTTTTTTTAAACAACTTGTACTCGATAACTATTACCAAATTAATGTCAGCGGATTCCTGATGAGCTGTTATCAAACGATTTAATAGAAAACCCGGGTTCAAAATGGATTCTAATTGTTTAAAAAAATCTTCAAATCCTCAAATCTTCAAATCCGTGCCTGTGGTAAGAGTCGATAAAGATCAGTGGGTTAGGGCTATGCGTGTCATTGAATCCAAATTGGGAACATCGATACTCATGTTGTCAATGACCGCCGTCATATAAGGCAACATCACTGGGTGCGAAGTTAAACAGTGACGACCTCAATTCCAGTGCCCGTTGATCTTGCCGTGTAGTTAAAATGTAATTAGCGAGCGTGAAACAACAGCCGTCAGGCGAGGACCTGTTTAATTTTGAATTGTGAGTTTCGTGATTGAGATGATACTGAGGGGGATACCAATTAGAGGCAGCCTGATTTTCGTCTGGTAGGGTCTGTGATGGTCGTGTCTAATGAATGGTGTTTTTTGTTCATGCGAAATGTGGCATGCCAGCCGTGTCTGACTGATCTACAAGCGGGTTGATCCAAGTGTTTCCATGGTAGCCTGGAAATACAAATACAGGTCTCCACTGGATCTTCCTGTTTGTTTGTTTGTTGCTTAACGCTGCCCTCAGCAATATTCCAGCTATATGATGGAGGTCTCTAATTAATCGAACAACTCAATCCAGTGATCAGCATCATGAATTGGGATACGATGACATGTGTCATCCAAGTCAGCAAGCCTGACACCCGTTCGCCTGTTACCACAACATGGGTTGCTGAAGACTAACTCTAACCCGGATCTTCACGTAATCTTCCAAGCTTTCTTGCCATCAATATGCGTTTCATCTTCCACGCTGTAAATGAGGAGCTTTGATAGCATCGGTTATAAACAGCCCGGTTATAAATGTAGCTCAAAATGCATTGAATGTACCTGAGTTTCAAATTGAGATATTGATACGGCACATGCGAGTAGTCGGATAAAGTCTTATCATTACGTTATATATATAATACTTGACACATGACTGACGTAGACAATTGCACGGCTGTTTCAAAATAATTGTATACGGCATGACGTAAACACAACTGTGCTTTTGCAGTTATAGTCGAATAAAATATTTAATCTAATTCAAGAGTGTGTGAATGAGATTCACATATTGTACCCATGGGGGGGAGTCGAACCCGGGTCTTAGGCGTGACGATCGAACGCTTTCATCAACAGGTTACCCCGCCGCCCCTCTCACTGAAGAACGTCACGGTACAACTATATAAGCTTCAAGAGTATTGTCACGCCGAAGACCGGGTTCGTACAATCTGTGAAGCCCATTGTGGGTGTCTCCCTCCGTGGTATTGCTGGAATATGGCTAAAAGCGGCTTAAAACATCACCCACTCACTCACTCAAATGATTATTTTACAAAGTGGATAAGAGATCCAAGCCATGTGCAAGTTGGTTTATCTATTTGAAGCAACATGTAATAAACAGCGAGGTCAACGACTGACTTTTGTTCAAACGATAGAAATAAACTTCCTGGAAATCTGCCATTTCCAGTATAAATGAATAAATGTGACAACAGTCTAAATGTTTCTTTTGCGTGTACGTGTGTGTGTGTGATTACGTGCGTGCGTGCGCGGTATAAAATGCAAGTTCAATTATCGTAATTACCATGTTTAGCCCACCCACACCAAATACTTCTAGGAGACTAGTCATTGTTAAATTTCGGTATTGCCGAGAGCAGGATGGACATCAACACGTTCCATCTCTTGAACTGTTTGGTAATAGGCGGCCTGGAATCGAACCTCTGACCCTGACAATCCACGCTCTGTGCAGAAACCGCGGTATCTACTCGACCTACTGAGGCGATCTATGAATACAATATCGATTCAAATAACCCTTGCCAATACAGTGAGTAAGGTGGGTTTGACTCCACTTTGACCACTGTATGAGACTAGAAAGAAAACTCGAAAAGATACAAGGTGCTTTGGCCAATTCTGTTAAAAAACACGTAGTGTCATACAACATACAGCTTTCAATTAGATGTTTCATGTGAACATTTAGAATTGTCGGTGTTTTTGGTCTTCATTGCTCTGTAAAGCTACTACGTACATATACGTGCCAGTGTTATATGTTCCTATGTTCGAATCCAACATCTTTGGTTTGTCAGCACCGTATGGGACTCACCTGTTGAATGGTTATAATGATCACTATCTCGCGTTTATTTACTTTTCAGCGCAACAGGCTTTCAGAATGAACTAATTCGTTTCCACTGATAAAATATTACCACTGCAGTACCGAACCTACGTCGTAGCGAGTTCAATAAATAATTTTAAACATTGTTTTACCTGTAACGAATATATTTAGTTTAATATACGAATACAATACGTTTTTAGTATTTTAGAATATAATTGTTAAACAAACTCTTATATAAACTATAACATAAATAATATAAAAATGGCCGTTCAGTCATTTTCTCCAAAGGCTGTCTGGGTTAAAAACATTGTAAATAAAGATATGATGGCAGATTGAAGAGTTATAAGACAATCTCTCGGGACACTCGGAATTTACAATGTACAGCCAATTTGCGGTGTGAAACTGGCAAGGGATTGCCTTAAGTAATTAATCAAAGACACATAAAACGATTCATATCTACAAGCACAAGCAGATGACGTTTTAGGTGATCATTCCGGACGTCTGTGACCAGACAGAGATATCTAACAAAGTTTCAAAGTTTGAGGAGGTTTGGCCTGATGATAATGAGGGATGTTGGATGATTCTGGAAGACCGAAGGGACACAAAGGCAATGCATAAAATAAAATATATAATGCTATGATACCCTTGGTTGATAAACTAGATGTTACAGATCTATACAGAATACCATAAAGAAAGGTAATGGGAAGGAAAATGAGAACTCACTTCGAGCAATGATTCGCAGCCATGACATTTTTTTTTCGGAATTATGGTTACACTGAAATCATCAACGCAGTCTCAAAGAGGGAAAGCCTACTTTAACATGCTCAAAAAGCTGTTCGGACGAAAGTCTCGAATCTTCCTTGATTTACTGAATACATTATTCTCGATACATTATCATACTTTTGGACACGACTAATTGCGTAGATCGATGGTCATGATGTTGATCACTGGATGCACTGGTCCGGACTCCATTATTTGGTTACAGACCGCCGCCATATAGCTGCACTACTGCTGAGTGCGGTGTTAAACAACAAAAATAAAATAGGAATGATATCACACAGGAACGTGAAATTTGGAGATATCTATTTGTAAGAAAGTTCATCGAACGATGAATATTTGGAGTACAACAATATTTGGCTGTGGATCACCATTCCGAGACTGCAATCTCCTACCACTTAAAAGAAGTCAAAATGTTGAAAAACTTGCTAACATTTCAAACTTCAGACTAATCATAGTCCCGGCAAACATCTTGAAAAGGCCAAGGTCAACGTTAAGATTCCTCTCTAACAGATTGTCTAGACACAAGAACGTTTAACGAAACACATACAATTCCTGCATACTTGAACCACACTTTGACATGACGTAATTTCAATGACCTAGACCCAAGACCGGCCACTGCGGTCACTACTTCCTTGCCAAAGCCTGTGATAGCAGCCAACAAACACTCACTTGTAATCATGTCATCAACTTCAGTGTCTGTCTCCTTCCTCTGGTCCAATACTCGAAGCGTCTTCAGCAATACTATCAGCTGCCGAAGACACACTAATGCCAGCAACCAAGATGCTGCATGTGATGTCAAAGAACTCTTCCTTGAAACACGGAGGTAATAATTTACTTCAAGTACGTGCAGATTTAGATCTACTTGAGCTTGTGTGACCGTCTTGATGTTGCTGCAGGTTCAGGTGCAGGTGAAAGGATTTCCAGCTATAATTTATTGAGTCGATTTTTTTCCCTCCTTTGAAACCTCATGTTTGAAGCGTGTGACATAACACTTTCACAAAACAGAGTGCACGGTTTATATGCTTCCAGTTGCCAAATACAATCTGCTGAAAGGAACATTTTACTAGACTAAGTATAGGTGAGAAACATTTTCAAGCAACTGCCAGGAATGATATTCATCTTGTTCTTTTACAGCTTTGCACTATATTCCCACCGCATACGGTTGTTTGGTTTCTTCACAAAGATGACGTCATCAAATTACGACACCTTCTTTATACATAATGAAGACAGTCTACGTCTTTCATTTGCAAATGAATAGCACATCAAAATCGTTTCCGAATATTTATGACACGTGTTATCGCTCGGGAAATATATTTCCTACACTCGGTCACTCATATAATATCATCTATGTACTATTTGCTTCTGAATCTAGAACTGATAAACCAGGCACCACTAACAAATTTGATTTAGTTGATATGTCATCTGGGATCGCTTTCAATTTGCACCATCTCCTCCATGGTGTTACAAAATCAATAAAAAGTTACGTAGACGAAATCCCAGGCCATCCTATCTGCCAAAAAGAATCTTTGATCGGGGCACATTTATTAATTTTACCACTCATACAGCAGCAGCTGAACCTTAATTAATAACGTAAGGAATAAATACTTTTAACCGGTAGTTCCGTGGACCGAATTGATTTCAAACACAGGTTCAGTAAGTGAACACATTTCTCAGTTTTCTGTGTTATGGTATAATTGAGTCACTGACACGATCTGATATTTCCGAACTGTTCAACTCCCTCGGTAAAACAAACTCTCTGTTCAACTGCATTAGATTCCTTGCCGACCCCGGTACGTATTTTCGAACAGACTCACACCCGCCGCTCTCTTCTGATGTTCTCCTCGCTCACTCACTCTCATTCCTAACTTCTTTCCAACGTACCTTTTTGTTCATGCATTCACATTCATTTTAAACTCTACTCTGCGCTCACATACTCAATTTTTCCACTCACAGTCTCCTCATTCCCTGCATCCTTCAGACTCTCCTCTGGACTCGTGTACTCACGTTCTCCGCTCCATTCCAGTTCATCTGTAGGCTATCGTACTCATATTCTCCAGTCCGTTCCGACTCTCCCATGTCCTCTCTTCGTTCTCCGCTCTTACGTAATCACATGTTCTTTTCCATTCAAACTCTTCTCTGCACTCGCGTATTCACATTATCAAGTCCGTACTTACATTGCTCTCTCCTATCTTACTCACATTCTCAACTCCTCCGTTTCATCCGCTGGGCAAGCCAGGAACCTTCCATCGTGGGTTCGAATCCCGGATCGGTCCGCTTTAAGCGGCTTTTACCAAAGTGGAAAACTTTTCAGAATTGGATCACATTGGCATTTCTTCAAAAATGAAACTGGCACGCCCTCATTAACTGGAAAACTGAAATAAGCAACGATAAACCCAAACTTGCCCCAATGCTCTTGTGTTCTGAGCACATACTGACATTCTCCGCTTTCACGTATTGACAATTCACCACTTCGTTCCAACAACCATTCCGCTCATGTAGGGATATTTTCATTGACTCTGTTCCAACAAATCCTTTCTATGAAATAATAATTTTATCTGTTCTAAGATTTCGTTCTGCTCATACGAATAGAGGCCACTCAATCACAACACTACGTCTGTTTTCCTAAAATAGGATTTAAAATCATCGGATTTGGAAGGGAAATGACATTATATATGATTACATTGGGGAGACTAGATGGTCAAAAACAAAATACACATTCGCAAGATCTGTTTGAGGAAGAACATTATGACAGATTGCATTCTGAAGATTGAGACGAAGTCGGTAGAATATTATATCACAGTCGACATTAGACATATGATGGAGGATATTAAACATACAAACTCAGAAAATAACAAGTTGGCATTAGCCACCGAAAATGATTCCATTATCTATAAAAGACAAAAACACTGTAAGGAATAAGCTTTTATACGAATAAATGCAGAAGATATCATAAGCACATCACCCAGGATAATGAACAGATGAAAAAAAACCCACATGCCCGAATAAGGTTAAATCAGCTTTTTAGTTTGAGTGTTGTTCGACGACGCACTCAGCAATGTCCCAGCTATATGGCGGCAATCTGTAAATTATCTAGTTTGGAACAGACAATCCAGTGATCTAGCATCAGCATCGATCTACGCATTTGGGACACGATAACATCATGAGGTTATACTTATGTGAGATTCAACTGAAGAGATAATACCAACGGCATTATTGAAACTGATGGCACATTGCAGTAAAAAAGTTCTTGTTTTTGCCACCTACAGCTGACGTCCAACATGCATGTGCTTTATTTCCATAATTTGTTCGTCATAATACATGTCTATACAAATCCAGCAAAATTCAAAAAAAAAAAGCTCGACATTTCGAAAATATTTTGGTTACTTCTAGCATCTTCTCCTAATTTCGAGTTTCAGAAATACTTGAAATGTCCACACACTACTCAAAATGGTGAAAATATAACTCAAGTAAAGAGAAAAAAACCAACAATATTTCAAAACGAATTAGTAAAATAACAAGATAATAAATCGAAGCATTAGAAATTTTGAATATATATTCGAAATAACATGAAATAAATAGAAGATATTCGAAATTGTGAATTTGTGAAAAGAATATAGAAAATTCGTTTAAAGAATCATTCCGGCTGCCACAGTGACACCATCAGGCTTTCGTATGTCAATAACAATGAAATCCTGTAGGGAAGTCGGATTGGACTAAAGCCGGAACAGTGGTAGCGCACTGCATTAAGCTTTTACGATTGAAAAATATAAAGGCCATTTCTCAGCGAAATCGCGTGTACAGCCATAATGACTATGTCGAACCAAGTTCTGTCAAAAGTTTTATTTTTATAAGTCAGTTTTTGGAATAAACATATTTAAGAAATTATAAAGAAAGTGTACTCTATAATACATTCCTTTCGAAGATACCGTCTATCTCGGAAAACTCTAGACACAATGTACAAATCATTCATCTTACCAGCCTTTGAGTTTTCTGGTAATTAGGGATAAATGTTCTATAGATCAAAACCTGTTATTGGAGAAAACCTCACTTAGATGCTTTAAGAACAAATTTTGGGGGTTCCCCGAGGCACTAGTCATGAAAACATAGATAAAGAAACTAAATTTCGATCTCTCGGGAAAAGGGGAACTAATTATGAAATGTTGCTCTCTTACAAAATCATAAATACGTTAAGTACTGACTATCTTTCTGATCTTGTTCCCCAGTGTGCGTCCACTTGAAGTAACTACTCGTTAAGGAATAGTTGCAACGTATAAGTTATTAAAAGCAGAACTGAAAACTAAGCAAAATCATTTATCCCATCTGCATCAACATGCTTGACGATTGCGGGTTCCATAGGATCTTTTAAACGACTTATCAGTAACAACGATGATTATACACAACATCTTCGTCTGCACTATGGGACCGCCTCCGTGGTGTAGTGGTTAGAGCGTCTGCCCGGAGAGCGGAAGGTCGCGGGTTCGATCCCCGACCGCGTCAAAATATAGTACTTGTTGGTCCCTGCCTGGCGCTCGGCATTAATGGGTCCAACAAGGACTGGTCAGTTCGGAGTCAGTATAATGTGTCTGAGTGGGGTATTCATGCTTCACTGCGGCTTGGTATCTCAGTGGGCTAGCACAATAAAACCAGCTTCAGTCTGGGCTAGTACAAGCAGCCGCACCTACACATACACACGCATGCACGTCGTCATATGAGCGAAATATTCTCCAGCGCGACGTTAAACCCAATTTTACCTCACCTCTGCACTATGGATCAGGAATGTCGTAAATCTTTTACTATCGCCTAGGCTGCTACTTGAAGACTCTCCTTGTTCCCGCGGCTCGATATGTGACCGTACTGCTCAATACTTCTTCATATGTCCGAATCATAGAACCGTGAGATCAAATTCATACTCATATACCATCGCATTTAACCTTACTTCTGCACGATATGGAAATTCCTAAGAAACCGCAAACGTTAATCAAACGATTTCGGCAAACGTTCAAGATAACATTGCAGACATGCCAAAAAGACATAAAATTGATCACTAAAATGTTATAAATATGTTACTGATTCCTCATATCCGACACGCCTCCATAATATTCACTGGTATTATCTATTATCTGCGATCTATTTACACCTTGATTGCACAAATTTTCATTTGTGACTTGTGTATTATAGGAGCGATATTTATGTAAGTCGCAAGACTTGTTTACCAATCCAGTCAATGTACAAGTTACGTTAATAAATAGGTTTAAACCATAAATGTCACCAACATAGGAGCCTGTTTGTCTTATGGTATGTCAACTATTACTTTGATTAATAGTCTGCTTTTGCACTTTAATGCTCATGCTGAACTAGAATTCTCCGCTCAGCTAAATTTGATTTGGTCCTAAGAAGATGATCGGTCAAGCATCTTTGGTTTAAATCTGGCTGAAATTATTGACTATTTTTGTTAGGCCTTCACTTCGTATTGATCACTAATTATTTGATTTAGTTTTTGTGTGTGTTGGTAAACACCGCACTCAACGATCATGCAGATAAGGCCACACAATCTCATGTCATCATAGGTGACATGATCCCATGCCCTGACATCATAAGCATCATTCTGTGCAGTTGGCAAACCAGACCATCTGTTTGGTGGTACGGTTATAATAAGTCACCTCTTAACACACTGGGCACCCGTGAAGAGCCACCTCCTCGTGGTGGGTGCTGGGTAACGCTAAGCGCTCTGCAGTAACAGGCAGTCTGATTCTCCTCGCAGTGCTTGTTTCTTTACGCCCAGGTTAATTTTTTTCAGTTGACTGTTGAACAGACTGACTGTTATCTGGAGTCAAAGCTGGTATTTTTTACAGGTATGGCAAATTAAGCTTTTCACAGTTGCTTTATAGACGGAGATATTCAGATACAATCCCTCAAGGAAAGGTATGTTACAGACATGGATAAAGACTCTATGACGAAGTCTAACAGAGATGAACCCTATTGACATAAGAAAAGGAACCTGACTTTCGGATCCATCATTTAAGCAACTGATAAGGAATAAATATATGCAGGCCCATAAAGTTAACAAATCAGTCTTGAACTGGGTTTAGGATGTCATCCAAATGTGATCTGTGACCAAATTTTATCATCCAAAACTGTTTTCCACTGGAGACATTACTTGTGTAAGATCAAACGAAATCTCCTGGGACATATCGTTTTGACAGTAGATTTGGTACAATGCCCTGACAATGCTATGACGTCAGAACTTGGTGACGTCACAATGTTAGCGCTATGGCAAGCCTCGGATATTTGTAACGATATCAACTCGTGTTCATATAATTGATATCAGTTGACACTTGGGTGAGATTCTCTATATATCCGATAAGCAAATATCTTAAGAACCGTTGACTAGATTCTTTTCATACTTGGCACCTAGGTTCATCACAGTATGCGAAAGGTCCCAGTCAGGTTTGTACGTAAGTCCCGATACATGAAGTGAATTTAAACTCTCCACACTTTTAGTCGTAGCATATGTGTATTTGTAATGTATGGCTAGTTACATCTAAATTGCTTACAGCTGAAGGGATGATGTAAATCCATCTAGGACCCATGCAGGAAACTAAGTCCCCATAGTCCCTTGTATGGTGATCTACATTCAGTTGTTGGCGATCTATAGTCTGGTTTTATATCGTATTGTCGTGTATAGTTTAATGTTTTAGATTTGGTTACTAGTTTTAAATTTCTACCTGTGATAATGTAGTTGTTTTACTGTTCTTCGTTGACAAGTTTTTATAATTTACCTTTAATATATATTAATGTATAACTTGATTTAGTCACGATATGGTTGAAATAGTGCCAAAGTGACTTTAAAGTTTAACTCACTCACTCACTCACTCACTCATCCCGTCAGGTTTGCTGACATTGACCTTAGTTTCAAGGTCACAAGGGGACTTGTAACGTTTTACCCTTGTCAGCGAGATATCTCAAGAACCGTTCACTGGATTTTCTTCACAAAAACAGTCGATTGTGATTACCTTCACGTAAATGTCAAAGTCACGGCGACACTTTGAAGATTTCAGCATGTTAAGCTTGTCAGCAAGATATCTCAAGAACTGTTCACATGACTTTCTTCATAGTTTTTTTAAGACTTCTCTTGAATTGTTTTTTATAAGCAATTTGTTTACTATCATTTGTCATACATACACTATATTTCATACACTATGACATTCATGTCAAGGTCAAAGTGAGTCTTTAAAATATTTGTGTGTTTGAACAGCTACAGGGCAAGATATCAAGAGAGGTTGACTGGTCATGTTTTTGTTGACATTTAATATCATCTTAAACTACGACCCTCACTTTCATTACTTTTTACGTTTGATTTGATCATTTACGGCGGGGATTATGTCACCTTAGTGACAACTACTTGTTTGTTTTGAGCCACATTTTCCCGTGTTTGTTGTGGGGAACACTTAGTTCACTTGTCTTTGCAACTGATTGTGCCTGGATTAAAACATTGTTGCTTTGGTTATATCTGATGTATCGTGATGATGAAGATGTTCCTGAAAGTATCTGGTCGGAATACCTGTTAAGGGTGGACCTCTGTTCGCTTTTTTTACACAGAAAGGAGAAGTTCTAGGGATATAGGCTAATCTGTAACACCCAGCAATATAAGGAACGCTTGCTCCATAAAGTCAAAAATGACATAAACGAGTATTTGCCATGTCATCTCCATTCCAGCATTCATACATTTCACACATGCAGCAGCAAGTGTCATTTAGCCTTAAAGCTCCCAATCCGAGATTGGTTACCGTCCTGATATCCCAAGGACTAATCACGGTGCAGTTGTCGCCCCTTAATGTTACAGGATAATATTACGCGCATCATGCTTGCGACATGTACTATAGCAAGATGTAAAGAAGCTCAGCAACCAAACGTACAACAGTTAACCGAAATAGATTACACTCACATGTACAGTTACCTATTCATATGGAGTAATGGTACTTAAGTGTATCTCATCATACAGATAATGTGAGCACATGAGTATGCATTATTCCCGCAATATAGCCACAGACACCAGATAATGGTCTTCACACATGGAGGACATAACCATGTGGGTGATAAAACACAGGCCTTCTTATGAACGCTTTAACAAGGCTACGTATACCTCAACATCCGTCATAGAGGGGACATGAGGGAACATGGTTCGTGTCTTATTGGTCTTATAGAACACGGGTGACCAAGTCCCCTCGGGCGCCAACATTTGCTGTGCGAAGTTATTTTCCTGAGACGTATCGACATCCTGTAATCTCAGATTCTTCGACCCGTGAAGATCCGGGGTAGAGTAGGTCTTCAGCAACCCATGTGCTTGCCATAAAAGGCGACTATGCTTGCCGTAAGAGGCGACTAACGGGTACGGGTGGTCAGTTTCACTGACTTGGTTGACACATGTCATCGGTATCCAATTGCGCAGATCGATGCTCATGCTGTTGATCACTGGATTGTCTGGTCCAGACTCGATTATTTACAGACCGCCGCCATATAGCTGGGATATTGCTGAGTGCGTCGTAAAACTAAACTCACTCACTCACTCACTCACTCAGATTCTTCATCCACCTTATTTTCAGCACCCAGACCTGCACCAATCTGGCTACCCTCCCATGATATAGCGGAACTACCGTCAAATGTCACTCACGATTTAAGATACTCCTTTGCACCGCCCTTTACCTGTTCATTTAACTATAGTCGTTAAGACATGAAAACCGACTTCCAGTACTATTCCAGGTAAATGCTATTGCCGATGTGACTATAAATTTTAACTCACTCACTCACTTAGGTAAATGTGTGTCTTCATGACCTTTCAAACTCTAAGAGCCTATCAAAGAGTCAACGGTTGGTCAGGTTTCGTGACAAGGCAACACATGGTTAAACAATTGACATTTCAGATAGGAGCCATCTGACCTTAATGTGAATCATTAGAAAATGCAACAATGTATTTTCCAAACACATATAGAAATAATGTCCATCCAATATTGGATTTCATTCTCCAAAAATACAATAGTTCTGGCGAAATGAATAATTTATCATTCCCACAGGGATATTATGTGCCATTATGTGACGGATGCGCAACTACGACTTCTCTATATCTCATACGGATTCAGCAAGAGTTTTGTTCCATTTTAATAATAATAATAATGTGGGTATTTATATAGCGCTACATCCAGGTACTAATACCCGCTCATGGCGCTACAATACTATAGGAGAAAAGAAAATAGTTAAAACTATTTACAGAGAGACAATTGAACATAGAAAGTCTAGTAATAGGCAAGACGAAGAAATTGGGTTTTTAGAGACGATTTAAATGTGTCCAAAGGTTCAGCATTCTTGATGTGAGTGGGCAAGTTGTTCCAGAGACTGGCGGCTGCGTGTTGGAATGATCTTTTCCCATAGGATGAGAGTCGAACTTTAGGAATGACAAGTAGCTGGTGATTCTGGGATTTAATGGTCGGGTTGGCATGTACTGACACAGAAGACTGGATAGGTATTCAGGTGTTTGTCCATGTAGAGCTTTGAAAGTGATACATAGAATTTTGAAGTCAATCCGGAATTTGACAGGCAACCAGAGTAGAGACATCAGTGAAGGTGTGATATGATCTTTCTTGGACTTGAGGTAGACGATGCGAGCTGCTGAGTTCTGTAAATTTTGAAGTTTCTGAAGTTGAGTTGAACTCATGCCAGTTCAGCATAACCTTTCAAGACTTCGATTGTTCCAGAAAACATAATAACACATTGCCGTGAACTCAAACAGTTAAATACAGCTTCAAAACATCTGTGCTAAAAGCAGAGCCCATTGCATCTTTCTGAATATACTGTAAGCATGTCTCGAAACACTATAAATAAGGATGAAAAAAGTTGTTCAAAACATTTTGATCACATCTTGTATCAACAGGTTACTGTTAAATACGTGAACAAAAAGCTGTAGATCTGTGACATCATATCTCTATTAGTAGTGCTTGGCGTTCGGTTAGTAGTTCATGAAGAAAATGATCTCTCCAAATATTGTCACAGACATTGTATTTCAAAATACAGTATTTGGACGTTATTCATCGAGTGCTGCATAGAATGACTGGATTGATTCTCTTAATAATATGAATAATAATGTTTGTCCAAAACCTTCACAATCACTTTATACAAAATAACGTCATTTACTAGACTTAAAACAATCATTTCTTGGGCTTCTATATACTGTATGCTATACTTCTGTTAAGTCGAAACACCAGCCCATCAGACACAAACTATGGCCATTTTACATTACCAGCATAGTCATACCTTTCATTTGTGAAGTCCAGTATTTTGGGGTCTCTGACTGTATTGCGGGAATAATGCATATCGTGGCGTAAAATCATACTCATGTTACCAAACAGTTGTATGAAGAGGTACACGTAAGTACCATTTCTCTGTATGAATAGGTAACTGTAAATGCGAGTGTAATGTCAACAGGCTATTTTGATTAACTGTCGTAGGCTTGGTATCGGAGCTCATCTACACCCAGCATTAGTGTTTGCTGCAAGCTTTTGCAAAACAATAGTTTGCATTACCATAAAAATTCAAGAGCAAGAACTGTACCGTGAGGTGTCCTTGGGACATCCGAAAATCAGCCCACATCCAAAAGGAAGGCAAGTTTTATTTGAATTTTTTTTTTTAAAAGTCATACAAAAGTATTCAGCGACATCGTGATACGACAATATTGAAACGTGTTCTGTTCTGAAAACCAATCCTGCAGTGTTTGGTGGCAAAATCACACTTTATATTATCGTTCCATACTAAACATGTCATATGTTGCACTGAATGTACTTGGATTTATATGGAATGATTTATACTGTTTGATAAAATATATCACACAAAGCTAGTCAACATGGGATATCGCACGAAACATTTCCAGCAGTGTCTACAAACATTTACATTCTTAAAATCATTCCATCCACTGCATGGAAGTTAAGGTGAAAGGAAATATGTCCTCCGTCAAATAGCTTTGTATGCAGTCGACCTTATACAATGAGGGGAAGAAAATAATTGAATTCAACTGTTGTGCACAGAAGTACCATAAGGATGCAATAACAAAGTAAAAGATGTTGGCAACCCAAATGATACATTCATTCAGATTTGTGACTTCTCTTCTTGGAACCCTTGGGACTGCACAAACTAAGAACGGAGCCTTGTTCTGTGTCATTGAAAGATATGAAATACGTTCAACAACTGCCACGGTCCTGTGTTTCTGACACCAGGGTGTCATTGAGCAGAATGAAGTAATAAATGAAAACGTGGTAAACGGTTACAGAATTATTATTGTCAGCTGACTGTATCAATAGACGACAATATAAAAGATTAAAATACAACTTTGCCCTGACTATAATCACTAATTAATTTAATCAGAGTAAATTACACAAGCTGATGAGTTAAGAAACTATATGATAATAATATAAAGGGAGTAACTAAATCAACACTTTAACAAGATATTGACAGGATGATAGACAACCAATTACGTCGGCTGCGGCCAATGAACACCTAAGAGATAATCATTGAACGCTCTTATGAGTGATTAACATCAACTGGGAAAAACACTCTAAGGGACTATCCTTAGAACAATACTCTTGGACAATCAAAATGGACGAGGAACGCCTGCATAGCAAACTGGTCTTGTAGACAAATGACCAACAATACAAGATACTTGACCAACAGAGTAATATACTCACAGTAATAGTTCTTGTTTTTGTGTTGTCTAGCGCCACATTCCACACTATTCCAGCTATATGGCGGTGGTCTGTAAATGATCGAGTCTGAATCAGACAATCCAGTGATCAACAGCATGGCCATCGATCTACGCAACTGAGTCCACTTCATGTGTCTTCCTACTGCTTTGCAATATTTGCCTAACTCCATAGACTGAGACAAAATGTTTTCAAATGGTTGGATATTTAGTTTGCAAACAAAGGAACTGATAGCTTACATACATTCTCAGACAAGTTCGTATTCTTCCCAATATTAGAAACCACCCACATTGTAATTTCCCGAACACCATTTCAGCCAAGTTGTTCAGTTAAAAACTTGTTGGAGAACTTGGACATGGCAGCTCATGATGTGAATTCTCCACTTGTGGCTCTCAAGTCTCAACATACTGACGCCGGCCTGAAGGCGTCAAATAACAGATGACTTCTCTATTGTTAACAATAAAGAAACGTCAGTTATTCCAGTATGGACCAAAACACGGTGAACAGTCTCCTTGTCATTGGCATCGCAACTTGGAAGAAGTAAAAGAATATGCTAAAAAGAGGACCTAAAGAGAATATGAACCTGATGAATGTCTTTCCGACGAGAGTGTGAGTTGTTGTCTTTGGCAGAATGCAGTAACTAAAAGAGAGGAAGACGGAATTGGAGTGTACTCAGTTGCCCCAAGCAACTGCCATCCAAACACTCGCTGCGCGACACATGTGCCGTTGTTCCTACTATAAAGGCCTCAAACAACATAACGATTACGAATGTTAGATCAGAGAATGTGGTTAAAGTTAACTATCTTTAAGACTTAGATAAATTAACAATAATTATTTTAATCGTTAAATAAAGGAACATTGTACAATTCCCTCTACAAAGGCCACAAATAGAACAATCATTCCAGTTGTCATCCAGTGTAAATGTGCCATTATTTCCTATTATAAAAGCCTCAAATAACACGACGTTACGATTGTTATGTCAAACAACGTGATATAAATAAAATGCCTGTACTTCTGTTAGGACTCAAATATCGTAACCATTTCAACCGTTACATAAAGTGAGTGAGTGAGTTTAGTTTAACGTCACACTCAGCAATATTTATATTCCAGCTATATGAAGGCGGTCTGTAAATAATCGAGTGTGGATCAGACAATCCTGTGATCAACATCATGAGTATCGATCTACGCAATTGGGATACGATGACATGTGTCAACCAAGTCAGCGAGCCTGACCACAAAATACCGTTGGTCGCCTCTTACAACAAGCATGGGTTACTGAAGAGCAATTCTAACCCGGATCATCAGGGGTGTTAAATAAAGGAACCTGGTATAAGTGATATAGTTTCCTCTACAAAGGCCTTAAATAACATGACCGTTGCAATTGTTAGATCATAAACCTGGTATGAATAGCATATCTAATAACGCCACATAAACGGCCAGTGTGTTTACTGAGGATCGGGCGTGCATCTGTACTATTAACATGTGGAATAAATGTAAAACATGAAAGTTTGCAGTCTCAGAAAAGAGCCATGTTTACTTCTTTCGAAAACAATTGATTTCTCAACATTGCACACCAATAACTCTACAGACAACCTGGTGATTTGCACCACGAACATCAACAAAGCAACAGGACTGACCATCCTTTCATCCAATTCATCGAATGTTACGACAAATATGGGTTACTGAAGAATTCTCAAAGAGGTCTTGTTGAGTGATTAATATGAGACTGTAAGTTGCACATAACATATGACTATAGTCCGTTTGGCTCAAAAACGGACCGATGAATTGCAATCTAACTCGAAAACTAATAAACATAACATACTCAATGAAACACTGATCATAATCAAAACGTCAGACCCCGGACTATACAATGAGGGCAGAATATTTTTATGAATGACAACTTCTATATTTTATTGATTCGACATTTTGGTACACGTCCATTACCATTGCCAAGCATTTGTAGAGAACAACTAGTAGTTGATATGATGATATACAGCAATACCTGTCATGCCAAGGCAGTCAGAGTGATGGCCATAAGATCTTTTGTGGCTGGTAGTGTGTCCCTGTCCAGTTTTAAAACAAGTGCGTCGTGCGTGTGATGCTTAACAATGCACTTAGCAATATCCGAGCAGTATAATGGCCGGTGACATCCCATTTAATGATATTATGAGCAGCGATCCCCGTCGTAAATATGTTCGTTCTCTAATTCCATGATTGGGTTATTCCAGGACCTGTTGTAGCATTGAGAGAATATCCCTCATTACTGCACTTGTGTGACAGTATTGGGAGATAGCCTTGACATACCATTAACAAGTCTATTCACAATCTTCAATGGGGTACAGATACAATGACGTTTTCGCGTCTGCGACACCCACAAAGGTATATGGGGCACATCGCAGACCGGTACTGTTACCACATCTTTGTTAAATAGAGTAGTTCGTGTATATACTATATCTCCTCGTGTTTTCACAATGACCTTTTTTCACTGAAGGGTGTTTCCGATATGAATTCATCAAACTACATTATACATTTAGGCAGAGTATCAAGACTGGTGAGCCTATTACATATTTATGTATATTTAAACACTGTTAGACCGGACATGTCGGTCATTATATTCTGTTTGGCTATACATATATTCGACGATTGTCACTTATTCTGTTTGTCAGTATATGCAAGCAGATTCCTCATTATACCCTGGAGACAGTTTGCTGCTAAATACCGCACTCAGCAAAGTACTATGTGTTAAAAAATGTTTATTCGAAACAGGCATGTATAAAACATCAATAATAATACTAGTTTCATTTCATTCCCTGTTTTACACCCAAACAGTCATTTGGCTAAGTACTATGCGATTTGATTGTACTTGATAAACGCGGTATTTCAGTCTTAGGTTACGTGGTAGCAGCGCAAAGTCTGGTAACTATATGGTACGTACGAGCATTCCTTGCTTGCAGTAAGTGTTCTTAGCTCTATCCGTTATCATGCAACCAAGTGTTGTACTGTCGCACGCAGTGTTCAACCGCATCACGTTAAACTATTACCATTGACATATGACATCACCCTGTAATCTACAGCCTAATGCTACAGCATCCCCTCGACACCCGAAGTTTCTGCTGCTCTGTTCTGTAGGATTATGGTAATGCCATCCTAATACACCAACAGAGTCCTTGAATCCTGTCCATGACCTTTTTGTGTGACAGGTAATCTTTCTATTCATTTAGAAAACAATTTGTGGTTGGCGTTCAGTATTAACACAATACAGACATAGAGACGCTATCCTATAACCGACACATTATGCTATAAACAAATCAGGCACAAGAGAAATTCGATGAATAAGAACCGCAGTGAGCTGAGATTTAGATTTGTTAAAAGCGTTATGCCTTGAACGATGCTTCCGCTGTGACATCTATCAACAAGGGGTTTGCGCTGGAGAATTAAAGCGATCCACCAAACTGCCAAGTTCATTAACGACCATCAACGTCCGACGACAACGTGGTGGTGCGTGAAATGAGCTCCTTATGTCCCCAGCTATATACTATTATCGTGGACATTGGGATTTATGTAATAAGCGCACCACTTGACCACTTACTGACAGCATACAACACATTGACTTTACAAATCTCGTCATCAGGTTCCTATTTAACGCCAGACACAACAATATCCAGCTGTGTGGCGACTGTCTGGACAAGACAATCCAGTGATCAACAGCATGAGCATCGATCTACACAATGGGACACAATGACACGTGTCAAAACAGTCACCCGAGCCTGACCACCTGATCCCGTTTGTCGTCTTTTGCGACAAGCAGGGGTTACTTAAGATCAATTCTAACTGGATCTTCACGGTTCGGGTACTAATGTAAAAATGTCTTATCCACCTATTTTGATGATCTACACTTATGCTTTGTGGTTTGACAAATTTTCCTGAAGAAATAGTGTAGCGAAATATATTGTCAGAGTAGTTTTAACTGACATCTATGCGCTGTACACACTCAGCCATGTTTGTTACTGGTTCTTATTTGCACGTCAGTAAATATAAGGTGCATGTAACATTCGATAAACCTGTAAGCATTGTCGATACTTCTAATTCTACCCAAGTGTAGACTTATAGTACAAATCACTTTTCCCATGACCCTTCGGAACCTAAATAGGTCTCCTCCCCAATTTTCCTATATGTTATTGAAAAAAAACTCTTAACAATCTCATTCCAGAGGGAAGTGATTAGAAGAGCTCACTTCGAACATAAGAAGACGTTATTCTATTATCTACTGTAGAGAAACGTGTTGCCTGGAGGGAAGGACCCAGCAGTTCTAATAGCTCAAGTATAGTTAACGATTCACCTTGTACTGCAGCTGTTTTCTCATTGGTTAGATAAATCTACGCTGATAAGATCGTTAACAGCGAGGTTGTAAACCCCTTTGTCAGCCTCCGGTAGTGATATGGGAGAGTTATTTCTGGATAAATCATTACACATGAAAAATTCAATTTGTCTGCAAGCTTATGTATCGTACACGTCAATACCACCCTAGTCAGTGGTGGACAAGTAATGCTTGACTGTAAGTCAAGGGATTTAAAGGATGTGAGGATCTGTGTCACTACCCTGTTGTTGGAGGTGTTTCGTTTCGTTCTCACCGCTGTAGCACGACAGGAGGACGATTTCTAGACCAAGGTAGGTGTTATGTAATGCTTTACAGATCGTTCTTAACGTGACCTAATATGTGCTTACAGTGAAACCCCAGTAATCAGAACAGTACAGTACCTGGTAAAATAAATCGGCCAATACTTGCTTCTGTTTGCTTATACTGGCTATACAATAATGAAACGTCCGTATAGTAACGGAGTCCCGATTAACGAGGTTTCGTGACACTTAGTGGTTTGGATTTTGCTTACTCAACAAATAAAATATTGACGTGATTTTATGACTTGCTAACAGCCATTCTACATGGTTAGAGAGGAACGTTCAAACCATATTTTGTGTGATTTCAAGCCAAACTTATCAAGTTTTACTCTGGATGTTATGCAAAACAGATGGTACATCCAGGTAGGAATCTTTCAACTTCATGAATTTAAACCAACAACCTACCTGTCAGTCAAGACATGATAAGGTCAGTTTGCGCCACAGTCTGTGTTCTCGTGAATATCTGCTCAAAACAAATGAGGTCAAACCTCCTAGTTGTATCCCTTGTCATGAAAGGCTCACCATCAAGCATAATGTGCTTGATTGTGTGAAACTTTGTTACCGCAAGAGATTCACATTATCAACCAGTACACCTGAAAGATCTGTTAACCTGCGTGAGCAGGATTCAGGTCTGTATCTCGTGTATTAAATCATAAAAAATCTTCTTGAGCCCATGTTATACATTGTAAACCATACTGTCATCACACGTGCTTTGATTTGTAAATATTATTAATAATGCTGGAATGTGTAGACTTTGCGTTTACGTGCTAACTTTGTCTAATCGCTATATGGCTGAAATAGGCCGATGAGGCTTAAAAACACAATCGCTCATTCACTCAAATTCAAGCAAACTGTCGGACCAAAAAAACAGTGATAAAATTTACGATGCGACTCCATGCGATCTATCGAAACACCTGTTACCACAATCAATAGTTACTGGAAGACGCACGAACATATGCACGCATACACACGCACACATACATACTTTCATATAGGTGCGTGTAAGAGATGGCATTCACCATTCGCAAGTGTACAGGATTAGCTAGTCCTTAAACAAATGCAATAGAGTCTCATGACACGAATTGGTGTACATGTATGAATGAATGATGTCACTATAGTATGACCTTGCAATGCTAAATACAAAAATACGCGGTATTACCATGAGGTTTCATATTCAAAGATGGACGATGTTTTATGATAAAGGTTTCTTCAGACTGACGCTGTAAATACGTCTCCCAAAGATAAAACTAAAAGATGTAGGGAAAAATCTGAAATATTTTGTGAACATCCTAGTATAAAATCTTTAAGAGTGCGCTATAATATAATTGAAAGAAAATGTTGTGACAGCCATGTGCAATGACAATGATTATAATAAGGTCAAACGTCAGTCAAACCTGTCTCACAGGTTTGTTGTCTGTCTGGATGTGGGAAAATGCTGAGTCTGAATGTTACCAATCGCAACATCGTCATATTACGTTATGGAGCTGGGGTGTATAAAACCAGTAGATGTACGTAGTTTCAACGTACATCCGTACACTGCATCTGGTTCAGGGGATCGGTAAACCAGCCCCAATGCAAACCACGAATCAATAACTGAACAAGCGTAACAATCTGTAACAGTCGAGATATTCGGGTTCTTCATCTTCGTCATCAACATGGTACTTCATTGGAGATTGGAGGACATACTTCTCATGTGGAGAGGGTATCAGACGAAACAATCAGCAATCGTCTGCGAGAGATATGAATCACACCTCAGATGACCGGCTTTTCTCTGTATATTGAGATGTTTGCATCTACGACTCCGAAAGCGATAGAGCAACACCGTTCAGTCATTTACTCGGGGTTACTGCCGACAGTATTGTTTAGTGACGAATCAAGAATTCTGCAGTGCCGAGCTTGAAAGCAGCGGGTCTGCGTAAGTCGAAATATGGCGGGAATCTGATAGTGTCATAGCAGTCATATTCCATACACAGAGACATGATTTGATACTGATTCAGGGGAATGTGGCCGCAAATCGGTACATAGACGAAATTTATCAAGGTCACTTTCCGATTATGAATATTTTGCTCATATGACGACGTGCATGCATGTGTATGTGTATGTTCACCTGCATGTACTAGCCCAGATTTAAGCTGGTTTTATAGTGCTAGCCCACTGAGATACCATGCCGCAGTGAAGCATGAATACCCCACTCAGACACATTATACTGACTCCGAGCCGACCAGTCCTTGTTGTACCCTTTAATGCCGAGCGCCAGGCAGGGACCAACAAGTACCATATTTTAACGTCTTTTGGTATGACATGGTCGGGGGTCGAAACCGCGAACTTTCGCTCTCTGGGCGGACGCTCTAACCACTACACCACGGAGGCGGTCTTCCGATTATGAACCTGATAGTGCTTCACCACACACAGCCCAGGACATTGTTGACTTCCTCCATACTCCTGATCTCTGGACATGCGTCGGATTGAGCATCAGCGG
The DNA here is from genome assembly GCF_003918875.1 of Haliotis rubra. Taxonomy (NCBI): domain Eukaryota; kingdom Metazoa; phylum Mollusca; class Gastropoda; order Lepetellida; family Haliotidae; genus Haliotis; species Haliotis rubra. The sequence goes on along the minus strand of NW_025764937.1, from coordinate 956,356 downwards.
GGTGAACTCTATAGGCGTATACGTCAACGCCAATACACACCATAGACACTTGAAGAACAACCCAATGTGTTGCATTGATCTTTTCTGGGCTTTTCCTGTCTGTGCCAAGGTATAGAGCAGTGATAACAGCACATGACGATCACGTCAGGTTTTAAACTGAATGTCCCCTCGTGGATGCACATACTTTACTACAGGACAATCAGCATTGCCGGTATGTACACAGAACATATGTCCATCACCATGTCGGGTTTCATCCTATATCGATCAAATTACATCAGATACATTCACATTACACTAAATTCGTTATTCATTGGTTATTATTGGCGGTTTTTCACAGAGCAGCTATTAAACCAGGCAGTTTCTAGGCCTTGATCGTGATGCAACGAATCATATTGTCCTTTACAGCAAATGCATATTAAACTATAAATGGCACTCACGTATTCTATCCTTTTTGTAACGTTCATTCAGTTTTCAAAGGAACCACGAGACAGAATTAAAAGTATAAAAGTAAGTTGATCTGTTCCATGTGTCTTTTGATTCACAAACTGCATTAGTACAAAGGACGTTAGGGATGTCTCTAATGAAATAAACATCAGACAATCTCGCGCAGTGGTCACATGGTACTGCTCTGTGTGAGACATGAACGAATATTTGACGTAATTGTTGTTTTTCATTTTCTTGTACTTCTGTGTGCTCTCTTTCAATTTAATATAATTCTTCCCGTCTTCAACTTAGCATGACACTTGATACACAGGCGTATTTAATACAGTAGAATCGGAAAGTTTTAAAGATCACAATTACATCAAGACTTTCGGTGATCCACAGAATTATATATGTAACGGCTTCCACATTCGTCAGTGTATAGTCATGTGTATTATAGTGAGTGTGAGTGAGTGAGTTAATATTTAACGTCACATCGGCAACATCTCAGCCATATCGTGACGAAAATAATCCAGACAATAAAAGGTGAAAACATTTGGAAGATTAAAACCTACCGACGATGGACAGTACAAATACTAGAGAATCACATATATGAATATAAAACTAGCGAGCAAACCTAAAAAATTCATTTAAAGAAAACAATACAGTATAAAACACTGGCTTTTTTGGCTTTCTATTTAAAAAAATGCGATTTCAAATGCCACAAATCATGAAACTAAACTTCGTGAAATGTCTATGACGTCACAAATATGTGCGGAGTAATACGTTACGTCACAAGCTCGGTGACATAAGTTTCTCCTGATCACTCCGCTGACTGCGTTAGGTCATCTAGTTCCCAGTAATCTTTTATGCTAAAGCACGTATTATTGTCAACAAATCTTAGTTGACGTGTGAAAAATAACAACAAACTTACGTGGAACTTCAGAAACCTTCAATTAACCTTTTGAACAACAAAATACGCTTTAATGTTCCCGTCACATTGTGCACCTGGATTCCTATGCCGTTCTCTCGCTAACACTGGCAATCGGTCGGGGAACAGAATTTGAATGAACCACCGCCGTGGTCGCCACCAATTTTCAACCAAATTTCATCCTCTGGAATATGTTTGCAGTGCCATGTTAGTTGACCAGATTCAAGGTAATTATTGAGAAGTTCTGTAACGAATGTCGGCAGATCTTTCACATATGCCATCGGGACATCTGATTTTACCCGTTCGCCATCATCATCGGTTGTTTCCATTTCAATCAGTTTGGAGTCAATGTGGGAACTTAAAATTTGAGACTGTTCTTTTCTCTCAAATGTTTCGTTTTCAAATTGCGTCCAGGAAAGTCCCAAGTAAGCCTTGATTGCAAGCCCATATCTGGAAGAAGCTCTCAGTTTTCTTCTAATGCCTGCTTTTTAGCAAATAGTTTCACGTTTTGTCATGGGAACGCTTTTCAACTCGGATGAAAACTGGCTTGTGTGGTCTTTTTCACCAGTTAAAATTGATCTTAATTTTGAAAGTTCCTGTGAACGTCTTCTTTTCAAAGGGCTTTTGGCCTCTGAAGACAATTTCCGTGCTTTCTTTACACGCTGAAAACACAAGGGCTGTCCTTTTGTTTTACATTCTAGAGTTCTCTGATTATTGCCTGTATTTAGCTTTCTCCGAACTAAATGGGTTTGTAATTTTTCTTCAAATTTCGAAAGTGGTTGCATAACCGGTTTATTTAAACATTCACTTAAGGACTGTTCACGTGGATTGTCCTGAAACTGGAATGGTGACGTTTGAGCCTCATTAAATTCCTTCATGGGACGGGGTGGTGTGGCATGCTGTTTCGCCACTGAACTTGAACCCTCACATGCACCATGTTCCATGAATTCTAATCCTAGAATCGATGTTTCATCATCATTTGCCCTTTTCTGTCTGTATTTTTTTGGCCTTCCCCCTTTACTTTGGGTTTTAAATTGTACACATACCCAACAGTCATTGTCACATTGCTAAACCTCCCAAACATTTTCAAAATTATATCCTTTGACAGTATCCTGCATTTTCCTTTGTTTGTGAGTGAATGTCCTGTTGTAACAGGTCGCACAGAAAAACTTTGGGTGGAAACGATTGTCAGATAACACATCAATACCACAGACATCATACAGTCTGTCAGTGAACTTCTTACATGGTCTAGACGTACTCTTTTTACCAAATGGTGTAAGTCTCCCAGCACATATCCGGCACAGTAATTCCAGTTTTTTAAAGTGATCTTCACAGATTTTCTCCATTTTGAATACAAATTCCAACGAAAATAACACTTAAACTTGCTCCATTTAGAATACACAAAATACAGCTTCAGACTTTCACGGCAATACTACTAGAATCATCAACAAGAACCTTACACTCTCTGATACACTGTATGAATGAAACCTATGTTTGCGACAGATTCATGTGAAAACAGACCCTGCTTGAATAAACTCTGTTAATTTCACCTGACAGAGGAAAGTTGGGGCTGTCAGATAACGTAAACAGTTTCCCCCAGAAAACCCAGATAAGATAATTGTGACACGTTAATTAAGAACATTTTTCAGTTTTACGGGATTCCAGACTGGGTTTGTTTATTGTAACCTCCCTTGTCAAGATTTCTACAGACAGTCATTAATCTTCATTTATGGTTTGCCACAAAGTTAAGTGTTAGGATAACACCAATTATGTTAACACAAACAATGTTATAGAGGAGAAATAGTGCGAGTTAAGCTTGAGGTGGGGCGGGTTGCTAATGTGGCCGCCATCTTTAAATGATGATGCCAGCCTTAGCAACAGTTAGTACGCATGCGCAAGCCATAACTCATCACTCCCCTCACTCCCAGCAGAAGGCAGGCTAAAGAGTCTGCCTGGGCCAGTTATAAACAGCTGCGATGTACAACTACCTTCTCACACATATATAGTATGACCAGAAATTATTGAGACTTTTAGGAATATGTTTAATTGGATTTCTAGTATAAACAACCTAGACCAGCTATCAAGTGCTTGGGTTCATTCAAGAGAGACAACTCCGTTAATCCTTTTTCATTAGTTTGTGAAGAGTTATCCCCCTTTGTTTACTTGCTAGCAGACGACATTTTCAGTGATCCTCAGTATGGATGATTTAGAGATGAGGAAGATGATTTTAGAGTATTATAATAAGGACCTCAGATCAGCTAAAGTGATTTCAGGTAGAACAGGCACCCCTCTATCCACTGTTTATCGTGTTTTGAAAAAAATTGCAAATGGTTATGGCATTGAGCACCAGGGAGGCGCAGGTAGGCTCAGATAATTGACTGTCGGTGACAGGAGGCGGCTTTGTATTCTTGTTTCTAAAAAGAAACGAAGGAGTTTAGAAAACTTAAGGCTGTATATGATTGATAGAGGAACTGTGGCTATCTGTAAGGAGACAATTAGAACTGAGCTGTATGCAATGGGTTGGCAGAAAAGTCGAGGAATTCCATCACCGATCATGAAACCTGAACAAAAGGAGCGAAGGTTGAACTCGTGCTTACAGCATAGAAATTTAACTGGGACAATGTGATTTTCTCAGATGAAAGTTCTGTGTGGCTGTTTCCTAATACACTGAAATTCTGGACCAAACAAACTGAAAAACCTATGTATCAGCGCCCAAAGTACAGTCCGAAAATTAACGTGTGGGGTGGCATATTTGTGTTAGGGGCAACGCCCCTCTGTGTATTTGAAGGGAATATGAACAGTGAGCGGTACACAGATATTCACGAGGGACATTTACTTCCATGTGCTCACGTGTTCTAAGGAAATTTGTGGATTTTCCAGCAGGACGACGACCCAAAACATCGTTTAAAGCATTCACAGGCCTTGTTTCGGACCCAAAATATGACATTATTAGATTGGCCAAGCTATAGCCCTGACCTAAATCCAATAGAAAATGTTTGGGGACTTATGAAGGAAAGTGTCAATAAGAAAAATCTGACAAATATTGCTGAAATGAAAGAAGAGGTGGTCCGATATTGGGACATCATAGACCACGACTTTCTAACTTCTTTGATCAGTAGTATACCCCGCCGCATGGAAGTCTGCATTGCTGCCCATGGTGACTTGACAAAATACTAACTGTTCACCTGTCTTTGAATCTGGAGTTATGTTCTGCTAATATTCACATTTAATACGTGAGTAATGAGTGAAAAAACAAATATTACAATTTAAATTCTCAATAATTTCTGCTTGTACTGTAACAGTCCCTATGTGAGAGTTCGCAGAAATGTCCACAAACTGTAGAAATGTCTGCAAAACCCGTGCAAAATGTTGCATTTATCTGCCAAGGAATTGGCCAAGTGTATTGGTAAAATGTTGATTGCCTGGTCCAGACTCGATTATTTACAGACCACCGCTATATAGTTGGAATATTGCAGAGTGCGGCGTTAATAAATAATCAAGAACGAACCAATAATACACGTATGACAGTCCCCGGTATTCTTATTGAGAGTTCGAAGAAATGTCCAAGTAGACTGTGCAACTTTCACAAGATATTGGAAAGATGGTTCTAAACTTGTGGTGTAAAAGATACATAAAAACTGTAATTATTTGCAGAGACTGGCATAATTTCACCTCACATCAGCAGATAACATCAGCACTCACAGTCATCCATACCGTCTTCTCTGGGTCCATGTCTACAACATAATGGCCGTAAACCACCTTCCAACAAGCAGCCACCCAAAATACCACTTGTGACAGTGGTTATTCTCACATTGTTGAATTCTCCAGTACAGTAGATACCCACATCAAAGAGCACAATGCTGTACCAGCCCAAGCAAATTAGCCCTCTCAGACAAACATAAATAGTTCCCCAGCGGTCAAATATAGTGTAATAAAGTACACAGCTTCTGTACCCAACATCAGAACTTCACGAAAAGGTAACCCTCTAAAGACTTAGAACTTCGCAAACCCTTGATCAGGATATATCAAAAGTATTATATCCCGTCAGCCAGTGAAGATCTGATCAAGCAAAGTCCTTTAATAAGTACGAATCAAATGAAATCGTTTAACTATGTAATTAGTACCATGTCAGTTGTTTAACCTTCCCAACGTTACTGAATGTCTGGCTTCATCAGTGGAGAACACTTTGCTGTTCTTTCTCTTTGGTTTCATCCTATTGTATGGCATTTGCTATCTACTAACTTTTGTTTTGTACCTTTTAACTTTTGCTGCTTATCACAACATGTGCATATACCCCTCATTACCTGTCACTCAGGCTGCTAATGATTACCCTTTTCGCCAACACCTGATGTTATCATTGATTTTCACTGATCCGTTAATATAATTTTTACAGTTATTTTCCCTTTACAGCAAACGTAACTTCTTTCTTAGGACAGTCAAGACTGTGCCTTCTTTTACACTAACACAAGCCGAGTAAATCACTAAGAAATGTTTGCTCTGAAACATTAAAACTAACCCCAAATGTGTTGTCAAAGAAATCTATTCACCAAACATTTTACTTTACTTACAAGCATTGAAATATATGTACTTCTACACTGCAGTCGTAATTCAAAATTGTTTGACTGACTTTCCCGGCCCATCGATCATTTAATTGCCTGGCATGAATACCAGCCACAATCGCATGGCAGGAATACTGTTGTGTAGCGTATGGCCTATAATACCTTCGTTTTGAGGCAAATGGCAGGTACATGCGGGACATGCTTACATGTTTTGCAAACACATTGTGTCATCTTCTTCAGTGATCCATTCGTATAAATTGCAGCTCCACTGTTCGTTTTACATCAATTGGATTTTGTTTCTGAGCATAGCCACTGGCCACTTCCTGACCTTCTTGTGGCTAAATATGAAAGATAGGAACGTACGGTGCTGAACGCAATGTATTATCGATTTTTCTTCCACTTCACAAGGTCAGGATGCAGATTCAGTGTCAGTACCAGGTTAATACAGATTCTGAGAGGTAACTAGAACTGTTGCACGGTAGAACTGGCACGAAGTAAATCATGAAGTTGTGCTGTTTTACGTACTTGTATGTTTACATCCTGAATAATACAGTTTACCACTGGGATTCCAGCGCGCAAGATAGGTACCATTTTCGTGTATTGTCGCATCTTATTCGGACATCTTATTCAAGAAATGCAACAGAGAATACCATGTTTGATTACCTTTGGACAGGCCACTGAAATGCAAATGATTCCTAAATGCCGCAAATATTTGGTGTGATATCATATCTGTTGTTCGTGAGTCAGATTATGTAATGTACACATTAACTTGCTATTTTGCCTTTTCACAACCGTTGAACTCCATTTCACTGGATAATCGTGACTGGTTATTCTCTGACGCTGACGTTCTTTATTTAAACATCATGCAACCACGCCATGGTATTTAATGTCCTTATTGTCTTTTAAAAGAACACTTTAACTGAGAAATATGTTCCTCGAACTGCTTGATTAAAAGAAAAATATTCAATAATGTCAATCAATCTTTATTTCAGTACTGAGGATGCTACAGGCCTACAGTACATTGCACATACTGTATACAATTTTCTTATCAACGTGGGTGAAGATCCTCCGTTTTGTATCCCTTGTGATGAGAGAACCACGGTCAAGCATGTCCTGCTTGATTGTGTTGAATTTTCCATCATAAGGGATAAATATTTCAAAGTAAAAACTGTTAAGGATCTTTTGAATAATGTCAATTATTATTTTAGTATCGATGTTTTAAAAGAAATTGAACTGATAGATGAATTTTGATTCATATGTATTGTACATACATGCAATTGTAGTATTGGTGATTTAAATGAAAAACTGAATTTGTGAGTGGCTGTGACTTTGAAGGGGGTTGACGTAGCTTCAAAATATTGTCCTCCTGAGAGGGTACGTAAGTTCCAAAACATTTCAAGTAAATATGGTGATCTACCTTCAGTTGTTGCGATCTATTGCCAATTTTTACATTGCATTGTCCAAAAATAAAAGATATTTTCTACTTTTAAAGATATATGCTAGCTAGTTTTAATTCAATCTGTGATAATCTACTGGTTTGACTGTCCTTCGTTGACAGGGTTTTATATATTATATGTAATGTATTAGAAACTATATAATAGAACTAATTTTAGTCACGATATGGTTGTGCCGATGTGACTTTAAATCTTAACTCACTGACTCACTCTTATCAACGTGGCTTGATAAATGAAAACTTCAACATTTTGAATTACAGTTTTATTCGAACAATTCAATAGATTAGAAAATTTATCAATTGATGGATGGACAAAGTAAATTTCTTTAATATTTTTATTATATGCTGGACATAGAAGAAAATGAGTATTAATAGAGTGGTTTTTTTGCATCAGATGCGGCTTAGAGGCTTATTTGTGGGAATTAAGCCTCCCAGCCCCCCTTAAAAAAAAGCGAGAACCATCCTTCGATGTGCCTCCAGCCTAGATCCAAAGTTCCAAGCACTGAGTTATCAGCCGGTTAGCCAGTGTGATGCTTAGAGCGTTGGACTCGTAATCAAGCGTTTGCAGTTCGAGTCGGGTAGCGACAGGAACTTTTGCATGTCGAGGTGTAAAGATCTGTCACGTGGGCACGCGAGGTCGGACTGACCTTGGAAATCTTTGTCGGGTCATTCATCCTCGGAGGAGGACTGACCTGTCCCGTGACTGTTATGTTGATTGTGGTTTCTAAGCCAAACCGAGCTTAGCAACGGGGTATGTGCTGGGTTTATCCTGACCAACAACCCATTTAAAAAATGTTTAAACGTAGCCGTAATATTCAGCAACGACTTTATGAAAACTATGTCATCATGACATCTACGAATGATCCGTTGTCGGTTTAGTTTTACGCCGCACTCAGCAATATTCCAGCTATATGGCGGCGGTCTGTAAATAATCGAGTTTGGACCAGACAATCCAGTGATCAACAGCATGAGCATCGATCTGCGCAATTGGGAACCGATGACATGTGTCAACCAAGTCAGCGAAACTGACGACCCGATCCCGTTAGTCGCCTCTTACGACAAGCACAGTCGCCTTTTATGGCAAGCACATGGGTTGCTGAAGACCTATTCTACCCCGGATCTCCACGCATCATGACATCTACGAATGATCCGTTGTCGGCCTTGTTCTATGAACTTTTTTTCTCGTCTTCGCTGAAGTCGGCAGTTTTCCGAGTCTTGGTTCGAATCTCTTCCTTCTTTCAATCCGAGTCGCACGTTGCGTTCTCGTTCCAGTTGTCATTTGATGTCGCTGATCTGTCGCAAACGAAATCCATCCACGGTTTCGAGCGTTTGAGCCACGTCGTCCATGGCCGGATACAATCCCATCTTGCACTATATATGTAGTTTGCGAAATAATATTTAAATGCTCCACCGTCAATCGTTGATGAATATACGTTAAGCTGATGAGGTACACGTGATCGGGTGCCAAAGCCTTAAAAATAGTTTTTAGTTTTAAGGATATTACGACCATGATCCATGACGAGATAGGGGTAGGTCAGGACGATATTGATGATCCAGTTCAATTCGACGATGACTTCTCGACGTTGGTACACGTTGTTTTGTAAGTGCAGGACGTACAAGGCGTTTTCCGTACCGGGTTCGTCGAATCCTCGTGTATCCCCAAGATCGGAGAACGCGATGGTGGCTTGCGCAGTCACGTTTGTAATGGTTTATATAAGAGAAGAAATTTTAATTGGTTTGGGGAAAATTTTTCGGCCGTGCATTTCAAACCCATCAGATGTATGTTATCGTGTAGGAATATTTTCGTGAGCGATATCGTGTTTTCAACGGTGACGTTGACTCCTTGCTTACTGGTGAAGCCGTCCATGCTCACCCTTACGTAAACGGAGCAAACGTGGTATTGGTGTTGTTGGGTCCACTGGAGTTTGATGCCTTTGACGATTACCGTGGATTGCGCCGGCAGATTTTGCAGGATGTCGACGACGCTGTGGAATTCCGACACTGACTGCAACGTCGCGTTTGGCGTCCAGGGTTTACTCGATAGGATGTGAGCTATGGGTTGGGACAGCGTGTTGACGACGACTCTGCGTCTTTTCGTTGGGACGTAAGCCACGATCAGCGTTCTGTTGTTCACGACTTTCATGAGGTGGTGGTCTTTATTTTCCGTGAGCAGGTGGAGTCTAGCGCGATGTTGAGGTTCCAGTCACTTTGATGTGTTTGTAAATGTTGTTTTTGAGTTGCAAGGCGTACAGTCTGCCGTCGATGCCGGGCTCGTCGAAGCCACGCATGTCCCCAAGGTCGGAGATTGCTAGGTTGGCACATTTTCTCGGTCGCATTCCCGGACCCGAAGATTCAGTCATCGTTGTTTGACATGCAGCTTGTATTTGTACTGCACGGGCGAAAGCGATTCGGTTCTGCCGTCGTTGTACTTTTCCGTTTTAACCGGCACGGCTCTCAGCAGCGTGGGAGGTCGTTTGCCTTGGACATTGTCCGTCGTGCTCAGCTGATCTAGGTGAATGCACAGTTCGCAGTACGGGACGAGGCTCGGCAATATCGAACCCATGACGGTGTCTCGAGGTGCTATCTCGTAAGTCGTCAACCCGAGTGTTCTCGCCAAGGGTCGGCCCAGTTTGATGGGTTGGTCTCCGTTCGTCAACTTGAGCATGCCATCCGACTCGTTGAGTTTTAGAATGGCTCTGATGGGTATAAAAATTTCGTCGTCCAGCATACACACGTTATAATAAGCGTTGGTCAACAGGTGGCGGCTATTATGGATAAACAGCTTGTTGTTGTTTCTCTTAGCGCTGATATTCGACCATCGCGGGTAGTAGGTGAGATCGCAGAGCGCAACTTCGAGTTCCCCAAACGTGTTATCGATTGCTTGGGAGCATGACGTAAATACTGAAAAAATATTATAATAATTCAATATGGCTACACCCAAGTACCAGCCTGGAGTGATTTATCCTAAAAGCGATCTCGCCACCACTACTACTGGTGGATGTGAACGAGGGTTCCCACTTTCGAGCTTGATTTATCGATGTATTTGAAAAGTATAGGCTTTCGGTCACGAACGTCAAGTCAGTCCACACATGGTTTCACAACCTGATGCTATTCTGGATGCAATTCTGCCATGTGGTGTGCGACGACGGGGTGCGGCGTGACCTTGAACGACACTCGTCGTGATGCGCTGTTGGTCCGTGTTCTATTGAAACACCAGTCATCAAACACATCTTCTTCAAGCAGGCTCTCTTCGATAAACGCACGTTGAAACACCCCATGAACGTGTTGAGAAGCGACAAACACAATATCTACGGCATCACTCTCAACAAGACCTCGCTGTCGCCCATGGATACCAAACGATGGATTGCGAACGATGGCATTCACACTTATAGCTATGGGTACAAACAGTAGGCCTCGATGCATTGGGAGTTTTCCGAGACCCCAAAACTCCACTCCACATGGAAACTCCACTCCTACATGTGAGAGACGGGTTACTACAGCCCTCGGGTCTACTGGAAAGGTGTGAGCCATCTGGCAAGTGTACCTGCCGGCTCCCCGATACATCCCGAGAAGAAAGTTTGACATTTCCATACCCAATCGTACCCATCAAGCCGACCTCCTGTTTCTCCCGCACGACATGGTGAGAAACATAATGTACACGTACGCCCTGACCTTCGTGGACGTTGCGAGTTGCTACAAGGAAGAGGAGCCATTAACGACCAAAGATTCAAGTCAAGTCGCTAAGGCCTTAGAACGCATCTACAAATGCAGTTGCTTGATCTGGCCTGCCGATCCCGGACGCGAGTTCATGGGAGCCGTGTCGCAGCTGTTATCGAGGCACGTGAGACGAGGCGTGGTTGGAGCTCACCGAAGCCAAGCCATCGTCGAAAGATTCAACAGGACTTTAGACGAGCGTTTGTTGGGACATCAGTAGGCCCAAGAGATGGTCAACCCAGAAAAACGATCAACGAAATGGGTCGTACACTTACCGCGAGTGGTGATGGCGATCAACAACGAAGTCACTCGACTCCTCGATAAAAGGATGAAATCCGTGACGATCGAATCGGCTGCGCCATCGCGTCAAGGCCAAGAGAAAAAACTACCGGAACGGGTCGTTGTGAGGTATCTCTACCAGCCCGGTGAACTCGAAGGAGGGGATAAACGTCGTGCCACAGACCCCATATGGTCCATGAAAACGTACCGCATCGACCGAGTGGACATCAAAGACAACAAACAGACTCTGTATTACTTGCAAGACGGACCGGGTAGGGGATTCGTCCGAAAGGAATTACAAATTGTCCCTCACGACACGGTATTGTCCCCTTCTTATTAGATATAAAAAAAATGTTCTGTCTGGGATTCAAACGCTAAAACTCTAGGTCCGAAGGCCGGCACGTTCCCTTCAGAGTAAAAAAAACAACCGAAAAAACAAAATGTTCTGTCTGGGATTCAAACGCTAAAAATCTAGGTACGAAGTGCAGCGTTCCCTTCAGGCTGGAAGTCTCACTCTCACACTGTATATAGCTCAAACGTATGCGAGCTTATTTAACCCGATTCTAAATTAGCTGATTGTGGCTAATTTTCAGCGTTCGTCAACTTATGTATCATATTCAGCATGGTTGAAACTGCCTACGGGCATCGTGTTTGTATTTTATGAGACATGGATTCGAGGTGAAAAAGCCACCAAACGTGCACGAAGTATTGAAGTGGAAGTGGAATGACGGGTTTCAGACATCCTTTGCGCTACTATAGACAGAGCCCAGTTTAAGAGGGTGATGCAATCTCAGGATAGACCCGTTAAACCGAGCACTCGGCTATCAGGTCCTCTGTGGCTCAGTTGAACGACTGCTGGGTACAATCAAGGTCAAGAGATGCGCAACTCTGTGACCGAGGTTCGAAGCCTACCATTCGAAAAAAACAAACACGGAGCTCTCATGGGAGAGCGTAGTCGACCAAAATCCCAAGGGAGAAATACCAGCGCCCCAGGCCACAAACATCAACAGACCAGGGACCAGGCGGGTCTCTGATCAAAACACCAATTTCTCCCTCCGTGGTTTTAACCACAGAGGGCTTTTGCTATTTTTTATTTGAACTGGCACATCGAAGGATTTTTTTTTAAGGGGGGCTGGAGAACTTATTTCATAAAAATAAGCCTCTAAGCCGCATCTGATGCAAAAAACCCACTCTATTACTACTAAATGATATTCGTCTTCTATAACATTATAATTACAGCATCTACATTCTTCTCTTTTGATATTCATAAACCTATTTTTTCAATTAATCGATCATGAGATGAACAACGGAAACGAGCTAAAGATTTTCTAAATTTTTCAACTTAGCTTTTGGAATATACCCGCGTCGTCTTGTTTGTGTCATGCTCAACGCCGCATTTCAGCAAGTTTACAGCAATAGGACGGTGGTCTGCATATAATCAAATCTGGACCTGTCAATCTAGTTTCAGAAAAGAGCAAGCACTGAAGGTCATGTGTTGTCAGTTTTCATTGAATGCTTCCTGAAATTGAATTGGGTTCTTGTTTTGTGCTGTTCGGGAAGTATGTGAGAGTATTTATACTGAGAATAGTAGATGTTGTAATGGGTTATCTGCGTGCTTTGATCTGGTGGAAAATTGTGATCATTCAACCTCGGGGCAAAGAATCTGTAGCATGTTGCAATTGTCACAACGGGATTCATAAGTCATCCTCAATCTTCCCACTCTACATAGTCGAGAAGGGTCTTTCGTTCACGTCACCTCACCTCATGTTTTGGAGTTAAAAAAATGTCAACATGCCGTACATTAAGCAATTTGAAATTTACTGACTTGTTTAATGTGATTAAACTTTTGTCGTCGTATGGCAAGCTTATAAAGTCTTTTATAGATGGAGCTCGATTACAAAAATACAACTGAATAGTGTATGATAGTATGACTTATAATTTCACTCACAGACACGTGTAAGCCTATTTCTGGCTTCTGGTAACATACTATTGCGCAATTAGTGCTAGAACCAAATCCACTCACTCAATTAATTTACGACAGCTATGACATAGCTCTCTGTTACAAGAAGCATCGTTATTTCATTTACTGATTAATTCACAAATCCAAAAGATTAAACGTTTATGCAACTTCTACATCGATCGATATTCTCGAACGAGGGAAATACGTTACTCGGGCTGTTAGGTTAGTGTTATTCTGTCATAATAAACATGAAAAACTATCGCTTATGGATAATTGCATGTGGTAGTCAGTGCTGCCTAGTAAAAACTCTACAGTATACCAACTCTTGCTTGTTTGCCATTTAACGCTGCACTCAGCAGTATATTCCTGCTATAGGAGGGCGGTCTGTAAATAATCAAATCTAGACCAGACAATCTAGTTATCAACAGCATGTGCTCCGATCTACACAATTGGGATACGGTGACAGGTGTCAACCAATTCAGCGAGTCTGACCACCCGATCCCGTTAGTCGCCTCTTACAACAAACATGGTTGCTTGAAGACCATTTTTAACCCGGATCTTCACGGGTCATGTACCGACTTAACAAAGAAAGTACCTAAGTGAGGGACAACATTCCACTTTGTGGTTGACAATGTTCCTGAAATATCTATGCTTGTTTTGATCTTAAAAATTCACCTAGAGCGATGAACAAATGTTACAAACAACAATATTCTAATCCACGCTGTTACATGTATCACACACATTACCGTTTACTGATCCTGGTTGTAACATTAACAATCCTAGAAATTTGCAAACTTAGGCTTCGTAAAGGTACACACTGCCAGGGATGTTTGGATCTGGATACGAAAGCAAACATTTCTACTCCGAGCTGTAATTCAGTCAAAATTTTAAAACATCAACAAAGAAGTCAGGTCGGGTAAATTTGGGCAATCTGTGACATCCGAATCCAAATATAGCTAGCGCGGATTTCATGGCTAGTACGATGTCAACGTTTTTCAGTGCACTGCTTCTTAATTATAACAACACGTCTTACCGCAGTTTCAATTCTCGATTCGGAAATGTCAGGCTGAATATCGAAAGCATAAAAACGTGGATTGACACAAAAGATTCCCATAGTCATTGGGAATCTCTGCTACAAGCACAACTTTGATTGTACGTATGATGTGATGACACCAGGCCTTCAGCAACATGTTGAGACTGTAAATACCCCACTTCCATCTCCCGTTACAAAGGCATGCAAATTCATATCAATTGTTCAGCATGAGGCACACGAAAACCTATTGCACAAGTCAAAACGGGAAATTGCATCAGACATCATGTTATCCTCAAACACATATTTCTCCTCAGAAGTGTACGTAATTGGGCGCGGATGCCAAAAGCGACAAGGGGTAAATACTTTTTGTCATCTTTCATTACGTAAAACGTTTGTGTTAATTAGAAATACGAAAGTAAGATATGCGGCTTAAATACTTCAGAAACCTCAACACTAATTGACATGATTATGCAGTTTATCTGACTCAGTGTGGAGGTTTTGTAGGGGCAGAGAGATATTGATATGCTGTAAAAACATGCATATTTTGCTGAAATTGATTTTGATCTGATTATTTTTATTTTCAGGAAGGAACGTTCTTGTGATTACACCATGTCCAATACAACGCCAGGGGAACTGGTTACATCCATGTATGACAACATTACCCCGTCCATGGAAATGACAACCATTGTGTTTCCACCGGAATACCACAGACTTAACACAGTGATCGATTTCTTCAACACGTATTATATCTGGGTCATATTCGGTTTGGGATTTCCTGGTAATTTGATGAGCATGTGTGTCATCGTTGGCATGTCAAAGCAAAGATTATCAACATCGTTTTTCTACGTTGCAGTTCTTGCCGTTGTGGACAATATTACAATCATTCTGAAAATTGTCGAAAATCAATCTCGAAGTAACATGAAGTTGTTATTTGATGAAACTGGGTGTCAGTTTCTATATTTCTTTGGTTTAACCTGTGCAGCATTTGCAAATTGGATTCTGATTATAATATCCGCGGAGAGGTTAACAGCAGTGGCGTTTCCAATGAAAGTGGCTCTAATCTGGTCCTTGAGGAGGGCGGTTGGCGTCATAGTTTGTGTGTTTGTGTTCCTAGGCCTCATCCACGGTCACATCTTCGCCACTGTCACCCATCACAGCAACTACACATGTACGGTGAAGGACCAGTTCCAACAATACATCCACCCCTACTGGTACTTCACCAGTTCTGCGGTTTATGCATTCATCCCTGCCACATGCCTGATTCTTTTCAACGTCCTCATCATTGTGTTGCTTAGGAGGTCCTCCGCCCAGCGACGGAACATGTTGTCCCAAAGCGACTCTTCCCTCTTAGAAGCACGTCGTCAGGACCAACAGGTCACAATCATGCTCGTCGTCGTCGCTGTCACCTTCCTCGTCCTCACCATCCCCAGATGTATTTCCGTCATCGCCTTCCACAGTATGTGTACAAACAACACGGACGTGATGTGTACTGCACGGAGACAGCTGTTTAGCACCCTTACTACCCAAATTGCTGACACCAACCATGCTATCAACTTTTACCTGTACTTTCTGACTGGGAGAAGGTTCCGGGAATACTTTCTGAAGTTTCTCAGGTGTAGAGAGTTGTTATACATGAAAGTGCCTAGTAGCAACACACATATGTCAGAAATACCTTTCACAGAATCAAGAAATTGAAACTAACTGACAGAATGTAATTTGATTAACACCACACTCACATACTATTTCAGGTGTATGGCGGCGGTCTGTAACAATTACGTCTGGATCAGACAATCCAGTGATCAACATCATGAACATTGCGATCTACGCAACTGAGATAAGATAACATGTGTCAACCACGTCAGCCTGCCTGACCACCCTATCTCGTTAGTGGCCTGTTACAACAAGCATGGGTTGATCAAGACCAAGTCTAACTCGGATCGTCACGGGCAATTAAAGTGATTGAATGATTAAACGCTTAATCCACTAGCCTACCCCAACACCAATGAAACAAACTTTCACTTTGTCTCTTTGTTGCTTAACTCTACACTTCAAGATACCCAAATCTATATGCTATTATGCCTGTAAATCACAGTATCTTGAGAACCAGGGAATGATATTGTCAGCAAAGGCCCAGGCCGTCGTTGTCCGATAACGGGAACTGAACTGAGCTTCATTCACTCACGCTGCAAACTGCAGCATAAGGTACATAAATAATACTTACATTTATACAACATAAAAAGTATGTACAAATGGTATGATAGGTGCAATGTACATCGATACATCGAGCGAGTTACATATTAAGTTATTGAAATTATTTTGTATATAAAGCAATAATTATTTAACAAAAAATTTAAAGTTTTCTTAAAGATCTTAGCCTATTCTAAGATATTCATTATATAAATATTTGATCTAATATAATAATACTTCTGAATATATTTTCTCTTTCTAATTCTAATTTGGGACATATAAATAAATAATGAAATTCGTCACCAATATCATTTATGTTACACATAGTACACTTTCTATCATTTACTGGGATTCGTCGCCATCTACCTGTCTCGATTGGAAGACAATGATTGGATGTTCGAAATTTGAACAAGGTATTGTGATGCCGAAAATTTAGGTATGGTTCAAAATTGAGAGATGGATTTTTGAAAATGGTATAAGTGGTTGCTTAGGAAGAGGTTTCAATTGTTGACCTCCATGATTGCAGATAAATATCTTTTAATTTACTTTTGATAACAGTTTTAAGCCATAATATACTTTTAACATTTTTGGATTTCCAGATAAAACTCAGTCCAAGATTGTCGAAAATTATCTCCAGATAGGTTATGGGATCACCTTAACCAACGAACCTCATCACCCTGACCCTTACCTGCCTCTTCGGTAGCTTGGGACCCATTCTAATGTCATGGGGCGGTGGGGTAGTCTAGCATCTAAAGCGTTTGTTCGTCACGCCGAAGACCCAGGTGCGATTCCTCATATAGGTCGAGGTATTCGCCGTAAACGATCAACGCAGAATTCAACGATAAGTTCCGAATTTCGTTTGCGTCCGTTCAGTGTGCATCGATCGTAAAAAAACGTTTAAAATCATCACTGTATTTGCAATGTCGAAAAGGGTATATTAAACTAATGTTCAGTCTAGAGGTCATGATGACCCACATCAGCAGCATGCTCGACATACTGGAGGGAAATTAGTACCAGTAGTGATGTTCTGTCTAGAGGTCATGGTGACCCACATCAGCAGCATGCTCGACATACTGGAGGGAAACTAGTACCAGTAGTGATGTTCTGTCTAGAGGTCATGGTGACCCACATCAGCAGCATGCTCGACATACAGGAGGGAAATTAGTACCAGTAGTGATGTTCTGTCTAGAGGTCATGGTGACCCACCTCAGCAGCATGCTCGACATACTGGAGGGCAACTAGTACAAGTAGTGATGTTCCTGTCTGCGAGGCACATTCTTCTGCTTTGCCTCGCATTTCTCGAATATCTAACCCAATAAAAACGTGTAGATAAATACAGAATGTATGTCTGATACATCATACAACAGCTTTGGTGTACATGTAGTTGGTACTTAAGTGAGTGAGTGAGTTAATATTAACGTCACATCGGCAATATCTCAGCCATATCGTGACTAAATCAATTTATATAATACAAAAATGAAAACATTGTGAAGAGTTAAACCTGTCGACGATGGGCAGTAAAAATACTAGAGCATCACAGATATGAACATAAAACTAGCATGTAAACCTAAAACAGGGTAATTAAAAAAGACAATACAATATAAAACAGAAGCTATAGATCGCCAGCATCTGAAGGTAGATCACCATACTAGGAACCATGGGGACTTACATTACTTTTGCTACCTGCATGGAGCCTAGCTGGATTTACACCATCCCTTCAGCCGCTGGCGATTGTAGGAGAATTTAGCCGAAATTTAAAAGAACAAAAATACTACGTTTAAAAACTTGGTACATGAACATTTTACTTTGAAAGTTTTGGGGACTTGCGTACCCTCCCAGGAGGACAATACTTTTACGCTACTTCAACCCCCTTTGAGGATACAGCCACTAACAATTTAAGTCGATAATCTAAACTACCAATTATAAAACTTTATATATTTACAAAACATATATCAAAATTCATTTAACAAATCTATCTCTTTTAAAAAATCAATGATTAAATGATGATTAACTTTATTAAAAAGGTCCTTTATTGTTTTGATATTGAAATATTTATCCCTTATGATGGAGAATTCAACACAGTCAAGCAGGACATGCTTGACCGTGTTTCTCTCACCACAAGGGATTCAAAACGGAGGATCTTCACCTTTCAATAGGTACTCATGATTAATATGTTGTGTGGCCAATACAACATCGTCGTATGATGACCTCTTCAAATCTGGACTGACAACGCAAGTACGTGTAACCGATATAGGGTTTTATTTCATGTAATTTATTTATACCTACTTCGGTGTCCCACTTCTTCTGCATCAGATCACGGATGTAGGTTCCAATGCTAGCTTTGTAATCAGAGTATGGAATAAGAAGTGGTGTCACAGATTTGTTGAGTGTTGCCTTAGCAGCAAGATCAGCCATTGTGTTTCCAGAAAAGCCAATATAGATTGGATAACCAACAGAGGACCATGTCGCATTGGCCAGTAGCAAGATCATTATATAATTCAATAATTTCTATTAAAAGTGGATGTTTACAAGAGAGATTTTTAATAGCCTGAAGGCAAGAAAGAGAATCTTAAAATATTATATACTATACATGTTTAGGATGTTTAATATATTTAAGTGCTGTTAATATGCCATTTGCTTCTATGGTGAAAATATAGCTGTTATCAGGCAACCTAGAAGATATTGTTTGGGAGCCAATGACAGTTGCACAAGCTACTGCGCCACCATCCTTGGACCCATCTGTAAATAAGGATTTGTATGTATGATATTTATTTCTTAATTGACTAAAGTCTTGTTTATACTGTGATTCATTAGTTTCTGATGTTTTAAATGTGGTTAATGTTAGGTCTACGTGTGGCCTAACCAATTGCCAAGGAGGAGAAGAAAGCAAACGGGAAGGAGAGATATTTTCTAGCTCAATGCCAGCAGCAGAAAGGCAAGGTTTGACTCTTAGTCCCAGAGGCGGAACAAAAGAAGACTTTTTATTGTATAGATCCTCATAAAGAGGATTAAAAACAGTTAAATGCAGGATTTGACTCATTAGAATATAGTTTTGTTACATACTGCAAGGATAATTTTATACGGCGTTGTGTAAGAGATGACTCATCGGCCTCGACGTAGAGACTGTTAACAGGAGAGGTTCCAAAGGGTCCAAGACAAAGTCTTTGACCTTGGTGGTGGACAGAATCTGATAGGTTTAGGTTGCTTTTGCAGGCTCCACCATAAACGATGGAACCATAATCAAGTTTGGAACGTACCAGTGATCGATATAGATGTAGGAAGGTAGCTTGATCCCCTCCCCACTTAGAATTGGAAACGACTTTCAACAAGTCAAGCGCCTTCAGGCATTTAGTTTTAAGGGATTTAATATGTGGTAGAAACGTTAAGTGTGAGTCAAAAATAAAACCCTGATGGGTGTGCCATAGTTCAGGGTCTTTATGCGGTTTGTATTTACCGCAGAAATGTATACAATAAGTTTTGGATTTAGAAAATTTAAAGCCGTTTTCAAGACACCATATGTGTATTTTGTTTAAACACAACTGTAGTTGCCGTTCAAAAGTATGCATATTTTTACCATGACAAGAAATATTAAAATCATCAACAAAAAGTGATCCATCTATTGAATCATTTAAAACCTTGGATAAACTGTTGATCTTGATACTAAATAACGTCACTCACAAAACACTGCCTTGTGGGACACCCTGATCCTGATTGTAATGATCAGACAGGGTAGAACCCACGCGGACTTGAAATTGTCTGTCATTTAAAAAGTCAGCTATAAATTGGGGCAAACGGACTTGCAATCCGAGGCCATGTAAATTTCTTAAAATGCCATATTTCCACGTAGTGTCATAGCTTTTTCACGATAAACAAAACATAGACACAGCATGTTGTTTATTAATTAGAGCATTTTTAACAAATGATTCCAACCGCACTAGGTGATCGACAGTACTTCTGTTTTTACGGAAACCACATTGTATATCTGTTATAAGGTTATTTGTTTCCAAGTACTAAACAAGTCGATTATTTGTCATGAGATCCATTGTCTTGCAAACGCAGCTAGTTAGTGAAATTGGCCTATAATTGGAAGGATCAGCATGATCACGTCCAGGTTTAGGGATGGGAACAATTATAGCATCGCGCCACGACGAAGGAAATTTTCCGGATGTCCAAATATCATCAAAAATAGATAAGAGCGTCTCTAAACATGATTCTGGTAAGTGCTTCAGGAGTTGATAATGTATGTTATCAGCTCCAGAAGCAGTATCGTGAGCCTGGTTAAGAGCAGTATGAAGCTCGTGTATTGAAAAGGTTTCGTTGTAATCTTCCCCATTATCTGAATTGAAAGTAATAGGTTTCTTTTCTTGCTGTTGTTGATAGTTTTGGAATTCAGGTACATAATTAGATGAGGAGGAATGTTTGGCCAACGTCTCAAGTTTATTTGCAATATCTTTTTTATCAGTCAATAACTGATTCCCATCTTTGAGATTGTGAATGCTAGGTTTAGAGCCCTTACCCTTGATTTTCTGGATCATATTCAACACCTTTGATATCGGTGTGCGCGAATTAATTTTTATACATAGTTTCGCCAAGATTGGCGTTTACTTTGCTTGAAAGTACGTCGTGCTTTGGCTTTTAAAATTTTATATTTGTCTAAATTGTGGACCATAGGATGGCGACGGAAATAATGCTCGGCTTTCTTCCATGCCTTCCTAGCCTGTTTGTATTCATTGTCAAACCATGGTTTTCGTACGTGAGGAATTGCAGAGGACTTTCGGATAGACTCGTCAGCTATGTTATTTAGTTCATCTGAAAAGCATTTTATGGCATCAGGAATGTCATTTTATGGCATCAGGAATGTCATTAAAAAGTTCAGGTTTTAGTTTGTCAGCACAGAGAGTTTCATGATTAAACAGGGTTTAGGTAGTTTATCATAAAGAGCTTGCAGATCGGATAGTTGGACAGACGATGACGGCGGAATGTACAAAGAGCATAAAGTAAAAACAACCTGTAATGTAAGTCGAACTGCAACGACTTGAAGATTTGGTTTAAGTGGAACTAAGCTATGGATAACATTGTTCCTCACCAGGATGGATGATCCACCAGAAGTTCTTTCACCCGGAGGAGAAAACCAATTATATGCATTGAACTGACGGAAGTCAAAGTTATCTACCTGTTTCAGATAGGTTTCTTGGATGCAGAATTTTGACGCTTTCAAATCTTGGTTTAATAACTGTAATTCGTTTAAATTAGTCCGGAGTCCTCTACAATTCCATTGAATTATAGCTGAAGACATTATTTCCTCGGCGGATGTAAAGGAGATCTACCCCTCACCTTCCTTGAGGGTGACAAGCTATGAGTCCGACCTTGGCTATGGTCGGACATATCCATGGCCTCAAGTGATCCAAACTTATTATTAAATTGAACCTGGTCATTTGACCCCTTCGGAGGTCTGTTGCTTTGATTGTTCTTATTGATTTCATTGCTCGGTATAGTTTTCAAATTTGATTTAACATTTGAGTCTGATTTAGATGTTTGTTTCTGAGAAGCAGATGAATCCTTCTCAGAAGATGCCTTGGTGTGAACAATGGTTTGCACACTGGAAGTTACGTTTGGAGTTTTCGCCTGGATTTCAGCAGACAGCAATGTGGGAGCTGATGTTCTAGCCCATGTATAATCCGTTTGACAACCGACTGAACTGCATGAAATGTGGTTTGGTTTAGAGGCCTGAACAGAAGCAGAAACAACGGTAGCATAACTCGGGCCTGACTGTTCTTGTGCTAGAACAATCTGTTTTGCTTCAAAGAACGAAACGTTTTGCTCATGCTTCACTCGTGTAATCGTTGATTGTAGCTTCCAGGAAGGACATTCCTTCGATTAGGAAGGATGTCAACCAGAGCAGTTGACACATACAGGTGTTTTATCACAAAGGGTACTGACTTGGCACGCTCGCGCACATCGTTGGCATGCAGCTGGATTGTGGCAAGACTTTGACCCGTGACCATACTTTTGGCAATTATAACACCTTAAGGGGTTGGGGATAAAAGTATCAACCCTTAAGTTTCAATATCCTGCTTTTAGAGATTTTGGATGCATCGAGAGACAAAATGTGAACAGGTATAGTTTGGCATGAATTGCATGTGGACCCGGTCTTTTGTAAATATCTCTTCATTCAATGATCCAAGCGATCTCAAACTGTGCAAGTGGATGTTTTGTCAGACAACCTAATCACATTGTAATGAACCGATTTTATGCATTTGTAATAAAGACTCTGTCTATGTAACTGTCAACAAAATAAACAGCAGAACGCAGACGGCTTGCAGGTGGAGGGAGCCAATGACCTGTAACAACTTTTGCTCATGGCATGAAAAAAACATCGTGCTAAAAATTGTGAAAAAAACAACAACCAAGAAACAAAACCTTGTACAAAAAGGTAGGCATCCAAAGTTAGATTCTTTTGACATCAGGGTCATCAGAGATGTCATTCGCCGGCTATTTGCTAGAAATGAACACCTGTCCACAAGAAAGTTAAAACATCCTTGCAGAGGATCACGGCATTAATGTTTCTAGGTTAATGCTAAGCAAACTACTGCTCAAAGTTGGATACGAGTACAAGAAGGTAGCAAACCAGAAACTTGTAATGTGTGAGAGATCTGATATTGTGAAAATAAGGCGTAACTATCTGAGAGAAATTAAGCAGGCAAGAGAGGATTGGTTCAAACCTATATATCTGGATGAGACCTGGGTCAATGCAAACCATACTGCTGCCAGACAGTGGCTAGCCACTGATCCCAGTGATGGTAGGAAAGTACCAACAGGCAAAGGTGAACGTTTAATCGGTCTTCATGCTGGTTCCCACCGTGGATTCCTACCTGGGTGTGATCTGGTATTTCGGTCAAAGAGCACAGATGGTAGGGACTATCATGCAGAAATGAACTCAACGGTTTTCACACAGTATGTTGAGGAACAATTGTTGCCAGCTCTGCCTTACAAAAGTCTTGTTGTCATGGACAATGCTCCCTATCACAGTGTTCGAGATCCAAACAATAGGTGCCCGACTTCCAATACAAAGAAGTCAGATATGCAGCAATGGCTAACAAATAACAATCTACAATTTTCAATTAAGGCCACTAAACCACAGTTATAACACATATAACATTGACAACATGCTACGCCAACACGGCCATAAGGTCTTGAGATTACCACCGTCCCACTATGATCGCAACCCAATCGAACTTATCTGGGGAGACCTTAGCAGTACAGTGGCCCGGAAAAATCAATCATTCAAGTTGAATGATGTCAAACACATTGTCAACACTGCTATATGTGACATTGACATTGCACGCTGGCATGCATGTGTTGAACATGTCAAGAAGAAGGAGAAAGAGTACTGGCTCAAAGATGGCTTGAAGGAGCAAACAGTTAATCCAGTTGTCATTCGTCTCGACACTTATGACTCCTCTGTAGAAGAATGGAGTGAACTTGATGATGTTTAATTCTGTTATTATATTTACAGATAATAATACTATCCAGCCAGATATGCTCAAAGAAATATAACTTCTTTTAACAATGACAGCACTGACTAATTCCAACGACTTATAGTGTAACATGAAACACTCATTTCACATAAAATTATCATGAAAATATAAATATTAACTATCTATATGCTTAAAGCTATTAGAAATGTATTGCTTAATTTGGAATGTGAACGACATCAAAACATAACACTTTTGTCTTCATTCTATCTTTTCTTCAATGAGTGTGCATGATTGTGTGTGATTGTGTCCGAGGGAACGGGGCTTTAACAGTTGTTGAGTTCTAACCATAGGTGGTCCGATTAATGATTTAGTGTAAATATACTTTCTGTGTTCTTTAAATGCATTTCCACTTAGGTACTGCATAAACAAAATATGACATTAACATTACAAATTTAAAGATTTTAACCTACAGAATAATTCTCACTAATGGGTTTTGTGGTTAATGTTGAACAACTCAGAGGAACAAACTCCGTATGATTGTTAACAGTTGGCACCCACCTTACCCTATTCACGACCTGTGACTCCTCGTCATACCTGTCACGTGCATAGCTGACCTACATTGACGAACGTTGACCTTTATGACCCAACACTGCCGCTGTTACAGGTCATTGGCTCCCTCCCCCTGCAAGCCGTCTGCGTTCTGCTGTTTATTTTGTTGACAGTTACATAGACAGATTCTTTAATACAAATGCATTAAATCGGTTCATTACAATGTGATTAGGTTGTCTGACAAAACATCCACTTGCACAGTTTGAGATCGCTTGGATCATTGGATGAAGAGATATTTACAAAAAACCGGGTCCACCTGCATTTCATGCCAAACTATAAGTGTCTTGAAGACATCATTATTCTTTTTTACTGTAAATCGTTTGACGTGAGTAACGCCTTGGGATTGCAGTTCAGTAACGATGTCAGTTTCACTCATGTCTGACAGGCAACGTACAATATCACGGACGATGCCTTTGCTGGTATTTAATGTCCTGTGAGGAGACATCTCAACAGGAACATTTGCTAAAGACTTTGTTTTGAGCAGAATTTTAGACTGTATTTCTTTCCTACATTCAATTAGCAGGGACCCAGATCTGAACTTTGTCATGTCTTTCACCTCCCCAGCCAAACCTTCAATGTCCTTTGACAGAGCAAAGGGATTTAACCTGAAAGGGCCACCGTCGGGGGCACACATCACAGTGAAACGAGGCCAATTATCAGGGTTATTGTTGTTTGCGCTTCATCATCTGAAGACAACGAATTAATGCCTTTGCATCTCCAGCAGACGGCACCAAGGATACTAGGAGGGTATACTCAAGCAGAAAATATCTTGAAAAGATAAATCCCACCAGATTGGCCCATGAGCCACCGCCTTCTGGGCATTAAGACTCTAGGCAAAGTTCATGATAAACTAGTGTAAATGAAGGGTGCCAAGACCAAAATTCCAACAATTCCAAATCAAATTTGTGCAATTACATATAATCAATGCACAGGACTTGGCGTGACCGTGTGTTGGGCAAAGGAACGCTGTTCCTGGAACCAGTGCCATCAACCACCAGACTCCCGTCCTCCACCGACACAGGGGCGCAACCCACGGCAAACGGGTTGGTGGCCAAAATATACCCCCGGGTCAACAACGTTACCCAGCACCTACTACGAGGAGGTGGCTCTTCACGGGTGCCTGGTACTTAAGAAACTGTATTGGAATAACACACTTCCTCACATGTCAAGACAGCCAGAATGTATGTACATTGCCAAGTGGTGTTGATGAAAGTCCCAATCGTTTATTCCACTATTTGCACAGAAAACTTTCTGTCAGTATTTACTGCTGATGTTATACGAATACTCCCGTTTATTATATTGTATTTCAGAATGAAGGTTTTCGTCGAATGTTTGACCCGTGAAGGTCCGGGTTAGAATATTGATCTTCAGTAACCCATGCTTGTCGTAAGAGGCGATTAACGGGATCGGGTGGTCAGGCTCGCTGACTTGGTTGACACATGTCATCGGTTCCCAATAGCGCAGATCGATGCTCATGCTGTTGATCACTGGATTGTCTGGTCCAGACTCGATTATTTACAGACTGCCATCATATAGCTGGAATATTGCTGAGCGCGGCATAAAACTTAACTCACTCACTCACTCATCGAATGTTTTCCAAACATTGTGTTTCACAATCTTCGTCATTGGGTATATACCAAACCTCACATAGTTGTAAATGTCTCATGAGGAATCGAAATAGGTTGCATTGTTCTGTTCAGTGATCGCTTGATTTCTTTAATAAAAATATGTTACAGTGGTCTGCCAAAACACTGAGGTATGTATAGGTGTGCCTTACATCAAGCCGGATACACCATGCCTGTTCCATACATCGAGCAGGTCTGATACACCTCAGGCCCTCATGTCTTTTAGAGGATTAAAGATTTTTTTAAAAACCTAATAGCGGTGACCCTCGGCTCGAAAAGCTTTTAGAGTCGGAAGTTATGAAGAAGAAGAAGAAGAAGAATTTATTTCAGTGTCAAGCGATACAAGCATTAGACACAATATAAAATACCATGTAAAACATCGCCCGGCCAACTTGGGCTTATTTGACACTAATTGTCTTAAAATGTACATATAAAAGCACCATATGGTGCTAAAAGGTAATAATAAAAGTAAGCGATTGTAATTGTGCTTGCATTAAAATACAAACAGTGTTAATGTTTTTTAAAAAGAGAAAAGTGAACACGCTTTAGGACACATTTTGAGTGAGTCTAAATCTAAACATATTTTTAATTAAAGCGGCGACGGAGTGGTTAAGATTTGAGTGTTTCATTAAATATACGAGTTGATCCTTCGCAGACAGATGGGGGAAATTTGATCTAAAGACGAGGCGCGATTCCAAAGCGGGCTTCTTACGGCTGAATATAAACTGCATGTTGTCAGAAAATGAACCTCGTCTTCAAATAACGTAGAATTACAAAACTTGCATAGGCGATTCTCAAGGGGGATTTTAGGTTATGTGAAACAACCAGTCTCGATTTCTAAGGGGAGTGTGCCACTTCAAAATTTTGCAAAATAGTTACGGGCTACTCTGTCATTAAGTGATTTCACATAGTCTGAAGTACAAAAAGCAGTTTTATAGAGACGGTACGTCCTTAACTTATTCCCATTAACTTGCCCCCTGTCGTCCCAGAGTTTTAAAAGCCAATTATTTGTATCGATATCTATAAGTATAGGTTTTAAACGTCAAACTGAGAGGTCAAAGATAAATTAAGACTTTCAAATAGCTTCACAACTGTACAGTCCCATGATTTAGGCACCGACAGGGACCATCTGTGAATAAGAAAAGGTAATCTATTTTCACTAACAGGGCCTATTCTCTTATAAAAACGAGCAATTTCGATGCGGTGTTTTGCTGAATTAGATATCCACCCCATATCTCCTCTCACCGCCAAATTTGGGGTCTTATTGCCTACACCTAGGAAAAAGCTACATGCTCGATGTTGAATAGCATTTATACAACTGAACTCCCTCGTACACCAGATAGCGGCTCCATAAGATAGGATAGGTTGAACGAGATTGTCATAGAGAGTTGTAAATAATCCAAGCCCCCCCACGGATTTAAATTTACTGATGATAACTCCTAGAGCCCTGCTGGCCGATTTAGCAATTGCTTTAGCAGTATAATTGGAAGTGTTCCTCTAGCCAAATACCCAAATATTTATAAGAATTGGATACTTCAATACGTTCTGATCCACATGTAAAATTGTAACATGATTGTGCCATCGACTTATTACGATAATGTACAATTTTGTCTTGTTGCTATTAACTAGAATGCACCATTTCCAACACCAATTACTTACACAATCAAGCATACGTTGCAGTGACGATTCGTCAGGCGCTACCAATGTAATATCATCTGCATACAGAAGAAGACTGATCATATTAGTATCTATCTTTATACCACAACTCAGTTCGTTTATTTCGAGAGCTAGATCATTCACAAACACAGAGAATAGTATTGGCGACAAGACACAACCCTGTTTTACGCCGCTATTTACTTTGAATCCATCGGACATTTTACCGTTAAGGAATATGCGAGATCGGTTATTTTCATACAGGGATTTTACAGCCGAAAAACATTTACCGTTGACTCCCAATCTAAGCAATTTATACCAAAGGCAATCACGGTTTACGCGGTCAAAGGCCTTTCAACGCATCAATATAGCAAACATACGTAGGAAGATTTGAAGTCTTTTGGGTTTTTTTAATCGAGAAAAGCATGTAAATGTGATCGGATATGTCAATTTGTTTTTTAATCTTCAATCCTCGCAAAGACACGAGGGTTTGTGGGATACACAGAAGGGATAAACGTGTTTCATACCTTTTATCCCCTAAGCGGGATACACCTGTTCCATACACCGGATGGGATACACCTGTACCTCACACCAAGCGGGACACACGTGTTTAATGTAACACATCGGGTACTCTAGCTCCATACACCAATTTGGCTACGTAAGCTTCGTTCACCAAACAGGACACAACTGCTGTGTACCTCACTGCTCAGTACCTCACGAAAGAGTGGTTAAAGCGTCCGCAGAAGACCCGGGATCGATTTCCAGATGGGTACAATGTGTGAAGCCCATTTTGGGGGTCGATTTCCAGATGGGTACAATGTGTGAAGCCCATTTTGGGGGTCGATTTCCAGATGGGTACAATGTGTGAAGCCCATTTTCGATGTGATAATGCTGGAATATTGCTAAATGCGGCGTAAAACTAAACTCACTCACTCACACACTTCGGCATGATCGATACCAGAAGATGATCAAGGGAACAAGTTTGTCCACGTCATCCACTTTGAAGATTATATAATAATATTATTGTAATAAGTGTGGGTACAGGGTTAAGCCTGGGCTAGTACAAGCAGCCGCACTTACACATACACAGGCATGCACGTCGTCATATGAGCGAAATATTCTCAAGCACGACGTTAAACCCAATTTCACCTCACCTCACCTAAAAAAAAGTCATGTGGATTTGAACAAAGTTGTGCCAACATAAAAGGAGAAATAAATGCAAATTCGCTGATCCCGTCGTAATAGAGGTGCTGTTGATCACTGGATTGTCTGGTCAAGACTCGGATACTTACACACCGCCGCCATATCGCTGGAGTATACTATTCACACTTTGCTAAGGATCAAATCATTGATTCAACAGAAAACTATGATGTGGGGTCAAATTTGGTTTAAATATCTAAGCCTGTTGTAAGCATAGATCCAAGTTTTCAGTTTGTCATTTCATTTGGTAAATCCCATACCTGCTATTGACAGGTGTTGCCTACTTGTTAATGGTCCATGCCATGATTTGCAAAATGGTTGATTGGTGCCATGAAAACCATTACTTGCAGCTTCTTTGCGTTGACACAACACATAGTACATTATTGGTTATACATTGAGAATGCATCACGCCAATAGATGATCACAGATATAGGTCTAAAACTAGTATGTAAGTATCAAAAAACTATTCATAATAATACAACCAAACGCTGGGCTATAGATCACAAGGAGCTAAAGTTAGCCCAAGACTTCAGGGCCCATGGGGGCTTACACTGTACATCTGCTACCTGCATGGTGCCCCAGCCGGAATTATATCGTGCCTTTGGCAAATTGTGACCAGCTGGAATTACATCGCGCCTTTGGCGAATTGTGATGTCTTGATGTGGAAATGGAAAAACATTTCACATTTGTCAAATGCTTAAATGAAAATATGTAACACACTTTCAAAGCTAAAACGTGTTAAATATTGTAAAACCCCTTTTAAAACTTAGTTATCAAGGACAGTGGTAAATTTAAACACAGCAGCCGTTTGAAGGCATCGGTAACAATTTGGGATTTACAATTCCAATTTAGTCCAGTTTAGGCTGTCACCGTTCAACATCGGCAGATCTGGAGCAGTTTCATCACACTAATTGGTAGACGTTCCTGAAGCCTGATCATGCCGTGACGTAGCTCCAGTTCTCGGTAGATCTTCTTTCGTGATGGAGGTCTGGCACAATGGATGTACTAGTACTCATCAAACGGTCAGTCATTACAATGTCTTGAGTAAGGCAAAGGAGTCACATTGGGTGAGCGTGCCATCCTTGTTGCGCTAGACTGGCATGAACGTGCTGGACGTCGAATGATGGCGTACATCCCACCTTAGCTGCCACAAATGTGCCGATAGCAAAGTGATAGCATGCGTCCGTGCTTGCCTCGTCAAGCGTCCTGTCAGCAAAGTGAGTGACTTTAGTTTTACGCCGCACTCAACAATATTCCAGCTATATGGCAGCGGTCTGTAAATAGTCGAGTCTGGACCAGACAATCCAGTAATCAACAGCATGAGCATCGATCTGCAATTTGGAACCGATGACATGTGTCAACCAAGCCAGCGAACCTGACCACCCGATGCCATTAGTAGCCTCATACGACAAGCATGGGTTACTGATGATAAATATTCTAACCCGGACCTTCACGGGTCTGTCAGCAAGGCTGTAGCAGATATTCAGATAGTTAAGGATAAAGCTATAGCCCTTATGATTTGCCTTTGAACAACACCCATTTTAATGTGAGAAGGAGTCATCTGTATGCACGAAAGAGTCTTTCGCTACATATTTTATATCAAAATGAGCGATGGCTGGAAGACTCATATCTTGAGAATATGAGAGACACAACGAAGCAGCCGTAAAATATCGTGTTTTATCGTCTTTGGTGACTTGTTTATTCTGTCGAGTAATCGCGACAGTGAACGGAGCGAGTATGCCTCAAGTCTGAGAACAGCTGTGAATGACAGAAAAATATAGGGATGGGATGACATTTGTTATAGGGTAGGTTTTAGGGAGCATGAAAAAATGATACTTTGAAGAGGAGATAAATTCTAAATAAATCGTAACCATTGTCAATGATCAAAGCTGAATGCGCAGCGATACGTCACCGGGTGATTTAGGCAATAATTCCCTTTAAGTCAAACTGGCGATAGAGCATGATTCACCGGATCGTTAACTGTATTCACAGTGGTGCACATGTGATACATGTGGTCTCACCTTAGGCAAGTGAGTTTGTTCAAACTTGTCTCTGTTAACCCAGTAGAAAATGGGTAGCCGGCGGGATAAGTCATGTGACTATTAACCTTCTACCGCCCCACAGGCAGCTTGGGTTATCCGGGGTAATACTAATCAGACTGTATCGCTTTGAGCGTGCCCCTGCGTGGTACGGAATTCAGCGCATTACAAATGTCCTTATTATAATTATCCTTCGATTAATGAGTATCCGGTATTGTACTCAAACAATTCTAGTTCAGGAATTCCATGCCACTGCATAAGGGACAATGTCCCCATTTCATGTTAACAGGGCGCATCCGAGGTGAGGCGAAATCGGATTTAACGTGAAGTTCATAATTATGAACTGAAATACAGCTCACGGAAATACAGAACAGTTGTGTTATAACAAGGATACCCTATAAAGTGTCGGGATAAAATTAAATTACGAATTTTTAGCGCAGTATCCACTTTATATCTGCACATATGCGTGTAGACAGCTTGATTTGGTCAAATTATCTCACGTCTGGCCGAAAATTGGTTTGGAGGTGATCATGTCTTTTTTAGGTGGCGACATGTTCTGGAAGGTGGACATTTGTTTTGCTAGCTGATCATGTGTTTGGACAGCTGACCATATGTTTTGGAGGGTGTGTATTTGTTTTGGATGCTGACCATACGTATTGGAAGGTGGGTATATGTTTTAGACGGTTGGCGAATGTGTTGGTAGCTCACCATATTGTTTGGTAGCTGACCATATGTTATGGAAGGTGGGAAAACGTGTTGGTAGGTGACCATATGTTCTTGTAGCTGACCATATGTTTTGGAAGGTGGGTATATATTTTGGAAGGCGACCATATGTTCTTGTAGTGACCCTATATTTTGAAAGATGGGTATATGCTTTGGTAGCTGACCATATGCTCTTGTAGTGACCATATGTTTTGGAAGATGGGTATATGCTTTGGTAGCTGACCATATGTTCTTGTAGTGACCATATGTTTTGGAAGATGGGTATATGCTTTGGTAGCTGACCATATGTTCTTGTAGTGACCATATGTTTTGGAAGATGGGTATATGCTTTGGTAGCTGACCATATGCCTGACTGACTGACTGAGTTTTAGTTTTACGCCGCTTTTAGCAATATTCCAGCAATATCACGGCGGGGGACACCAGAAATGGGCTTAACACATTGTGCCCATGTGGGGAATCGAACCCGGGTCTTCGGCGGGACGAGCGAACGCTTTAACCACTAGGCTACCCCACCGCCCCAGCTGACCATATGTTCTTGTAGTGACCATATGTTTTGGAAGATGGATATATGCTTTGGTAGCTGACCATATCTTCTGGTTGCTGACCATATGTTCTTGTAGTGACCATATGTTTTGGAAGGTGGGTATGTTTTGGAAGCTGACCATATGTTTTGGAAGATGGGTATATGCTTTGGTAGCTGACCATATGTTCTTGTAGTGACCATATGTTTTGGAAGATGGGTATATGCTTTGGTAGCTGACCATATGTTCTTGTAGTGACCATATGTTTTGGAAGATGGGTATATGCTTTGGTAGCTGACCATATGTTCTTGTAGTGACCATATGTTTTGGAAGATGGGTATATGCTTTGGTAGCTGACCATATGTTCTTGTAGTGACCATATGTTTTGGAAGATGGATATATGCTTTGGTAGCTGACCATATCTTCTGGTTGCTGATCATATGTTCTTGTAGTCACCATATGTTTTGGAAGGTGGGTGTATGTTTTGGAAGCTGACCATATGTTCTGGTAGGTGACCATTTGTTTCGAAAGGTGGGTATATGTGTAACAGGGATGAAATCAAACATTTTTATATTTGTTTATTTATACCAATCGGGTTTTATTATTGCATATAGTGTATAGCATTGTTCAACAGACTACCGCTTGTTTACAATAAGTAATCTAATTAGTTGTCTGTCTATCTTCATCTCAGGTATAATAATCTTATAGCTCAATCGGGTTATAGGGTCAATTCATTCTTGTTTTAAGGGTAGTCAGGTTATTCCATTTTAATGTATTTGTTTTGTTGTCTTGATCAAAGGACTGAGGCCTGATTCTTTGTCTTGATTGGTGATTTTGAATATCTATGTCACCAGCCATCTTAACACCTCTCAGCACTTGTCACAATCACTGCACTGCATCCACCATAATGATCAGACCACAGGTTAGTTAAAATTATTACTGACTAAACTAAATCTACTGGCTGAAATATATTAACCTTATTGATTGTATTAAATACCTTTAAGTAATCTAATGTGTGATATTGTAAATAGTTAGGGATTTATGAGCATGAATGTTATGAATGGAGCCATGGATGAATGTGTTAGATTTTCTTTCTAATGGTTGTGTACTATTTTAATCTAAATGCATATTGTAAGCTTTATCTGTATGATAATTGTCCAAGGTGTAATAATCAGGAAATTGTAAATATGGAAGTTAGGATATTTAGATAATGTATATGTATAGGTATAGGTAGCTGACCATGTGTTCTGGTAGCTGACCATATACTCTTGGAGTACCATGTGTTTTGGTAGGTGTGCATATGTGGTTGACTATATGATTGCCTACTATTCCCTCTTTCTATATTTCTATATAACTTTGCCGCCATACAACTGGAATAATGCTGAGTGCGGCGTTAAACAACAAATAATCAACAATTTGACCTTGGGTAGGTACACAGTACCATTCCAGTCATGTGACCTTATGCATATTAAATATTCATGGTACATCACTTGGTGAAGCCCCAACCAGGAAACCTGTACCAAGAAACTTGTGTTAAAGCCCTGAAAATGCAAAGTCAAACAAGTGTGGTTATCTCAATTCTATTAAGTCAACACATGAAATATTCAATCAAGTGGGACAATAGTGACCACAACGACACCTCAAACGTACCTCTGATTTATGGTTCATAGGGTAATTACTCTAATCACTCCAGCAGAACAGCTGCCATGCAAAGCAACAAGGGACAGCTAAACCGCCCGCTCTACAGAAATACACAGATAGGCAATAATCAAGCCGGTGACAATTAAGTGACGGGAACTTTGGGTATAATTACAAATCACTCACGGGGTGTTGAAAAGACCACACACTATTACCAGTTGAGTGAGTGCAAATACACTCAGTAATCCGATAAGTGCAAACAGAATTGTGGACTCTGTTCCTGTACCTAAACACACATGAGCAATAACACCAGCAGTAGAGAAAGCAGAACTATCTTGCACAATTTGCATCCAAGACAGGTTCTTCAGTGACTTCAGTGGCGATCATCAGGAGACAAACAGGTCCTCACCTGACGGCTGTCGTTTCACGCTCGCTAACATCTCAACTAAACGGCATGATGAACTGGGTCGTCTGGTCCAGACTCGATTATTTACAGACCGCCGTCATACAGCTGGAATACTGCTGAGTGCTGCGTTAAACAGCCAAGCAACCAAGCCAACTTATTTATAACGCGTGGGCGGACGTCGTAGAAGACGATGTGATGTGTCTTCGGCGTCGCCTCACTAATTCTGACCTACTGATTAGCATAATACGTGCTAGTTTGCCGTACACAATTATCTACACATCCTTATAATAATACGTACCGAAAAGTAAATACATTATAAAAAGTGCGTGATCTATTACACGCACGTACAATTAGATGGTATGAAAATAATTGCTACAGTTAGTAATTAGCAAACAATGGCGAAGTTGAGGCAAAAACACAATATTAAACAGTACCAGACTGAGAAAACATGCGCACTAACAAGGCTAGAAAATGGGTACACGTGAACTGAGTAACACATATAAAAGGTTGTGATACGTCCTAACTCAAGGAGTTAGCAGGTGCAGCAGCCTTCAAGGAATTAATCAGACAATACATATACAAAGCCAGGAGAGCTCCTAGAGATAATGGGGATCAGTGTTAAAGAATACGTTTTGCAGAACTAAAAACTCCTTTTCTGAAACACAGAGACAAACTGGTGCCATCATGAGATAAACCAAAGCTGTACTGAAAGGACAGTGAAGCATTTAATGCAACAATATATATTCCTACTTCGTCACCAGAACTAATAAGTCATATTTACTGGCTTATGAATATTACGTCCCCTGGACCGGATGGTACTGCTCCTGCATTGTTTAAGTCTTCAGAAACGTAAATTTTAGTCAATCTGTTTAAGCAAACATGGTAACTTTCCTGATGATTGGAGAAAGAATATTATATGGCCACTTGTACAGTCAGACGATGTTAACAGTTACAGAGGTATACCTCTCACCGATACCATATGGAAAGTATTGACATCAATGCCCTTCAGTACAACAGTCAAATATCCTGGGGTCATCATGGACTCAAACCTTTCTATGGAGGACCATGCCAATAATGTGTGTCGTACATGTTATTTCCA
Source organism: Haliotis rubra (assembly GCF_003918875.1). Lineage (NCBI taxonomy): Eukaryota > Metazoa > Mollusca > Gastropoda > Lepetellida > Haliotidae > Haliotis > Haliotis rubra. The sequence continues at coordinate 920,829 of NW_025764937.1, read as the reverse complement.
TGTGAGGAACATCGCCAACATCAGTCACCTGTTGACATGTGATACATCACACCATTTGGCCAGATCCATGATCCTGTCACGGTTGGATTACTGCAACAGTCTACTGGGTAATGTGTGTCAGGATCATGTCACCAAATTACAGCGCGTTCAGAGTTCAGCTGCACGGACCATCACCTAGAGCAGGAAGCGACCACACATCACACCAGCCCCACTGGCTGCCTGTCTAAGCAAGGATTGAATACAAGATCTTGGGCATCACATACCGCTGTATCAAAGGCTCAGCTCCATCCTACCTGACCAACGTGGTGAAAGAGTATGTTCCACCTCGATGCCTCAGAGCAGCTAACAACCCACTGCTCACAATTCCCACAGCCAGACTGAAAACCTTTGGACACAGACGCTTCTCTTTCACATCCACCATTTTCAGGAATGATCTGCCCTTCTACATTAAAGACTGTGGAACACTGTCTACCTTCCAGTCAAACTTGAAAACCTTCCTCTTCCAAAAATGTCACCCTGATGCCTTGTCTAGCTGTGTTAACAAGAGCGCCGCGGGCAATCACTTGGTGTTTGGAAACTGTACGCTATACAAGATGACTTATTATTATTATTTATCAACTAATGATGCTGGATTACAAAGATCATTTATGAAACGTAATCTGGATTTCGACCCAGTCGTTAAGTGTTACATTACAAATATTTTCTTTACAGGCTAGTATCGAAAAATATGCTTGTACAAAAAAAGGACGGTTTTACTGCCAATTTGTAGATTTCTCTTTTGATAATGTTGATCACAGTGTACTGTTACAGAGTTTGGATGATATTGGTGGCTGTGGAAAGTTTATTTTAACATCGGGGCGGTGGGGCAGTCTTGTGGTTAAAGCGTTCGCTCATCACCCCGATGACACTGGTTCGATTCTTCACATGGGTACAGTGCGTGAAGCCCATTTCTTGTGTCTCGTGACATTGCTGTAATATTGCTAAAGGCGGTGTGACACTAAACTCACTCACCCACTCTCTTATTACATCAGAGTATGATAAACTATGTGCCTGAGTCAGAATACAGGTCGACTGACAGTTTTGATTGACTGTTGGAGGTTAGCTATCTTACCTTGAACTAAATTATTCCGTTTCTTTTCTTCAGAGTAGTAAGCATAGTAGTTGTAGATATATGTATACGTGTACATTTCAACCATTATCTGCCACGCACGTTAGAAACAAGGTGTTCAGATGAACATGAGTCTTCACTGACTGTCATAAGATGTGATACGAGGTGAAATTGGGTTTAACATCGAACTTAAGAATATTTCGCTAATATGACGACGTCCATGCATGTGTATGTGTGGCTGCTTGTACTAGCCCAGACTTAAGCTGGTTTTATAGTGCTAGGTCACTGAGATACCATTCCACAGTGAAGCATGAATACCCCACTCAGACACATTATACTGACTCCGAGCCGACCAGTACTTGTTGTACCCGTTAATGCTAAGCGCCAAGCAGTGACCATATTTTAACGTCTTTTGGTATGACGTGGCGGGGATCGAACCCGCGACCTTCCGCTACCCGGACGGACGCTCTAACCACTACACCATTGAGGCGGTCTGCCACTATTGGTTTAATCTCAGCATGCAGTTTGACACCGGAAATCGATTTCTCCCTTTGTTTTCCCTCCATTGTTCACCCATCATAATTGTCTCATGTCAGTCGATACTTTTGTATCGAGCTGTTCACAGCGAAATGTATATTGCCCCTTGAGGCCACTGCTGTCACTTGACATTCCTGTTGTGTCCTTGAAATAGACATACTGTCGCTTAAAGCCATTTCATGTCCTTATGTGTTAGTAGTGGAGAGTTTTGTGTCAGGTTATCGGTCACAGTCAGACTGCCGGAACACCTCAAGATACGAATCACATGGGCTTTGTTGGCTTCACGCAATCTTTTGCAAGGAAATGAAATAGCATCCATGAACGCAAATGTTGATGATATTGCTGGCTGAACAGCATTTGATGAATTATTATTCACGAGGAACATTTGGGGTTGTGGAATATATACTCTAACTGCAGGGTCCGTTTCGTCACCTATACGTTAGACCAATGCACCGTTTCAATTGTTAATATTATTGCATCAGCTCAAACGAAGTCTCCGATCTGAAATTCTTGGTTTTCTTGTTGTCCCACAATTTAGGTCCAGTACCAGGGTTAGGGATCGATCATTTCAGGTGGCAGGACCCTCTCTCTGGAATCAACTTTCACTGGAGATAAGGACATTATGGAGTTGGTCGGAGATCGCTATTGAACAGCACTTTTTGACTGGAACTGGCACTATATAAATCTTTTTAAGATGATGATATCGATGATGATGATTCTTTCCTCACTAATTCACATCCATGAATTCACGGAAAAGGTCCCTGTTAGATTCATGCTTCAGGAACACATGCTTGTAAAGGACGACACGACGGATAAGCCCGCCAAAGTTACACCCAAATGTAACAAATATCTCATATCACGAAACTACTGCACAGACAACTATATATGTGTAATATGTCTTAGAGACACTCTAAATATATTGCTGGTAACCCAAACATTTTAGAACAGTTTGACGGGAGTTCCTTGTCTCATAGGGCTGTATTATTCACATAGCTGGCCAACCCATCCCTGTAGAGGCTGGCAGATGACAAACGATGAAGCACAGCATTACCCTCTGTAACTGTCGGCCATTGTATAATGACAGGTTTCAGTCCAAGTAGAAACACGTTAATAACACTTTTATGTTGCACGAGTGTCTCCTATTACCATATCTAATGTGTATGAACAGACTGCATTGAGACAGCTGCTGGTATGATTTGGTATCTACTGGGCAGTTTGGTATAAAGATCATGGAGGTAAATTTATCGTCAAAATGAACATAATCGTGTTAATGCCATGCTTGCATCGAGCATTTATCAAACAAATAGAAGTTACAGCAAACAGTATGACAAATGTACAAACATGGACATGTATTTCCCTACCACAATAACCACCAGCGTATTTGTTTGTTAAGGTATCTAATCATATACTTTTTTTGTTGGTCACATGAATGCTCGACTGTATATCTTGTCATAAATATACTTGAAATACTTACAACTAGTCTCTGAAATGAACATATTTTACTGAAAATAAAGTTCATAGTAAAAAAATATATATATAATGAAAAGGAGCCCTGAGACTTTCTTGTGGAAATCTAGACTTGCCACATTTTCTAGACTTGCGTGGGCTTTCTTGGATATATTTGCTTCAGGGTCTGTACGAAAGACTAGTATTTCCCTACCACAATAACCACCAGCGTATTTGTTTGTTAAGGTATCTAATCATATGCTTTTCTGTTGTGTTGGTCACATGAATGCTCGACTGTATATCTTGTCATAAAAATACTTAGACCATGCTTGTCGTAAGAGGCGACTAACGGGATCGAGTGGTCAGGCTCGCTGACTTGGTTGACACATGTCATCGGTTCCCAATTGCGCAGATCGATGCTCATGTTGTTGATTACTGGATTGTCTGGTCCAGCCTCGATTATTTACAGACCCCCGCCATATAGCTGGAATACTGCTGAGTGTGGCGTAAAAGTAAACTCACTCACTCACTTATCTTAGATGGAATCAAATCCTGTTGATATACATGGGTATGTCTAATGAACCGACGTACCATTGTTATTTGAAGCTAAAGGCTGTTTTTATTTACGCCGAACACAACACATTTCCAGCTATATGAAGGCGGTCTGTAAATAATCTAGTCTGAACAAAAGAACGCAGTCATTGACATCATGAGATAAGATGGCATTCATCATTCAAATCAGCGAGCATTGGCAACCCGATCTCGCTAGTCACGTCACCTCTTACGACATGACACCAATTCTAGTCCAGATCTCCATATGTATTTCTTATATCTAAAAAGACGGCCAATTAAATATAATATTTTGAACATAGAACACTTTTTGTTCAGAATATCCAGACTGATGTTATTTTAATAAATAGATTGTACACTGACTGATGTAAATCTTTCTGACTCGTCTTACTATTTTTCATATAAAATATTCACAGATTCTCAGATGTTGGGTGGCCCTGTCGTCTGATTCCGTTTTTGTACTTTTGCGCACCAGCAAAAACGTGTTCATGGGGTTTGATTTTTCTGCTATGCCAGAATCGTCCTGATTACGTTTGTAGGTTTGTCAGCAGCACAAGCCCTTCATCTTGTACTTTAGCCCCAAAGCTCTCCGAACAGCACCACTTTACGCTTTCCTTTCTGACCATACCACATTGAAATTATCACTTACTCAAACTACCAGACAAAGTGTGAGACAAGGTCATGAAGGATGGATAGTAAGTAATTGTATCCAATTCCTCAGGCGACTCTCAGTCGCCACACCTGTCATAAATAATTGAGTTGATGACATATTGACCTTGGCTGGTACCGAACCTATCAAACGTAAAGTCGTGTTTCTGTTTGGTAGTACGAATTTCGATGTCAAGTCTATAGTACAGTGTCATGAAGTTAATTGTAACATAATAATAAATAATAAACTGCCTCTTTGTGCCTGTAGGAACAATGGATCAGATCGACATTTGCTTTGATAAAATACCTCTCGGTACCTTTATTTCACTGTCGTACAAGTTCAGAAACTTTACATGTAACATCCACATATCTTTCATTTACGACTGTGTATACCACAGCGATGATGTACAGACTTTTGATGGAAAACAATTAATGAAGCTGTATTGAAGAAAAGGTCAAGTCACAATGAAACATTCCTCTGCTCATTTGTGTAGTTGTTGGCTATTCGTGTGTTGGTACTGACCACGAGTTGGTATCTACTTCTTGCAGTATTCCACGCCACCGTGTTTTATGACATTTCTGACATTTCTCTTTTTCTGGTTTAAGTGAGTGAGTGAGTTAATATTTAACGTCACATCGGCAATATTTCTGCCATATCGTAACGAGAACATTTGATATTGAAATGAAATGTATGTATATTATAAAAAACCTGCCGACGAAGGACAGTAAAACAACTAGAATATCACAGATATGTATGTAAAACTAGTAATTAAATTTGGTACAATGTGTGAAGCCCATTTCTGGTGTCCCCGGCCGTGTTGTTGCTGGAATATTGCTAAAAGCGGCGTAAAATCAAACTCAGTCAGTCAGTCAGTAATTAAATCTAAAACGTTTTAACTATAGGGGAAAAACAATACAGTATAAAAATGGGCTATAAATCGCCAATAACTGAAGGTAGATCACCATACCAGGGACCATGATTCTGGTTTAAGCGTTTCAGCGAATTTATGCTTGTGGTCACCCATTGACCAGTCAGACGACGATATTACTAGTAATTCCGAAACTCTTACTAATATAAGTACCCAATGTGCATCATGAGAGTCTGAAGATCTTCATGGTCAACTAGGGAGGGATTCAAGTGAATGAAACTTTAACGTCACACCAGCAGAATTTGAGCCATATCATGACATGACATAATTATAGTTATACATTAATAGCTAAATATTTATACTGAATAAAATCCTGGCAGTGAAGGACAGTACAATAATAAGATTATCACATTTTTTAAATTAATATACATACATGGAAACAGTATCGCAACACCTGCGATATTTAACATAATTATACGTATCATAATTCTGTTTGCTTGTATGTTTATTTTGACCCTTCGGGTGCACCATACATTTCTTTTAGATATGTATGTGATACATTCAAAGCTGATCATGACGTGTACCCGACATTCCGCAAATATCAAGTTTCAGTAAACTGTTCTTACAGCCCGTTAACTTGAAAAAACAATTGTTCATAAGCACATATGGGACCTCCGACACTGCCAACTGCTCAAAGATCACATGTTATTGGTATTTGGAATGCTGGCATGTCATTAAGGGCAATTGCAGCATGTGCTGGTTGCCAGACGATTGACGTTAAGGACAGTCAGCGTTCAGGTCAACCACGAGTGACAACTTCCAGGAAGGATACAGTCAATCTCAGGCATCACAAAACTACATCCGTTCATGTCAAGGTAGGTGGCGTGTTGAGAACAGTGAGTTCCACATCGGCGTTTGTCCAACAGAACGGCCGGGTCTAGGGCCAGGTGACCTTTATGACATCCTCTGCTGTCCCCACTATTGTGCTAAGTTATTGATACTTACATGATTTCTTGAGGATCGTTAAAACAGTGAGTGAGTGAGTTTAGTTTTACGCCGCACTCAGCAATATTCCAGCTATATGGCGGCAGTCTGTAAATAATCGAGTCTGGACCAAACGATCCAGTGATCAACAGCATGAGAATCGATCTGCGCAATTGGGCACCGATGACATGTGTCAACCAAGTCAGCGAGCCTGGCCACCCGATCCCGTTAGTCGCCTCTTACGCATGGGTTACTGAAGGCTCATTCTAATCCGGACCTTCACAAGTAGTTACCGTTTGTAATGAATAGGACCCATACTGTGTAGCCATATAATACCAACGTTCTTCTCCCATTATCACATACGTAGCACACCAGAAAGTCGTATGCGTGCTCTATATCACCTATTGATGCATGAACGAAACATAATGTCCTTTTGACACACACGACGAAATCTAATCAGAAGGAAATAATGGATTACTTTCATATTTTCATTATGTGAAAACATTAAAAATACGCGGACATTTTTCACTACCATATGTCAATATGAAATGATTATTAGATCTTCATGATCGCGTTTCAATGAATCCACTGATCAATGAACACGGTGATCCTGTTTATCTTTTAGCCCTGTTCATAAGGATAATACAGATTTTGCTTCTACTGTATGTAAGAGCTTGTGTCAATGTTAGTGTCCAAGACACTTTTGCCGCCTAAAATATGTATGGCATTGACCACTTATTCTCTGATTTTGTAAAGATGGTCAGCAATCATTACCAAACCAAAACGAAAATAGACCAATTACATGACTGACTGACTGAGTGAGTTTGGTTTTACGCCGCTTTTAGCAATATTCCAGCAATATCACGGCGGGAAACACCAGAAATGGGCTTCACTCATTGTACCCATGTGGGGATTCGAACCCGGGTCTTCGGCGACCAATTACATGAGCTCTTTGGAGAATAATGTATTCTAGAAAAGTGTAATTGTAGAGTATATGGTCAACCCATACAACAGCAAAGTCCAGTCCAGTCAAAAGCAGCCTTCGAACAAGGCTTCTGTGTAACAACTGACACGTGAACATTGTGACGAAAACATTTGAGCTTCTATAGTTTTCAACTGCTATTTACTTCCACCAGCTCACGACCCGTGAAGATCCGGGGTAGAATAGGTCTTCAGCAACCCATGCTTGCCACGAAAGGCGACTATGCTTGTCGTAAGAGGCGACTAACGGGATCGGGTGGTCAGGCTCGCTGACTGGGTTGACACATGTCATCGGTTCCCAATTGCGCAGATCGATGCTCATGCTGTTGATCCAGACTCGATTATTTACAGACCGCCGCCATATAGCTGGATTATTGCTGAGTGCGGCGTTAAACTAAACTCACTCACTCACTCACTCACTCACTCACTCACGGGTACACCGTCGTCGTAGCGTGGCATTTGTACTTGTTGCAACACCTTCACCTTAGGTGGAACTGCAAATCATTCTTTGTTGAAGATCAAACTTGCACCACAACCTGATCTGTCGTCCTGCCAGTAGGATCCACTGGGATCTTGGATCTACTGTTAACAGCTTTTTTTGAAACCTCAGCCAATATGAGGCAGCTGCTGGACAAAAAACAACAACATTTTGTTAACTGCTATGTCAAGATGCTCATTTAATAGACACGCTGTCCATCTCGAAGAACTCGTGATGTATCACTGAATCAGACTGTTTGTCTCAAAAAGACAGGAACAATATAAGTCATCAGCGTCTAATTCTGATAGCTTGGATCAGTACCATACCAGGCACACGTCCTCTAGTCTCGGTGACACTAGAGGCGACCTTTTGTGGGGTGGAGACTCGTTGGGCCTGATCCCAAAAACGTTCGTAGCTCTATTCGTAAGCCTATGATAAAGTGTAGAGTTACGATAGGTCGTAACGTTACGAATGCATCTGCGCATTTGGGCACTTATGACAAGCATGGGTCGCTTATATCAATTTAGTTCCGATTATCTAAGTCAAATTCATGTTCAACATCAAATATACCTGTTGAAAAGGTGTGCTAAATTGAGCCATGCATGACTTCCATTTAGTGAATGGGAGATGCAATGTGTCATTTTCAGATGACCACGTTCCCTGAGCAAACATCAATAAAACACTATGCCATGTCTGTGGAGCCAGAGAACAGTATCGATCAGGCGTCTGTGCATTCCCATATGTGGTCAAAGGCTGTGGCCCGAGGTGTTGTCAGATGTAAAAGAATGGCATCTTTCATCGTTTGCTGCACAAGGTCAAACGCTCATCAGCATCTGCGGATCATATATGCTGTAATTAAATACCGCCCGCGTGTCACAGATTAACTCATCGTGGACTCGACGTCTCGTATCCGTTGCTTGCCGGTATGTATACAGACTGTGGTGAAAGCAAGCACCTGACGATAAGGCATTCAGTGTGGTGCTCCATGGTGACTGACAATCGGATGTACATGAGATTATATTGAGGATTGTATTCTCCTCATACTGACTTGCAGATCCATGCATTGAGCCTATTTACCAATAAATCATTTCTCCAGTGCGGTGAACTTAACAGTGCCACTGACAAGTACATATATGATGCTTCGAATTCCGTTCACCTGTCACCAGATTATGTGAGATTGTCTATTGACATGGCTTTGCATGAGCTGATCCTAGATATCTGAAACTGTTTCGTTTCGTGTGTGTAGTTTTTGTTTATTTTGGCAACACACTTTCCATATCGTCAATTGAAACAACCAAAGCAACAACATGTCATGTAGAAATATCCCAGCCATATGACCGCGATCTGGAAATAAGCGAATTTGGACCAAGATATCCATTGACTGACATCATGAGCACGGGTCTTGGTACAGGATGAAAATTGTGAAACTTTATAACAGAAAAATGCTTGGTTCCTTAACTTACAATCTTCTCCAGCCGGACGATGGGGCGCAGAATCAAGGTATGTTTCTTACGGTTGTATATTTCGAGCGGAAACATAACTTGTGCTATACGACGATAGTATGTAAATAACATTTCTCGACCAAACTTTGCAGCAGTCAAATGTGATGAACAGAAACAGATAGAATTTGCGGTTGCGTTATGACGCTCTGTCTACCAAGTCACTATGAATCAAACCCGTTTCCAATAGTGAAACATAGGTTAAACTATAATGATAGTCCATTTATATTGCGCATTTATCCATGTACATTGCATGCTCAAAGCGCTGACATATTACCCCTGGTCAAAGAGTACAGAACACTCCATTTGGAGAATATAACCGTCGCCTGTCAGGTGCTCAAGGTGCATATTCAGACTACCATCGTATCATACCAAGTACCCAATTTTACTGCTGGGTGGACAGGGGCAATTTTGAACAAACTCACTTGCCTAAGGTGAGACCACATGTATGACATATGCTTCGTTGTGGGGCAGGACTGAAGTCCTAGAAACTCTCAGGAGTCAAGCTGCCAAACACGGTCACCCATCCGAGGACTGTCCGCGACCACCGTTGCTTAACTTCAACTGATTGTGACCTGAGCTCTACGCACAAGACCACACACCACCACTAACTATAGATTTAGGTATTAGCACTCCGGCAGTTTGTGGAACGATTCAACACATAATGAGCAAAGCCAATTCGGATCCACCTTGAACATGCAGTAGGACTTGATGAAAAAGCGTTGAACTAACTCATATCAAGCAGTATTGATGACTGTTTATTTGTACACTGACCATTGCAAAATACCTTAAACTGAGTGAACAAAATTTTATGTAGCTCCGTATTCACCAATATTCCAGCTTCAGTATCTTGCAATAGCGACATAGATCAGGACAATCAAGTGTGACCTGAAGCACGAGTACAAAAGTTACAACATGGGGTTACGACGTAATCAAGAAAACAAGTCAGAGAGTAACACCAACTAAAGTCCATTTGTCACCGCTCTTATTCCAGTCATGAGGTACATTGCTGATACTCTAAACCCATCAAGTTTATTTGTTTTTTTTATATAGCAATACACCAGCTGTATGGAGGCGATCTGGAAATAATTGAAACTGGACCATATAATCCAGTGAACAACAGCATGAGCATCGATCTACACAATTGGTATATGATGACAGGCGTCAACCAAGTCAGCAAGCCTAACCACCCGATCCCGTTAGTCGCCTCTTTCGACAAGCACAGGTTGCTGAAGATCAATTTTAAACCGATCTTCACGGGTAGAATCCATACAGGGTGTGTGAGTTAAAATTTAAAGTCACATCGGAAGAATTTCAGCCATATCGTGACTAAAACAAGATATAAATACATGATAAATACATTTTAATCATAAAAAACCCTGTCGACAAAGGACAGTAAATAAAGGACACTAGCATATCACAGAACCAGAATATAACACAAGCATCTAATTCTAAGGTAGATTTCTAAACACAACAATGCAATATATAAAACGGCCTGTAGATCGCCCATACATGGTCTCGACGCAACACTGGCATGTGACAAACACAAACTATGTATTTTTGTTTCGTTCATGATGTCCGATATAGATACACAAATTAATTGTAATTGATATTGTTATGTTAATATTACTATTGTTTTCGGTTGTGACATTTTGTTAATATGGACCAATGTAATTCGGTATGTGTGAAGCTGGTCTCGTCGCCATAAGACTGAAATAATGCTGATGTGACGCTACCTTTGAACTCACTCTAATATGGATACAAAGTAAGATGTAGTAGTAACCATTTAACTGTCTGTCCCCTCTTTCTCCGTCAAATATTGAATATTTTGAATTAGAGTGCGTGAGTATGGTTTTACGCCGCTTTTAGCAATATTCCAGCAATATCACGGACGGGACACCAGAAATAATCTTCACACATAGTACCCATGTGGGGAATCGAAAACGGGTCTTCGGCGTGACGAGCAGACACTATTATCACTAGGCTACACTAGGCCGCCCCGTTTTGAATCAGAAACAGAGACATGTAGTGTTCCCAATCGAAGTCACAAGCACCTTCTCAGCGTAGAATATTACAGTTGCCATAGGCTATCACCTTGTTGCGGCAGTATCCTTGTCTGGTTCAATAACCATTGATGAATAAGTACCGTTGTGGTGGTTTCTTGGATAGTGGGGAGCTTTCAGTTTTAGAGAACATACTCATATGCTTTAGCACTTCAAAACACTATCTCAAGCTTAATGTTGTTTTTGTACAATAAGAAATACACCCACTTGCGTCTGGCACGAGATACTGTTGACTTCGCTGGTCAATAACCTCCTGACGAGTAATGAGTCCCGTACTGAACCATGTACCAGCAATTGCTCTCCATGAATTTGATATATCATTTATGAACCGACCCGACATATTGGAGAAGTTATTCAAAATTTTGGATCGAAAGTGGCATTAACACCAAGAAACGGATTGGGCTAGTAGATGGTCCACTGTATATCATAGCAAATGTGATACATTATGATTGCGTTATTCGTGACAGTTTCTTGCATGCTAAAGCGTGCTATTGTGTTCCGTTGGGGAAATAAACGGGATGGGGGGTGTTTCTGACTGCGTACACCATTTTCGTATTTAATCACAACTACTGTTTAAAGTGAACGCAGCAGTCTTCATTAAATCAGAGACCTCTTCGCTTTCCCCTGTATAAAAGGCGAACATCTGACGAAAGGATCGAGCAGGTGAACAGTGGCAAGAATGTATGAATGGATGGACTTCTCTGTTTTGAGGAGCACGACCTTTCGGAGTTTATTCTCACGCCTTCATCGGATGAATGAAGAAATAGGAGGAGGATGATGATGATTAATTCCGATATAATGCCAATTTCACACACGGGTACGCCAGGCCATTTAATGTTTTATCGAAAAGGGGGTGAGGGTCGGTAGGGTTGCATAATTAAATTCATTTGGAAATTTGCTAGAGGCTGTAGGGGGGGGGGGGGATTGAACTAAGGGATGGTTTGCTTGTTACTTGTTTTGTTTGTTTTTATGTTTTGTTTTTGTACTTTTTTATGTTAGCACTAGGGCTGGGGTGCGTCCAAATTTTCTACCCAGGCACCCCACCCCCCCTATTACTCTACCCTACCCGGATACCCGTTGTATTAATTCCTGACATCAAATATATTCTTCACTTTGGAGTTTTTCGAGATTTTCAATATCTTAACCATGTAATATATTCAATAGAAGTGACTGTAAATTATGCCTAAATCTTCAAAGACAATAACCCTTTAATCATGAAAGAATAACATATTACAAAATACAGTTACAGAATAACAAAATTGAATTCACTCACTATACATTTTTATCAGTAAGAATTCTGACACTGATTAACTGTGTCCCCAAAGAGTGAGTGAGTGAGTGAGTGAGTTTAGTATTACGCCGCACTCAGCAATATTCCAGCTATATGGCGGCGGTCTGTAAATAATCGAGTCTGGACCAGACAATCCAGTGATCAACAGCATGAGCATCGATCTGCGCAATTGGGAACCGATGACATGTGTCAACCAAGTCAGCGAACCTGACTTGCCTCTTACGACAAGCATAGTCGCCTTTTGTGGCAAGCATGGGTTGCTGAAGACCTATTCTACCCTGGATCTTCACGGGTGGTGTCCCCAAAAGAGGCACAAGAAACACATTTTAGTATTTGTGGCCAGTAAGGTCATGGTCGTCATGACCACACCATGACAATTGTTATAATCATATCACTTATTTGGGCTAGAATGTGGATTGGATGTCTACCCCTGGTTAGTGGTAGCATCGACAAATTTAGCACGTAAAAACAATATGTCTCATGGATGTAAGGTCGACATAGATAACTAGTGAGTCTGGAGATTGCTTATTTTTTAAGCAGTTACTGTAAAATAAGCAGTTCTCTGAAACGAGTATAGTGCATGTTTGTGGGTTTACACTGGGGTGTTTATTCAAGTGACTTTCATGCAGTGAGTGATCATGAGTGAGTTAATATTTAACGCCATATCGTGACGGGAATAATTTTGAGTTTTTAAAGAATATGTATATATTATGAAAGGACAGTAAAACAACTAGACTATCACAGTTCGAATTCAAACTAGCATGTGAGTGAGTGAGTGAGTTTAGTTTTACGCCGCACTCAGCAATATCCCAGCTATATGGGGGCGGTATGTAAATAATCGAGTCTGGACCAGACAATCCAGTGATCAACAGCATGAGCATCGATCTGCGCAATTGGAGAAACCGATGACATATGCCTGCCAAGTCAGCGAGCCGGACCACCCGATCCCGTTAGTCGCCTCTTACGACAAGCACAGTCGCCTTTTGTGGCAAGCATGGGTTGCTGAAGACCTATTCTACCCCGGATCGTCACGGGTCAAAACTAGCGTGTGAAGTTAAAACTAATAGCACTATTTCGATAGTACATGATATAAAAACAGGCTATAGATCGCCAGCAACTGAAGGTAGATCACCTTACTAGGAACCATGGGGACTTACAGTGCCTTTGCTACCTGCATGGACCCTAGTTGGATTTACACCATCCCTTCAGCCGCTTGCGATGGTAGGGAAATTGACTTTCATGCAAATGTGTGTGGCTTGTCTGAACTAGCCATAGTCCTTAATTAAGAAGGTTTTATAGTTTTGAGACTTTGCCTCATTTCAACATCGACAAACACTCAGACACGTTATTCTGATTCCAAGTCATCGGATGACCATCATTGATCGTCTTTTGCTATGACATGGCTAGGGCATTAGATTGACGACCTCTGAACAAATTCGCCTGAATGCACTGTGCTATTTGTGCTATCCCAGACATTGATGAATCTGGAAAAGTCGCTAATACTTCCGCAATTGGACAATAATATTTCCCACGAAGGACACGAGAATGAATACCTAAAATGCATGAATTTACCTAGAGACTACACAGTGCAGGGAGCTCATGATGGGTGTTTCTGGCATTACCATGAGCGTACCCGATTGCTGTCTGGAATCACACTTGAGGATACTTGGTACTTCACTGTGGCCTCACAAGTATCATAGGCATATTAATCTTTATTCTAACAAATGTAAATGTATGTCCATGTATATAATAAATAATAGTTATCCAATGATTCGAATCCGAACTAAGGATATAAACCTGTTTGAACTGTGGTGTCTAACTGCAGAGTAGATAGCTGTCACACTATGTCTGTATATGCACTTCACGCTGTTGTCATCGATACTTCGCGATAGCAACCTTATCACAATTCCAGTCAGGCATCGTCCGTTTACTGCAAAATCAAACTGATTAGATTGCAAATAGATATACATTCGAAAACAACAAATTGTCTAAGACGGCATGAAAGTTATATAGCCGTTTGTCCATGCCAAAGACTGACCCACTCACTCACTGCATCGTAGGACTATAATAGTTTGGCGAAAATGAATAATTATATAAAGCAACGATTCGGTGGAATGTTAGAGGATTTATATTGTATAATGTACGATTCATTTCTATATTTACTGATCTAAGAAGTTATAACATTAGCTTTCCGTCTGCAAGAAACGTCTTCAAAGTAAACAGATGCAGTTTACTTACGTCAGAACAGCTTGTACATCTTTTTCAACTACAGGCTCTTCTGTTAAGTAAGACAGGGAGTGATGCATCGCCCTGTCCCACTAAACGTCAACCTTCCACGCTGTTTCAGCAAGAATGACGTTACACATGTTTTTTTACATTGTGCTCTTTCTTTGTTCCTCCGTCGGTTCTTTAATGGTTAAATCTCCAGGCATTCTATGATCAATTACAAAATTCATTTTCACACACAGATATAAGTGCAACTGTGTTCGGGAAACTAGAAAAGAAAAAAATAATTGCAGTGTTTGGAATTCAACGTTAAACAAATCCGTCTTAACCAGAAAAGAAATTGACCCGAATGGAAGAGGTGTGCTAATTTGTTCAATAAAATGGAAAATCTCTCGCTCTTGAAATTGCATCATGAATGTACAAAGAGAGACCTGGTAAACCAACAACAGCAAGATGTTTGGTTGTGTTACTTGGAGTGGTGCCAAAGAAGAGTCATGTATTGGATCTAACTATGCAGGCAGATTAGGAGTGGAAGCTAACAAACGAGGGTAGTCACTGACATGATTACAGGAAATCCAACAAATTAGAGTCTTGGATTTTGCTTAGTCACTGAAGAAATGTTATCTGTTCCTTTGGATTTAATTAAATATATTTTGTGCATGTATATTTTATGCAACACAACTCTATTTTTGGACTAAGTGTCACTGTACCGGCTTGCTGGCAGAAATAAGATTGTCTTTACCTCGAGGGAATCAGCTTGACTGAAGTCAGCAATGTCTACTACGGGAATTGTTTCAACGCTAACAAATCCTTTAAAAGCATTGTTACCGTGTTACGGTGGAAAGAGATCTCAGACTTGTGATCACGTTGACGCGGGAATAAGCTTACAAGATCCAACCGGAACTGTAGTGTACTTCAGGGCCGTCGCACTCTTCCTTTGAAAAGGTAATCATGAGGTCATTCGTCATGGGGTGGATCACACGTCGCGGTGGTCTCTTGAGTGAAAAGTCCAGCGAAATATGTGAAACCAAATGTGGTGATGGCAAGTACACCGGGCAATCGTCGGGAAACCTCAATTAAGTACAGTCTGAGATTGGCATCTGCTGTTTGGAAGAAATGCAGAGTAATAAAGTAATGCCATTTTGATGCATGACCCACAATGAAACATGGAAGCAAAGCTGTGAGTTGTCATTTGTGGGGTTATACACCTGTGCTGATTTGTACATTGTCAACAAGAACGAAGCATGGTTCACAGGCCGTACACGGAAGGAGTACAGTACAGTAATGTATACTATTCACACTTTGCTAAGGACCAAATCATGGATTCAATAGAAAACTATGATGTGGGGACAAATTTGGTTTATATATCTAAGCTTATTGTAAGCATGGTTCCTAGGTTTCAGCATGTCATTGCTTCTTTTGGATCCCATACCTGCTATTGACAGGTGTTGTTTATTTGTCAATGACTTGTTCCGTGATTTGCAAAATGGCTGATTGGTGCTATGAAAGCCATTCTTATGGTTACTCATGTATCATATGCATAATGTTAGAATAACCTGGCTGTCTGCCAAGAAGGGTTACCATATTATTATTTACCCAGTTTCATTTTATAAATCTACGTTGAAGTAAAGTTGTGACTTTTGTGATCCTTATCAAAGTGTGAGTAGTATATATCCGACACGTGTTGATAATGGAGTTTTCATGTCTACTAAAACCATGGTAATACGAGTGTCACAATGACATATCGGTGTCTTTATCACTGTGTAGTGTGCTTTGTATAATGTTCTGTTTGCCATGTTCTGTTTGCCATGCTCTGTGGTGTATATTGTGATGTATGACGTGCATCGTGATGCTGGTAGTGTATTCCGATGTTGGTTGTGAATAGTGAGCTTGTTGTGCATTGTGGTGCTAGTAGCATATTGTGATCTATGTTTTATATTATAATGTAGGTTGTGTTTTTTGGTATGACGTTGATAAATATGCATAAATATGAATTATTAAACATGTCGCGTACTGTACTTTATACTATGTCCAACTTGCTGTGTCATGATGTATTGTTTTTGTGTGATGATTGCTTTCCCCTGTGTTGCACAATGTGGTGTGCTGTAGAGGTATGTATATTTGTCTTTAAATTGTGCTGCATATGTTGATGTCACCCATGTGTTATGTTTATTTATGGGTGTATTTTGCATGTATTGTGTGTCGTGCCGTATGGCAAATGTAGGATGTTGTGTGATGTGTAGTCTTTGTTGTTTAATGCATGAATTTGATAAACTACTATGAATTCAGATATAGAACATTGAAGATCTTACTACAGTGCAGTACTATGTTACCTTCAGGTTTTAAATTGTGATGACGGAACGATAGCGATATGCTTTCGTTAAAATACATGTGTCTGACTCAAATTGATTGTAGGTTTCTTCCAGGTAGCAAGTTCTAGTTCAATATTTAGTGAAATGTATGAAAATAACAAACCACCATTGTAGTGTTAATGCACAATTTCCGTTCCAATAGAAACAGCCTTACTGAATGTTTTTCAGCATATTGTTTCTCATCCTTTCAACGGAAACACCCATTTATCAGTTTTCGCATTCATATGCATGCACTACGTGTAACCATTAGGGATAGACGAACGATGTATACACACTATATACAAATATATATACAGGAACATAACAGACCTTGTCTATTTTTGCTGACATTCAGTTATGTGCTGTACGGAAAGATGTACCAATTGTGATAAAGAAAGATCTGTAATTTCATAGTTTTAAGCGGCTATACAAGGTCGAATTTGGATTGTCCGTCATTGTCACCCTGATCGTCAATGAGAGTGTGCTGATATTTGCTGGTGCTTATCTAGACGCCAGAACACCAAAATGGTGAAAATGTGAATGGGATGTGATTTGTCGCAATCAGGAATGATTTAGCTCTAATTTAAACCCGGTTGTCATCAGCTACCGTGCAGTGACCCTTTTAAGGTACAACATATCATTTCAGTTATGGTAATATTTTAACCGATAACTTGATGGTTTCATTTAATAACTCTGGTTTGCATTAACCGAATTTCATCCAAATAGTAAATTTGGCATGCTCAGATCATGATTGGAAATTGTGGACAATAATATTATATATATGCTCATCACAAAAAGATTTTGGTAAGGTCAAAGGTCAGTTTTAATAGAATGTGCATTTGATGAGAAAAATGAGTTAAACTTTGCACATTAAAGGTACTTTTACCAAAATTATGTTTTCTTATTCAGCTATATCATTTGAAGATCATATATTCGTTTTATTGGCACTGTATGCATGAAACAGCATTACAAGGAAATGAAAGTTGCCACTTTGTATTTAGATCGGCAAAATATCACATAATGTCTGTTCAACAGTAACAGCTAGATTGTTATACATAGTATCAACGATGCCAAATATGTTGAAGATACTGCTGGACTATCATTAAAATCACACAGCATAAAGAAAGCTCTTAAATGTATAATTGTATTATTTCAGATGTTTTCTTTGCTCATCAAGATATGATGAGTCAGTCATGCCATCATAATACAAGCACCATTTCCTTCCTATGAATTCGCATCTATTGTTCTTAATAGTCATCGTGTATTTCCCAGTTGACATGTTATCACAGAGGAATATTTGATGAAGATCCATAACGACAGAAACGTATTGCTATAAATAAAAAAACATTAATTGAGTGCCTACTTTTATGGACAACTCAAAGGTATTCCTAGAACATATTTATATTAACATTTTGCTTCTACCATAACGTTCATAAAAAAATATGCTGGCCTCAGTATATCTAATGATATACACAAAAGTGTTACACATAACATGGTCACCATGAGCATCGACATACAAGACATACCATAAAAGACGACACAGCGTGGAATTTCAATATTCGATCTATCACCAGTTGTCCAATGTGGGAGAAATCTAGGTATGTTCGTGAAAAACCATTAAACTTCTCCTGGGCATGACCCATACCTATAGAATTCTGGCACGTTATACAAAGCCCTAAATCTCTGAAGATAGGAAACTTTGATAGAAATAGGTACTCCATTTAAACTGAACTAGCCCCAGTGATTTCGGAGATTCAGAACCAGTGGGAGACCAGACTTGCTTCATTTTCGACTTCTGCAGTGCAGAAAGAGTTGGGCAGAAAGCTTGGGCTATGAGACAAACTACTGGCACGTTAAGGTCCCCGCGATACAGAGCGGAAGTGGCTCGCTCAAAGAGGAAACCGCATTTTAAGACCCAAATCTCCAACTAATATTAGTATTCGTATTATGAAATATATATGTTCACACACGTCGAAGGGAAAAGGTGAATCTTTCTAACCATATCAACCAATTACTTGTCCATGAAGCTTCAGTGTCTTAAAGCGCTGGACATTGTTCATTAAGTCTTTAGCAGGAAACATTGATCTGAGCAAGTACAAGCTTTCCTTCAATAAACACACACTGTGCTAATCACAGCTGGTGACCATGTAATCTCTGTTGAAGCAATGCAGTTGACGACAGCCGGCTGGGTAGGGTTCATCTCGTCAAGATGTATGTACGTTTACAAGGCCTTGTAATACTATATCTAATGCATCTTACACGTCTGCCAATGTCTGTGCCAACGTCTGTGCGTGTATTGAATAGCTGATAGTGATTTTAGTAAATTGCATTTCCTTTTGTCAGGTACAGCTTATACAGAGACCAGTTGATATTGGCGGCATACAGTGTGTTGTCTATAATAGCACTGGGATTACCGACAATCCATATCTCTCTATATATAATATTAAACAAAGATTACAAGACTGTCTGACTCAGAACTGGCACTTATCTCTTTCAGAATCTTTCAAATGCATTTATGACTCACACACAAAAAATATTGAAAAATATCTGCTTTCACCTGAAATACTATTATACTATAAAATAGCCATTGCAAGATTTAGATGCAACAACTTCAGACTAGCCATAGAAACTGGGCGACACTCCAATACCCTACGTGAAGAAAGACTGTGCACCTATTGTTATACTAAAAATATATCTCTCATTGAGGATGAATATCATGTAATGATGGTTTGTGAAAAGTACAGCCAAGAACGACAACTCTGCTTCCCAGATAACAACTGCTATCCACCGACACTCAGTAATATCTCAGTAATGTTTTAAAGCTACACAATTAACACCGCTTTATCAATATGTTTCAATGTAACTGTTACTATGCATGCATAAATCTTTACCCAAACTCCTATGTATGTTGTATGGGCCTGAGGCCTTAAGATGGAATAAATTCTGTCTGTTTGTCTGAAATAATAGAATTATACATTTCAGAGCTAGCTTTTATTGTGTGTGATTTTAATGATAGTTCAGCAGTATCTTCAACATATTTAGTATCGTTGACACTATGTAAAGCATGGAGCTGCTCCTGTTGAACAGACATCATGTAACATTTTGCCGATCTGAATACAATTTGAAGAACTTTAATTTCCTTGTAATGCTTAGAGTGCCAATAAAACGTACACAATGCCGACCGGTAATTCCGCGCACCTAAGCACATCGATCGCAACACGCCAACTAACGTCTCTTATTTTTTGTGGTTTACGTGACCAGATATGCTGGTATGCATCATATTTACCTAGAAATATAAGTTTTATTATATTATACGACTATAAGATTCTAACATTTCATATTAAAGCACTTAAAACTAAATGCCTGAAGGCACTTGACTTGTTGAAAGTCGTTTCCAATTCTAAGTGGGGAGGGGATCAAGCTACCCTCCTACAGTCTATATCGATCACTGGTACGTTCCAAACTTGATTATGGTTCCATCGTTTATGGTGGAGCCTGCAAAAGCAACCTAAAACTATTAGATTCTGTCCACCACCAAGGTCTGAGACTTTGTCTTGGCTCTTTTAGAACTTCGCCCGTTGACAGCCTCTACGTAGAGGCAGATGAGCCATCTCTTGAACAACGCCGTATCAAATTATCATTACAGTATATTACCAAACTGTTCTCAAACAAATCTAACCCTGCATATAACTGCGTCTTTAATCCCCTCTATGAGGATTTATACAACAAAAAGCCTTCTCTTGTTCCACCTCTTGGGCACAGAATTAAACCATTTCTTTCTGCTGCCGGCATCGAACTGGATAATATATCTCCTTCCCGTCTTCTTTCTTCTCCTCCTTGGCAACTGGTGAGGCCTGAAGTTGACCTAATTCTGACAAAGTTTAAGAAGTCTGAAACTAATGAATTACAGTATAAACAAGAATACAATCAATTAAAAATCAAATATAATACATATAAATCCTTATTTACAGATGGGTCCAAGGATGGTGGCGCTGTAGCTTGTGCCACTGTCATTGGGTCCAAAACAATATCATCTCGATTGCCTGATAAGAGTTCTATTTTCACGGCGGAAGCTAACGCCATATTAACAGCTTTAAAATATATTAACTCACACCGTAAATATAAACAATATATAATCTTTTCTGACTCTCTTTCCTGCCTTCAGGCGATTAAAAATCTTTCTTGCAAACATCCACTTTTATTAGAAATTCTTGAATTGTATAATGAGCTTGCTACTGGCCAATGCGACATCGTCTTTTGTTGGTTACCCAGCCACGTTGGCATTTCTGGGAACACAATGGCTGATCTTGCTGCTAAGGCAGCACTCAACAAATCTGTGACACCACTTCTTATCCCATACTCTGATTATAAAGCCAGCATTAGAACTTACATCCGCGATCTAATGCAGAAGAAGTGGGACACCCAAGTCGGTATTAATAAATTACATGCAATAAAACCCTACATTGCTTACACCTACTTGGGTTGTCAGTCCAGATTTGAAGAGGTCATTATGTGACGATGTCGCATTGGCCACACTAGATATACTCACCAGTATTTACTGAAAGGTGAAGATCCTCCGTTTTGCATCCCTTGTGATGAAAGAATCACGGTCAAGCATGTCTTGCTTGACTGTGTTGAATATTCCATCACAAGGGATAAGTATTTCAATGTCAAAACTTTGAAGGATCTTTTTTATAATGTTAATTATCATTTAATAGTTGAATTTTTAAAAGAATTAGATTTGCTTACTGATCTGTAAATAGTTAAATATTTTATTGTTGGTAGTTTAGATTAATAACTGAGATTGTTAGTGGCTGTGCCCTCAAAGGGGGTTGAAGTAGGGTAAAATTATTGTCCTCCTGAGAGGGTACGTAAGTCCCAAAGCATTCAATGTAAATTTAAATCTACAGTTATTTTTAATCGTAGAATATATGTTCTTTTAATTTGTGGCTTGAATATCTAAAATTGTTAATAGCTGAGGGATGGTGTAAATCCAGTTAGGTTCCATGCAGGAAGCAAAAGTACTGTAAGTCCCCATGGTCCCTAGTATGGTGATCTACCTTCAGTTGTTAGCAATCTATAGCCCGGTTTTATATTGTATTGTCAACTATAGTTAAACTGTTTTAGATATAATTACTAGTTTTTAAATTATTCTTTGTGATAATCTAGTTATTTTACTGTCCTTCGTAGGCAGGCTTTTATAATTTACTATTACTTACTATGTGTACCAATTAATTGTTCTCGTCACGATATGGCTGAAATATTGCCGATGTGACGATAAATTTTAACTCACTCACTCACTCACTCTAACATTGCATTATGCCATACGGTTGACCTTACCGCGTTCTGACGACATCGCTTATTGTCCGGTAATTCTGCGCAGCAACATATGCGCATAACATCCAGATGGAGATCCGAAGTATGGAAGCGTATTAGGGTCAGATTATTTTCAAAAATCACTTCATTAATGTAAGGAAGAGTGTTTCATATTAAATCCAATTATGAATAATGAAGAAAAAGGTTTAAAAGTCCGATGAAAACGAATTTTCAAAAAACTGTCAATTTATCTGTCAATTAATGTTATTTACTTACCTTTAGTGATTAAAAGCCAGCCCTTGTAGAATTGTCCCGCTTTCAAGCGTAAATGTGGTAGCAGACGATGTTTACCTCGATACGGAAGTACGCTATCGCAGCTGCGCAGAATTACCGGACAGGCGGAATTACCAGATTCGCCTGTATATGATTTTCAACTGATACAGCTGAATTAGAAAAAACATAAATGTGGTAACATTTTACTTAGTTTGTAAAGTTTAACTCATACCTTTCCCATCAAATGCACTTTCTATTAAAACTGACCTTTGACCTTACCAAAATACGTTTGCGAGGAGCATATATATAATATTATTGTCCATAATTTTAAATCATGATCTGGGTATTTCAAAACTACTATTTGGATGAAATTCGGTCAATCCAAACTAGAATGATTAAATCAAACCATCCAGTTATCGCTTAAAATATTACTATAACTGACATGACGTGTTGCACCTTAAAAGGGACCCTGCACGGTAGTCACGCACGAGCGAACGCTTTAACCACCAGGCTACTCCACCGCCCCCAGCACCTTTAGAATTCAGCACCACACCTTCTCGTGAGGACGTCCTCTGCCGTAGGTAACATGTCACTAAGACAAAGCAACCTTTTTTGTGAGAATCCGTCAGACGCGAATCCGCGACCTTCTGATTGGTAGCCCGACAGCTAAGCGACTGAGCTACGTCCACATACTTTGCAAATGTATCTAATAATTCCTGTGACGTTGTGGAAATGAACGGAAAGATTCGAATAGGTCACGGACAATTACGAAGGTTACGGGTAGACTTGGTGTCTGGTGATTTTGGCACACGCGTTCCATTCCGTAATCTACAAGATACCGTGTTGTGTGGAATGAGCCGATGTGCCCCGAACTGAAAACGGTTGTTGACGTCAGGCGTCAGATTTCACGGAACATCCATGAATGACGTGCCTTAATAAAACCATCAGGTGATTTTGTGACAGAAAAGTGTTGTAGGGAACACCGTAAGGATAATGTGGATCGCACTAAAGAATGGGGGGAGACATGAGCATGTTTAGTGACAGAACGAGGATGAGTTAGCCTTCGAATCATCACTGAACAAATGAGGCGTGTGAAAGATGCTTGAGTGCAAATTCGAGGTCAATTTCCATTAGCCCAAAATTTCTACATTAAACCAGTTCATAGTGTACTTTCGACGTTTTTGTGTGAAAAAAAGTATAAAAATGCAAAAGGAAAAACAACAAATGGTACTCATGCATTACACCGGACATCTACCTCCTATGTTGGATTAGGTCCCTTACCCTAACCCTAACCCTAAACCTTGAGCCTAACCCTTAAGCCTAACCCATCGAAATAATCCTAATCAATAGAATACATTGACCGAAAATGGCTGATGTGTCCAGTGTAATGCATTCTTACTGATTCGAAAAATAAAATACTAATAAACTCCATTTCTGTGTAATGATGCAAATTACTGAATGAAGAATAATATATATGTATATTTATTCACATTTATAATTCATTTAGTACTAATAGATACGTTGAAACAGAAATATGAAATATATAGATCTATCTAAATACTTAAATTGACCAAAACAAAAACCATGGATGGATACAACTGATGCCATGGAAGATATATCTCCTCAGATAATTATCTATTCAACTTTCCATATTTCAGTTTGAGTGAGACCCTTGATCGAGGAAATTCCTTTGTTACACGTCAGAGAATTATTGCAGGGTGTATAATTATGTTCGTAACACGACACTAATATTCCACACCAAATCATTACTTGTTGCTGTATTTATAATATCATGGCTTGACACGGTGTAATTACCTGACTCTAGCTTGACACGTTTATTTGGCACTTCATTAGCTGACACTGTCCCATAACTCGACACCACCTCACTACTTTCTGTCTCAATAACTGACGCCGTTGTGAAACAGTATGATGGCTTGACACGGGGTAATTATCTGTCGCAACCTGGATATGTTTTATTGTCTCATCACGATGCAGCATCTCATCAGTTGAGATTTGACACCGAATCATTACTTCAGATTGTCTCTTTAATTGAAACATCACTGTTACCTGAAACCTTGTAATTACGTTCTTCGGAATCATCATTGTGAAGAGGAGTGGTTTTCTTCATTAGTTGTTTTTTTCCGCATCACGCCTCTACCTTTGCAATCAACTCGATATTACGGAACTTTGCCCACAGGAACTCAGGAACTTTGCCAACTTGCACCTTTGCCCGCAGGAACTCAGGAATTTTACCCACAAGGACTTTTGCCCACAGGAACTCAGGAACTTTGCCCACCACATTTTTACAGGGGTGGACCTTTGCTCACCATATTCATCTTTTGCCCACCATAATAATACAACATTATATAAAATAAGTATGTATTATTACACTAAACTACACAGAAAAGGCACAATGTAGCACATTGAGAGAGTCTTTCTGTTCTGAGAATATCCCGAGCAGTGTGAGTATTAAGGTGCGTGAGTATTAAGGTGAGTATTAAGGTAGGCAAAATCATATTGTAGGCAAAGGTCCTCCTCTGTACAAACTGTGGTGGGCGGATTTCCTAGTGGGCAATGTTCCCTGTGGGCCAAAGTTCCTGTGGCCAAAGTTCCTGGATTCAGGTGGTAGGGTGGTCTTGTGGTTATCACGGCAAGACCCGGATTTGATTCCCAAATTGGTATAATGTGTGAAACGATTTTCTGGCGTCCCATGGCGTGACATTGCTGGAATATTGCTGGCGTAAACCATCGTTAATCACTTAGAACCATGTGGGCAGTGGAGTGGCCTTGTGGTTGAAGCGTTTGCACATCACGCCAAATACCCGGGTTTGATTCTCAAATGGGTATAACGTGTGAAGTGAATTTCCGGCGTCCTTTTTGCCCTGACATACTCGGATATTGCTGAAAGCCGCGTAAATCACACCCACTCAGATCTATGTAATCATAAAGGCTTTCAAATAAATCACAGTTAACTATACAAGGAATGCATTGCCATGGTAAGTGTGCCAAGGTATTCACAGACAGCTGTTTGTGGTAAGCACCAGTAGTGATGTCGGTTCATGACTAAATAAACATTTTGTAATCCTGTATTGGTTTGGGCCAAGGCCTATAAACCTGCTCGGTAAAACGCAATATTTGCTTTCTTTGATGTGATTGCACATCGAGGTAGCCAACTAACCTTTACTTTACATGTTTTTGGTAACACATGTCCCTGTCTGGCAGCTGGTTGATTGAATAGTGAATCGTAGCCGGGGAATGTTTAAACCCACAGCTGCCCTCTTCGAAGAGTAAGTGGAATTTCAGATACATAAGTTCATAGTGTCCTGATCTGAATGTAGAATCAATAACACATGTCGAATAACTAAACGGTTTGACAAACTTTTTTTTCTGAATTTCGCAGCATGACATGTTAATGTGCACATGACCTTTCAGAGGCATCAAGGCAAATCTAATTCCGTCGCTTGTTGTACCTTTGTCCTTTCGGGAAAGCGATGTCTCTAGAGTGAACTAATCATCTAGATCAGCACTGACATACTGTGTATATTCTGGGCGTTGATATAGTTACTCACGTTGGGAAAGAAACTGAAACTGATCACGATTTGCTCATCAGTTTTGTGTTGCTAAATGAAATATACTAATGGTAATATATGAGTGGGTGCGTGAATGAGTGTTATGAGTCTTTTAACAGTGTTTCAGTAAACAACTGTGATGAAATATTATCCATATGCGTCAGTTGCAACATTCATGTCGACAAGGTCAGCTATCTTAATCCAAGGGAAATATATAGTTTTTATAAACGGCAAAATGCAAGAGTGTCAAGAAGTTTTCAGATCTGGGTACTCGCCTGCAGCTAATACTTTTGGCTTATACACTATTATTAAAAGGTGTTTCAATTATATGTTTTAACAAAACCATTGACTATGTAATCAAATATAAACTATGACACTGCTTTCAAGGAATCAATTACAAATCAGTGTATTCTTGTTTTCCTTATACACGACTGCAGATGGGCATTTCTATCCGACGATGTAGAACCCATTGTTTTAACACGCCTCCTGACATGAACTGATGATGGCTTTGATTCGTAGAAAGATAGTAACCTTCCAAGGAGGTTACTCGTCTACTCGTGGTTGATTTGAACGCTGACTGTCTCTAACGTCATTTGTTTGTTGCCCAGTTGGCTGATTATTGGATGAAAAACCGTGAAGTTCCGGGTTAGAACTGGTGATTAGTAACCCATGCTTGCCGTAAGAAGTGACTAACGGGATCGGGCGGCCAGGCCCGCTGACTTGGCTGACATATGTGAGATTTAAAATTTGATCTCGCAACGACACTGTTTCAGTTATATAGTGACCATATATATTGAGAGATGTAGGTTACTTGATGACTCTGATTTTGAACTCTGCTCACCGGTATGTCAAAACACTATCACAAATAAAGATTCCGATTTCGGTAGACTATTTTGTCCTGAGAAATTCATTTCAGTAAATTGTAAATAAAATCCCGTTGTTTCCGTCAACGTTGTTGCAACACAGGATAAAACAGCGGCCATGATGTATAAGTCCAGATTGTTTGGGTTCTATTTCATCTGTGCTAGTTGACGCTTTCAGTAATAAAATGTATATCTGGCATTGATACACAATAATCTTCTGGAATCAAATATGAAATGCCTGTCTTCGACAACTTGATAGGACATCTGTCACACACGGAAACGTGTTCTGTTTGCCCTTTCCTGATCAGTTTAATGTGTGTCTTCATTCAGTGCAGAAAGGGGGTTCCCTCAGCTTGTCAACGTTTTCCCAACTGCCAGATAGACTGAAATGTTCACATCACAACTCCTTGTCACAAAACACCCATATGAATGATTTGTTTGAGTGGCATTCGAGAAGTTGAACTATAGAGAAGTTAAGACTTTATGGATGGCCAACTCCTTTATTTGGGCAACGGCGACGTTTCGGTAAAGGCTCTTATACCGTTTTCAAGCATGTGAACGCAAACCAGAACTCTCATTCAGCGTCACTTAGTACGCGTTGAAATATCGCAATAGTGCAATAATAAAATTATGAACAAGAACTGGTGGTTTTTGTGCTTCGTTTGCCATTCAAATGCATCAAATATATCTGCTATATCTCATCGTTGTATTGACGATACTGTAGGCCACTCTACAAATGAATAACTCCGATGACGTCCACGTCGGAGAGGCTGTTCGCAAGAAACACACGATTCCGTTGTTGAGTTCTTGTCCAAAAGAACTTCATAATTAAGGACTGACAACCTTTATTCACGAGGAAATCCATAGCTCGAGCATTATACTATTCTAGTCTGTCTCAATTCAATCCTGCAGACCAGTGGGTGACATTTATAGTTAGAGTTCAGAGAAAGTATGCTACCGATGCCATCACTACAAAGGCTCCAGGATGCAGTTTGTCGCCTTAACGTCACGGGAGGTGAAAATTCATTTCCTGTGGAGGCTGCTTACAATATTAGTATTAAAGTGGTTCTTCCTTAGGGTAATCTGTGAGCATTCGTGGAGAACTACCGGAACCGACATCAGGCTATGACTGATAATTACTGTTGGTATATTTTCGCATTTCTTACACTCTTGAAATTACACACTTCGACAAAGACCCGCCATGGAAGGTCAGCAATACTAGAATTATCAAAAGAATCTACGATGTGGTAATGTCGGATCTGCGAATAACCGAGAGTCCCATTGCTAGTTAAGTATTTTACAATCCTTTATCATAGACATTTTGTAAAACACGAAATATTACTCCTTGGATTTCCAAAGAGAAAGTGAGTGAGTGAGTTAAAATACAATACAATATAAAAACAGGCTATATATTGCCAACAACTGAAGGTAGGTCACCATACTAGGGACCATGGGAATTTACATGGTCCTGAATGGACCCTAGCTGGAGTCACCCGATCCCTTCAGCCGTTAGCAATTCAGTCAAATCTAGCCATAAATAAAAAATGGCACATATTCTACGACTAAAAAGGTGGTAAGAATAAATTTACCTTGAATGTTTTGTGACTTACACACCCTCTCAGGAGGACAATAATTTTACACTACTTTAACCCCCATTTGAGGATACAGCCACGAACAATCTCAGCTGCTAATTTAAACTATACCAATTATAAAATACATCTACCTACAAAACATACCAATGGAAATGAATCAATTAAATCAATATCTTTTAAAAAACCAATAATTGAATGAAAATTAGCATTTGTAAAAAGATCCTTAACAGTTTTTACATTGAAATATTTATCCCTTATGATGGAAAATTCAACCAGTCCAAAGAAAAAGAAACACATGTTTGACATCTGATAAAAAAACGCACCTGGCACAATCCATTTCGCGATTGCTCATCCTGTTTACATAAGGACGTTTTGATCATGGATAAATTACGCTTTCAAACAACATTCAATACAGCGGTAAGCTTTGCGTTCAGCTAAAACCGAAATCACTGTTATTTCCACACATGATCCGTATGAAAATTATCACTAAAGGCTATGTATTTAACATGGCCGCAGAGGTACAGATAAGCTGCGTATCTGCGTAAATTACGCAAATATGTATGCGAAAACACAATTCCTATTAAGTCCATTGCCCCAAACATGTCAACTCTTAGCTCTAATGGAAAATGACAAATACCCAGTTTGAGTGAGGTGGGTACAATTATTTTGGTTACTCAAATGAATATTAGGATAGATTACCCAATTGAGATGAACACAAGCGAGTTCATAACCCAGTGGCCAAAAACGTTATCTGTTGCTCTGTGACCCCTTCTACTCTACTACACAACAACAATACAGGTACCTCTTTGTCAAGGTAGGCTAATGTTTGTCTATTATTAGTGAGTGAGTGAGTGAAAATGGACTTCAGGTAAGACACAACCAAATGCGTTCCCACTACATTAACGTTATGTATCATTGCGAAACACACAAACCAAATGCATGTACAATATATGCATAGCCGGGCCCTTGTGTATATTTGGCACACCAAGCCAAGTCGGGCACCTGTCGCTTGAAACAAATATGTGTTCACATTCAGAATAAGTGATGACATTAGGGGCACGGTGGGCGAGCTGTCTAAGGCGCCAGGCTAGTGATCCAGTGAGCTTACGTGCCGGGATCGAGCCCACCTGTGACCGAGTGTAAAAACCTTGGAGTCAACTTTGTGTGCAGACTCTTTCAGTGTTGTTACAACCCCGAGTGTACAGTACACAACCCTGTGCACTTAAAAGAACCCACGAATCCGTTAGTATATGACCAGATGGTGGCCACATGAATACGTACAAACACCTAGTTGCGGGTAGAGTAACGTGCAGTAAAACTTGGACAAGGTACCGTGACTATGTGTCCCAGTCCACCCAGCTGTGAATGGGTACCTCGTAAGGATGGGAAAAGGTACATGTACTCGGTGCGCCTAGTGGCTGCAAGAGTTGTATGATCCCCAGGGAGGTGAGATTGATAATACAACGTGCAATTTGAGATTGACATCCAATGATCGAGGAGAAAACAAAGCGCCTTTGAGCAGGTCATGTGGATATTGGCGCTATACAAATATGTATAAATGAATAAAATAAATACATGAATTAACTATACACTGAAAAGCATGGTCAACAATAAATACTGTGTGGATGTACAATTACATCCCTAAATACTGTGTGGGTGTACAATTATTCACCCACAGCTGACAGCTGCCTCGTTGTACGCGTGACCGTTACGAAAATAGCTGGCTGAACAACTAATCTGCAAAACACAACTGTCGAGAATGTTGAGCGAGAAAAGACAGTTCACATGATGCATGCATTCAAGTGTACCAACGTCAGGTGTGAAGGTGTCTGACATTTACAAAACGCAACGCTTCAGAAAACGTCACAACGTCATTGGGCACATGGAGGCAGGCCAGACCCAGCAGGTATTTTTTTTTTAGTGTGAAGTTTTCTTCTGTAAAATATGTTCATTTCTAGTTGTTAGTCTAGGGACACTAGAAATGGGCTTCAAACATTGTACCCATGTGGGAAATCGAATGGTTAACATACTGATCACCAATCACTCACTCACCGATCAATTGCTTATAATTGTGACATGCGTATATGTCTATAATCACATCCTGGCTGGTTATGGTTGAAACAATGTCGATATGAATAAATTTAACGTATTCACTCATATTCTGAATTTAATGTAGATTAATCTCTTGTTGACCTAAAACCCTTTAAAAGTGGAACTGTCTATTTCATGTATTTCTGGTGTTGCATATGCAGCTGTCGTTGCCTTGGTGTTTTGACATTTCACGGCAAATAATGAGTTGAGTCCTTTATGCCTACATACATGAGCTGTAGTGTCTCCAGGGATTTTGATGAGCGAACCAAACCACTCAACACAGCTACAGTTCTTTGATGCTACGAGCCGACGTCTTAAAATACACTTAATCCTGAGACTGATGCTCTTGTAACTTGTGGGACTTGAGCGATACTGAAGTTCAAACGCTTGTCACTTGCGTCATTCGTGTTTTTAATGAAATAGGAAAAACATAGTTTATTTGCACATGGTTACAACATAATCTGAGCAGACATCAAATAAATGTTGGGGTGTTGCCTTTTTGTCACTAGGGGTGACGGTGAGTGAATAATCGAGTCTGGATCAGAAACTAAGTGATCGGTATCTTAAGAAAGATCCCCAACGTCGGGTGAAAGGACAGGCAAATCGCTAAATCGCCTCTAACGACCAGTACTGATTGCTACCCCGTTATTAATGATGCCAAACATATGCCAAGAACGCATCAACATACTGCGTATGTTGACAATGTGATTAACAGTTGCCGAACATCGTGTTTATGTCATCGAAGAGGGTTAAAGTACTATAAAATTATTGTCATCCTGAGAGGGTACGTAAGCCCCAAAACGTTCCAAGTCAATTTAGCTCTACACATCTTTTTAATCGTAGGATATTTTTTTGTTTTATTATGGATAAATATCAGTACAATCGCCATTGGCTCAAGGGATGGTATAAGTTCACCTAGGGTCCATGCAGGTAGCCAAAGTACTGTAAGTCGCTATGGTCCCTGGAGTGGTGATCTACTTTCAGTTGTTGAAGATCAATGGCCCATTTTTACATTGTATTGTCTAAAATAGTTTTCTACTTTTAAAGATACATGCTAGCTAGTTGTAACTCCTTTTGTGATAATCTAGTTACAGTCCGTCGATGACTGGTTGTTTAACTACTTGTATTTATTGTGTATGCACAACATTTCTCGTAACTATATGGCTCAAATTTGAACTCACTAACTCACTCTTGTTTATAACTATGGCCATTTTTGGACTGCATGTTTTGCAAATATTTTTTTGTTATACGTTTCAATGTAAAGTGTTTACATGTACCTTACGTTTCTCCGTGACTTAACTTTATTTTCATGTCACGCCTATTAAAACGTGACCTATATAGATGTCATTATTTTTCGTGATTGTTTTGATCAACTCATTCCGGGCGTGGGTTCAATTGATGTAATGTCTGACAGGTGACGTAAGCTAACGTTTCACGTGCATGTTCAAGATGTAGTTCGAAAATAGCCTCTTTGCCATACCACGTGTCAGATTGTCAAGATTAAATGAAATTGCTCATATTTTCTTGTGTTTTATTGTATATTAGCATCGAGTTGTACAGGCCTATTGACTTCAGTTTGTACAAAGAATATTGGCTTCAACTGTACAGGACTGATGGATTCAGTTTGTACACGCGTATTGTTCCCCAAGGTCTATAGGACGATTGGCTTCAGATTGTAGAGCAACATCGGCATCAGGTTGTATAGACCAAAGGCTTCATTTAGTCGAGGGATATTGGCTTCATTGTGCATTGACATTAGAATGGGTTCTTACAGTCTCAAACACAAGGACAGAAATACTGATGTTCAAGAGCAATGGCAAAACTATTTTAGTGAACTCGTATCTCACTCCTTCTTGTAATAGTCAACCCTGTGTCAATTCTAAATGTGAAGCGACTTGCATTCTTTATACATGACTGTGACAGTGTAATGCTTTGAATTATGAAGCATCCTAATGTCACTCTAGGTACAACTAACATATGTTGGACATATATTGCCATTTCTCGCTACCCAAAGTTCAGTCGCACGTTTGGTTCTAAAATATAACTTGCATCGACACGACTATCACATTTAACACATAGCCCATGATTCAAGATGCTCTTCCAGAGACAGAGATTCCTAAAATAGACAATTGCATACCGACTGGCTTTGTCTATCCTCACTATCGGAAGAACGTAAAGCACGATCATGTCAGAAATTCTAGTTAGTATCATGCTTCATCAATCAGTATTTGTAAATGCATTTCTCCATGCTTATAATCGCTTCACTGAATAGATGGGTTTTTTTCCGAATGTAGCCAAAAACACCTTCATGCCAGTCGCCATCAGTATATTATCAAATCATATTTCCAAATACAAGTTGATAAATACGTATTGCTGTTCCCAATTATGCAAGCCCCGAAACTATCGAATTTCCACAGAGGTCAGGAACACCAGTCTCCACATTTCACATTAGTTGCCATGGCAGCAACGATGCATAATTTCTGTTGCAGTCATGATCATTGAATGCCATTGACAGAGTCAGCAGAACCTCACAGTCAGACGTTCAGCCAATGTCAGTTTTTTTAATGATTAACGGAAACAGTCCGAATTCACTGTTTACATGCTGGACTATCACAGCCGATCAGTATTCACACCAGTCTTGTTAAAAATGCTACTGAATTATGAACTTCGTAGCCAGCCATGCTTTATAATTATAGTTATTATACTGATCAAACATACGTTGAAATATACTTGTGACAAGTCATACTGATTATAGGAACATCTTGGTTATACATATTACATGTGATACACTGGTCATCTACACGTCTAGAACATAGACATACCAGATCTATATTGGTCATAAACATCGTCTCGTCTTTGCTTTACACCAAACAGACCAAACATACGTCCAGGAAATACATGTGAAAGGTAATATGCTGGTCAGACACACCAGCTCAAACACACGTCCAGGAAATGCATATGAAAGGTAATATGCTGATTGTGTTTGGTGACACCTGTGAAGAAAATAATATGCTGTTCAAACGAACGTCTTGGAGAAACATTTAGCAGGTTGCATACTGATCAAACACACGTCTAGAAAATACATGTGAAAGACAATACACTGGTCATACACACGTCCACGAGATACATATAAAACGTGATGTCAAACATCAAACACATGTCTAGGAGACCATGTGAGAAGTAATATCGTAAATGCAAGATTTCTTTACATACATTTCAATGTACAAATTCTTTCAAATGAAATTGTTTACTAAGTTGTGACAATTGGTTTTAAGTATTTTATCCATGGTGGTCCAATAATTAAAACACTTAATTAATATCTAAAGTTCATTTCCATTTAAATCCTTATCAGTCAAAAGTGTAAACAATGTGGCCCAGTAAATTTCCATTACCCTGTGGCCTTAACCTTCATGTGTGATGTCAAAGGTCACAGGTCACATCATGACCTCTCCAAAGCTCATGCATTTTGGAGCACATGCTTGCCAGTGTGTATTGGACCTCCATGCTGCCTGGCTGTCACCCAGCTGACTGTAAGCTGAACTATGTAAAGACACATATGTGAGTACTTTACCCTTTCATTGCTAGGTTGTACTATCTCTAAATTACAAGGAAATTGTATATATGCCAAAATGTTAATTGGTTGTGCAAAAATTGTTAATATATTTCACACAATTATTTGTAAATTTGTAGTTGTTACTTTTGCAATTTCAATGCATTCACATATCATTCGAATGAAACATTGAATGTTATGTGCTATGAAATTTGTACATTTTCTGAATTTCATCGAAAGCTATTGTTTGTTGTAGTTTTCTGAACCTCATCAGCTCATCAGCAACTTTACTCTTCAAGTGAACGCAATAATATTCATCAAGTCCACAGCCGCAGCCATTTATTATGAACTGTAATTTCTTAAATATCAATACATTAAACCCTGTTGATGCGAGTATCAGTTTTTGTGTTCTGCATTAACAAATATACTTGTCAGGAGACCATGTGAGAAGTAATATACTTGTCATACACACGTCTAGGAGACCATGTGAGAAGTAATATACTTGTCATACATAAGTTTAGGAGCCCATGTGAGAAGTAATGTCCTTTTCATACACACGTCTAGGAGACCATGTGAGAAGTAAATACATGTCATACACACGTCTAGGAGACCATGTGAGAAGTAATATACTTGTCATACATACGTCTAAGAGACCATGTGAGAAGTAAATACTTGTCATACACACGTCTAGGAGACCATGTGAGAAGTTATGTACATGTCATACATACGTCTAGGAGACCATGTGAGAAGTAATTTACTGGTCATACCAACGTCTACGAGACATATGGGAACGGTAATATACGGGTCAAATAGACCTCTTTAGTTTCTAACTTATAATATCGTGACCATACACACGTACACGATACACAGAGTACAGTTAACACCCGGATTGTACTTGACGGTTATCGATTATTATTCGAATTGTGACCTTATCCTTAGTTTGAAGCCATAAATGACAGCAGTCATTCCAAATTGAGTTCCGACAGATAACACTGCATTTCCGTTTCCAGAGTGATAATGGCGGGATGTTAACCCAGCAGATTCAACCAGGAAACCACACAATGTCTATTGTTTGCGGTAATCGGTGTCTGACTATGCATCCGAGATTCAAGTTGTCTTCTGTTCAACGTTTGCTTGAGAGAGAACATCGGTGTGACTAGAACAGCCGAGCCAATGTATTCAGTTTAGAAATAGTAGTGTTTCTTGCAGGAGAAATGAATATTTACACAACATCCATGAAAACCAAGTATTCTCGTACATAGTTTTGTTGTTGTTTGTGAGTATGTTTTTACACGCTGCATGCTTTATTGGTTCTTCGGTATTAAATACAATTGATGAATAAAGTGGAATCAGATGAGTATGGTTTTACCCGCTTTTTTCAACATTCCAGCAATACCAAGGCGGGAGACACATTGTACCCATGCGGGAAATCGAACCCAGGTCTTTATCGTAACACGCGCACGCTTTAACCATTAGGCTACACCATCCTCCCTGAAGTGCAACCAGAAGAAGACGGGAGTTGATTTGACCTTGTTTTATTGGTAACGATAAACCACATATTTGCGAAATAGTCTATTTACGTGCCTGTTAGTTCTTACATCCAAACACACGTTATCGATCGTTACTATATGTGCTATAACTTTCAAATCCGAACAACTACGGTATCCCCGTTTCGAACATAAAACGTCAGTACTAGAAAACTCACGACAGAATGACCGTAAACTGCATTCCACTTTATTGGATTTAGTAAGATGTATTGGAAGAGGTAATGTGATCAGGTCTTGACATACAATGTCCAGTTGGAACGATGTCTGCCTAATTATTAGATACTGGTCCCCATGGTGATAAATAGTGAGTGAGTCGGTTTAAATTTTATATCGACACATATCGACGAAACGAATCTCCTACAAGCAAATGCATTATCAGATGCCAGCTTGCACGGACAAACAGACTGTTATACTTCCATCACTTGGTTGTAGTCACATTTAGCTTGATAACAGTCTAATAACCAGCATCTAGTTTAGTGACAAGTGTACAAGAGTTATATCACAATTTATAGGGGGAATGTTCACAATAAAAGGTTTATAAATCACGTCTACACGAGCATAGAATTTGTTTTGAGTTTGACAGTCCCAACATACATTTACAGAGATTGGATCATTATCCATACACTAATGTACGACCAACAATGTACATATTGTATTGATAAGACGTAAATGTTCCCAAATAATAATGGCACCAGATCTAATTAAATCGCGTCCTGGACAAGCAACAGCATTCCAATTTCCCGACATACAATTTTCAGAGCGACAAGACACAAAGCCATGATTAATGTCACGTACATAAGGTATGATGCATGAAAGCGGATAGCATAATTATATGCGAAATGATCGTAACACATGTGGCAGACAGAATGGATCGTGAATGACTGACATGGGAGGTGACATTATCGCAGTTGTAACTGGAAGCAGAGTATTCAATAATTTTACAATATTACCAATAAATGTTGACATCTGGATCTGTTGTTTCTACTGAACGTATTTGTTTCTGTTGTGGTAATACATATTGCAGGTGGTAGTAACTGATATATCAAATAGCGCCAAAAAAGTCTGCACTACACCGTGGTTTGTAGTTTGGTTGTTTAACACCACACACAGCAGTATTCTAGCTATGTGGCGGCGGTCTGTATATAATTGAGTTTGGACCAGACAATCCAGTGATCAACAGCATGAGCATCAATCTACGCAATTGGAATACAATGACATGTGTCAGCCAAGTCAGCGTGCCTGACCAACCGATCCCGTTAGTCGCACATTACAACAAACATTGGTTCCAGAAGACCAATTCTTACCCGGATCTTTACGGGTGGTACCACACCATGGACATGACTATATGTTTTGTTGGATGTCAACAATACACTATGTGATATATATTTGCGATTAAAGACAGTCAGGTGCCAAGGGGCATATATTGCATTTGGACAAAACCAACAGACTACGGGTGGACCTGGAGATACCCCAGCCATGTACTCTGTTAACATCGGATTATGTGAATAATGGGATACAGGATTACTATAGGGTTCCTTCTCGGTATTACTTGACTGTTAAAATTGTGTCCGTAGAGTATATTTAAAAGTACATTATAATAGGAAAAAAACGGTTTAACATACATCAACCTAAACATCAAAGGTGAATCATCAAATATTCATTTGGTACAAAGGACACCATATTTTGTTTCATAATACTACCAGAGTATTTGAAGATTCCTCGCACAGTATGAAGTGTTATCTATGTATGTATTTACGTGTATGCATTCTAAATCAATGACGACGTGAAAGCGTGTACTCCAGCAAACAGACGTCATCAAAATTAGGCAAGATGAAGAAAACAGGAAACCTCGTCCGTAAATTCCATCATGAAAATCCATCGTTTTACATATCTCCTTTAACGTCTGGAATCTGATCTTAAGTTGTCGGAACCTTCGTTTTCTATGGAATCTCTTGCCTCTTACTGGAGCATTAATGAGTCGCAGTTCTTCCGCTCTGATCTCAGGAAGTTGACAGACTTGGAGATTGATAGTAGGCCTCGGAAACTAATTTTTGAAGACGACCTCCAAGCTCTCTGGTGTCTGTTGGTACTGGAGCTCCTGCATCGTGGTGGTTCCACTATTGGCAATGCGTTCCTATTCGTGGTCCCAAAGAGCGCAGCATCGGGTAACCTCTGGCAGCGTGTCACCAGAACTTTAACCTGCGTGTTCCAATACATTCAAAGTAAATTTAAACATACCATATATAATAGTAGAATATGTGTGTTTTTACTTTATGGCTATATTTGTCTCCAATCACCAGTGCTGAAGGGATGGTGTATATCCAGCTTGGGTCCATGCAGATGGCAAATGTACTGTAAGTCTCCATGGTCCCTAGTATGGTGATATACCTTCAGTTGCTGGTAATCTCCAGCCCGTTTTTATATTGTATTGTCTGTACTATTTCTCTGATTTTAAAAGTTACTTGCTCGTTTTACTTCTCTGTGATAATCTAGTTATTTTACTGTCCTTTGTCGACAGGATTTATAATAATTTAATTACGTTTATTGTTAATTTATAACTTTTAAAGTCACAATATGGCTGGAATATTGCCGATGTGACTATACATTTTAACTCACTCACTCTATCTGCGTATCCGCAACCTGGAATATCATATCATTGGAACTATTTATGAATTATGTAAGGATCGATTACAGTTACATGTGATATAAGATGCAACATCATGCTTTAAAGAAGATCAGCCTCCACATGGTGAGTGCGCGGTAACCCTAACTGCTCTTCCTCCATGCGGACCCCAGGTAGAATGTTCTCAGCACCCACAAATGAACACTTACCTTATCACATTTGCAATATAAAAGATTTTTTTCTTTAATCCTCAACATCAAAGTGGATGTGTATATGCCAAACCCACTCCGGTGTTTCAAATGTCAACAGTCTGGACATCTAGCCGCAACTGCCTATTATACTCCCGCATGAAAGCACAGCCAGAACATACGGCACCGCTATCACCAAATGTCCAAACGGCACCGATGACCAGAGACCACATGTCCTTTTCAAAAGCATGCCCCTGTGACACAAAAATAATTCCTGTGGTCAAATACTCCAAACCCATTTTTTTTATGGATGCAAATAACTTAGTAGAGGAGTCTACCGCTCTCATTTCTACAATTTCTGCTGCAGTGTCTCCTTTACTTCCAAAGGGTGACCATGGATGCCAAATCGGGGTACACGCCATTCTTTATTAAGTTGAATTCGGTACTGAAGTCGAGCCTTCTCCATCATTAGTTTTGTAGACCTATATCAGAAACTGAAATAATGAATAAAAACTATGCCTTAGCCTGAAATTCAGCCTGAACCCGTTACTGATTTGATTTGCACTTGCAAAAAAGGAAACCGAAAACCAAAGGAACAAATATGAAAGGGTCCTCAAACATGCTGAGGTGGCGTTATTATTGACTGTTCCTCGGGAGTTTAATAACACCTTTGAACCTCTGGATATAGAGGTTACTCCATAACTGCCATTACAGCGAACATTTCCTTTTGCTTACAATCTCCATTTGAGCTTCAGTAACCCAGGCTTGTCATAAGAGGCGACTAACGGGATTGGATGGGCAGGCTCGCTGACTTGGTTGACACATGATATCGTACCCCAATTGCGTAGAACGATGCTCGAGCTGCTGATCACTGGATTGTCTATCCAGACTCGATTTTTTGTCAGTCCGGCGTTAAACAACAACCAACCAACCAACCAATCGATCCAAAGCGTGCTGCTTTCCAAAAGTAACATACAGGAATCGTATGATTGTCATCTGTTTATTCCTGATTTAAGTATCAGTACTTTGCCTACAATAAACTGTCCTCAAAACCACTGACATATTTGATACAATAATGTACGACGCCTTCCAATTGTTCTACCATCTGTATATTGTTCTACCCACTGTTAAGGTTACGCAAGGCGTCAAAATCACGTTCTTCTAAATGCCGTTGCTGCTGTGTACATTACAATCATTTTCTTACATTATTTTCTTCATACATTCCAACGTCGGCTTCTGTTCGACAGTCTGGTTTTGAGGCAGCTTATGACCAGCTGCCCAAGCAGTTTGTCATCATAGGAGATTTGAATGTCCATAACACGATTTGGGTAGTAATGACAGCAATACACAGGGTAACTCACAAGAGGATTTTTTTTAACCAACGATGCTTGTATATTTTATGGTGGATCGAACACGTATCGACATCCTTGGACCGGAGCATGCTCTTGTCTGGACGTATAAGTTGTAGATTCCAATTTACTGAGTGAATTTGAACGGCCAGTCATGACGACCTCTGTGGAAATGACCATTTCTCTACCATATGAAAATCTGTGACACAATATAATGTTCTTTCGCTATCAAGATAACATTTTAGTAAAGTTAAGTGAAGTAAAGTTAAATTAACACCTGAATTTTGTTATCGACGTTGTCGACAATATCCGATGGACTTCACAAAATAGCTGATGAATTAATGTATTTCCATGTCTCAACTATATGGACATATTCTTCACCCGTGAGATGAAGACTTACCAGAGATAACACTTCCGTCAATACATGTACCAGTAACTATTTAAGTTGCCACACTATTATCTAAGCTACTTTATATTCGTGTCATGTTCTATGTAAAGAAAGTCTGAGGGCCTACACTGGGCAATTACCTTGTCACTTAGGATCACTTACCCGCCGGTCCTGAGGGACAAGTTCAAAGTTGTTCCAGGGTCCATAAAGAAAACAAATGAACTTCTTTTACGTCTTTACTGTAGACATAATATGTCGCTAAAAGTAATGAACACCCCCAAAAAGAGACAAAAAACAACAACAGCAAATGACTGAAAGTGTTTGTAGCCGCCCGAATGATGAGTTTCATACAGCTTTCCTGGTAAATCCTTCACATCATAAGGACATGGTAAGTTGCACTGACACTACAGACCTTGAGCAAAAAAGGTACAATCATCCAAAAAAAATCATTGTTGTCTATAATGACACGCCTCTACTCTGAAATGTCGCCGTATGTAATTATTATTACATGGGTTGTGGGTTTGCAACAGTACAAGCGAAAAAAAAAACTTCATCGTATTCATATCTATCCCCATTTGCCCGAACAGATAACTGAGATCAAGCGGTAACACAGTAGCCGTGACGGAGCTGAACTCCAGAGACCATGGTTTCATTTAATAAGAATAAAGTAATTCTGGAAACATAGGAAACGTTAACGGTATTATTATTAGCAGCTAAAAGTAGCCAAAGACAGGCGAACTAGGCGATCAAAATTCAATTTGCATTGACAAACGATCGCTGATTAACAAATAATGAACAAACATTCAACCTTATTAGTAAAACGACGGTATAACAGCTATTACCATGTCATAATCACTGCTTGACAGGACAATCGACAAGACAATCGACAAGTTCCCAAGGCAGCCAATTAATCAAATGTAATTATCACTTTTGAGGGGAGTGCAGTGTCCACTAAATGACCTACGACAGGTAATTACTCAAACTTCGTGATATAGACGTACCAAAGAAAGAGATGACCATATGTTACCTTTTGCATTTACACCAATATATGAACAACTCTTAAGGCGAAAAAATGACATCAATATATTTTATTATGTGAATTAAGTCTGTGGGCAACCAACCCATTCAAAACGAGTGACAAGAAGCCAGACTGTGTCAAACCATAGGCCAGTTATTGACCGGTACTGAGACTGAGGTTTTGTTCCCCTGCATGCTTGAGTGAGTGAGTGAGTTAAGATTTAAAGGCACATCGGCAATATTTCAGCCGTATCGTGACTAAACCTAGTTCTTCATTCATACACAGATTCCTACTTATCTGATGACGCTCGGCACCTATTACGTACGCATCAATCACCTCCTTCCATAGCGTCAGATCACTCGCGGGTGGTTGTGATCGACAATTCTTCGTTGCCTGTCCCATCTACACTACCAGGGGACCTTAGATCGACACTATCATCATCCAGATCATCGGTACATATCCCCTCGACTGTCTCAGTTTGTTTGGAGCCTGGCCACAGCTTATTGAACCGGACGGAGCTACAACAGCGTCCCCCGGGGGACGTTCATCATGAATCAACACTTCAGGTTTCGTCACCTAATCGCCGATCCAGATCGCCACATCATTCTAGATCACCACAACGATCTATATCACCTTCACGATCCAGATCACCATCACAAGCCCAATCTAGATCACCGTGCCGATCAAGATCACCGGATCGATCCAGATCACAGTCACAATCCAGAGCACAACTACGATCCACATCACCTGATCAATCCAGATTACCTAACCGATCCAGATCAACAAACGGGTCCAGATCACAACTTCGAATCAGATCACCGGACAGATCCATATCCCCTAACCGATCCAGATCACCGAACCGATCCAGATCACAACATCGAAGTAGATCATCGGACCCATCCAGATAAACTAATCGATCCAGATCACCAAATGGATCCATATCACAACTTCGAATCAGATCACCGGACCGATCCAGATCACCGAATGGATCCAGATCACAACTTCGAATCAGATCACTGGTGTGATCTAGGTCACCTAATCGATCAAGATCACAACATCCAAGTAGATCGCCAGACCGATCAAGATCAACGAACCGATCCAGATCACAACATCAAAGTAGATCACCTTACCAATCCAGATCACCAAATCAAGCCAGATTGCAATTGCAAACCAGATCACCTGTTCGATCCAGATCACGATCACAGTTTCCAGTTAGTGCATCGAATCGATCCAGATCACTTTACAAATCCAGATCATCTTACCAACCCAGGTCACCTATACGATCTAGATCACCTTACAGAGCCAT
Organism: Haliotis rubra; assembly: GCF_003918875.1. Classification (NCBI taxonomy): domain Eukaryota; kingdom Metazoa; phylum Mollusca; class Gastropoda; order Lepetellida; family Haliotidae; genus Haliotis; species Haliotis rubra. The sequence goes on along the minus strand of NW_025764937.1, from coordinate 878,105 downwards.
TGACCAATCGGGATCACTGTACAGATCCACATCTCATGGCCGATCCTATTCAGATGGTCGAACCAGAGCTCCAAACAGAATCAGATCACCAACTAGAACTACAGCGACCCGGACTAGTTCTTCATATCATACCGGATCACCTAGCCATACTAGGGAATCCAGATCACCGGCTTACCATCCTACTTCGGTACTTACCACGTCGAGATCTCGACACAGTTTCTCTGACCGACGTTCGAGTGATCATTGCTCTGATACCACTAATAGGCCTACAGTCTCTTACAATGATCTGTCTACATGCTCTGAGAATCCTTCGACTCACTCTAGGATCATCACTGAGTCATGGAAACCTGATAATAATTCCACTCCTACAGCGTCTCCGGATCTAAATATGATGATAAGGGCCATAACCTCAGCCTGGAACCAAATACAGCCGTCTTCTCCAGCCCATCCGGCTTCGGTAGCTCCTGGCTCTTCATCTGGTCCACCTCCTGAGATTGATCCAGTCCAAATAGCCATGGCTGCATCTCCCGCTCACTCTGAGTTATCTACCCCTGGGGGTAGCTTTGCAGCAGTTGAGACACCTCAGGTACTCCTTTGGATTGTTGAGAAGCTCCAACTTCCTTTGAGTACTTCAGCAAATGACCTGGATCACTCTTATTCTCTTAGGAACCGGGATTGGTCTACCATCACCCTACCACCTCGACCTTGTATTCTGAAATTATCCAGTACACTAAATGATGGTTTCAAGAGCCTGAAACGAATTAAGGACGGATTCTCTGCTCCCAGATATAATCCTTCTACCTCTCATGTCCACGGCCTAACAAAAATCTCTACGGCTCCAACAGTTGATGAGGATATTGAAACACTGTGTGGCAAACGAGCTGCTTCGCCCTACCTTATTGAGGGCCGAGAGTTGGCTCACATGGATTCAGCCGTGCGAAAGACGTTGCCATCTATTAGTTGCGTGACTGCAGCAGTTGACGCTTTTAACACTGCTCTGGAGTATACTTGCTCTGATCAAGACGCTTACATCCGAGGATGCATGACTTTAGCTCTGGACCAGTTCCAAATTATCCTGGATCAGTTGTCTCATTTTTTTAGGCTACACTCTTGCTGTTCACCGACGTGGACCCCTTAACATCTCTTCATTGGAGGAGCGATTTAAAACAGAACTGTTTCGTCAGCCTTGGCTTACTGAATCCCTCTTCAATGGTAGCATCCAAGAAGAATCTAATAAAGTTGATAAAGAAACCCACTTTCAAGTCTCGATTGAACTGTTAAAGATACAGAAGTCACAGCTCCAGGACTCATTAAAACAGCGTCGAACTGCAAAGTTCACCCCTACCAATCCGGATTTACGCAATCTTTTTCGTGGTGCATCCACTCAAGGCCGTGCCAGAGGAAACAGATCTGGCCGTGGTGGTTCCTCCCGTCGCCCCCCTCCCCCCCTCCAGGACAAATTCTTGCCCAGGTACCAGCGCCGGGAAGCAGTGACGGCTTGAGACAATCGCACGATTGGGACCTCCCGCCCCCAGTCGTTCCGATTTACAACACTCCAGTAGGCGGAAGATTGCAGATCTTTGCCCCCGAATTGGACCATCCTCAAAGATCCGTACGTCACCAACCTGCTACTTCAGGGCAATCAGCTACCCGTTATTGGCAGTCCACCTCTGATGTCACATCCGGCTCATCGCTCATATCCTGTGGACCAGCTTCAGACTCTGCAATCCACAATAGGTACGCTATTAGGCAAACTCATGATAGAGCTCCTAGGTCCATCGCCCGTCACTCCAGGATTCTACTCCCCCATCTTCTTGGTTCCAAAGAAAATTCCAACAAAATCCGGCTCATTTTCAATATGAAGTTGTTCAATGCCCGATTCCTGCTTCCACCGCCTCACTTCAGGATGGTGTCGATCAACCTTTTACGCACCATCCTGAAGAAGGGAGACTTTCTCATCAGCCTAGATCTTCAGGATGCTTATCTTTTCTTTCCGATACATCCAAAACACCGGAAGTACCTTCGCTTCTTGTGCAACGGGAATCATTACCAAAGGAAAGTCCTACAATTTTACCTGAATTACAAGCTTCGTCCACTTTCAAGGGATCACCTTCGAAAGCTACATAGACGATTGCATCCAGGCTCAACAGGATCAGATCGTATTGCTTCGCCAGCTACACTTCACCACCACACTGCTCAGACAGTTAGGGTGGATGTTGAACATCGTGAAATCGGAACTAATACCGACTCAGAAACTCCAATTCATCGGAGCACTGTTCGACACTCGTCAGGGGATGATGTTTTTACCTCACGACAGTTTTAAGTCGTGAACCTTAAGTCAGTGGGAGGAGCTACTGGGCCTTCTGACGTCAGCTTAAGCCTTAACGTACAGAGGCCAGCTCCAACTTCGGCTGATACAGCGATTTCTAAGCCCGTACCTTGAGGCCGACAACCCCAAGGAACTAATTTGCCTTCCAGAACCGCTTCGTCAAGTCCTTCAATGGTGGCTCGACGAACGGAATGTTTGCGCCGGAGTCTCTATGATGCCCTTTGCACCGACTCATCACCTATTCGTCAATGCATCCCTCATGGGTTGGGGAGCTCACTTCCTTGACCACCAAGTGGCCAGGCTGTGGTCATCCGACGAATGGGTACTTCATATAAACGAGCTGGAATTAAAGGCGGTAATTCAAGCCATCTCACATTGGGCAACAGAGCTTCAATCAACCAGTCAGTTGATCCAATCAGACAATTCGACAGTGGTTTGGTATATAAATCATCTAGGCTCGACAGGCTCGGCGAATCTGCTACAATGGGCGATCAGGTTCTTCCATCTCATCGACTCACTCAACATCGTAGCCAGAGCCAGACACATTCCCGGGGTAAAAAATGTGATCGTTGATGCCTTGTCCCGATCCAACCGATCGATGATCTAACCGTTATCACGGCCTCAAATAGATCTGTTCGCCACAAGGTTCAACAACCATCTTCCAAAGTTCGTATCACCAATCCCACACTCCTTGGCGTGGGACCTCAATGCGTTGGTAATATCATGGGAGGGTCTCAAGGCCTACGCATTCCCCCCTCCAGCTCTGCTACCAAAAGTAATACAGAAACTATTGGCCACCAGCAACATACTACTGCTTTTGGTCGCACCCTTCTGGCCAGCAAAGAGTTGGTTCGTCAACCTAAGAAGCCTGGCAGAGCCAAACCCAGTACCGCTTCCCAACCAGGACGACCTACTTCTTCATCCTCACTCGGAACTGCGCCACGGGTCACCTCAGACCCTCAATCTACACGTTTGACGCATCTTTAGAGGTCTCTCATAGCTAAGGGCTACTCTCACCGAGTAGCCACAGCTTTCACTTCAGCGCAACGTACTTCGACCCGTTCCTTGTACGACAACAAGTGGAAGAAGTTTGAAGACTATTGCAAGCTTAAGGGAACTGCATCTCCCACTTCCACCTCGGCTCAGGTCGTTGCTGAGTTTCTCCAGCATCTCCGCACTACTAAGAAACTCAAGGGTACTACGTTAGCTACCTACTTAGCCGCCATCAACTCGGTTTTGGCTACCACCACGGGCACGAAGATTTCCACTGTTCACGAGTTGCAGAGTCTACTACGCTCCTATAGACTCTCTGACCAGTCCAGGAAGTTCAGACCTACGGCCTCTGAACTGTCCGTTGTCCTTCGTCATATGATTTCTACAGATTATAAACCTTTAGAAGACAGGGACTTCGAACAAGTGACATTCTTCCTGGTAGCTTTGGCAACCGCTGCTCGTATATCTGAACTGCATGCGCTTGATGTCAACCGGGTGCGGTTCGGGCTGAAGAAGCATGTCAAGGCTTTCCTAGGTCTCCGCTGGGACTTCATTGCGAAAAACCAACTGCCAGGGCAACCGGACCGGATGTTTACCATTCCCCCGTTGTCCACCATTCTTAGGCCTGATGATAATGAAGATTTGACACTCTGCCCTGTTAGGGCTCTACACATTTACCTTGCTGCCTCCAAGGATCGTCGACAGCTACGGAAGCGCCTCTTCATACCCTTGTTGAACGCTTCAAGAACTGAGGTTTCCCGAAATCGATTGGCCTTGTGGATGCGTGCCACAATCTTACGAGCCTACACCTTTGCAGGGTTGCCTCCTCCAGCTGCTTCCAATCCTCATGAGACTCGTGCACTAGCCTCGATGATGGCCCTCCATAGCAACTGCTCCTTGACCGCTATCATGGAAGGTTGCTTCTGGCGTTAGGATACAGTCTTCTCTTCACATTACCTGCGAGACCTGTCTGTCACTGATGTCCAGGGACTACACCAGTTCGGACCTCTTGTACTGGCTCAGCAGCTTACATCGGCCCAACAACGCAGATGAGGGACGGTTCTGCATTCACGTTACTACTTCCTTCTATATACTGAATGAAAGTTGAACTGGATCTCAACCTTTTGTTCTCATTATATGGGTTTAAGAACTACTCCACTTGGCCTCCATACCAAGGCATCGGAATACGGCCACCTAGCGTGGCCCTACGGACCTGAGGCATAAATCAGTATGACGATGCAGAGTCGTTCGACATTCACGCTTACTGACCTCTACTCCATGGAGCAATTACATCAGTGAAGTGTGAAACTCCCGAATTCCAGTGGATTTCGTTGCGTTCTGCCTCCAAAGTAGCCGGGCACATCCTTTGACTAAGCTTAGGCAAACGAGTGAAGGTCAATTTGATGCTGCCCGGAACTGAAAGTTAAACCTTGGAGATGCCGAGTTGTGTTTTTCTTCCACCCGCCTCGGTCGGTGTCTGGGGGGCCTTCTTGAAGCAGGGGCTGGCCCGATTCTAGTCGCAAGACTTTAATTACGGGGGTACCTTGTAAATCGTGGCGAGGCGAGGCTTACTTGCCCAGTTGCGTCCCTTGTCTTGTACAAGGTTGCGGCCGAACACCACATCACTCGGGAGCACCCATCTCCATGGGAGTTGCGCTTAGTAAGCCAAGGGAGAACCCACTACAAGCATAGGAGCTGCGTGCATGCGTAACAGGCCTCCCTTGTACATCGCTATCTACGGTTGTCATCAGTCCACACAGCTCCAAGACCAGCTGTTTGCACTGTCCTGACAGAAGGGTAATCTGCGGCCCGCCGTCCAGCCATGGGATAAGTGCAAGTCGTGAGATAGGATAAGTTTAAAAAATTTGAAATTTTAATATAAATTGTATATTTATATACTTATCCTATCTCACGCGATGGATGCCCGCCCGGCCTCCCCACTATTCAGATTACAACGTTGGCTCCAAGATGAGGTAGTCATGTGGGCAATTAGTGGAGCATGCTGCAAGCTTTATTAGGAACTAGGAAGCTAATTAAGGAGAGCAGCATGGAGTGCACGGGCGAATGGAGAAGGAGGCCTATGGAAAACAATTTACAGTCGTTCCACTAAAAGTCGAAGCAAGAGAGAGAGGTGCAAGTCGTGAGATAGGATAAGTATATAAATATACAATTTATATTAAAATTTCCAATTTGTTAAACATGTATTTAATTTCTTTAGTGATGATAAAATTGTAACACAGTCATGTTTACGCTGGAATAAGAATGACCTGTTCACTGAAGACATGGGTGATAAGGCCAACGGTCACATAGAGCCTGGACAAACATCTTGTTTTGATACACAGACAATGACAACAGGGCTGTAAAACTGCTGAACCCGGTGGTACACATCTCATGATGATAATCATGTCATATACTTGAACTCAGACCAGCCAATAAATTGTCAACAAATCTTCTAATGTTAACATGAGATTTGTTATGCACCAAAAACTCCAGGCACTTGGTGTCTGCTCATGGCGCTACACAAAATTAAAATACACTGCAGTAGAGGTGCTATATTTTCAATCTTTATAGAACTTTTGGAAGAGATGAGTCTTTGTGCAGCTTTTAAAGATTGCCAATGATTAGGATTTCTTTATTCCCAAGGGAAGATCGTTCCACAGAGTCGGGGCCATGTAAGCAAATGATATTTTTTTAGGCGGGTTTGGGGTACTTTAAGAAGTAACTGATCAGTAGATCGTAGTGTCCGAGAAGGAGACACTGTGGAGACAAACAAAATGTTTACCACGAGAACAATAGGAATAGACGGAAACACACGGTCAAGAGGGTTGTGACCGTTCCTCTAGAAATCAAGTATAAATGCACCATGTATTTACTGGCAAGGCTGACTCCAGCTCGGTGACTCCCCACCAGTCATAGCGTACCTCAGCTCTAGATACCTGTTATTGTACATATTGTAAATATGCGCCTGGTGATGTATTGCTGAAAATCCATGTCGATTAAACCTCCATCTTTAAAGTCACCTGAGTCCTGTTGTCGGGCCTGAACTCCTGATTTTCCAGATTGGGTTACTCTGCTACAAAATACTTACAATTTCACAATCCGGTCGCCGTGGAAGTCGCGGTGGCTGAGCGGGTTAGGCGGATCACTTTGTGTGCTGGCGACTAGATGCCTGACTCTGAGGGTGTGGGTTCGAATCCCGCTTGGGACTCAACCCAACAAAAGTAGTAGAATCTGTACATTGCTGTAATCCCAAATATACCATATGTTACATTTGACCACTTTCTAAATGGCAATGTGTATTCATAACAAATGTGCCACTGTCACTGGATCCAGAACAATATCTTCTAGAATACCGGATAACAGCTCTATTGTTACAGCAGACGCAAACGCCATCTTAACGGCTCTTAAACATATTAATAAACACACTAAACATAAACAATACATATTCTTTTCCGATTCTCATTCATGCCTTCAGGCCATTTATTTGTTTTCTTGTAAACATCCACTTTTATTAGAAATTATTGAATTGTATAATGAGCTTGCTACTGGCCAATGCGACATCGTCTTTTGTTGGTTACCCAGCCACGTTTGCATTTCTGGGAACACAATGGCTGATCTTGCTGCTAAGGCACCACTCCTCAAATCTGTGACACCACTTCTTATCCCATACTCTGATTACAAAGCTAGCATAAGAACCTACATCCGAATTTCTGATGCAGAAGAAGTGGGACACCCAAGTAGGTATAAATAAATTACATGCAATAAAACCCTATACTGGTTACACTTACTTGGGTTGTCAGTCCAGATTTGAAGAGGTCATTATGCAACGATGTCGCATTGGCCATACACGGTATACACACGAATACTTATTGAAAGGTAAAGATCCTCCGTTTTGCATCCCTTGTGATGAAAGAATCACGGTCAAGCATGCCCTGCGTGATTGTGTTCAATATTCCATCACAAGGGATAACGATTTCAAATCACGAAGTATGAAGGATCTTTTTAATAATATCAGTTCTCATTTAATTATTGCATATTTAAAATAATTAGATTTGATAAATGATTTGTAAGTAGATAAATATTTATGATTGGAAGTTTGAATTAGTAACTCAGATTGTTAGTGGCTGTATCCTCAAAGGGGGTTAAAGTATTGTAAAATTATTGTACTTCTGAGAGGGTAGGTAAGTCCACAAACATTCAAAGTAAATTCAAACTTTCCACTATTTTTAATCGTAGAATATGTGTCTTTTTAAATATATGGCTAGATTTGTCTAAATTGCTACCAGCTGAAGGGATGATGTAAATCCAGCTAGGTCCCATGCAAGAAGCAAATGTACTGTAAGTCCCCATGGTCCCTAGTATGGCGATCTACCTTTCGTCGTTGGCAATCTATAGCCCGTTTTTATATTGTATTGTCATTTATAGTTGAAATATTTTAGATTTAGTTACTAGTTTTAAATGGATATCTGTGATACACTAGTAGTTTTACTGTTCTTCGTCAACAGGTTTTTAATTTCTAACTTTATTGATATTTAATATAATTATAAGTTGTTCTCGTCACGATATGGCTGAAATATTGCCGATGTGACGATAAATATTAACTCACTCACTCACTCACTCACATAAATGTCGCTTTCTGCTTGGCTGAGCGCTCTTCTATTATTTTCAATGTACCCCGCTTATAAGCGAGTAACATTTCAATGTACCACGCTGTCAATGGCAACTCATTTGGTACTTCACGGTAGTAATTCTTTAACTCGAATAGCAGTGAAACACGTATGATGTACGGAAATTACCGATGTTTTGCGAATGCATATCGATGGAAGGGAGATAACTCTAAATCTGTTTTTCTTGTCATCAAAATCTAGCGATGGCTACAAAAAGATTTGTACCCGTGCTTCAAACAATTCAAAATTAACATTAAGGTGTTCGGTAAGATAAATACGTTGTTCACTGGTCCCTCGGGGCCCATCGGGCTCAGGGAACATAAACAAACATCGAGGGTACATCAACCCATGCCCCCCTTGTGACCAGTGAACAACTTATATTGTTGTTTACTGAAGTTGTACAGCGTATACTGTACATACACCAGCTTGAGGGTTGTCCGTTACGACTGGTGTCCGGATAACTCATCCTAACTTCATAGTTCAGTGATTATAGAGTTTCGAGATTATAAAGAAAGGGTAGAATTGGTTTTCAGTAACCCATACTTGTCGTAAGAGGGGACTAATGGGATCGGGTGGGTGGTCTGGCTTGTTGACAAATGTCATCGTTTCACAACTGTTAGATCTATGCTCATGCTGTTGATCACTGGATTGTCTGACAGATCGCCGTCATACAGTTGGAATATTGCTGAGTGCGGCATTGGAAAACAAACACAACCAACACATTTTGTGAGATCGTAAAACGTTAAGTAAATCCTTCACCTTTTGGGAATTCAAGGTTGTAATCAAACGGCAGATAGTTTCAGAACAACATACATGTACTGAGGCAATAAGCGATGTGTCGTAAAATCAGAATTAATTCCTGTTTTGTTTGCTAATGAAACTCGTGTTTCACAATTTAGCTTTCGGTCTAAGGTATTCGGCCTTTAGCCACTGGGGCGGTGAGGTAGCCTATTGGTTAAAGCTTTCGTTCGTCACACCGAAGGCTCTGGTTCGATTCCCCACATGGGTACAATGTGTACAAAGCCCATTTCTGGTGTCCCCTGCCGTAATATTGTTGGAATATTGCTAAAAGTGGCGTAAAACTAAACTCACTCACTTACTCACTCACTCTAACTCACAGCCACGTTTAAAAGAAGACTCTTGAAACACCTGCGTCACTCTTTGCAGGACTTATCTGAAAACAGGGTAAAACCTCGCCTGTGTTTATGCATATAAATGCACGTGTTTGAATATACAATATAAAAGGTACGGGAAATGGAAATGGCATTGCTATGTTAACACTTATATACTTATATGATGTATATATTTATCTTTTGCCGAGGTCTGCTACAGATACCTCGGGCATGCATTTTGTACAAACATCAATCATAACCTTGCCTTACAATCTTTGGTATACCCAATCTGAACAAGTTAGGGTATTGGGTCTCAAATGCGTTTCGAAGACTACCAACATTAACACCATTTCGTCAATTTCTGGAAATTGTCCATGTGAACAGTTTGCAAAAGTATGATTGAAACGTATATTGAACATCTCACGGGTATTAAGCCAAACACATCGCCAGCGTTCTGTCGAATAACGTTACAAACGGAAGCGTCAGTTGTCATACTGTTTAGCAGGTTAATGTCTTGCATGTTGAAAAATATCATAAATATCATAAAGAATCGTACGTAGACAGTCTATCAACAGATTTGAATGTCCATAACTCAGGTTGACACTTGCATTCTTTAAAATGGAAGAAACTCTTTCGCTTTCCTATTCATCTGAATAAAAGTGACATTTTTCAGCAAACAATCTGACGAGTAAAGTCAACTATGTTACATTGCTTTTAGTTCATTATATTTTACACGTCGTTCATGGAGAGTTACATGTTCCCTATCGATACCATGAGCACATATACACATATGCGTTATTAACTCACTCTTAGAAATACATCGTTTTTGTCCGTAAATGTATCCGTTAAAGATGGATACATGTACCATATCAGAAAGGATACACTTATGGGAAGGGAAACTTCTGATCTCATGAAGTACCGCCGTTTGCGATACGTCGGATACATTGAACAAAGAAGGAGAAACCACAATGAAATTGAATTTCCTAAACAAAAAAATATATGCTGTTAGGAATAGTGGGAATATGTGTTGCCACGTTTCTGTCGCTGATATATCCGACTCACTCATGTTTCTATACAGGACGAATATATACGTGTTAGGAAGTCAGCGATCGGCACCAAAAGGTTGGAATACCTGAAGTAACACGTGACCGTTTCACTGAATTCGATTTCTCCTCATCTGAACACAACACCCTTGACACCTTCACATGACGCCAGTGTCAGAACTACCAAATAACAGATCATGCCAAAAAATAAAACACTTTATCGCTGTACAACAAGACGATAACGTAAAACTCGCTTTGTGAAAATCAGCTCTTGGGACCAGAGTTTGATGGTAACCTTTAACAATTACGCCTTCGCTGCTTGCATACACCTGGCGAAGTGACCCATGAAGATCCGGCTTAGAATTGGTCTTCAGTAACCCATGCTTGCCGTAAGAGGAGACTAACGGAATCGGGTGGTCTGGCTCGCTGACTTGGTTGACACATGTCATCGTATCTCAGTTGCGTAGAAGGATGTTTACACTGTTCATCACTGGATTGTCTGGTCCAGATTCGATTATTTGCAGACCAATGCCATATAGCTGGAATATTGTTGAGTGCAGCGCCAAACAACAAACCAACCAACCAAAGAACCTTACGAAGTCTGATTGGCCGTCGTTACGCATTTAGAACAAGGAAATAAAATCCGCACTTATTTGCGAGTTATTTTCATTCCCCCAATCCCGCCGCGGTGTCACTAGAGCTCTATTGATCGCTGAACTGGATGCCGGATGGTGACTGAGCGAACACCAGTTCTCTGTAGTCACTCTTAGCCAGTGTAGGCAGGTGATGGTGAGCTTCCTCTCTATAAGGACATGTGTTGCATGCTCGGATAAAGCCATTCCATTTTTTGTCGTACGGACAAGACCTCGGTATCTCAGTCTGACAGCACAGTGACGTATATTGCTCTTAAACACGGATAGCATGCAGCCTGGGACTCACTTCTAATTCAGTTAATAAGAGGTGAGGGGTTTCATTATCTCATATTAGTTCACATGTAACAAATGTTCTTACCTTAAACTGTAAGTTCCCATGGCCCCTAGCATGGCGATCTACCTTCAGCTGCTGGCGATACTCAGCCCGTTTTTAAATTGTATTTTCCTCATTTGAAATCCAATTGTAGAGATAGATGCTAATTTCTGTTCTTGATACTGTGATATTCTAGTTGGTTTTGCTGTCCTTCAGGTTTGTAAACTTTATGTATTTTATCATGAATTTGTAACTATTTTTAGTCGCGATATGACTGAAATACTGCCGATGTGACTATAAACTTAACTCGCTAATTCTTACCTTAACATATATATTAAATGTTGCATTAGTTTTAAGAACTATGTACTTGCATGGCTGTAGTATACCCATCACATAAATGACACAAATGAAGAAGTTTCAACGAAACAAAATCATTCTTGTTCAGTTAAACAAACACACGATATGCATACTTTCTATCAGTGTTAGAAACGTGTACACTGTGTGAGTGAATGTGTGAATCTGTACTAAATCTGAATCACTGACTCATGTGTGTCACATCCTCATATTGGTATGCGTTCCTTCATCCCTTCTCACTGAGAGTGTGATACTGTTATTCGCATATCGTTTTATTACATTTTAGCTGATCCACTCCTTACGTTAGATACCTGACTTAACATTGTTACTAAACTATGACGCACTGATCCTAGTTACCACTGATATCGCATCAATCTTCGAATACCATAACGAGATAGCGAAGCATAACACCATGATGCCAGCTATTCTACTATCCTTGCAGATGCAATGATTATTCTTTTACTGCAGTTCTTCGAAATAAATACAATTTATGGCAAATTATTTTTCAAACAAGCCCATGCAATTGCAAATATTTCAAATCTGAAACAGGCTCTTTATTTGCGTGGTTTCAATACTTCAAATTTGTGTCAGATATTTTACTCCAATGATTGTAATTCACTGATTTCATTACATATATTTGATTGTGTGGTTGCAATAGTTTGAATATATCATAACTATTTAATGTTTGGTTGCAAAACTTGTCAGAAGCTGAAGGCTTTTCTGAAAGGTATTTTAATTGTCCGTCAATACTTTAAATGTGTAATTGCAAATATTTTACTTGAATCATTACCAATGCAATAAAAGTGTAGGTACACATAGTTTACATTTTGCAGCACGTTGTTCAAACAGTTTGCTTGTGTGGGTCACATTCTGTAAATGCTTGGTTAGAGGTCTGGACAGAAACAACGTAATTGCGAAGGAACACATTCTTCCTTTCTTGGGTATAAGATATTTTGATAATGTTCTTAACAAATGCTTAAATGTCTGGTCACATATATTTAAAACGCCATTTGTAACTGTTCACCATACAGCTGTTTCAGCTGTTGATCATGATAGGGACAGTGTTCAGCTGCTGAGATCTGTCATTTTAATTAGGTTTGCCATCGACACATGTTTCCTCTCAAAGAAGCTAACTCATCAATGATGTTAGACGTCCCCTATGATGTTTTTCAACTCTGAGCCTTGTCGAACCTCATCAAGACAAACGTAGCTCATTTCATATATAACGAAATGAGTTTCACAAAACTGCTATTGACGGATCATTGCGCTAACGCTCATACGAACCGATGTCGGGATTTGTTTACAGGCGGGAAAGGGAATGGTGTGGAGGTGTCAATCTCAGCCGAGTCAGTGAGTCTGACCACCGATGCCGGTAGTCTCCTCTTACGACAAGCATTGGTTTCTGATGACCAATTCTAACCCGGGTGTTTAGACAATGTGGTGATAAGCAACACGTATGCAATCGTCCAACTTGCCGAGCCTGACCACCCAGCCAGTCACTTACTGGCTTCCTGGGATTAGTCTTTGGATCCCCGTGGGTTTCCCCTACCAGGACAGTACAATATCAGTTTAACGTATAAGGAAGGCCAAAGAACCCGTGACTTTAAAGTGTGGTGTCATCACTGATTCCCTATAAATCTGGGATGTATTTTATGTTTGAGAAATTAAGGATACTTAGTCAGGGACCAACAATTACTCGTTTGTTGTAGTTTTGCATGAAGTGAACACCTGCAAATGGAATCTGCTAATGACAATTAAGTGATAATTTTATGTTCGACAAACCATTTAGATGGATGAAATATTTTCATCTGCATCATCAGCAACATGGCCTGTGTAGAAACATCTGCCATGCTCGCTTTTTCAGACAGTCATCTAACTCTCAATAACAAGGCAAGGCTTACATAGTCAAGTTATCTTTTCTCATTATTTCGAAACGTCTAAACTGACTAAAAGACAAAACATTATGGATGTCAACTTCGTCTTTATTGTGTACACAACGTTTCAGGGCTAGCCCTTGTCCCTTCGTCAGGTGAATGACGAACGGGCAAGGAATAGCCCAGAAACGTTCTGTGTAAGAAGTTGACATCCATATACTTGAATACCAAATTATATATGCCTCTCAAGACCCTCGTCTAAACTGACATTTATCGAGCTGAATGACGTGCAAGGTTTGGTGTTATGGTATCAAGAGGCTTCCGTAAGAACATGGAAAGATGTGTTGTATAGGGGACCCTTATACAACAATTATGCAGATTTCCCTGTTTGCCTGAGACCAAGCCATCTGAAGGCAAGAAGCAGGATTAATGTGTTCCTGCGTTTATCTTGACCCAGACGGAAATACCGCTGTTGTAGCACTAGATCGTATGGAAGGAGTGTGAAACAAGTTGACAAATTTCATAATGGAGCCATGGCAGTATGTAAATATCCATCGGCAGAATTGGGGGAGAAGAAACATTAGCGCTTTAAACCGGTCGTTCGATACGTGTTCTTCTTCCCTTCGCTTAACGCCTGCTGAAGATTGATGGCTGATGGTAACAAGAGAAAAGCTCGTACCTTCTTTTATCATTTTACATGTATAATACAGAGTTTGACGACTTTCGATGAAGACAGACGTTCGCCGAACACAAACTAAACTAGAAGAACGTCTAGTCAGAGGCGAAATCCACTGACGTTTATTGTGATGCATTGCAGTTTGCTGATTTTTTTCTTATCCATTAGTTGACGACACAATACTCGGAACAATTAAGACTGCAAGACATTCAAAGGACTGAATATCTCGTGTCTGATAATAGCTGGCAAGAGTGAAGCCTTTGACACAGGCTCCCCGGTGCTTGATTACGTTACCCTTTTTGAAATGCCCAACTGGACATATCTCTTACATCACAGGAACCTGTAACTTCCATTCAGGGCGCTGCATCGGAAGTGTGGAGCATATGTAATGAGTTTATGTTCTCTATTTAGTTCGGTATTTCTATAGTATTGTGTGTTCCGTTTTGCTATTGAAACTAGATGTAGTCGGTGTTATTCAAATGTATGCAGTGCATATCTGTCAAAGCATTTCTGTCATGTGTAGGAAGCACTATTTTACAAATCACTGTGCTCCAAAAACCCATTTACGGTGGACATCATTTTGCCTGCAGGCATAACTCTTCGTCACGTAGGACATATATTAGAGCTTGACAAGGTCACATCACCTGCATCCATCTTGTCGCATCACCTTTCTGCACGCACGATATTGTCGATTCATGACGGACGTAACATTAGACTGTTCATGGTACACATGGCTGATTTAGCATTCGACTGTTCATGGTACACATGGCTGATTTAGCATTCGACTGTTCATGATACACATGGCTGATTTAGCATTAGACTGTTCATGGTACACATGGCTGATTTAGCATTCGACTGTTCATGGTACACATGGCTGATTTAGCATTCGACTATTCATGGTACACATGGCTGATTTAGCATTTGACTGTTCATGGTTGACATGGCTGAATTTGCATTAGACCGTTCAAGGTACACATGGCTGATTTAGCATTAGACTGTTCATGGTACACATGGCTGATTTAGCATTAGACTGTTCATGGTACACATGCCTGATTTAGCATTCGACTGTTCATGGTAGACATGGCTGATTTAGCATTCGACTATTCATGGTACACATGGCTGATTTAGCATTCGACTGTTCATGGTACACATGGCTGAATTTGCATTAGACCGTTCAAGGTAAACATGGCTGATTTAGCATTAGACTGTTCACGGTACACATGCCTGATTTAGCATTAGACTGTTCATGGTACACATGGCTGATTTAGCATTCGACTGTTCATGGTACACATGGCTGATTTAGCATTCGACTGTTCATGGTACACATGGCTGATTTAGCATTCAACTGTTCATGGTACACATGGCTGATTAGCATTAGTGTTCAAGGTACACATGGCTGATTTAGCTTTCGACTGTTCATGGTACACATGGCTGATTTAGCGTTCGACTGTTCATGGTACACATGGCTGATTTAGCGTTCGCCTGTTCATGGTACACATGGCTGATTTAGCATTCAACTGTTCATGGTACACATGGCTGATTTAGCATTAGACTGTTCATGGTACACATGGCTGATTTAGCTTTCGACTGTTCATGGTACACATGGCTGATTTAGCATTAGACTGTTCATGGTACACATGGCTGATTTAGCATTCAACTGTTCATGGTACACATGGCTGATTTAGCATTAGACTGTTCATGGTACAAATGGCTGATTTAGCATTAGGCTGTTCATGGTACACATGGCTGATTTAGCATTCGACTGTTCATGGTACACATAGCTGATTTAGCGTTCGACTGTTCATGGTACACATGGCTGATTTAGCACTCGACTGTTCATGGTGCACATGGCTGATTTAGCATTCGACTGTTCATGGTACACATGGCTGATTTAGCGTTCGACTGTTTTTTCATGGTACACATGGCTGATTTAGCATGTGCCTGTTCATGGTACACATGGCTGATTTCGGATAAGTCTGTTCGCGGCACACATAGCTGATTTAGCAGTAGACTGTCCATGACTTATTTAGCATTAGACAGTGGCTGGTTAACGTAATTCGTTGCCAGAATAATTAGAACTCGGCCGTCACGGTCATGATTCCCTTGGTCTTACATATCTTGGACGATCCTCTACGTCAATTAGCCTTGTTTTTCCCCCGCCAAAAGCCGTTTTAATAAACAAAATCAAGTAACACGAATGCCAGTAATTTGACATCATGCATTTTCTGAAAATCTGTGCCTTGCCATGTCAAGAACATTTTTTTTCTAGTACTGTGGCCTTTTAAATCGGTTCAGAAAACTGTCGGGAACATTCTTACAGTTGTGAAATTTTATCCCAATGTGATAGGCGATCCATAGCTTTTGGGATACTTAATGGAGCACGTGCTTTGCATCTGCATTCCAGTATGTGGTATAATTCTTAAAATTGCCCTTCGATTCAGGTGGTGCTTAAGCTACGCACCAGATTGCAGTGGTTGAATAGACAAAGCCTACTTCTTATTCCTGAATTGTATGTTTTGAATCAGCATGGCAGAGTATTTTGTTGATCATGTACATAAAAACATTACTGAAAACACCAAGTAATATGATAGCGCGGTCGTTCCTCTGCCGGAATATATTTGTCGATTCTGACACAACAAGGGTGTTGTTGCTTTCAACGTATGACACAATTCAGCTAGTCTGTGTGTCAGTGCATTCTATGTCTGAAATAATGTCCGGCTGCGTAGACACCTTGACGATGTCACTGACCTACATGTGCGGTGACACGCACAGATAAATGTGTATGAAGCAGATGTCTGCACATCTACACTTATGTAAAATGCTATTTTCTATATTTTTACAACTTCCTTGCATAATTTATTTATTTCCTATAAATAAATGAAAAGCAGAATTGCCGCATGTTCGTCATGACAGGACGATGATATTCATAATAACCTATTTAGTATTCATTAAATTCCCCATCTGTTCAATTTATGTCTATAAAAATGCAAAACAATTCAAACGTGACATATATCGATCTATATGCTATGATAAATGACGTTCATTTTGAAAAACATGTATGGCACTGACACAGATGATACTTCATCATAATATAATGCATACCTGGCCGATATTAAAACTATATAGTATCTGTGTTATGTATGTAGCATTGAAGTCCAACAGATGCGCATATCGAATAAGAATAACCGACTTGATTATTTGTCATTTCAAACACAATATTTACATGTCAAAAGCAGTTAATCAAACTTTGAACTATTGTTTTATACCCTGAAAAGTGTGTTTTTTTGGAGCTGTACTCCTAATCTTACTGACGTTGTACTGATTCGAAGGCAGCTCATTTCTTCCATGGTTGACGATCCTTATATATATTTAAGATGAGTACCGGCTTCAAAAAAGGTGGGTGCCTGTTTGTTTCTACTACCAAGTTGGTGTTTTGGTAATAAAATAGGTAACGTTTCTGCTGAAGAAGCATGAAAGGCTTTTCGGTATATTTTCTTGAACAATTGATGGAATCGGCCCATGACTGAACACTTTCTCCTTGAAAATGAGATTATGATAGTGAGAAAGTGACAATTGCGATACAGCGGCTGCAAATGTTATAGCGATTGTCGGTGACTGAACAACTAGTGAAAGTTACCTAGTACTATATATCGAAGTCAGGTTTCAAAAGTGAACTGAGCTTTCCAAACCTTTCTTTTACAATCCGAGAGTCATCTGCCCTTGTTTTTGATGAGTAAAGATTAGTACATACATAGGGATATTTTCTCGAACAAGTGATGGGATCGGCCCATGATATTCCCACTGTTGCTCATTTAAGTGTTAAAGAATTTTGACATCAGCGTAGTTTGCGTCAGTTTGTTTCACATTTTATAATACTTATTATATAATTACTTCAGGTGGTAAGAAAACATCGTGAAAAAGTTCCTGAAAACTTAACCAGAATTGGAATGGCAAATCTACCTGGTCATTTTCAACTGCGTTGCTCCCTTGCCCCCAAAAGAGTATTCGGTATTTTTTGACACGCTGGTGCTCTTTAAGCGTATTCCCCAAAGTCGTTGTATTGAGGAAACGTTCCTTGAAAGGATTTGATCAAAACATGTGAATCTGAGCGAGGGTTGAATTTCATGTCGTGGTGTTTCAGTTGGTCATGTGTGAGTTAGAAGGTCAAGTTTCACTGCTTGAAATTTAGAAGGATTTAATCATAGGTGTTGGTGGTACACGAAGACGCTAACGACATCAACTTCCCTGGTTTTGTGAACACCTTATCTCATCACATATCTGGCCAATGGTCACATAGGTGGACCATTCATATCACTTTCACCGCGTTTTTGCCATTTACCGAAAATGGAATCTGCCAAAAGCTAAAAGAATGAAATTATCGTAGATTACTAAGTTGTAATTCATCAACAAACAGCAAAATTAATTTAGTTTTTCAGGCAATGCCTGTTCGTTTAACCGAGTGCTGTTTGAAAACTTTTCCGTTGAAGGTGAGATTGTAATAGCGATTGTACGTGATTGGACAATTGAAAGTTAGCCCTTACTGTCGAAGGCATATTCCAACAGTAAAATGAGCTTCCCAAACCTTTTTTTACAATCCGAGAGTTATCTGCCCTTGTTTTGGACGCGTAAAGACTAGTACATGCCAATGGTGTCGATTTGGGGCCTTCGTGATTTGTTTCAAATTTACGTGATGAGTGCATCTGATACATATTTGAAACGCCAATTCCGTTCCAGCTTTGAACAATATTCCGTTCCAGCTCTGAACATAAGACCTAATTTCTGCAGAGACGTTTTTACAACTGCTCATTATATTGTAAGGTTATACCTGTTTTGATATATGTACTGATCATTCATGGTATATTCATTTGCCGATTTTACCATTTTGCTCTATACATGCAGATTTCACGGTTAACCTCGTGTGAAAGCAACGGCTAATAGTCAAATATAATATTAAATTTATGAAAGAAATAAATAAACTGTGATATAATAGTCTTTTAGCAATGCATGTGTTTCATGCACATTCATGGCAGAGCCACTGTTTGGTACACCTGTTTGCTTTGCTGACCTTACGAGAGTTGAAAAACAACAGTGTAACATTAAGAGTATTTTCAGAACCCTTTACACTGTCATCTTTATATACCAATTATAGAAAAATGTTGCTATGGTTTACGACTTTAATTTTTAGATATGTATTTAAGGAATAGATCATTTTATTCTTTGAGTAGGAAAACAGCTAGTATATCAGTACGGCTTTGGGTGGTTGATATAATGAGGTCATTAATAGAGCATTAGTTGAAATTGGGCTGTGGCAATTGGTCCATTACCTCTCTATTCTAACAGAGTGACACTCGATAGTCCATATCAAAGTTTGTATCTCTAATCGCTAAGCTCTTGCTTTCTGAATGTAACAAAAGATAAGTAACAAAACGTTAATCGTGGGATTTTCAGAGAAACGGGTTTTACTTCAAACAGTGAGCATGACAGTCATCATTTATTGAACTCATGACAATAATCTTTTCAACTTGACTACTTTGTTTTACAATACATCAGTTCATGTGTCAACAGTGCCTAACAGTATGGAATATTATTCAAAATCTAGTTTAGAAGAGATGACTGAAGTAAGTGGCTACATTTACACTAGTGAGTCTAAACTTTTGATGGGTATGATAGTACATTTGTACTGCTATTTCATGAAAAATAGTTAACATTCTCATTATAACGATGCGTTTAAAGTTTCTTAACGTATATATGACAGCTCAACAGGAACGAAGTTTGATGAGTTGGTAAGATGGAACTGCATCGTTATCAATGCACCATCACACTTTACAAACTTATAACTTACAAACCTCAACCCAATATCAGGAATGGTTATAATAACTCTTACAAATGTAATGCATTACATGTGACATATTGTATCTGTACAATTCAAATAGGCATTTTGTGAGGCAAGATATTCCTTACTAACGCTATGAGCATAAATATATTATTAAGGTATACACTTGTCATGATGTACCTATTGTATCAGGTAACATTTATTTTATTCAGGACCCATGAAAGTCCGGGTTAGCATATTGGCCTTCAGTGACCCATGCTTGTCGTAAGAGGCGACTAACGGGATCGGGTGGTCAGGCCCGTTGACTTGGTTGACACATGTCATCGGTTCCGAATTGCGCAGATCGATGCCCATGCTGTTGATCACTGGATTGTCTGGTCCAGACCCGATTATTTACAGACCGCCTCCATATAGCTGGAATATTGCTGAGTGCGTCGTAGAACTGAACTCAGTCACTTACTCATTTTATTCAGCAATTTGGAGCATATTTGTTCCAGTAGTTTTCTAGGACAATGTGCGTTTTCTATAGAATCACAGTGGTCACTTTTGTTATACGGGCTCCGAATCGTTGATCGTTGGTTCCAATCTCAGATCTGCTTTGGATGTTTTCCCAGGTCAGTCATTGTGATGACACCAGCATCCGCTCAGCTGTCTGTCCTCAATGGGCTGCATTGATGTTAATGAAATGCTAAGTGGTGGCAAACCAAACAGGCTCACCCACTAACAGAATAAGTCCTCGGCTGTCAACATCCATCAGTAGTGTTACCGTCAATTACCAGTTACCATCACATGCTTGTAACCACTTTCGATTAAGCAAAAGTGGTAAACGTTACATAGCAAAAATAACATCAGGACTATTTCTTCCTTAAAGTATATGCATGTAGGTTGAAGAGAAAACACGATTGTAGTGTCAATTACGCCACATCGTCTGTGGTATAAAATCAAAAGTCTGTTGTGGACGTTTGCTGTTTCTCATGGGAATGAATTCGGCGTTGTCTGTTGCTTGAGGACAAGAGTGTGCAAGACAAGAATTCCATCACCATCAGTTAATTATGTCGAAACAGGATGCAGATGCCACCAAAGAAAATAGTATGTAGCATCTTCAAAGTCTCTGATACCACTGAGACCTGACTGGGCGGCTGTGTTAAGATTATACTTCATTTTAAATAGGTCATTTTTGCGGGAGAAAAACAAGCTAAATGTATTTGTGACATATGTTGGTAATAAAAGAATATGTTGGGTGGTTTTTATCCAGTGTTCTTTTGAGTACAAATTTATATTAAAAAAAACAACATGTTAAGGTTCACTGAGTAATTGGGTAGAATCACAAGCGTCACTGATGGAATTGCAGTCAATGAAGAGAATTCGGATAATCGAGACTATTCTCTGGTTGTGACGATTTTTCTCAGTACATGTACTCTCGGTCTTGATTTACCCGAGTCACCTTTTTAGTCATTCCCGGAAAATCTAAATGGAATATATATTTCTTACATATACATCGACTAAAATATTCGAGGGGTCGAGATTCATTCCATTTCCGTGTTCCTTTGAAAGTGGATTGTAAACATCCATCATTTCTACATATCGTAATTGCAAAATTCAGGACTGTGTAACAGTGTGTTCTGGACAAATTTGTAGAATTGTTTATGTTGAAAATCAATAAGGATTTCCAATGTCTTTTTCTCAATACTGACAGCAATTTCAGTTGAAGGGTAATATTATCAGGGGATTTCTCTCCAAACGGTGATTGAAACTAGCTTAGCAGACTATAAACATCACAACATCTGCAACACAGTCATGGGTTTTTGTGTTGGTTTTGATTGACTCCCTGGATATTTGGAAAATCTGTTTCTTCTTGTCTTGTCACAAGGCTTCTACAGTTACACAGAACCCCATTAATTCAAGATGGCAGACAACACCCTAAATGTACTACGGCAAATTTATAATAAGATGTAAATTCAAGATGACAAGCTTCACTTTATTCTCTACTGAACCAATACACAAAGATAATCGGTGTTTTGTCAAAGCAGTTACATCGAAATTGTAACTTCACTACAAGAAAGGATGATTAGCTGTACCGAAAGAAGCACGAGTGACTGATCAATAGTAACGTAAATAGTACCTCACTACAAGAAAGGATGAAGAGCTGTACCTATGAAAGCACGGGTGACTGAACAATAGTGACGTAAAAGTATCATTGATCACAGTACCAAAGATTCAACGTATACTAGGCACATAAAGAAACTGTGCATACAAAAATTTAAAATCTAAAATTAGTGACATGTATCCAACATGCATGCATATGCCACGTTCCGTGACGTCAGTGGTTTCGTCCTTGAGACGTGCAATACGTTGTTGCACGTGCATCGGAAAGAGAAACAGAGCAAATGAATGCCACACAATACTGTCACTTTGGAAAGCTCAACCCCTGCCCTTGCGATCGTTCAAAAAATTAAACGGCTATTGAAACGCATAGCATGCCAAGGCTCACGTCTGCACAACGTCATGAGGCCATTGGGATTGTCCGTGGGGGAAATGTCTCAACGACAAGTGGCTGCACATTTCCACTGCCACCGGAACACCATTTCTGCACTGGTGAGACGCTACCAGAACACAAATGACGTCATCGATCGGCCACGTTCTGGACGTCCACGTGTAAGAACGCCAAGACAGGACAGATGGATAAGGGTGACCCATCTTCGCCACAGCTTTCAGACTGCAGTGATGACTGCCCAAACCATCCCAGGACCTTGCCGTATCCACCCCAACACAGTTCGACAACGTTTACGTCATTACGGGATCAGACCCCGACGTCCCGCCATACGGCCTATCCTGACACAACGTCATCGACAAGCTCGCCGAATGTGGTGCCGAAATCATGTCCGCAGACCCTTGTTTTGGTGGAGAAATATTGTTTTTACAGATGAGTCCAGGTTTAACATTTCCCATAGTGATGGACGTCAACGTGCCTATAGACGCGCGGGAGAACGTTATGCACAGGCCTGTGTCTTGGAGAGGAATCGCTTTGGTGGTGGTTCCGTGATGATTTGGGGTGCAATAACAGCACGCCAAAGAACTCCTTTGGTGATTGTTCAGGGCAACTTAAGTGGTGTGGGCTACAGGGATCAGATTATTCGACCTGTGGCAATTCCTTTTCTGCAACGACAAGGCCCTGGGTTAACATTCCAACAGGACAATGCCCGCCCTCATACGGCAAGGGTTGCTATGGATTTCTTGCAACACCACAACGTTGACTTACTGCCTTGGCCTGCAAATTCACCGGATCTCTCCCCGATAGAGCATGTTTGGGACGAGATGGATCGACTTCTACGCCGTCTTCCTCATCCGCCAGATAATGTCCTTGACCTTGCAACAGAACTTGAGAGAATCTGGCGTGACATCCCACAAGCCTTCCTTGCACGTTTGATAGGCTCTATCGTGAGTTCATCTACAGATACTTAAAGTTGAAGATCCTGGTTAGAATTGGCCTTCAGCAACCCATGCTAAAGATACTCAAAGTTGAAGATCCGGGTTAGAATTGGCCTTCAGCAACCCATGCTTGTCGTAAGAGGCGACTGACGGGATTGGGTGGTCAGGCTCGCTGTCTTGGTTGACACATATCAACGTATCTCAGACCGATGTTCATGCTGTGGATCACTGGATTGTCTGGTCCCTGACTCAATTATTTACAGACCATATAGCTTGAATAATGCGCGTTAAACAATAACCAAACAACGAGAATGTGTGCCGCAGTCCCAACATTTGATGGATAAGCTGGCACTAGACGTTAAACACCAATAATAGAGTATGAACACAATTCCCATGACAAATGTGACAATCGTACTATTGTATGAATGCTGACTGTATTCATTTTACATATAATTGGATCAAAGATGACTAACTTTGCGTAAGTCATACATGTGTCTCCATTGTGCAAGCAAGGTGATCGGTTGTAAAACAAGAAACACCTAAGACTTCACATATTGCTGGATAATTCAAATTCGATAGATGTGTTGGCAATTTATTAATGACATGAAACAATAAATAACCGGTCGGGACAACGGTTCTGGCGGCTGCGAGTGTGTAAGTGTGGAGGCGCCATATTGTACATGGACAAGGCGATGATGTTGAGAGAGTGGTGGGTTTTAACACCAATGTTTGGCCGGTCGTGCGCTTAGGATGGTTTGGTAAAAGCATTGGCAGATGCCAGTAACTGTATTTTTTTCGGTTTTTAGATATATTTTTTTCTTTTGTGTCGTTTCACCCATGTAATATTCCTTACTGTTTCGGTTTGATAAATAAGATCAAGATACATATCTTGAACCTTGTATATACTCACAGGCAGCTTTGCTTATCCGAGGTAATAATGAACTCTGGAACTCTGTTAGCGCTTTGAGCACACTTTGGTTCGGAGTTTAGCGCATTATAAGAATCCATATCATTATTATTGGTTTTATTTAGTATCGTAAACGGTAATCTGTTGCGGCTAATGTAGCAAATGATGGAAACAATACATGTAATATAATGCCTCTTCTATGGTATGAGACCGTTGTACGAGTCCGACCCTATCGTAACGTAAATGTAGTCCTGTTTTATATGATAATGTGAGGAAGTTTTATTTCGACAAATTGGTTATATTAGTAGGCTTCTGTTTATGATAGCTTTGAAAGTGACAAAAACAACAACGTAAATGTAGGCAGTGGTTTCTGATTGAGTGACGACATTGCGAACTACTTACATGTAGACGGAAACGTGTAATTATCAACTGTGGTTTGTAATTAATAAATACTATTTGCAGTGACTACTACCCTCAATGTAGGCATTTCCATTTTCAAACCGACTCAGTATACCACACAGCATGTTACATCCATTGAATGTGATTTAAGTGATGAACTAGTCAAATGAAAATCTGGTTCATGTCAATACGATGTAAACAGTACAGGGATTGCGTCTTTTGTATGGCTGTTTCTGTCAATCAGTTCTACACATTCCACGGATTGGATATATGGTTTTAAGGAATTTCTTTCGTAGATTTTCTGCAAAATATTTCAAAACGTATATGGAATGGACGGAGGTTGTTATACAGAGTAATTTAAAATTCATTAATACTGATAATATTCCATATAAGTAATTCTGTACAGTGCAGCAGGGTCATAACGAAGTCTATAGACTAAATTAAGTTCGTTAAGACCTCATTACACCCTTGCTTTTGATTCTCGAACAGTAACTTCTCTTACGATCGACACAATACCATCCTTTTTACAGCAGAGGCAGTTAAGTTGAAGGGAAACTGTCTTTCGTTTAAGCGCACGAGGCAATCCTTTCATGAATATTTATGAAAATATGTATCGAAAGTACAACGCCTATGTTGATGGCTGTCGTTAAAGGAGCTGCTTGTCTATCCCCAATTACAATACTCATTCTCCCTGTTAAGACATATTGCATAAATGCTTTCAAAGACGTCTTCCCCGCCCTCGCCACATAAATGGACCACATGAAAACACAATCGTCCATGTTCACGGGTCTGGTTTTGTACTTGCGTGGACGAATATGCATAACGTTTTCCTGGTTTTTTTATTGTACATGTAAGCATACATTCTTCCAGATGCAGAACAAAATCAGTACGTCTGTGTAGGAAGATGTGGGTGGATAATGTGGCGGTGGACTTTGTGTGTGAGCTGGAGGTTGAGATGCGAGTGTGGTTCACTTGGCGAGATCAGAAAGATGTTCTTGAATGCCTGTTAGCTTTTTCGTCAATGCAGCTCTAAAATGACGTCAAACGTCAAATGCACAAATACGGATTGATGTAATTAAACAAGCTTTAAAACTATCCACCTACCAAACGATCTGATGCATGACTAGCTGATGATTCTTGTCAGTATATGGCCTTTGAGCTCCTACTTTCTTTGGGTCCTGACAAACATTTCAGCATGTATACCGCTGATAGTACATACGTCACAAAAAATACCAACTTCGTGATTGTTGCCGAAATATGTTAGTTGGATGTCAGTACTATCAAACAGTCAGCTTAACTAAAACAACATGATGTATCATTTGAAATGTGCATTGGCAGAGAACATCAACCACAGTCTTCATAGCGTTGTGTTGTATACTTCGATGTATTCATAGAAGCAGAAACAAGCTAAATCCAGTTGCTTTTATCACGTTTATTTTTCTACTGAAATCATATGAGGTTAGTCATGTAATGTACCAAAAGCTTGTCATAATAATAAACAAATATAATTATGATCACAGAATAGGATCTGTATATCGTCCATGACGTCATCGACGTCAACGAACGTAGAAATTCATGCCGAACACCCAAAACCTATAAATAATAAATTATAATGAAGTCTTATAATGCGCTAATCTCCACGCAACAAAGCATGATCAAAGCGCTAACACCCTGATTATTATTACCCCGGATAACACAAGCTGCCTGTTAGGCGCTAGAAGGTTAAAGTCGCATGACTTTATCCAACCGGGTACCACTGGGTGAACAGAGGCAATTTTAACAAACTCACTTGCCTAAGATTGCACCACATGTATCACATGTGCTTCGTTGTGGGGCAGGACGGAAGTCCAAGAAAGTCTCTGGAGTCAAGCTATCAAACACCCATCCAAGGACTGTCCGAGCTCGCCGTTGCTTAACTTCAACTGATTCGTGACCAGCGCTCTGTGCACAGGACCACACGCCGCCACAAGTTTAAGTTTAAAAAATGGGCAGAAGTTCAAATCTGATATGTTTGCATATACCCTCCAAAACTTTGTAATGTTTCTGGAAACGCATGCCTTCAACAGATTGGAAACCTTTTGCGTTGCGAAAGTCTGTAATTAAATCACAGACAGTTTTATTTATTATAGGTGTTCCTGACATTTTTGTAGGTTTTTTTTACGCCAGGTCCGTATTCTACATCCACCTTCTATTTATATGTCTAAGATGTGTAAGATCAAAGGAGCTAGCAGTAAATTATCCTGCGAAAAAGGTATGTTTGTCATCTACGTCATTATTGGTTGACGTCAGGAAGCTGTTCAAAGTACCTACACCGCGATTTACGTATCCTATGGAGCACTGTTCTGTCTTTCTTGTCCAGTAATGAAGGTGCATCCATATCAATGTTAGCGATCGATGAAACAGTTTCGAACAATAGGTCTGATAAAACATATCATGTGTTGTCAATCACGTGAAGGAAAAACAGCTACGGATTTATCAAACAAAATTAGAAACCTTTAACTGACCTTTAAAACGTTTAAGACTTCATCTTGTTAAACGAAACACTATATTTTTCTTTCCATTTCAGAGTTAAATCTAAACTCATATTTTTCATCCTCCCAAGTAAATAGTTTCTTTTTTGAAAGATGATGTCAACCAACTCCCACATCGAATACTTAGCCCAAACATGCATAAAACTTGGCTTGGTGTTTAACACTGCACTGAACAATAATGGAGCTGCACATGTTCGGCGTATAAAAAGTCTGGCCCAGACAATCCAGTGATGGGCATCGATCTACGCAATAGGGATACGATGACAATGCCTAAGCTAAATCATCGAGACACTCCATTCTGTCCCGTTATTCGCCTCGTACAAGTTAGTTACTGAAGACCAATTCTAACCCGGGTCTTCGCATTCACACGTCATAACGCCTAAGCATATTAATGCAAGCGTTCTCGCGACTCTACAAATGGGGTAGAGCAATCTTTACTATCTCCCGCCGCGCGTTCAACTTGAAGCGGGGGGGAATGTATTAAGCCCCGGCCGGCCGGTCGTACATAAGTACGAACTGGAATGTCTTAAGAACTGTTGACTAGATTGTTTTCATATTTGGTACCTACGTTCATTACAGTATGCGCAAGGTCCCAGTCGGGTTTGGTGACCTTGACCTTCATTTCATGGTCAAAAGAGGACTTTAACGTTTTACCCTTGTCAGCGAGATATCTCAAGAACCGTTCACTGGATTGTCGGGGGGGGAAGGGCCCAGTTTATTTTGGTGACCTTCACCTTATTTTCAAGGTCACAGCAACACTTTGAATATTTCAGCATGTTAAGATCGTCAGCAAGATATCTCAAGAACGGTTCACTTGATTTCTTCATTGACTTTCAAGACTTCTCTTGTTTCTTTTACATCTAACGTGATCTTAAACTACGACCTTCACGTTTGATTTGATAATTTACGGCGGGGGATTATTTGACCTTAGAAAGAACTGCTTGTTTCTGATATATATATCTATGTTTATGATGCTGAGCTCACTTCACTGCATAATTCCGTAGAATTAAAATATAGTATTTTGTCATTTTGCCTTAAGGCGAAATTTGCAATCACCAGCGGCTGAATGGATGATATAAATCCAGCTAGGGTCCATGCAAGTAGCAAAAGTACTGTAAGTCCCCATGGTCCCTAGAATAGCCCATATTCATATTGAAGTCAATTTGTAAATTTGCCATTTACTATTTTGTATGGTCCCAAACTAGTTTTAAATAAAATGTGATAATCTAGTTGTTATATTGTCCTTTTACGACAGGCTTTTATACCCTTTAAATATTGTTCATGCATTTGTTATTGACTTATTGTTACGATTTAGAAACTATCGCGACAAAAATTCTTGTGAGACGCCTTTAAACCAGCAACATAGAACACAGACAAAGCGTTTTAAACGTTTGTGACCCATAATAAGCCAATTAATGTGACATTTTAATTAACACAAACATCTTCACAACAGTATAATTTTCTCTCGTCACTATATTGCTGAATATTGCCGATGTGACGAGAAATTTTAACTCACCCACTCACTCACTCACTCACTCAGTTCTTTCCTCGTTTATTTAGCTGGAAGAGCATTAAGTATTTGATCATGTGCTCTTATTGCAGTATCTGTGCTTGCTCACTCCATCGTCTCATGCAGGTAATTGCTCAGTGACCACTACTCATTTCGTAATGGAAGAGTTTGGTCGGGACATCGTACTTTCTCGGGGTTACCCAAATATGTGAATGGATTGGAACATTAAATATTTGGGGCATGATACATGTGTTGACGTGCTGTGAAGCCATTTCATTATATGACAACCATTCACTTTATACTATTTGACATTGTAAACCTTTTGCACGCAACTGATTTAATATAAGAAAGATCAATTTCACCATGTATCCAATCTACTTGATTCTGTTGATCGACTGGGACACAACACACTTAAACTATTATTTGGCACCTGAACGGGTGAGGGAAGTACACGTGTCACCGGTACTGAATTGTTTTACGCAATGTCGTCATACAGCTGCATATGACACTAACAGGAATTTGAGGACACTCGGTTGTTTTACATTACTAGTAAGCTGTCGACCTGTGAAGGATCAAAGCTGTGACAAGAAAGAACTTTGATGTTATTTTATGTAAATGTATGTACATTTTGGACAGTTTCGCTCGTTACCAAGTGTGTCGCATGAACTGATGTATGTTTTGACTTCTAGATTTAATTCATTTGCTACATTCATACACCTAATATATCTATACATTGTTGTATAATAAGAATAATTAAGGATGATTATAACGCGCGTTTCCAGGCTTCATATCCTGCACAATCTGATTATTATTACCCCCAGATAACCCAGGCTGCCTGTGAAGCGCAAGGTTAATAGTCACATGACCTATCCCACTGGGGAGAGACCACATGTATCAAATGTGCTTCGTTGTAGGGCAGGACTGAAGTCCTAGAAACTCTCAGGAGTCAACCTGCCAAACACGGTCACCCATCCAAGGCTCTCCGTGCCCAACGTTGCTTAATTTCGACTGGTTTGTGACCTGAGCTATATGCACAAGACCGCACACCCGTACATGATATGTAGACATTGAAATGCTAAATAACATTCAGACCTACGGTAAAATTGATGGATGACACCACTCCAGACAGATGTCCTTCTATTTACCACTCTCGTATTGTAATTCATTTCATAGTATCCAGGGAAAGGAACATTAAGGTAAGAAGGTATGATACTTTATAGACAACTTCTTTATTATATTACGAGGAGACGTTTCAGTACAGGTTCTTGTCATCTACCAAAAAATCAACCGAAACTCAGCCATCTTAATCTATATGATTAACTGTCCAAATCACAACGTAGAAATATTATCAAAAGACCTCCAGGTCTCCACAAAAACAAGTGAGCCATCTCATCCCATCCGCCTACAAATCAGAGCAAAGCACTCCAGCTGATAAATTGCTGATTAATCCTGTCAGCCAGGTAGATTTCCTTCCGCTTCGTGAACAGTTGGCTTTCTTTCATTGTTACTCCATTATTACCGCTATCCATTGTTGTTCATTAATCACTTTGATGCATACCTTCATTTTCTCTTACATAATCTCTGTTTGATGTAAATTAGTATGTTCTGTGCTGTAGTACGTCATTCCTGCTTGACAGCGGTATAAGAATCTAGTTTTCCCAGAAATCATTGAGAAAATCTTTGTTTCCTACTACTGATAACAGAAATTTAGATAAGTGGTACGGTATGTAGTAAGGTGCTCAATATGGGAGGCAACTCTTGTAGGCTTAAGAATAAACCTTACTACATCAAGAGTTATCTCCTCTGGTGTAGCAGACGGCTTCCTTTGTTGACATGGCAGATTTGACAGCAGAAGAGAAAATAAAGCTGGTTGTAGATGATGATTTTGAAAGGGGTGTGACTAATGCAAAAGAGTTACCTGGTGGGCATGACATTCCTCTGTCTACAGTATACAGAACTTTGAAGAATATTTAGTCAGGAGTTGGGATTGAGCACAAGACTGGGGCAGGGCAAGGAAGTTCAGTACTACGGATCGCCGACGACTTGATCAGATTGTGAGTAGGTGAATATTGAAAATCGTTGAGAATATCAGAAATGAGATGATTAACAGAGGAAGTCCTCAGGTATGTAATAAAACCCTTACACAAGAATTACAAAGATGTAACTGGATGATAAAGCGCGAAATGCCCTCACCATTGATGAAAGATGCACAAAAAGAAAGGCGTTTAACAGGTGTAGGGCTCATGAAAATTAGGACTGGGATTATGTTTTCTTTTCTTTCGAAATTTCGGTTTGGACAAAAGAAACCTATCTATCAACGCCCAAAACATATCCCGTAATTTCACATGTGGGGCGGTATATCATCACGTGGAGTGACGCCGTTGTGTATTTTCACTGGAAATTTGACGAAGGAACGATATATTGACATCTTAAATGATCATCTGCTTCCAAACGTCCCGAACACTGTATGGAGATAATTGCGATATGCACAAAGCAGTAGTTGTCGGAAGAAAATGTTCAGGTTTTAGACTGGCCCAGCTACAGCCCAGATTTCATTCTCCGTTTTTATATCAGCCTGTTTAAATATGGAATCATTCTACAGAACGATGATTTTACCTCATCCATTTAACTTTACTTTCGAGGACAGTTGCGCTCCTTGTGCTAGTCGTAGTATGTTTGACAGTCAGTCATTGATAACGTTGTAGGCAACCCAGCTGTCTGTTTTGGTACTTTAATATTTTTGTCTGTTGATGTATTATCGTTAACACAACTCAACTCTATTGAGGATGTGTGGGGACTAGACAGAATGAACCCCAAACGACTTAAAACCATTGAGGATATGAAGAAAGAAGTGGTCGAAGATTGGGATACACTGTTACACGATTTCCTACAAACTTTAATCGGTAGTGTACCTAGGTGTATTGCAGGGCAAGGGGGTCTCACAATTGCAAGGTACTGAAAATACACGTAGACTGTAAGAGAACCATATATCAACATATTCATTTAAGTAAAACTTCTAGAGTTTATATACATGTATTAGATATTTGACGAAACAACTTTCTCAATAATTCCTGGGAATTCTATGTACTGAAACGTCGCATCATAATCTAGTATAGACGTTGTCATCCATAAAGTATCATACCTTTCTTATTATACATCAACTTCTAACATGCCAATCAAACAGATCATTAAGGTTGTGATATCTTGACACTATATATTCTGCATTATCACTTGGACATGCAGTAGTGTCTGTAGACCATGCTCTATCCACAAATTTGTTCTCGACACCTGGCAGTAAGCAAAGTAAACAGTAACCGGCATGATAAAAGTTTTCGAACAGACCTATCTATAGATGTAAGAGTAGACTGCAGGATACATGATGGTTTCTTTTAACATTTGGGAAGAGTGATGCCCATGGGCAGTTTCAAGTCCACGCAGTGTCCTCGGAGACACCTAGTGCACAAGTGAAGACTATGAACTATCGAGTGAAAGGAGTTAATAATGCTATACGTGATGATGACGAAGAAGATGAAGATAAAGAATGAGGATGACGATGGGGATGACGAAGACGGCAACGACGACGATGATTATGATGATGACGACGATGAGGAGGAGGATGACGACGATGATAATGACGATGATGGTGATGACAACGACGATCGTGACAACGATACTGTATGTATGTTCATGAAATAAATAACTCAGTAAAAGAGACACGGCCTTAAGTTATGAATGAGACAGCGTTCTCTCGTCAAGCCAATGTAGATCATTCTAGGTTCAAATGGACCCTGATTTATCGTGCAATCTAATCCACTTCGACGCCAGTCTCTACCACAGCACGCATACCCATAGCTGGATCTTCTCAGGAAATACTCAGCTAAAAGTTTGCCTATTAAGGTTTTAGTTTGACGCTAACATGGTTCTAATTACTTCGCCTAACACGCTTACTCATAGCCGGTCTCTGTAACCTGTAGCCTACTAAAAGTGTGCCTAATAGGGTTCCAATTATGTGTCTGATGGTGTATTGCTTTCAATTTGCGTGTATCTGATGGAGCAATAAATCATCTTTGGCATCCTCCTGGTATTTACATCAGCAGTGTTGACCTTCTTTTATATGATGAATCCATCCATCAGTTTGAACTGATTGACCGAACGAAGAAAGGCACATCTGATCACTCTACGGCTAATAGACACCCATATGCACATTGCTAAAACCTCTATTTAAATATCACTACAACCCGAGGCCCATTAAAGTATGGGAACATCTTTTGCTAATCTGGGCTTATTGCACGAGCCGCGGATTTCATTCTCGGTTTTTATATCGGCCTGGGTTTTTTATGGAATCATTGTACAGAACGATGATTTTACCTCATCCATTTAACTTTGCTTTCGAGGACAGTTGCGCTCCTTGTGCTAGTCGTAGTATGTTTGACAGTCATTGATAACGTTGTAGGTAATCCAGCTGTCTGTTTTGCTACTTGAACATTTTTGTCTGTTGATGTATTATCGTTTAAACACATGCCCATAAACTACAGTAGAAATCAAAGCGTGATTACATGCAATTACATGTATGTATATATTATTTGAAGTCTACAACAAGAAGGGCAACAGTTATAGTATTCCCAGAAATAATTGAGAAAGTTGTTTCGGCAAATATCTAATAGAAGTTCTACTTAAATGAATATACTGAGATATAACTCTAACAGTCTAAGTGTACTTTGTGAGAACTCTTTGTCATGGAATACACGACTGAATGCGCCAAGGTACACTACCGATCAAAGTTTGTAGGTAATCGTGTGACAGCGTATCCCAATATTCGAGCAATTCACTCTTCATATCCTCAATATTTCTAAGTCCATTTTGGTTTATTCTGTCATTCATTAGTCCCCCACAAATCCTCAATATGGTTAAGATCTGGGCTGCATCTGTATCTAAAACTTCAACATTTTCCTCCGACAACTACTGTTTTGTGCAGACCGCAGTGGGTTTCTTTTGGTCGTTTTCATGCTGGAAAATACAAATTATCTCCATACAGTGTTCGGTCCCTTTTGGTTTATTCTGTCATTCATTAGTCCCCTAACATTCTCTGTAGAGGCTGGGCTGTAGCTAGGCCAGTGTAAAACTTGAGCATTTCGTCCGACAACCACTGTTTTGTGTAGTCTGCAATGTGAATTCTATTATCAGTATTAGGGACTGCGTATGACGAGGACAGAACTTTAGTTTCGTTATTTAATCATGTATAGTATATAGAGGATATTATATGAGTGCCCATGTCATACTATGTTTACGACACGAGTGCATAAATGTTGGTATTTCCCGAGTGAGAGCGAGGGATATACCGATGTTTAGGCACAATTGTCGTAAACGTAGTATGATATGGGCACTCATATAATATTCTGTTTAGTACCGAAGTCGTCAAATTGAGGAACATGAACTCAAATCTACTTTGAAACATAGACTGGCTACCCGCCGTCGCTGCAGGTAGAACGCAACGTCACAGAAGAAACGTGACGTCATAGCACTTTTCATGACGTCACGTCACCATGACAAAGTGATATTTTGCCCTAGGGCATCGTATGAAAAATATGAACCCCGATATTTTCGTCCTCGTAGGTAATAAATACGTCTACTGTTAGCAAGAACTACTTGCTCTTCTGAGAATATACGTGGACAGCGACCGAATACATTTGTGCGTGTTTGACTGAACACATTATTACTCGAAATCAAGCCACAGTTCTCAAAGTAGGTAAGTAAGTACTATTGCGTAAACACAATGTTTACAATTCAATTGTCGAACATGAGATATTTGGCGTGTCACCCAAGTTGACATTGCCATATGGGAGATAAAGATGATGCCTATCAATCGATATCACAAATGAGTATAGAATTACATTTGCAATTTGAGCCATTTTAATTGCGGAATGGTCATTTGAAGCCATGTGACGTCACAGCGCGTCATTGTTGAGAAGGGTATAATGTTCCCACAATAAGTGATTGCACCTGAAATCTCCAAAAATCATCATTATCATCATCATCATCATCAGGCGATTGTCTTACGTCTACTAAACTACAGATGCCTTCTGTCTACTTTGTTGGGATGAATTTTGATACGATTATCCCACATCTTCTCTGTTCACAATCGGATTACAAGTCCGTCGTGCATGAATGCAGTAAATTCATGGTACAACAGACGGTTTGTTTTAGACTCTAGAAATAGCTTTGTTCTGATGTTTGTGATGACAAACTTGTTTCTCGGTTAGGTCTTAAGAATGGATTTTACACATCTACCGTTTATGTTGAGAATAGAACTCGGACTACCAGCGAGACGAGCGAACAGTGTTCATGATATGTACATATGTATTATACAAAAGAACGCCGATATGTGAACAACTGACTTGCCTTTGTATGGATTTGTGATCGACAGCGGTGGGGCAGGTTCGCCACCTCTCCACAGTCTTATGATATGGTCGGAAACGTACAACGGATTGCAAGTACAACGAGTTCAGCGCTTAATTAACTGTTTGATTAAGTGCTGGCTTCCATTTGTCCTTTGCCAACGCCAGTTAACTGCTGGCTTCCATTGTTTAGCCTGCATCTTTGTTGTCTTTAACTTATTACTTTTACATGTACATATATATGCTCTCTGCCTCATACCATTCACTCACCTGATGAAGGAGTACGGATATACTCCGAAATGTTGGGTTTCCCTTGATACAAAAGATGACATCCAAATACCTCTCTTCCTTACGCAAAAATAACTCAAAGGTCACAGGTACCAGAACGTTCCACACTTTAACGTTGCGACTGTTAAGTTAAACACCCAAACCAATATTGCACGACTGTTTTAACGTAAGATTCACTGCTATCTATTTCCATTTGGTTACCCCCTTCTGAAGTCTGATATGAAAATAATTGCCCTGCCAATCAAGTAACTCGCGTTCAATAACGTGGATATTCGATTAGGAATTAAACTTACTCAATCGCTTTTCTGATGTCTCTCATCACATCGACTATCTGCAGCCTTGGGTATAAAGGCTCCTCAATCTTAGAGCAGATCAAATGTGTAGAGATCATTAATCAGCGAAGTCATCGATAGATACCAAAAGAGTTGAGGACCTAAACTAACAAAGAGCTTTTAATTCCTGGAGTCGCCTGTGTTGTAACTGCCGGGCAGGGAAAGGCATGATGATGAATGCCTTGTTCTGGGAATGAAGCTTCGAAGCATCTCCATTTTAGAGACGATTACCACGAAGTGATCGCGGTGGGGAAGCTATTAGATGCACCGTCTTAAGTCAAGTCCTCCACTGAATCACATGTTGCAAGACTTATAGTGATTTGAAGAGATGCTTCTGTTCACCATCAAAGTGTGCTGCATACTCCCCAGGGAGTTGAAAACGTAATTTATTTCCAGCTGATCCATTGTGTAATAACGATAAAGAAAGAGCTGACATGTATATTGCTCAATATATTAATATTATCATTAATACATAAATTAATATTTTATCACATTAACATTAAACAATTGCACTCTTAGTCTAATTGCAAGGTCCAATAATCATGATTCCTGTCACTATAGTGACTGGGACAGACTCGATTATTCATATGTTTGCACAAGGCAAAACAAGGCTGCATGTAACAAGACAGATTTAACATAGACTAAGCAAGTCTAGTACAAGTCCGTATATTATTCGCCTATATGCAACTTTAAGCTGACACGTCTTAATATTTACTGTGTTATGTTCCCATCGGGGAGGTATCCGAATCAGTGTTCCACAGATTGTTATGTAAACCTAGCTAACTAGGGAATCATGCAACATTTTGAGCGACTCAAACGTAATTTAAACTCATTCCTTTGTATGGTCACGGCGTTCCACCTCTGATTAGAATTCGTATTTACGGACCCATGCTTATTATGAACGGCGACTAATGGGATCGAGGGTTGAAGACATGCTGACTTGGTTCATGCTGTGTATCCAAATAACAAGATCGATGTTTATGACGTCAATGTTCGGAATTGTCTGGCACATTCCAATTATTTACAGACCCTTGATCTGAATGTGGTCACCATATTACATCGGTCACTGATCCCACGGTTTTAGGATCCTGACAAGGGTGAAGGGACACAACTCTCACCATTCAGCACAAGTATTATATGACCAGCAACATATACACGTTTCAAAATTTACAAGGATGTAAATTAAGTACATTAATGAAAATGGGTGTACATTTATACCTAATTCAAATTTAGACATCATTCGGATGTAAATGTCTTTGTGAGGATTTGAAAATATCGCATTGTCAACAGATATGAAGACCTGTAAACTTTATGTTCAACACTTTCTGGCCAATATTGAAACAAAACAAGAATCGCAAAGTTATCTTTGTTCCAGGCAAAAGTAATAAAAACTTTTTGCTCTTCATGAACACTGGGCCCCTAGATGTAGCTGGACCTGTCGTACCTTCTTATTAACGGCATAGCCTATTTGAAAAAAGGGTAATCATTTATATATTTTTTTATTTCTAAGTTTTGAAAGAACATTATTGTATAGGAGCAGCAATACAAATTTCCGTATACACCTTGTTAAAAAAGTGGCATAAAAACGAATATTCCTGTTGCCACTTCTCAGACAGGTTAACCTCTAGGATATTCCAAGGTAGATTATCTGTAGCAACAACAGCGCATGTAGGCGTTCATATCGTTCGGGACCCGTGAGGGTTTGGGTATACCTTTTGTCCCCAGCAATCTACCATAGCCGTAAAGACATCCAAATGGTTTAGCTGGCGAGACTTGGTGACCTCGCTCATTGCGCGGCATCTCATCCCGACGGCGTGACTCCTGCTTACAACATCGTTTTGTTTGATTTGGTTCTTAACGCCGCGCTCAGCAATACATCTATATGATGTTAGTCTCCCACAAAGTTGACTCNGTAAGTATTATTATTTTTATTATCAAGAGTCCCAGTCACAGGTGGGCTCGATTCCGGCACCACAAGCTCGCTGGATTACTAGCCTGGCGCCTTAGCCAGCTCGCTCACCACGGGTTTGCTCACACCATCGAGTGCTTCAAGGTATTCAATTATTAAGGACATGAGAGTTTCCAGATGAAAAAGATGCAGAAACATGATATATCAGATGAAGCAAACATGTTACCTTCTGTTACGATATGCATCTGTAATTACACGTCGTCCTTCGTTGATGAGTTTATGACATGAAATCTTATCACCATTGTTGACTCCAAACTGTTTTCCTTCATCTTTATGACATGTGTCTTGATTTTTCAATGTTCTCAATTAACCTAAATTCGTTCAACAAGCATCATCAAAGATAACGCCTTTAAAAGTAAACACAATTAAAACAATGACAGCCTCTGGAACATTTTCCAGTGTCGTCCCCGAGGGAGTTAGTTATATTCAGATGATAAACATCAATTTGTCGGAGCTTAATTGAATTCGGAAGCGAAGGCATCGCGTGTCTATGGCATGTAAAAAAACAATTTTATTTCCAAACGCAATGAGAATTGTACATCCACGGATGGGGAGATAACATTTTATTGTCCCGAAGGGAATTTGGGCTACATGAGCACAGTGTCTCAGCTTATTGATCCATAAACAAATAAATGGGACTATCAAATACTAATATTACATTATGATTTCACAGTATAATAGATGTTGTTGATACTAGTTATGTATGTAGATGTCGTAATGTCACGCATGTAGCCGCAATAACCGACATCATTCCCGTCATAATGTAAGAGCCATGGATTTATTTATTCTTTCGATTTTGTTTCGACAAACTGTCCAAACCAAAACCAATAGAAATGTTTGTGCAAAGCCATACACGGCGTCACTCGTTTGTGACTGCATTTTTAATATATCTACTTCTTTGTTGTTTTTGATATAATGATAGACATTAAGCACCACTGATCTCGGACTGGATCTTCATACAGATGAAAAAAACAAAAACAACATTTTCTATATACCTACTTCTTTGTTGTTATTGATATAATGATAAACATGAACTTTCATTTAGCACCACTGATCTCAGACTGGATCTTTATTAAAGGTACACACACACAAAAAACCATTTTTTTATACCTGCTCACACTAATATGAGCGAGCGAGTGAGTATGACTTGAGTGTTTGAGTAGGCTACTTTAGCAATATTCCAGCAATATCATGGCAGGGGACACCATAAATGGGCTTCACAAATCGTGTATGTGGGGAACCGAATCCGGGTCTTTAGCGTGAAGAGCGGACGCTTTAACTATTGGGCTCCCCACCGTCCCTACACAAGAAATGAAGGTGATACTTGCAAATGGTACAGATTAATAAGGAGACAGATATTACTAGTATTACACTGAATCACAAGATATTGACTATTCTTGTCTTCAGATGACACAGTACTGAAATACTTTATGAC
Source organism: Haliotis rubra (assembly GCF_003918875.1). Lineage (NCBI taxonomy): Eukaryota > Metazoa > Mollusca > Gastropoda > Lepetellida > Haliotidae > Haliotis > Haliotis rubra. The sequence continues at coordinate 839,063 of NW_025764937.1, read as the reverse complement.
AATGTTTCTCGTAATATTCATGTGAATAGGCTTCGACACAAATTCATGACATGTATACTCTCGGAAACGATGACAAAAATATGAATTTGTTTTTTAGGGCAAACAATCAAATGGCCTCACGTTTGAGATAATTGATTGTTACCAAGTGATACTCGCAGCTGTGGTACTAACATGACTCTTTTGAATTCCCGCTAGGAAACCGACACTGGTACGTTACAGCTATGATTAAACGGTTCTCCTTCCAGATTACGCTTATGATTGTCTATACTGACAGCTAACATTATTGGTGCAACACGGCTCTCCCAGTACGGTGGACTTAAACCCCCGCCATCATTCGCAAGTATTCATTTTGGAGTCAGGTTTCTGGCACTTGTCGTGAAAAAAACCCAACAGAACAACAATCGTTTTTCTATTTATTTACGATTTTATTATGTCATGTTTGGTTTAACTCTTTAATTCACGATATTGTGACAGCTGTGTTTCTGTATCATTTGTATCTAAATACACCTCAACCGTTTTGGGAGTAACATTCTTCTTTATTCTGAGTGAGTGTTGTTACATTGGGCCAAAGTCTCACGATAAACCAAAACTGGAGTTACTTCCCTTTCACATCATAATAACGGAAAAGTAATAGCAAAGTGTATATTTATCAGCACAAAAACCATGCATCCAAGTAGGAAATACACATGACGGGTTGACATAACCGCCACATCACCCTCCCTCTAAAGAAAGGTTTTAACATTAGCTAACATTTTTGACAATACATCTTAAGTATGATATCAATCTGACAGGGTAAATCCCATTCTGCCTTCAGTCCCAATTTGTCTACAAAAATTACTGTAGGCGGAAAGGGAATTGATTTTTAACCTACAAAATAATGGAACAACCCATTTACCAGTCACTGAAGTGTATATTCTTGGGTTTGGAGGAAGGGTAATTAATGCTCAAAAGATCAGATATGCCGCATTACCGAAAAATCCCGTGAAATATTCAACTGAATACAAGTATGCATAAGAATGCAAAATCTACATGATTCATACTGAATAATGGATAATAGTACTGAATATTAATGCTATTTAGAATCATGATAGATGCATGAGTTCAACATGATAAAGAAATTCACCAAAATTCACAACTAACTTTTCCCAAAGGTTTCAAAATGCTCATGGTCAATCCCTGCTGTCAAATGAAACGAATTACAATGCTGAGTTTTGAATTTGATTTTACCATCATATTCCTCCTGAAGTCATAGACGTTTGAGAAAAAGGTTAAACACATTCAAAATACCATTCATAAGCTTTGTGTTTTAGGTAGGGAAAAACTAATTCTTTATTATTATGCATAAGTGTTTATAATTCTTTTTAGCACAAGAAATAATAAACATAAATATTCTTTTAAATTCACATTTCAGTGTTTTCTTGCAAACTAATGTTACATTGGAACTATCATGAAAAACAGCAACAGTCCAATAACATAACACAATAATTAAACGAACACTAGAAACTAGTTTCAACTATTAAAGTAACACTACAAATGACTTCTCAGGTTAACAGTTAATGATTAACTCTCTACTTCATACACATGCCTGTTGGCATTACTGACATAACTTCACAAATCTTTACTTATATCAGAGTTCATCATTATTGTTGCGCTGTTCTCAATTGAGAATGTATGGAATCTACCATTTTCTGACAACCAGGAGAATGGTCACTGTATCAAATCGAAGAGTTGTAGGATTTGTCTTCCGTTCGTGCTTTCAGTACACTGACATGTACCTCATTTGGGGCAGCTTGTTTGATTTCCAGTTGTTTATTGTGTTACTGTGTTAATGCAAATCTTGTGACTGGCGGGGGTTACTCAGTATAACTTACTGCTTTAGTGCAAGTCTGAATAGCAGCTAACATTCACAGAGACGTACTGTTGTAATGCCACTCTTGTGACTGGCAGGAGTTACAGTAACATCAGGAGATTGAAACATCTGGTGTCGTCATTGATCTATAGTGTTCCATTCTTTAATGGGCATCGCTGTGTTGTCTTTTAAATCTGATCCCTACAATGTTCGAGTCTGGGTATGCTTTTGACATCAGAATTAACATCCTGACAAACAAGTTGTCATGTACTTTAGGATTTCTGGTCTCTTCTTCATTTCACCTATATCGTGACTAAAACAAGTTAAACATTCAAGATTAAAAGAGACGAGCTAATCCTTAAACCTCGATAGTTGTAGCAAGATGCGTACCTATCATTATTCATGGCATTTCTGTCCTTATTGTTTCAAACGTATTATCATTACGTGTTAACCCAGTTTACTTTCCCAAGTCGTTTATCAAGTGAAAGGTTGTGGATATTCTGATATACATTTAAACATCTATATACCATGAGTCTTTGATCACGTAGCCATACGTGCAATTGGTCTCCTTTCTGTTAATTGTGTGAAGGAATATTCCTTTCTATCAGACAGAAAAAAAATGATTCTATGTATTCACGACTTATCATTGTTTGATCTATACAAATCTAAATGTGATTTTCAACATATATTTGGAATATATTCATTAGACAGAGCCCATTTATTTATGAGTGCGGCTGGTATCGTAATTACTAACATCTCATCATTTATTCCAGAGCTGTTTGACAGAGCTAGACAGTATTCTCTTCCTATCATGCCTAACGATCATAAATCAAAAGCGACCCTTTCAACATTACTGCACTTTCATTATATATAACGTGAAATTCTGGCCATGTGAGGTTGCGGAGGTTGTTAATCTTTTAAGAAGAAATATATGACATAGATGTACAAAGTCTCTATTATTAACCTGTCTGAGGGATCAGGGTGGTTTCATTGTATTGAAACATTACGTCTCAAATAACACTATGTTAGTATTAAAACACGTTGAAATGTGCTATTTGCGAGTATTATTTTGAATACTAGTATTAGTTGGTACTTTAGTAAAAGCAACGTTAAGATTATTAGCCAAAATGACTTTAATTAAATATTCTCCGTGGCGAAATAACTTGAAGGCAGTGCTTCATTCCAGGAATCCCAAAGGACCATTAAACAGTTACAATGGGTCCAGTATTTTAAGACGCCATATTAAACAATACAGAGTCACTGCTGGAGTCCGCTTACCGTTAGTTTGAATTCCAGATTACTACAGATGACAGACCTTGGATGTCAGCACCACTTTCGCACTCGTTGGCTCCGCCAACGTGCATCACTTCAGGTATAGCTCCTCATTAAACTAAACACGGCCTTTAATTAAATTCAACTCTCACCTGTTGGAGATGCAGCATGAAGTAGTCGTTAATGAGTCACCAAGGTTGACATCTACAACATATAAAATTGAAATAATCTCAGCATAGATTCAATTGACAATGATCGTCCTCTTCTTCATGAAGGATCAGTGAAGATCAGGTTAGAATCTTCAGCAACCCATGCTTGTCGTAAGAGGCGACTAACGGGATCGGCTAGTCAGTCTCGCAGATTGATGCTCATGCTGTTGGTCATTGGATTGTGTGGACCAGACTCGATTATTTACAGACTGCCGCCATATAGTTCGGGCATTTTTGAGTGCGGCGTTAAAAAGCAAACACAATAACAAATTCTTTGAAATCGTAAAAACTTCAAGCAAATCCTTCACCTTGAAGAAATCTAGGTTGTCATAAACGGGCAGATAGTTAAAGAACAACTTCATGTACTGAGGCAATATGCGATGTGTAGTAAAATCAGAATTATTGTTTTGTTCGCTATTCAAATCCGTGTTTCACAATTTAGCTTTCGGCCTGAGGTCTTCGACCTTTCGAGTGCTGCGTTAAACAACAACCAACCATCTCCATGAAACCTCTTAACGATTTGAGTTCTTAACAGTATGATGCAGTCGAGTCCGGAAGAGGACGATTGGCTGCTGACGTGTGTGTAGGTTGTACTGCATCATCACCCTGTACTGATCCCCAGAATTAACCAAATTACTGGTCTCCAGCTCCACTTTGCGCTACGATCAGTGCCATCACAACTGATTCCACCAAGCTTCAACATCCCAGTACCTCGTGTCACATGGCAATAATAGGGTTTCATCTTCAGAGACTACGATCCGCCAATAAGCGCAGGTCTTGCTAGCAAATCGTCATACAATGGTAGTTGCCTCAAATGATTTCATCAATCATAACGACGTCGATAGATGTGGATTGGGTTGTACAATTACTTTTGAGAGTGATGGATGAAAAGTCATGCAATCTGGTCATTGTGACACTGCATTGTATTGCTAAAGTTTCACGAACTCGAGGGGTTATGAAGTGGTATGTTAGGATTAAAATAATTGACTTCATCGTTTGTCCTGGAAGGTTCACGAAGGTACCTTGGCTCATCCAATATGCTTGACCTGATGCCATGAACTGACTTTGTAATTGCCTGATGTACCGATCTGCTGTTATGAAACGTTTGCTACGATCTTTCATATGAACGTTATGTCAAAACATACTGGAGCGCCTAGGCAAACTCTTTGTTTCTTTATCGCTGCATTCAGCTATAGTTCAGCTATAATGGCGACATTTATCTCAGCAATAGTGTACTGACATCAGAGAGTCGTGTTCTTGACATGCTTAACACCAGCAAGTTCATGACAGCTCGTTTTACCTTCACACTATATCATGAATATGTTTCATAATCAGTGGGTAAGTGGGTGGGAAGTGGGTGAGTGTGTGGGTGTTTGGGTGAGTGAGTGCGTCGGTGGGTGTGTGGTTATGAGTGAGTGAGTGAGTGAGCGAGTGGTTCGGAGTGTGGGTGGTTATGGGTGAGTTGGTCGGTGGGTGGGTGGTTATGGGTGAGTGAGTGGTTCGGTGTGTGGGTGGTTATGAGTGAGTGAGTGGTTCGGTGGGTGGGTGGTTATGGGTGAGTTGGTCAGTGGGTGGGTGGTTATGAGTGAGTGAGTGGGTCGGTGGGTGGGTGGATTGTTATGGGTGAGTGAGTGGGTCGGTGGATTGGTGGTTATGGGTCGGTGGGTGAGTGAGTGAGTGAGTGAGCTCCACACGGATTCATGTTTGCATAATATCATTACAGTATCTGAATTTTACATATGGGAATGGAACATTTTATGCTATACGTCTTGTCAAGAGAAACTATGCAACCATTTCCTGATTATGTAACGGTGATATTCCATAGCTTGGATGAAGGTCGAAGATGCGGGATAGTGTTTCATAAAAATATTTCTTTAATATCCCATTAAGATTAATTTTACCTGAAATCGATACAGGATTGGTTCTAAAGTGTATGTGATTACCAGCTGAAGTTCGCGGTAATGGAATAGATGGAATGCTTAAAAGTTATTAGGTAATTGAAGCATATTTTTGTTGGAACAATAGCAGCTCAGGGAGATAAATTGAACATTGATTCATCGTCACGTCATGTATTCACTTGGGCCTTCTGAACTCACGGTGTTACGATTCGTTCAGTTTTGCAAAGGAGACTTTAATGAGCTGGACATTTATGAGTAATGATTCATAATGCGTTTGCGGGTTTAACATTTTCTAGTAATATCTTTTACAGGATGTTAGAACCACACTTGGTTTGTTAGGTGTAAACACAGACTCCTATACGCACACGCACACACACGCACGCACACGCATGCACACACACGAGCGCGCGCTCCGTCCCTCCTACAGGTTCATGTTAGTTTACAATGTTTCAGTGTTGCAAATATATATTCACTATCCAGATCTTTCAACACTGGAGTTGTTTCTCATCATTTATTTAGTGCAACCATCGATCTGAAAGGTTTTCGGTTTGATTTTGTGACTTTTATGTCATCATCAAAGAAACATTAAAGCTGTTGATATGCAAGCACTCGAACTTGACGCAGACAAAGCACACGGTTCTTTGAACGTCGAAATATATTAAAAGTTACGTTTGTTCTGGTTTCGTTACCTGAACGGAAGCTTGAAAGGAGATTTAGTCCATTTGAAAACTAGCTGTTTATGAGCTGGAACATTGGTACCCAGTAACCCCTAAACTTCACATAAATCACACCATAATTGGTCGAGACAAACTCACGGTACAGTGGGCACAGAGAAGATGACAAGATACTTTTACAATAAACACAGAGCAGATTATAAGCTTGTTAAAGATGCCTTTCATATGGACACAGACAATATCACATGATTCCACTGAAATGGTCACGGACACGACCGCAAGATCATTTTACAATGAGCACAGTCAAGATGAGCAGATGCCTTAAAATTAGACACAGGCAAGACGCGTCTACAGGCAAGATCATAAGGTCCTTTTACATTGGACACATGTACAAAATCCTTTTACAGTGGACACAGACAAGATCGAAAATGACTTTATGGGTTTCTGGAGACCAATGCTAACTCGGATCTTCACGGGTTATTGATTTCTAACATGGTATAATACAACTGCGAATGATATAACTCATTTTTAATGTATTTCTATTGAAAGTATTTGAAATTGATTCGCACAAGTACCATATCGAAAACGTCCAAATCTACATTTCCCTTAAAAGAGCACTAGCCGAGATATTTGGAAGATGAAATGATTTATTACAATTGAATCCAATTGTTCCAGACCGTACCAGGGCATTTATCATAAAGTACCTCGCATCTTTGAACTCAATGCCTGACTCAAATCAGTCAGATTATCTAAATATCTCCAATGAAAGAGAATATTGTTTTTTGTGCCACTTAACAATCCTTGACCAAAAGCAAAAACACTCTAACCAACTGCTAGGCGCATCTTAAAGTCTGTGTAAGTGCACTTAGTTCCTCATCCCACGTGAAGTTCTGGTTCTGACAGAGATAACTTAAGTTAGCTTCTGGGTTACACAATAGGATTGTCTGATTGACGACTTACAATGCTGAACACAGCTTTAACAAAATGATACGGTACAGAGATAGGTCTGACACATCACAAAGGATTCGTTTGGAAATGACAACGGAATACTACTATATTTAGCTAGGCAGTTGCCCTTACTGGCATATTCATATACTCATAGAAACGTATAAGGGAACACATGAAAGTGCAAGTGTCCCTTTATTTATTACCATAATTTCACCCACAGTGCAATACATACCTTGTGAAGAAACCTGGAAAAGCATAAAGGAACACTTGTACTTCCATGTGTTCCCTTATTTGTTTCAATGAGTATATAAGACGTGTGGTAATATGATAAGGTCAGCCCTATCATAGATAGTGTCATGTCTTCAAGGCATGTTTAAAGAAGACAAAAGAGCTCACTTTAGTTGAAAACTCTATTCTGCATTCTTTATCAGGGCTTTTGCATAAATGTTTGCATAAATATGGAGATGAATTTGTCGCTTCCCTTTGCTGGGAACATGTTATGTTTATTTGAAATAACTGAAGTAAAATGTAGCAATGCATCAGTAGTATAGCATGAAGTGTTGCTACTAAGTTTCCATATGTCCACACCAATCATTTCCATCTCACCCATACAGTTCTCTGTGCAGAGTAGTGGCGTACCTAAATCCTGTGATCATAAACCTGCGTCCTGATATAAGATCACCCTGACTGTTGGAATACGTTCCAGGGTGACCACGCAGTCATGTTAATTGGAATCTTACTTCCACATTAATCTTGACGATTTCATTAAACCCCATGCTATGATATATGTACATGTATATATTTTCTCGACGTCTCGTTATAGCGTCGTTTTCCTTCAACCGTTTAACATATCAACGCTTGCTATGTTCTTCTGTTGCATACTGAACCAACTCGTGAATTTGCTAAAGTTTACATCGATAATGGTATTATGAACATGTATTTCTATCCCTATTTAAGCTTCAATGAACACCTACATGTAGCCATTCAAACCTCTTTCTTTTATGTTCTACCACCATTAAGAAACAGGTTTGCTTTTGTCTTGAAAGCCTAGAACATTCAATGGGTTTCACCAACAACGGAATCTTTGATATCCTTATCGCTTCCTCTTTCATGATAATTCTGCATTATTCTCTGAAAAATTCAACTGTGAAAACGTAATCTACCACAAGGACGCAGAATTAGTACAGAGGGGTTAAGGAACAAACTTTACGTAGTAACTAAATTGCCTGTCTTTATTTTAAGACGCATAAGAGGTAAGAACAGTTACACGTACAGACAGCATGTACCAGCTATAATACAATGTGTTGAAAATGACATGGAATTTTGAAAGGATGCCAATTAACGACATAATAGTCAAGTCGCCTCGCATCTCTTGCATTGAAAATGATGGATGTTGTTTTGTTGCAATCCCGATCTCCAATTATTGTTGGATTCCATCATGAGCAGCCTTTAATGTTTGTGAGATTGATCGCTTGGCTGATGGTGACATAAGATATACTTGTTGCTGGAAGGCAACGTATTGCTAAATGTTACCGAATTCAGTTGCAGTTGTCTACGTGAACGATGTCCTGGACGTATCGTTCACGTACTAATAAGTTTTACCAGACAAGTGACAGGAAAAAGGTTTGGGAATACTTGTTAAGTCAAGCTAAAGCCCTTGTTTGACAAACAAGCTGACGGTTTCAAGGACAATAACATCTTCAAACAATAACGGAACCAGAAACCTTGGCTTCCGGAACGACGTTTCCCAACGCGTATTTTACCTTTTTGACTAGGAGTGAATGTATGGATGTAACTTCAAGAGTAGTTGATAATGATTTTGACAGTTTAGATCTTTTTTGTCAAAATCATAATTTTAGTTTTCATCAAGGTTAACATTTAAGGCCCAGTTATTACAGTAGGTTTCTAAAGCATTAATGTGCCTCTGTAGACCAATTACTGACACTGAGAAAAACACCACATCATCGGCTAACATCAAAATAAATATTTCAATAAGATCAGGATATAATTTGATTTGACACCAGTGGAACATGAACGGTTAATCTCAGACAATAGTTCGTTGATAAAAAACGAAAATAGGAAAGGGCTTTAACACAGGCTTTAACATTTTCATAAATACTTTTTAAAGTTTGTTTTTTTTCCTTTTTGAATAGAGACCGTGTTTATTAAAGGCGTACCGTAATTTGTGCCTCTGTACTCAATCAAATGCTTTGGCAAAATCTACAAAACATGCACACAGTTTGCCATCTTTCTTGGAAACATATTTACAAATTACTTATTGAAGAATAAATATATTGTCTGGTAGTATAGCCTACTCTAAATACTGTTTGTTCTTCACTTATCATATCCGAACTGTCCGACCAGAATACCAAGCGGTTATTTAAAATGTTTGTATTAATTTTACCAAAAATACTTAAAAGGGAAATGGCCCGATAATTTTCTGGATTTGTTTATATCGCCTTTTTTATGTATTGGCACAATTATTGCTTTTGTCCATTTTATAGGGAATGATCCATTATCATACAATGTGTTGAATATGATTTCGAGGTAAGGTATGATGATATGACAAGAGGACTTAAAGAACTCGCAGATTACAAGGTCTTCCCCAGCAGTTATATATATATATTATATTTAAGTTTATTAATACTTGACTGGATTTCCTTCTGGCTAATGGGTGCACTGAATATATCGTTAGTTATGTCATGTGCCTGGCTTTCAGGTATAAATATGCTGTTACCATCTTCTTCAGAGCTCTACAGTAAGTCACAATGGAGTCCCAATCAAAGAGATTCTTAGTAGTCGTGCCATGAAATTACTGTAATGTTATTTTTAATTTGACGTGAACACGAGATGTATATTAGCTTTCGCCAAAATAATTGGGGATTAGTAATTGAGTCTTAGAGCTCACTCATATTTCTGTTTTCAGACTTACGTTTTGCATCTCTACACGCAGTTTTGTAGATATTTCTTGACGAAATATATAAATCTCGAGAAGGTGTGTCCTTATGCTTTCTAAATCTATTAAGGTAATGACATCGCTGACGTTTAAGTGCTAGACATGTATAATTAAACCAATCTGTGTTTCGTTTTGACGATGTAATGGTGCTCTTCATGCACTCCACAGACTTGACTATTACATCACTAAACTTTGTATACCAAGCTCACAGTCAGAACACATTACTTCTGTTGCATTCTCCAACTCGCTTGACAAGTTCAAAAGATTCGAAACAAATTCGCCTTCCTTTTCGGGTTTCCGGGTGTACTTAACAATAGTGTATTTATAGACACTTCATTTGTAGCTAGCTGTTTGCCATGTTTGTGACAATAGAGAAAACGATATCGGAAGATGTTGTGATTTACGACGGAGACAATATCAAATCTTGATATCTGATTAAATACTGTAGCTGACCCGATGACATAGTCAATCACACTACACCCTGCGTGACTTATAAAGGTATAGTCACCTTTACCCTTGTCTGTACCACATCTTCCATTTGCAATGTGGATGTTAAGCAGTAGACACAGGCGTAAACAACATTACCTCTAGCTCCATATAAATACCGCATGGCAAGAAACATATGCAACTTTCCAGATATATGTAATTACTATTTGCACCATTTAAGATCCCAATGGTTTCTATCTAAATGTTGATGGCAAACCCCATGCCACTGCCATTGAAAACATCAGCACAAAGTACAACTCATTGTCCTAGTCGACTTGACTATGTATTTATGATCAATATCAAGTACACAGGGTTCAAGGACTTCGGGTAAAGGTCCCTCATGGACACCAAACAGATACAAAGGCAAGTTAAATATATGCATGGACAAAATCACACAGAGAAACATAACCGAGAAATGTCGCTTGTTCATTAATATGACTAGCTTGGAAATCCACTTGACTACGAGATATTCTTTTGATCACTGAAGCCTTTTGAGCCATCATTAAATACACCAGGCTTAAGTTGCATCTCTTTCTATGCAAACCGATGGTATAAATTCATTTCAACTTTGAATGAAAAATGTCCCTGACGTCAATACGTCAGTTACTTGAAGGTTGGAGAGAAAATATAAGAGTATCGCGTCGCGATTTGGATTAATGTAAAGATTGCAAAGTCATATTCTTATAAAGATCGACTGACCATATATTTCTCAATGACACTGATTTAGTCATATCTATAATGAGTACTGAATGAGACATGGGAACGTTGTTTGTGCAATATGTTCAAAAAGTCTATTCCTTGCTTAAGTATTTACAGATACAGTGCGCTCTCGTTTACTTTAAAGGTCACATGCAACCAAACAATCAAACATAATTAAAACACAATTATCACTTATTCATAACATATAATATACATTGCTGAATATGAAAAAACATATAAACAAAATTATAAGCGTACACTCGCAAATCAAAAAGTGCAATATTTTGTACTTGGGTTGACTTCCCAAGAAACGAAGCAGGCGGGATACCGAACCCAGTCAGAGCAGGTGGGTGTGCACTCAAGTGTAACGGCTGGTTCATTTGCAGATGCCCTCAAGGCTCATTGTGTGTGTATATATATAGATGTTGGGTTTTGTAAATACATGCTCATGTTTTGTGTATAACATTTTACAATCAACAGACATCATAACATGTCATGTGTACAAGTATCACACCTGCCTGTCTGTGTAATTACATAATGTGACAGAGACCGAACTCGGGCCATAAATCAATGCGTTTTGTTTATGGTGTATAGCCTGATAGGTGTTAAGTTCAAATTGCATGTGGTCAGTGATCGAAGTGGTGTATTGAATTTTGTCATTAGCATAGGTGTCAATAAAACAGACATTGAGTTTTCTCTGTGACAACGACATATCTATATCACAGTTAGAAATTCTGTCAACGCTAAAAAATGACATTGCTATTAAGTATCGAACTGAGAACGTGACTTGGCAACAAGAACGTGTGTTGAAATAGACAAATGAAATTATATTAACAGTTACATCGGTAATCTACTGTCATAACATATAAAAAGCTCGCGCCCGTGAAATATCAACAAAACATTAGAAAAATAGCCCACACCAAAGCCTTCACCGAGTATCCACCGGACAACCCGCTTCCAAGCTGCGCGAACCTATCTCACTGCGCATGTGCTATGAGCACAGCACAGCTGTTGAAACCACTGTTGAATCATTTTTGATGATTTGTTTCGGTACGTCCATACCGAAAGGTATCAGAATCTGCAAAGTTGTGTTTTACGTTGCATGTGACCTTTAACGGACGAATAGACCAAAGTCTGATGCAAAACAGATATTTCCAAGTTTCCTAAATGCTTCGTGGTTTATACAATAGTTGCTTGTGATATATACTGATGGTAAAAAGTGGAATACACTTTTGTTTTTTGTACTCTTTTGATCATTACATATGGAAGACATGTGGTTAGTATTAGGCGGAACACCAAATTCATTCTTAAAAAGCTTGTGGCTAATTAATACCGAGCGATTACAAGTTGCCAAAAATTCGTCTGCGTCACTCTCGCCCGCCAACGAAACCACAGAGAGGTTACGTAACTCTGTCGCCAGATTACTGCAGCGAACCGGAAGTGACGTTTTGTGAGGAAGGCTTTTCAGTTAGCTGTATATAAAATGTGTAACAAGCTCGTCATTTTGCTGATTTCTCGGCATCAACGAAGACAGGCACGAATCGTTGTGTTGCCGTCAATTGCTCCCAGGGGTCGGGTCATGGTGTCACCATGCACAGATTTCCACAGAACCTCGCAGTTCGTGCTAAATGGGTTATGTTTGTGAGCGCGAAGCGAGCGTTGTGGAAGCCTGGAACGATATTTTACTTGTGTTCAGATCACTTCTCGTACTTCACGTACTAGTTGTAGTAAAATATGTATATGATTGATCACCATAAAGCCTTTCCATGACACAACTTGTAACATAACGGTTTCTTCCTCGGAAGCGAGGTTGTGCTCCAAGTGACAATAATATTGTAAGTAGTATTATGTTGACACCCACCTCGCTTCCAAGAGAGAAATTGTTGTGTTATAAGCTATGTCATGCAAATTCCTATTGGCCATCAATCAAATACATATATTAATACCAGTAGAAAGTAGGTATGATTTTGTAACTCGGTGAAAACAAACCTAAATAGCATTTATTCTCAGACTGGCGGATGTTCACGACAGGGCGCTGCCATTTTTAAAAAATCGTGACGTCACGGGCTAAAGTCTGTTCGAGAATCAATGAGATTATGGTTTTGTTTTCATCAAGTTAGCACAATCAAAACTACCTTCGACTCGTAGTTAAATATGTATTTGAATCATGACCTAAAGCATTTTGTATGACAAAACTTCTAACATATCGATTTCTTCCACGGAAGCGAGGTGGGGGTCGAAGTGACAATATTGCGCGATAAATTTCTTGCTACATTCACGTGGTTAACGTCCACTCACCAGTATGTAGATACTAGTCGATCTTCTTCCTGTAACCGTGATGGGCGAAGCTGATCATCGTTGCCACTATCACTAGCGTCTGGTTCGACTAAATAAGGCCTAGCGACAACACGCGATTTTGACAGAATCGTCTACGAAAACAAGTAACTCGGAAGCAAGATAAAGAAGGTGACAAAATTAAATGACAGTAGATTGTGAAAACATAAAGCTTTCACTTTTCACAACAATTGTCACGATTTCAGGTTTAGACAAACCCGTAGACAAGATAATTTACCCCCGGAAATGTACATGAATTCTAAAGTGTCCGTCGTATGTATACCTCACATTACGTCACGGAGACGCGCCCCTCTGATTGGTTGAAATTTCGTTCGCGGGAGAGAATTATGCCCTGTTGTCAAAAAGTTAATTAAAGGGTGTAATGAGTAGTTTTAATGACGGGGTTTCATTTATAACGATGCCAATTAGTTATTTATGTATTTGTGCCCCCCTAGAGTATATGTGATCTTCACGCAACCTTGTATGTACATGTTGATTTCTTCGTAGGTAATTAGATTTGAGCCCAGTGGGTTTGCACATAAAAAGATACATAAACTCTTCAATCAAACACAACAAACAGAATGAGACCAGAAACTTTGGACTAGACAACGTGAAAATTGGAACATTCCAACTTGGCGACGAGTAATTTGGGCGGATGAGTCACGCTACTATTTGTACGTAGCTGACGGTCGTTTATGTGCCAGACGGGCAACCAGGGATGAGCTAAACCCCTATGGGTGTACTTCCTACTGTCGCCGGGGGCAGCTCGGTAATGGTATGGGCCGGATTTAATTATAACGAGAACGTGGACATTAAGGTTGTCCAAGGAACAATGACAGAGGTAAAGTATCGCAATCCGATTATTCCTTTCCATCACGCCAAACCTAACACAGCATTCATTTACCAAGAGGACAATGTTGGCCCGCATCGTGCTATTGTTATTCAGGAAATCAACATCGTGCTATTGTTATTCAGGAAGTCAACATCGTGCTATTGTAATTCAGGAAGTCAAACAAGAGCACAGAACTGAGTGTCTTCCTTGGCCAATTCAGAATTCTGATCTCAACCCGATAGAGCATGTATGGGATGAGACTTGTAGACAAGTAAACCGGCGTGATCGACCTCTTACAAGAGCTTAGAAATGCTGTACTGAATGGAACAACTTACCAATGGGATTTATGCGTAATCTGGTCCTCTCTGTGAGGCGAAGATGTCCGGAGGTGATAAACAGCCGATGTCGTTACACCCATTACTGACGGTCATTATGTCAATTTTGCCTTGTGAAAACTTGTCATCAAACAGTCCATAGTTTACAGTTAATGCTGAACAGTCACACACCCCACTTTACGATTAAAAGTTTGCCTGTGTGCCCCAAATTTGTTAGATCTTTGTTTGCCTAAACATTTACCATTTCAACATTATACAGATTAAAAGTACACCATAATGACTGGAGTGTGTCTTGTAATGTCTTGTAATGATGTTTAGTACCTTTAAGTATTGGTTGATAGACATCCATCAATGTGTGTGTCACCATAAAGCGTTGGCAGTAAAAATGGTACATGTTCCATACCGTCTGACAATTATGTGGTTGCTTGACTTTTTACTATCAGTAGTTGGAATTGCACAATTAATATTTAGCAGACATGTCTTTTCATTAAGGATTTTGTTTTTGTTGCTTCTGTTTGATGAAATATCTTTTGTCCTGTGGGTTTACAAAGTAAATATTATGAGGTTGACATCAAATGAAATGAAATATATTTATTGCATGTTCCGGCCCATATACAAAGCAGTTACATCTAAATAGTTTAACTTATTCGTATATATAGTAACTGACTGACTGAGTTTGGTTTTAAGCCGCTTTTAGCAATATTCCAGCTACATCACGGCGGGGGACACCAGAAATGGGCTTCACACATTGTACCCATATGGGGATTCGAACCCAGGTCATCGGCGTGACGAGCCAACGCCTTAATCACTAGGCTATCCCACCGCCCCGGATATATAGTAATGTTTAAAAAGTTGTATCTTGGATACATTGCATTTTTAACATATATAACCGGTTTTTATGCAATAACTTCACTTTTGAAGAGAGAAGAGCAATGAAAGAAGATGCAGGATAATTTGACAGATATCGTTCTGGTATAGTTTCTCGGATTACAACAAAATGGACATACAAAAGTAAAACGAATTTCATTTTCGATAGCTGAACGACATAATGAGCATAACCTCTTCGATCTTTCAGTGGACATGCTGCTTCTTTCATTTCTTATGAGATACTAATCTCAACAAAACGACTGTATATTTTGGCTTTCATGATGCTCTATGTATGTATATCTTGGATGTTAGCTTATCCATACGGCGTCATGTCTCTGACAAATATTGAATCAATGACTATATGCAACAAACATGCGCATCATCTTTATCAAATCTACAAGAAAACAGATTCGACAGCCAGCCATACTGCCTGTATTAGCACCGTGTGCAGAACAACATCTAACAAGATAGACATGATATAACTGTATAAGAAAGAATTCACCGTTAAATTATCAACATTGTGTTTGTCAGGAACCGAAGGCGTATTTGATTAATATGACTCCAGCCAAATACATTTGTACTCAGTCTTATGCGTCAACAGATGCTTGTTTTGTTTGTTTTGTTGCTTAACGCCGCACTCAGAAATATTCCAGCTATGACGGCATCCTGTAAATAATCGAACATGGGCCAGCCATCCTGTAATCAACAGCATGAGCATCGATCTACACAATTGGAATACGATGACATGTGTTTACCAAGTCAGCGAGCCTGGCCATCAGATCCCGTTAGTCGCCTCCTACGACAAGCATCGGTTGCTGATTATTAGTTCTAATCAGGATCTTTAAAGGTGTTATCGTCACGCCGAAGACCCGGGTTCGATTCCCCACATGGGCACAATGTGTTAAGCCCATTTCTGGTGTCCCCCGCCGTGATATTGCTGGAATATTGCTAAAAGCGGCGTAAAACCAAACTGAGTCAGTCAGTTTAAAGGTGTTAACAGAGGTACTCATGCATGGACTGATATTGACAACGATACCTACGCTGACAACCGCTAGCTGGCAAATGTAAACCATGTAATAACATGTATACCTAATTGTCATTAAATGACACCGTAGCCGACGTGAATCCACGGACTTTTGGCTTAACATGGCGACAGACAAATATGACGGACTAAGAGCTACGGTGTTCATTTTGTCGTGCAGTAATTATGTTGCTAAATTTTATATACCGAGCACGTGATGTATGTGGTTATGAAAATCTTTGAGGATTTTTTTTCTAACTGTGTCGAGAGTGAGTGGAGTATGGTTTTCCGCCGCTTTTAGCAATGGACTTTACACATTGTACCTATGTAGGGAATCGAACCCGGGTCTTCAGCGTGACGAGCAAACGCTTTAACCACTAGGCTATACCACCTCTCCTCTGTGTCCAGAGACAACCATTATTCCTGGGGCACCAGCATCAAATGGAACAACTTCGTGGCTTCTGTGGTGCGGACAGAGACGGTTGACATCATCTTGCCCTATTACCCATCCTTGGTATAAAATTTAAATATTTGACAAATTTAAAGAAAATGTTTCACCGATAAGTGATATGGATATGCCATTATGTTTGGCAGTATTAGACGCACGACGTTACCAGGGATACAATAGATCACGGGGGAAATAATTTGAATGGAAACCTGACGGTTGCCCATTACGATGTCACTTAAGAGTTGTACTTTATCGCTGGATAAAGTTCACTTGGCGCCTTTGATGCTTCCACGAATTGAAGAATTCTTGATTCTGACTAAAACGAGGTATCATATTTAAACCTTTTCACAAAAACGGGAATACAGATAATGCCAGAAAAATGTCGATAACCCAATACAACTACGTTTGACACCAGAATAGTATTGAGGGATTTTGAATTTTCTATGCCTTGATCCAAACTTTTAACATGACAATTTGTTGTTTTACAAACCCTATTGGTATTCATCGGTCAACCACAATGGCAGGACAGGCAGGACAGGCTCTGAAAGCGTTTTAACGTGACGCCAGCCACAATTCTTTATAGGGTCAATGGCGAAGGGTGCAAGTTCACACAGTGGCACTGCCAAAACAAACACACAAGGTAGATGTTTCTCATTGAAACGGGATGATTCATACGCACGAAGCGGATCACCGAATTGTTTTGGGAGGATACTCACTAGGACCAAACAACAGAGTGAAGCCTTAAACAACAAATACAAACAAACAAACAACTAAGCAACCGAAAGCATCCTTATACCACTGCCCCGCCCTCCTGGAAGCATCCTTATACCACTGGCCCGCCCTCCTGGAACATTCCTTATACCACTGGCCCGCCCTCCTGGAAGCATTCTTATACCACTGGCCCGCCCTCCTGGAAGCATTCTTATACCACTGGCCCGCCCTCCTGGAAGCATTCTTATACCACTGGCCCGCCCTCCTGGAAGCATCCTTATACCACTGGCCCGCCCTCCTGGAAGCATCCTTATACCACTGGCCCGCCCTCCTGGAAGCATCCTTATACCACTGGCCCGCCCTCCTGGAAGCATCCTTATACCACTGGCCCGCCCTCCTGGAAGCATCCTTATACCACTGGCCCGCCCTCCTGGAAGCATCCTTATACCACTGGCCCGCCCTCCTGGAACATTCCTTATACCACTGGCCCGCCCTCCTGGAAGCATTCTTATACCACTGGCCCGCCCTCCTGGAAGCATCCTTATACCACTGGCCCGCCCTCCTGGAAGCATCCTTATACCACTGGCCCGCCCTCCTGGAAGCATCCTTATACCACTGGCCCGCCCTCCTGGAAGCATCCTTATACCACTGGCCCGCCCTCCTGGAAGCATCCTTATACCACTGGCCCGCCCTCCTGGAAGCATCCTTATACCACTGGGCCCGTCCTCCTGGAAGCATCCTTATACCACTGGCCCGCCCTCCTGAACATTCCTTATACCACTGGCCCGCCCTCCTGGAAGCATTCCTTATACCACTGGCCCGCCCTCCTGGAAGCATCTTATACCACTGGCCCGCCCTCCTGGAAGCATCTTATACCACTGGCCCGCCCTCCTGGAAGCATCCTTATACCAATCGCCCGCCCTCCTGGAAGCATCCTTATACCACTGGCCCGTCCTCCTGGAAGCATTCTTATACCACTGGCCCGCCCTCCTGGTAGCATCCTTATACCACTGGCCCGCCCTCCTGGAAGCATTCTTATACAACTGGCCCGCCCTCCTGGAAGCATTCTTATACCACTGGCCCGCCCTCCTGGTAGCATCCTTATACCATTGTCCCGCCCTCCTGGAAGCATTCTTATACCACTGGCCCGCCCTCCTGGAAGCATTCTTATACCACTGGCCCGCCCTCCTGGTAGCATCCTTATACCACTGGCCCGCCCTCCTGGAAGCATTCTTATACAACTGGCCCGCCCTCCTGGTAGCATCCTTATACCACTGGAATATTGTCAAACACTGCAACTGAAAAAACTGTTCATTTTCAGCCAGCTTGAGTCACTCTTACGACGTTTTTAGTAATGAAGAATATGAGCTTTACACAGTTCATCTACAAACGCCAGTTCCTCCTTGATGAACGAACTTTTGAATAACATTTCAATTTAGTTAGTACTACTAAAATGAAATGAAATATTTTTGTGAGGCTTCATAAAGCAAAATCCACGTTTTGAGTGCTGGATCTATAACCATCGATAATGAAAGTGATTCGCTGGACAGACATAACGCCCTACGGTTGCTGAAGTAAACAGTCTCTTCGTACTGAACATTCCTATCTCATCTTGCATGTCTAGCTGTTTGGTAACTGACAGTGAATAAATATCTTTTTACGCCTCGTTAGGTCATACTGCAGCAAGGTGGCCCACAACGGACATGAGTTTCACACATTATACCCATTTATATAGCACTCACGTTGAATTAAGTGATGTCCCATATTCAATTTGTTAAACGTATCGGAACGATCCAGACCTTGGGAACGGACCTTCCTCCTAACGAACGAACATTTTACCCAGAAGGTTATCCAATCGTTTCCTCAAATAACAGAACTGTACGGCAAGATAACGCACCCTTCTGTTTTATTCCGGTGCAGCTGAGTACGGGTAACTCGTGGAAGGGATTCAATTTCTTTCTCAAGAATTGCGTCAACTGGGCACGCGAGAAACGCTAGAATCCCAGTTTGTCCTGACTATGTTCCTATGCTTGACAGAACTACGCCGGTGCTCGTTGTTTTCATCAAAATCCGTGAAGATCCGGGTTAGAATTAATCTTCAGTAACCCGTGTTTGTCGTAAGAGGAGACTAACGGGATCGGGTGGTCAGGCTCGCTGACTCGGTTGACACATGTCATCGTATCCTAATTGCTTAGATCGATGCTCATACTGTTGATCACTGGATTGTGTCGTCCAGACTCGACTATTTACAGACCGCCGCAATATAGCGGTGAATCTTGCTGAGTGCGACGTAAGACTAAACTCACGCACGGATCAAAGTGGTAAAAGCCTCCGACCTGAATCGCCTTGGGCTTTTCTCGTACATCAACCTGACATCTCCTTACACGCAACTAACTTACATACTTCAGTATAATACGTCTTCATTGAAGCTAACGATAGACGTTAAAGTCAAGTTACTCTCTCATTTACAATACAGAGCAGTAAGGCAGCTTCGCCAAATTGTGTCCACGCCAGGCAGACGACCCAATTTGGGTACGCGGTATTCGGGCCAAAGCATTGATTGACGCAGGACGCAAACCTAATCATATGTGCTTACGTAGATTTAGAATGATTTTTTCTATTTCGTTTAACTTTCATTCGGACATTTCGTTTATATGTTTATTCAGTAATGTAATTGCAACCCTCTCCCCTGTTGTGAGCAAGGAGCTATTTCCGGTTTTCGTCTGAGAATGAGATTCTGACTTTGTAGATCGGTTGATAAGCATGCGAACACTCGTCATCATACTTAAATTACATCAAAGATATCCAGGTCACTATGTACATGCATATCATGCAAAAAACTGTTAATCTCGAAATTTAAGATTTCCGACATGTTGAAAGCGAGGGATGCTTTTAGGGCAAATTGGTTGATTCCTTGAGCATTTGGTTACAAAAAGTAGTCTTTTTAGAGCACCTATATAACGGAAATGCCACTGGCAGTGTTCAGCTTGTGTATTAATGCTTAGGGGAGATTGGAATTACTGAAAAAAACAAGATTAAAAAAGGTTCGGATTTCGTCTCTTTCTTACACTTCTCCATTAGTGATGATTTTTTTGCAGAACAAAATTCATATGTTGCTTGAATGGAGTAGCGGCTCACATTTGTGATATGTGTATTTCTGTCGAATCAGCTACACGTTGCATCCTTCAAATGTTTTTAGTCTTTCCTGTGGTCCTGGTTTCCCCAATAATATATGTGTCAACCAAATTATTTCTGTAGTATTGTTACGGTTAATAATTTGCCGTGGCAAAAGGTTTAAAAGTTTGCTTTGAACCAGCAAAATAGAACACAGACAAGTCTAAAATATTCACTAATATATTGAATAAACAATTAGCAAACTACAATGAATGACAACACAGATTTCTAGTACAATGCAACTGAGTCACAAATATAAAATATAAACTCACCAGTCTTGACATTTACAGTGAGAACAGATGTACTGATTGAAGGTTGTTTACAACGACAGCAGTTGAGTAGACAAGCACGTTTAACAACTTGATGTTGGCAGACAGATGTGTATAAATGCAGTCATGTGATAAGTCCCGTCACAAAACTCACCATCCAGCCTTTATATAGCTCATACACAGTTCTCGGGCATTCTAGCAAAGCTAGGCTGCATCATTATTCTCTCAGAATGCCATGCAACCACATGGAAAACACATGACGTGACAAGACCCGCAAGTCAAAACAAAACAAAGCCAGCTGAGGGAGGTAACTCTGAAGCGTTATCAAAAAGGCGTGTCGCTAATCAATGATAATACAAATTACAAAAAACACTCTCTCATAACAGTATGCAGTTGATATAATCAAGTCATAGGGACACTTTGCAACGTTGTTGATGCTGACAGTCGTCCTACATGAAGGTGGCCTGTCTAGGTGAGGTAGGGATGTCGCACCAGGTGCCTTCCTTGGTCTTATCTTGATATGTGTAATTTCTTATTTCTTAAAGAAATATACATTTCGAACGAAATTGTTGGGTTGTGTAAGTACATGTAAGCATTTGGTCTGTCACACCTCTCCCATTCCAGGATATTCAACATACTGGCATCACTAACTCTTATTCATTTACAGAGGCACCGTCATCACGACTGTGCAATATGACAATGCAATCGCCACAAACCTTCCTTTACTTTCGAGGAGATATAAGTGTGCTTCTCGTGGTTTGGTACTTTCTGTATCCAGCACTATGTAATAAGTCCTATCCAGCCGTACGTAGATCTGTAAATTTTCTGTTCTGTGATTGACGCCAGCCTAGTCTTTAGCCAAAACGGAAAGACGACGTCTTACTGTCAGTCATGGGCCATATAGTGGGGAGGCAATCCGACATCCTAGTCATTGACCCGGAAGTCTGCTCATCAACGTCAGTGCATACACCCACAAAGATGGCACATCATCGCCCATCAACACTTGATGATTAACATGAAGCACAACCAATCAAACTAAATATGTCACCAGCTATTGATAATCTAAATTACGGTTCGTCAAAGCCAAGATGCCAACAGCTCTAGTGTATCGAAAGTACTGCATAACAAATTAATCCATCAATTCTTGGTGATCGAAAATACAGCACTCCACGTTTAGACCATCAACTTTTCATATTATATTTTATTGTACTGTACATCAGCAGTCAGGGACTCAACTCCTAATAATCTAAAGTAAGGCACATCAACGTTTGTGTCATGAACCCTTGATGAACATCATGCACGCATCGCCACCCATGCCATTATCATTCTGAAAAACGGCATCAACCCTTGATAATAAAAACACACACACATCAATTCCCTTGGTGATCTAAAATACACAACGTTGAATCCATCCAGAAAGTGTAATCCCAAATATAGAATATGTTACATTTCACCACTTTCTATAATGGCATTGTGTATTTCATAGCTTTCGGCCGTGGGAGCCGTGCCAATTAACACTTATCAGAGGGGTACACAAAGTCCGCAGTCTAGACTACCAGTTGTCCGACTTCCATTTTTGTGGAAGCCGCGGTGGCTGAGCGGTCAAGGCGTCTGACTTTGTGTGCTGGCGATTAGGTGTCTGACTCTGATGGTGTGGGTTCGAATCCCGGATGGGACTCAACCCAAAAGGTACTAGAATCTGTACTTTGGTAAGAAAGTGCTATACCAAATATAACATATGCTACTTAGATTCCATCAACCACTGATAATCACGAATACGGCATATCAACGGCCATGCCATGAAATCTTGATAATCTTAAGTACGGCATTGTAACGGTCATGCAATGAAATCTGGATAATTTAAAGAACGGCACATCAACGGCCATGCCATGACATCGTGTTGATCTAAAGTAGGGCACATCAACGGCCATGCCATCAGCTCTTGATAATTCGTGACTAGTGAACCTGGACACAAGTAAATATAGGACATGACCATGCCTCCAACCATAAGCTATGTAAATACAAGAGGACGCCATGTCAACACCTATGGGAGACGCCTCATCAACATCTCTTGTATGAATCTATTTCAAGCAGTATGGGTTTCATTAATCTAAGATTATTTTCCCCTTTGAATACCCAGAAGCAATGTATTTACGCCGTATATGTATCCTCGGGGTTAGTGGATCACGAGCATCACCGTATTTCCTGATGACACAGCAGTAATTAAATCCAGTGTTGGCATTTCCCAGGAAAGCAATAAGTAGATCTGTGGAAAAGAATTATATCCACAATACAGCCCCATTACTCATATATTGAACAGAATGGTACAAATGGAGCTACTTAAGAGACATTAAGGCACGGATAACTTTGCTAGGATGGACTATGAAACACGTTGTTCACCGGTGGCCTATATGAGAGTGAGTGAGTTTAGTTTTACGCCGCACTCAGCAATATTGTCATATGGCGGTGGTCTGTAAATAATCGAGTCTGGACCAGACAATCCAGTGATCAATAACATGAGCATCGATCTGCGCAATTGGAATACGATGACATGTGTCAACAAAGTCAGCGAGCCTGACCACCCGAACCCGTTGGTCGCCTCATACGACAAGTATGGGTTACTGAAGGACAATATTCTAACCCAGACCTTCATGGGTGCCTAAATCAGATGGTGAATTAGGCGTTTTATTCATGAATAGGTGCTTGGAGCTCTGTTTTTACTTTGGTTACGGTAAATTTAGTGCTTGACGCGACATATGCAACGATGTCACGTTTTACAGGCTTCTGGTGCACCCAACGTAATGAAATATACAATTTGCGAAGTTTGGCACGAATCAGAAGAGTATTTTTTTAAACGAAATTGGAAGAATAATGCTGTTCAGTTGTGAATAATTTCACATAATATTTCTTCTTGATTATGTGTTGCGATCTCGTCACTTGCTTGCTAATTCGTCACTTGCTTGCTTGAGTTTGAGTGTAAGTAACACACTTGCTCAAAACGGCCGAAACGACCCCATTTTTCGATAGCCAAAATGGCCCAATATTTCAGAGAACATTAAACACCACAACCTCAAGAACAATATGTGAAACTTACCTGTGAAATGGGAATTATATGTTTATGAATGTTATGTGTTTTTTTCACGTCATTCAAATATTTATGGAACATATTAGGTCTGTTGAAAAAATAAATTTGAAAACTTGCATTCATTTCGTATCTGTCACAAACTCTACATTACATGCATTTACATAGTTAAAATCCGGATAATTTTAAAAAGTCATAATGTAAAAAAAAACATTTATACATTTCAGATATGTCTCACTTTTATCAATTATTTAACCTACAATGATACACACGTGACTGGAAAACGTTCACGGTGAGTCACCTCAACTAGCTAAAAACTCAAAACTGGTAACCCTCCCCTTCTTCCAGGCGTGGGGGCGGTGGGGTAGCTTGGTGGTTAAGGCGTTCACCCGTCACTTTGAAGACTCTGGTTCGATTCCCAACATGGGTACAATGTGTGAAGCTCATTTCTGGTGTGCCCCGCCGTGATATTGCTGGAATATTGCTTAAAACTAAACTCACTCACTCACACAATATTTCATATTAAGAGGTCATTTTTGCCATGTCGAATGGTCGTTGAGACAACGCTGTACAGCTGCTGTTTCGATTCCCTATGTGGGCACACTGTGTGAAGCCCATGCCATGTCCCCGCCATTATACTGCTGGAATATTGCTAAAAACGTCGTAAATCCATACTCACTCACTTTCAAAATCATAAATGGGCAGTATCCAAACGCGTTGTTTATTATGATTATGTGGGATGCAAACGATCCCTTTGTCCGCATGACATTGCACCCTACGGGTATCACAATGTTTATGTTAGAAACGCAGCATGACGTTGAGAGGTTACTGTGTGCTACGTTGCAGTTTTAATTGCAAGGTTTCATTACAAGGTTTTATTATGATCAGATGTCTTGCAAATGAATCAGTATTAAACGGTAAAATCAAGCCAGTGCACTTTGGGGATGATTTAGCACAGTTGCTCTTATCCAATCGCAATAATGGGAAGACATATAGAAGCTTCAAAGCAGGAGTGTTTTCATAAAAGACATTTTGAATCAATTACCGAAAGAAACACTACGAGTTCGGTTTTCTGCGAAACAGTCCTTTCAGATGCAGTAGGTGAAGGAAAAGTTGATTCATGATGTGTCTTCCTTCTATTGTTGAGCAAACGTACTTCCCCTGACGATAAACTCATCATGATACTTACAGCCCTCGATTATCCGAAGGTATTTTAATACAAATGAAATGTTAGACATCAACAACGATCTGACAGAAGTTCTCCCCTGTATATTTTATACTTACCGTGTCTGATGACGTTTGTTTATAATTTTTTAAATGACAACATATTGCGGAGAAGTGTCGCAGCTGCATCAGAAATAGATACGTCCATTACAAGGACACATTCGATGACATTCGCATCCGTGTAAATAACATATAATTATTATGTGTTGTGAGATGTAAACATGAGACAGATGGTCCCTTTAAGTATTGCGATACCCGTGCATCACACACGTGACACGGTGTCAAAATCTGACTATGAAACTTTCAAGAAGTATTTGATAAAAGAAATTGACAGAACTGTTGAACGTAAACAAAATGCAGCTAGTGATTTCCATACTTTGTCACAGAAGGTTTCTGAAACCATTGATGAATTTGCGCATCGTTTGTCTTTAAACGTAGACGAGGCTTATTGATCATTTGCTAAATTACGCTTAGCCTCTAGTCACGTGGGTACACATTCTGGTGTTATGTCACAGTCCTTTGGTCACGTGGTGCAGCGAGTTCCAGGAGAGGTACGCAAGATGAGAGAAAGTGTTACCAGGGTGGAATGCGAGGTCACGTTGCACGATTCTGTCGTAAGAGAGTGAATGTCGTACAACCTTTTGCTTCACCATCCAAACTTGTTGACATTGGTAGGCTCAGTACGCAAGCAGTCATCGATTCAGGTGCGTGTGTGTCATGCATTAGTGTTAGCTCGTTGGAGAAGGCTTTTCCTAGTGGTGTGTCCATACAGGAAACGAAGTCGAAGCTTAAGAGTTTATCTGGCGAGTCATTAGATGCTATCGGTACAGTTAATACGCGTGTCCGTATTGACGGTAGTATCTACGAGGGTACTTTCCATGTGTTGGAAAACAGTACTGAGAATGTTCTGCTTGGCTGGGATTTCTTATCAAAATTTGACAGTGTTACTCTGGTACCTAAACATAATGAAGTCAAACTGGGTAACTTCATCGAGTCTGGTGACAGGGTTTCTACAGTACACTTGACTGAATGTGTCGTTATACCACCAAGGTGTCAGAAAGTGTTGCGGTTGTCTGTTAGTCGGAACCTGAGTGATGGTGAACAGATGATGATTTAACGTAATGAGAATTTTGAAACCAAGACAGGATTGTTTGTAGCCAGGTCTGTTGTTAGTTCAGGGAATCTGTGTGCGTTGGTAATGATCCAGAACCAGTGAGTAAGAAGTTGTAGAGATGTCAGACTCTTGGTGAGGCTCGGGAGTGTAAGGAATCTGTGTGTTCAGATACAGTTTCAACTGTAAAACAGAGGGAGTTAAGTTATCCTGAGTTTAACATAGGACCAGTGGATGATTTACACCGGGAAAAGTTGATAACATTGCTCAGAGAATACAAAGACACACTGTTTACAGGTTTAGGCAAGGTGAATGGCCATACATTCAAGCTTACACTTAAACCGAACGCAGATTTGAGTAAGGTTACGCAGCGTCGCAAACGTTTTGGTCCTCATGTAGATAAGATTGTTGATGAACAAACTAAATCAATGGTGGATCAAGGTATAGTGGAACCTAGTACATCAACTGTCATTTCACCAATTGTTTTGGTTAAGAAGGCTGATAAAAGCTTAAGATTTTGTTTGGACCTGAGAAATTTGAATGATCAGTTGCTTGACGAACGTTTCCCTTTAATGACTCCTAATGAGACACTGATGAGATTCAAAAATTCAAAATAAATGAGTGTTCTTGACATGAACTCTGCTTATAATCGGATTGTTTTGGATGAAACTTTTAGGCCCTTGACTGCATTTGAGACCTCGTCTTGTGTCTGGCAGTTCTCACGTATGTGTTTTGGCTTAAAAACTGTTCCTTTAGCATTCCAACGCACTATGCATCTTGTCTTAAGTGGGTTGTCGAAAGATCACGTTTTGGTGTATCTGGACGATGTGTGTGTCCATTCGTTCACGGCCGATGAACATTTGTCAATGTTGCGTGAGGTGTTTGAGCGAATGACGTCCGTTGGTTTGACATTAAATCCTTCCAAATGTCATTTCTTTATGGATACTATAGAATATCTTGGTTTCTCAATTTCTACTGATGGAGTTGGTCCTGGTAGAACAGGTATTGAGGCGGTTCGGAATTATCCGGTTACTTGTACATGGGAGCAAATGAGGTCATTTCTTGGTTTGGCTACATACTTTGTTAGATTTATTCCCAACTTTTCCGATCTCGTGTTGCCACTCAGTCGCATGGTAGAATCTCGTACGTATGTTTGGCATGAAAGTGAACAGAGTGCGTTTGACAGAGTTAAGACTGTTCTCACTAAGGCGCCAGTGTTATCACATCCTGACTTTAGTCCTAATGCTGCTGCATTTGTTGTTGAGACAGACGCCAGTAAAACGGGTTTAGCAGGGGTACTTCTGCAGAATGATCATCCTATTTGCTATGCTTCGAAAAAGTTGTCAAAAACTGAACGGAATTATTCCACTGTACATAGGGAAGCTTTGGCACTTATCTGGGCAGTACGGACGTTTAGGGAATATATTAATGGTAGGCAGTTTGTAATCAAAACAGACCACAGGCGTTTGACATTTATTATGTCACCAAAATCTGATAAATGCGCAAGATGGTATTTAGAACTTTCAGATTATCAGTTTGATGTGGAATATATACCTGGGAAAGATAGCATTCCAAGTGACATTCTGTCAAGATTTCCCATGGAAGATTCAGAGGAATTGCCTATATGTGCCTATCAACAGATAAACAGTATGCAGTTATCAAGCGTGCTCATGATCTTGCTCATTTTGGTGTGATACGTACATGAAATTTAGCAAGGATGACTGACAAGTCCATTACACAGAGACCAAGTTCGAGAAT
This sequence comes from Haliotis rubra, assembly GCF_003918875.1. Classification (NCBI taxonomy): domain Eukaryota; kingdom Metazoa; phylum Mollusca; class Gastropoda; order Lepetellida; family Haliotidae; genus Haliotis; species Haliotis rubra. The sequence continues at coordinate 810,906 of NW_025764937.1, read as the reverse complement.
ACGTTAGTCAGTGTTCAGCATGTATAGAAGGCCCTCATGGCGTGCCCCGGAGTCCCATTGGTGTAACTCGGACAGCTTCAGTACCATGGCAAACTATCCACTGTGACTTTGTCGGACCGCTCCCCACGTCATCGAAAAATTGTGAGTACGTGTTGACATGTTTGGATGATCTGACACGTATGGTGTTTGCGTTTCCCGTACGATCAGCTACCTCTGCGTCAGCAATGTATGCGCTTGAAAAACTGTTTTCCATCATTGGACCGCCACATACACTACACACTGATAATGGTTCAACTTTCACGTCCGCTGAATTCAAGGATTTCATGGATCATTGGGGTGTTGTGCTCAGTTTTACCCCGATATCTCGTCCTCAAGCAAATCCAGTGGAAAGGGCACATGGAACTTTGAAATCATCTATGGTGAAAGCTGCAACCAGTGACAAGAATTGGGACAAAGTGTTACCCGAGATCGTGTTGGGTCATAACTCGTGTCCAAATAGAACAACTGGAGTATCACCTTATTTCGCCATGTTTGGCAGATCAAGTGACGTGTGTCGTCTCTACAGCAGTGTTCCTTCTGGAAGGGATGAAGTACCAGGTATGAGTTGTCTGTGGGAACTGTGTTCAAAGAAACATGCTCAGGCCAACATGAACGTCAAGAAGAAACGTGTGACAGACAATCGAGAAACTTTGAAATAGGTGATAACGTTGCAGTTAAAGTTCTAACTGGTCCTAAATCTCGTAAGAAACATTTTCAAAGGGGTTTTGTTGTGAGTAAAAAAATTGGTGATTTTCTAAAACAGCTGTTACACGACGCAGAAATATTTTGGTTAGTAAAGATCTTGTAATCTTAAATCCCACTGGAGGGGAGGAATGTGAGATGTAAACATGAGACGGATGGTCCCTTTGAGTATTGCAATACCCGTGCATCGCACACGTGACACGGTGAGCCAATCAGGTCTGAGTATTGTTAGCGGGTCGTCCGTGCTGCATGTATGCATCAGTCTCCCCTTGTCTTCTGTCCTGTCTAGTCGTCGTGAATAAATGTTTTGTGTGCCGGCCGGCCGCCTTGATCGTTATCCCTTACAGTGTCGTCGGACATTTTGAATTACATGTATATTTACTGAAACATAAACTCCTGGTAGAATTTCGGTCGAATCGAGTTCCAGGATAGGAGGATCAATTTCGTAATCTTGCAAAAAGGATCACCTATGTTTTAGAGAGCTTCGGAGATTTTCGTTAAAACCTTTTTTTGGTTGAATATCAGCTACATGTCTGTCAGAGTATAAGCAATATGGAAGTCAAGACATCCTTTTCACGTCTGTATGACAAGCCTATTTACCATTGACATGCCTTTTTTACTGAGCTGATATATTTTCAGTTGAAATGTCGCTGTAGCTCTCGTGTACGTATGTTTTCCTTGGTGTAGAGCAGAAATACCTTGGATTGTACAATTGTTAGATTCGACCATATCGGTGCATTGTGTAGAAATGTTCACATTCAAATAGGATAAAATGCTTACCATTCCGTCTTTCGCAAATAAGTCTCAAGCGAAAATTCTTTTTATATTAGTTTCTTCCGAACCTATCCAGCCCTGTATATTTACAAAAGCAAAATATCAATTATCGGAGTCAATCTTTTATTCTTGGAGAGGTTTTGAGAGAAAACACCGTAATCAGGTAACTAACAAAACTTACAGTGCACAAAAAACGTTTAATGTTGTTCTTTTGTTCGTTCCTCCACTGGAAACATGTCCTAGTTTATAAGTAAACGCCAATCGTTCAAAAAAAACTACACCGCTGTCAAGATCCATTAAAGTTTACAATTCAAATTCTCACATTCATGTAAAGCATCACCGTTAGGCTTCCATCAAGATGTGAATAAATCTTGATTGATCGTGTAGTCATATACCCACTCGCTATACTCCATTGACTATACTTCTGATGGATCATGCTCATCTTAAAGTCATTGTCAACAGTCATAGTCACAGTTGTCACTGTGTATGTTCAACAAGCTAGTATTGTCTAACTGAACATGCAGTCATTGTATATCACTATATTTAAGTCATAACCATTGACAACAGTCATTGGCCATACAAACCATAGTCACTGGCCACATAGATCATACTCGCCATGCAGTCATGGGTTAAGCTGGTGCCACAGTCACAGTTGTCGTTGACTAAATTCACTATACAGTCATTGTCCTTGTTGCAACCATTCAATATACTCATCATTGTCACTGGCCGTACTTAAGAAGGTAATTGGTCATACGCACCAAAGTCATTGACCATAGCCACCACTAATCAAGCCAGTCCACTAATCACCTCATTCTGAATACTCACCGTCGTCGTATTCGCTATGTAATCATTCTCTATACTCGTCATAGTCATTGGATACAGCGCCATTCAATCATTGGTCATTGTCACTGTAGTCAATACCATAGTCACATTTGTTTTTGTTCATACAGTCGTTGTTAATATTCACCAAATTCATTGGTAACACTCAAGCAGTCATCTGTAATACACATCATGCAGTCACTGGGATATTCGTTATGCAGTGGTTATCCGTGTATTCGTCATGTACATGTAGTCATTGGTCACATTCCTCCGTACACTCATCATGCAGTCATTGGTCCGTGTCACCATAGCCATGGACAACACTCGTCATGCAGTCATTGGTCCGTGTCACCATAGCCATGGACAACACTCGTCATGCAGTCATTGGTCCTTGTCACCATAGCCATGGACAACACTCATCATGCAGTCATTGGTCCTAGTCACCATAGTCATGGACAACACTCGTCATGCAGTCATTGGTCCGTGTCACCATAGCCATGGACAACACTCATCATGCAGTCATTGGTGGTCACCATAGCCATGGACAACACTCGTCATGCAGTCATGGCCATGGCCATGGACAACACTCATCATGCAGTCATTGGTCATTGGTCCCTGTCACCATAGCCATGGACAACACTCATCATGCAGTCATTGGTCCGTGTCACCATAGTCATGGACAACACTCTCATCATGCAGTCATTGGTCCGTGTCACCATAGCCATGGACAACACTCGTCATGCAGTCATTGGTCCTTGTCACCATATCATGGACAACACTCATCATGTCATTGGTCCAGTCACCATCATGGACATCATGCAGTCATTGGTCCTTGTCACCATAGTCATGGACAAGCACTCATCATGGACAACACTCGTCATGCAGTCATTGGTCCTTGTCCGTGTCACCATAGCCATGGACAACACTCGTCATGCAGTCATTGGTCCTAGTCACCATAGCCATGGACAACACTCGTCATGCAGTCATTGGTCCTTGTCACCATAGCCATGGACAACACTCATCATGCAGTCATTGGTCCGTGTCACCATAGCCATGGACAACACTCATCATGCAGTCATTGGTCCGTGTCACCATAGCCATGGACAACACTCGTCATGCAGTCATTGGTCCGTGTCACCATAGTCATGGACAACACTCATCATGCAGTCATTGGTCCTAGTCACCATAGTCATGGACAACACTCGTCATGCAGTCATTGGTCCTTGTCACCATAGTCATGGACAACACTCGTCATGCAGTCATTGGTCCGTGTCACCATAGCCATGGACAACACTCGTCATGCAGTCATTGGTCCTTGTCACCATAGTCATGGACAACACTCGTCATGCAGTCATTGGTCCGTGTCACCATAGCCATGGACAACACTCATCATGCAGTCATTGGTCCTTGTCACCATAGCCATGGACAACACTCGTCATGCAGTCATTGGTCCTAGTCACCATAGCCATGGACAACACTCGTCATGCAGTCATTGGTCCTAGTCACCATAGTCATGGACAACACTCGTCATGCAGTCATTGGTCCTAGTCACCATAGCCATGGACAACACTCATCATGCAGTCATTGGTCCGTGTCACCATAGCCATGGACAACACTCGTCATGCAGTCATTGGTCCTAGTCACCATAGCCATGGACAACACTCGTCATGCAGTCATTGGTCCGTGTCACCATAGCCATGGACAACACTCGTCATGCAGTCATTGGTCCTAGTCACCATAGCCATGGACAACACTCGTCATGCAGTCATTGGTCCTAGTCACCATAGCCATGGACAACACTCGTCATGCAGTCATTGGTCCGTGTCACCATAGCCATGGACAACACTCATCATGCAGTCATTGGTCCTTGTCACCATAGCCATGGACAACACTCATCATGCAGTCATTGGTCCTAGTCACCATAGTCATGGACAACACTCGTCAACCTTGTCACCTCGTCATGCAGTCATTGGTCCTTGTCACCATAGCCATGGACAACACTCGTCATGCAGTCATTGGTCCTGGTCCGTGTCACCATAGCCATGGACAACACTCGTCATGCAGTCATTGGTCCTAGTCACCATAGCCATGGACAACACTCGTCATGCAGTCATTGGTCCGTGTCACCATAGTCATGGACAACACTCGTCATGCAGTCATTGGTCCTAGTCACCATAGCCATGGACAACACTCGTCATGCAGTCATTGGTCCTAGTCATCATTGTCATGGACAACACTCGTCATGCAGTCATTGGTCCTAGTCACCATAGCCATGGACAACACTCGTCATGCAGTCATTGGTCCTTGTCACCATAGCCATGGACAACACTCGTCATGCAGTCATTGGTCCTTGTCACCATAGTCATGGACAACACTCGTCATGCAGTCATTGGTCCTAGTCACCATAGCCATGGACAACACTCGTCATGCAGTCATTGGTCCTTGTCACCATAGCCATGGACAACACTCGTCATGCAGTCATTGGTCCTAGTCACCATAGCCATCATGCAGTCATTGGTCCTAGTCACCATAGCCATGGACAACACTCGTCATGCAGTCATTGGTCCGTGTCACCATAGCCATGGACAACACTCGGCCATGCAGTCATTGGTCCGTGTCACCATAGCCATGGACAACACTCATCATGCAGTCATTGGTCCGTGTCACCATAGTCATGGACAACACTCATCATGCTCGTCATGCAGTCATTGGTCCGTGTCACCATAGTCATGGACAACACTCTCGTCATGCAGTCATTGGTCCTAGTCACCATAGCCATGGACAACACTCGCCATGCAGTCATTGGTCCTTGTCACCATAGCCATGGACAACACTCGTCATGCAGTCATTGGTCCTAGTCACCATAGCCATGGCCAACACTCGCCATGCAGTCATTGGTCCGTGTCACCATAGCCATGGACAACACTCAGTCATGCAGTCATTGGTCCGTGTCACCATAGTCATGGACAACACTCGTCATGCAGTCATTGGTCCGTGTCACCATAGTCATGGACAACACTCGTCATGCAGTCATTGGTCCTAGTCACCATAGCCATGGACAACACTCGTCATGCAGTCATTGGTCCTTGTCACCATAGCCATGGACAACACTCGTCATGCAGTCATTGGTCCTGTCACCATAGCCATGGACAACACTGGTCATGCAGTCATTGGTCCGTGTCACCATAGCCATGGACAACACTCATCATGCAGTCATTGGTCCGTGTCACCATAGCCATGGACAACACTCGTCATGCAGTCATTGGTCCGTGTCACCATAGCCATGGACAACACTCATCATGCAGTCATTGGTCCGTGTCACCATAGCCATGGACAACACTCGTCATGCAGTCATTGGTCCTTGTCACCATAGTCATGGACAACACTCATCATGCAGTCATTGGTCCGTGTCACCATAGCCATGGACAACACTCGTCATGCAGTCATTGGTCCGTGTCACCATAGTCATGGACAACACTCGTCATGCAGTCATTGGTCCTAGTCACCATAGTCATGGACAACACTCGTCATGCAGTCATTGGTCCTTGTCACCATAGCCATGGACAACACTCGTCATGCAGTCATTGGTCCTAGTCACCATAGCCATGGACAACACTCGTCATGCAGTCATTGGTCCGTGTCACCATAGCCATGGACAACACTCATCATGCAGTCATTGGTCCGTGTCACCATAGCCATGGACAACACTCGTCATGCAGTCATTGGTCCTTGTCACCATAGCCATGGACAACACTCGTCATGCAGTCATTGGTCCTAGTCACCATAGCCATGGACAACACTCGTCATGCAGTCATTGGTCCTTGTCACCATAGCCATGGACAACACTCGTCATGCAGTCATTGGTCCGTGTCACCATAGCCATGGACAACACTCGTCATGCAGTCATTGGTCCTAGTCACCATAGTCATGGACAACACTCGTCATGCAGTCATTGGTCCTTGTCACCATAGCCATGGACAACACTCATCATGCAGTCATTGGTCCGTGTCACCATAGTCATGGACAACACTCTCATGCAGTCATGCAGTCATTGGTCCTAGTCACTCATCAGCCATGGTCCGTGTCACAATGGACTCGTCATGCAGTCATTGGTCCGTGTCACCATAGTCATGGACAACACTCGTCACAGTCATTGGTCCTAGTCACCATAGCCATGGACAACACTCGTCATGCAGTCATTGGTCCTTGTCACCATAGCCATGGACAACACTCGTCATGCAGTCATTGGTCCTAGTCACCATAGCCATGGACAACACTCGTCATGCAGTCATTGGTCCGTGTCACCATAGCCATGGACAACACTCGTCATGCAGTCATTGGTCCTAGTCACCATAGCCATGGACAACACTCGTCATGCAGTCATTGGTCCGTGTCACCATAGCCATGGACAACACTCGTCTCGTCATGCAGTCATTGGTCCTCGTCATAGTCATTGGTCCAGTAGCCATGGACAACACTCGTCATGCAGTCATTGGTCCGTGTCACCATAGCCATGGACAACACTCGTCATGCAGTCATTGGTCCTAGTCACCATAGCCATGGACAACACTCGTCATGCAGTCATTGGTCCGTGTCACCATAGCCATGGACAACACTCGTCATGCAGTCATTGGTCCGTGTCACCATAGCCATGGACAACACTCGTCATGCAGTCATTGGGTCCATGGACAACACTCGTCATGCAGTCATAGCCATGGACAACACTCGTCATGCAGTCATTGGTCCGTGTCACCATAGCCATGGACAACACTCGTCATGCAGTCATTGGTCCGTGTCACCATAGCCATGGACAACACACTCGTCATGCAGTCATTGGTCCGTGTCACCATCAGCCATGGACAACACTCGTCATGCAGTCATTGGTCCTAGTCACCATAGCCATGGACAACACTCGTCATGCAGTCATTGGTCCTAGTCACCATAGTCATGGACAACACTCGTCATGCAGTCATTGGTCCTAGTCACCATAGCCATGGACAACACTCATCATGCAGTCATTGGTCCGTGTCACCATAGCCATGGACAACACTCGTCATGCAGTCATTGGTCCTTGTCACCATAGCCATGGACAACACTCGTCATGACCACACTCGTCATGCAGTCATTGTCAGTCACCAGTCATGGACAACACTCGTCATGCGTCATGTCCAGTCATTGGTCCTCGTCAGTCACCATCGCCATGGACAACACTCGTCATGCAGTCATTGGTCCTAGTCACCATAGCCATGGACATCACTCGTCATGCAGTCATTGGTCCTTGTCACCATAGTCATGGCCAACACTCGTCATGCAGTCATTGGTCCTAGTCACCATCGTCATGGACACACGCGTCATGCAGTCATTGGTCCTAGTCACCATAGCCATTAGCATCATACGTCATGCAGTCATTGGTCCTAGTCACCATAGCCATTAGCAACACTCGTCATGCAGTCATTGGTCCTAGTCACCATAGCCATGGACAACACTCGTCATGCAGTCATTGGTCCTAGTCACCATAGCCATGGACAACACTCGTCATGCAGTCATTGGTCCTAGTCAACATAGTCATGGACAACACTCGTCATGCAGTCATTGGTCCTAGTCACCATAGCCATTAGACAACACACGTCATGCAGTCATTGGTCCTAGTCACCATAGCCATGGACAACACTCGTCATGCAGTCATTAGTCATACTAACTATGTAGCTGTCAGTCGTCCAGTTTCTTGCAGAGATTCTAAACCGTATATAAATCCAAATATCGTCATTTGAGTTCAAATGTACCTGGCTGGAGCAAGTCCAACGTATGAGCAACATATGTTGTTCAGAACATTTGTTCCTTTCCACTCAGTTGGAAAATGTGGCTTAATGTGTCATACAATAATAGCTCAATTGTTATGTCGCACCACATCTCTTTTCTAGAAAAATAACTCACTATTACCTTAATTTAACAAGCACGCTATAAACGTAATGATCATGACTTTTTAAGCCAAAACTGGCAATATCTACACATCACGACATTGTTGAGTCGATTTACATTACTTACTGGAAACATCGTGAACATTAAAGGTCAAATAACAGGTATTATATTTAAAATGATACAAAATACCTTTGACGCAAATCGTATTCCTGAAAAAATTGTGCTAAACAATCTTCAGGTAATAGGGGACGAACTATAGTTACTGCCGTTCATTATATACAATCGTTTCATGTATCACCTATTTGTTCCTTATGGCCAGAAATATCCTATTTCTTATTTCTCTTTTGCTGCACAGATGTCTTTTTAAAACAGCTATGCAACCATAAAACATGTTTCTATATATACCACAATATATTATAAATGGATAAAAGGTCAAAAGTCGGCCACCATACAGAACTTCTGCAACTTGAAAGAAGTTAACAACACCTGACAAATGGAATCACTTACTTTTCTACGATTAAGAAGGCGGTGAATCTAAATATACTCACCAACATTGAAAACGCACAAGTCTAAAATTGTCCAAATTTTCATCAAGATGGATTTCAGCATGCAGGGATCAAAATGTTTTAGAAACGAATTCCTGTTCGCCGTATGACTCTTAATTCCCAAAACGCATCAACATGCAGCCACGCCATGAAAAAGCGCGGATTTCATTCTGAAATCATTCTGACTGCGACAATAAAAGCAGGTGTATGAGAACCGATTCTCATTGCTTCACTAACGATTGTGAAACGAGTACAGAGATGCCGAGGTTAACACCTCACGAAAAGAACGTGCACTAGGCATGATTCGGATTGGCACCAGGCATGATTCAGGTTGGCACCAGCAGCAGGGATATTGTCACAACTTGGACTTGGCCACTCCGCCATCGTTAGGTTTCATAGACGACGTCAGTAGACAGGCAGCATCAGTGACCCTCAACGACCTTGGCAACAACGTGTCACGACGCCCCGTCAGGATCGCCATATTGACCTTGACCATATCCGTGATCGAATACTGCCGACTGCCAGGATTGCTGCACTAGTTCAAGGGGTCTTCAGCGCTGACATCATGCGATGCCGTCTACACGCTACAGGGCTCCATGCTCGACGTCCTTGCGTTGGACCAATTCTGACTGACAGACACTGTAATGAGCGTATACAATGGGTTAACAGGCATGTTCAGTGACGGTTACAACAATGGCATGGTGTGGTAGTCACTGACGAGTCACGTCTTCATCTACGTAATGCTGACGGCCTCTTACCTGTTTGGCGTAGACGTGGTGAACGTTATGATGGGTGTGGAGTTCAGACAGACCGTTGGGGTGGTGGGAGTGCCATGGTCTGGGGTGGAATAAGTTACAATTACAGGACTGCCTTCATGTCTGCCAAGGGAGAGTTGATGCCCTTTACTACTGTGAGCAGATTCTTCAGAATCACGTCGTAGCATTCTGCAATCACAACCAAAATGTCCATACTTTTCAACAGGACAACGCACGAGCGTACACAACAAGTCTTTTCATGCTGCAACACATCCAGGGAATTCACTGGCCAGTACTATTGCCAGATGTATCCCCCATTGAGCACTTGTGGAATGCCATCCCGCCGAAATTGATCAAAGTCTTTCGCGGCGACAACAGATGCGAAACATCCAGGAACATTGAGGCTACACTATTGCAGTTGTGGAATGCCATCCCCCCGAGCTCTGTTCGGAAGCTTATTGACTCAATGAGGAGGAGTTGCACTGCATGTGCCAATGCAAATGGCGGTCACACGCGATAAGTTAAATGGAACAATTAAATGAATGAGCGTCTTTCTCAGGGGGACGATGATTTTGTTTAAAACTGATAAGGCCAGTGACATGATTTGGAAATGAAGCTGAAATTCTAAAACACCCTATAATATACTAGATTTACATCTACACATGACATGAAGCAAACGTTTAGAAGTCTAATATACGGCCCTGAGTGTGAGCGTATTACATTCGGTCAGCTTGATGGTGCCGCTTTGGAAATATGTATTATCATTTTTAAATTCGAGTATTTTCGTGTTACTTCGAAGGCAATCTTGAATCGCATCTTATTCAAAAGTGCGAAAAATTTCAATTTCTTCTCGTTGCTTTGATCATATTATTGTTATTTAAACTTTCCGGTAACTTCAATTATATTAACCGTTATTTTACTTTTTCAAGTTTAATTGGAAAATTCGAGAACATAATCGCAAATACGAGCAAATGCTTGAAATTTCCAGATTCTGAAAGGTACTTAAAATATCGACGAAATGTAGGAAGTAATAAAATATAACTTAAAATATCGAAAGTTAACTTAAAGAAACTTGAAAAGAAATTTCGAAACATAAATGATTGAAAAATGAAGAAAACCATAATCGAAGCAACTAGCAAACAATTGAAATTTCGAGTTATCGGAATTAACTTGAAGAAGGATAATCGAAAATATAAACTGTCAGAAAATAATGAAAATAAAAGCCAATTAAATATTTGAAATAACGACAAATTCAGATTAAAAAGAAATTTAGGCTACCAAAGTGAAACATGATGCTTTCGTATGAGTCAAGAATTTGGAGGGATTGTGAGGAAATGCATGCTCGACCCTTTCGTCTATGGCGCCGAATTTCGCGGATCACACTGGTGTCCTTTCGTCGTCCAAGACAACATCAATCGTGTGTTAGTCCAGCATGGGTTTCACCATAGTGGTAAACACATAATATATGCATCAATTCGCCTTCCCTTCCACGTGGTGCTGAAAGACGACGTCCAATCGTTAAAACATTTCTTAGTGGTGTTAAAGGAAAATCATTTGTTACGCTTCGCTCCTGGGGAACAACAGGAGAAGAACTAGACCGGACCGTTCGGTGTGATACCTTGGTTGTCGTCGTACCCCAAACGCGTGGATCGAGCTCACAATATTGATCATTGGACGGTCAAGACTCCATTATCTACGGCTGCCGTCGTATTGCGGGAGTATTACTGCGTGCGGCATTAAGCAACAACGAAAGGTGGGACAAAATTGAAAGGTCTTAGAACTTTTTTGTCCAGGCATTTTTTTTTATGATTTACGGAATGCAGTTAACACATCTCACTCAACCTTCCTGCTTGACAGCGGTACAAGAATCTGTGTCGAATCGTATCACTCGCAAAATGAAGAAGTTGCAAGACATAAAGTTAGTCTATATTGTGCTTGCTTACTTCTATAATACCGCTCAAAGAGGTCACTCAACCTTGCTTATCATTTCTCGAAAGATCCAATAATTACGAAAATTATTAGATGTATTTTTTCATTTGAAATTCCCAGGAAGGTGTATTCCTTGATTGTAATGTAACACATTCATATAAGAACACCGATTAACATATTGTTGTTCAGATCTACATGTCGTGTCCTGCGGTGGGGTAGCCTAGTGGTTAAAGCGTTCGCACGTCACGTCGAAGACCCGGGTTCGATTCCCCACATGGTTACAATGTGTGAAGCCCATTTCTGGTGTGCCCCGCCGTGATATTACTGGCATATTGCTACAAACGGCGTAAAACCAAACCCATTCACTCAATCCTGTCCATGCAGCAAGTTTCTGTCCATTTTTTTAATGCATGTTGCATGTATTACTGTCTAGTAGCTTGTCTGAATTACTTTATTAACATTTCTCACTCTCTAATTCTACCATTATGTAAGTGGCAAGCATGTAGAATAAGTGAGGGAGTATTGTTTTAAGCAGTTTTTAGCTCTCAGATAAGGAACTTAGATGACATGTTGCTGTATGTCTTTGATAACTTTGATGACCATTGGACATGTGGATGTAGGTCCTAGATTAACGGAGACTACATGTATCTCCTTTGACAATGGAAACAGTAGGGCATGTATATGAAAGACCATAGGCAATGGAGAATATTGGGCATGTGCCTGCAAGTTCTTAGATAATGGAGGCTTTCAGGCATGTACCTGCAAGTCATAGATAATGGAGACTATTGGCCATGTACCTGCAAGTCCTTAGACAATGGAGATGATGGGGCATGTACATGCTAGTCCGTAGATAATGGTCATTGTGTGGCATGTAATTGTACCCCTTAGATAACACATAGCTTTACCTGAAGCAGTGGAATTTGGTCCTTGCATATTTGGAATCCGTCTACTGGAAAGCAGCTTTCATCCATCCTTTTCAACAAGTAGCTTAAAATTCAAATGTTTTGTAAACATGCTAAGGGTATATTTCTAATGATAATCCATTGTTAATACTTCCTCTGTATCAACTTACCTCGTCGTGTCACCTTCCGCTTGTTTTGAGTTTGAATCTCAGATTTTCACCTGTTATAACCATTGGTATGTTATAAATATAGACATGCTTTTGGCGTTCAACAAATCGGTTCGAATCGAGTATTTAGAAACATTAAGAAAATGATATATCTAAAATGCTGTAAAATTTACATAAGCCCAGATTAATCATTCACTCGTGGAAACAACATCAATATACCTGACATGCAACTTAGCATTCAGTATATCAAATTTCGCAACAATATCTGATTTTAGCTTTTAACAATATCTTTATCGTTGGATTGAGATAATGTAGACTCAGACATGTACACAGGGCCCTGTGTAGAGTGATTGGATAATGCACCAGAAGGTGAGACTGTAGACTCGGACATGTATCTGTAGAGTGATTGGATAATGTAGACTCAGACATGTACCTGTAGAGTGATTGTATAATGTAGACTCAGACATGTACCTGTAGAGTGATTGGATAATGTAGACTCAGACATGTATCTATAGAGTGATTGGATAATGTAGAGTGATTGAGTGATTGATAATGTAGACTCTATAGAGACACTGACATGTACCTGTAGAGACATGATTAGAGTGATAATGTAGACTCAGACATGTACCTGTAGAGTGATTGTATAATGTAGACTCAGACATGTACCTCGGACATGTACCTGTAGAGTGATTGGATAATGTAGACTCGGACATGTATCTGTAGAGTGATTGGATAATGTAGACTCAGACATGTACCTGTAGAGTGATTGTATAATGTAGACTCAGACATGTACCTGTAGAGTGATTGTATAATGTAGACTCAGACATGTACCTGTAGAGTGATTGGATAATGTAGACTCAGACATGTACCTGTAGAGTGATTGGATAATGTAGACTCAGACATGTACCTGTAGAGTGATTGGATAATGTAGACTCGGACATGTACCTGTAGAGTGATTGGATAATGTAGAGACATGTCTGTAGAGACATGTACCAGTAGAGTGATTGGATAATGTAGACTCAGACATGTACAGGACATGTACCAGTAGAGTGATTGGATAATGTAGACTCAGACATGTACCAGTAGAGTGATTGGATAATGTAGACTCAGACATGTACCTGTAGAGTGATTGTATAATGTAGACTCGGACATGTACCTGTAGAGTGATTGGATAATGTAGACTCAGACATGTACCAGTAGAGTGATTGGATAATGTAGAGACATGATTGTGATATAATGTAGACTCAGACATGTACCTGTAGAGTGATTGTATAATGTAGACTCAGACATGTACCTGTAGAGTGATTGTATAATGTAGACTCAGACATGTATCTGTAGAGTGATTGGAGTATAAACGCTTCGATAGTTGCCTTAAACACATAAACAACGGTTTTTCTTAAAGCGAACTATGCTTTCATCTTGTTCTCTTTGCACATGCCCATCCCTAACTGCCCATCCCAAACAAGAGTCTGTGTTCATGTTTTATCATTGGCTCAACGATGCTGATAATTGAATCTTGGATGTCACTGATGTGTATGTCTTGCTTTGATGCTCGTCCTGCTGGTTATAAATATGTCAACATGTGACTAAAATAAGATAAGATAAACTGTATTGTCCCGCAAGGGAAATTTGTTCTGCATTCAAAGAGCCAATACAAGCATATAACAACAAATAATTTAAAGTATATGTACACAATGCCAAGCTAATCAGAATATAATGTTGAATTATAACATAATCAAAGTTCATGATATAATAATCACTCGTGCCTCATCGTAGATTTCACTATTACAAGTTTGAAGGAAGATTTAGAAGTTTTATGCTGTATGGGACAAATGATTTGGAAGTTCTATTAGTTTTGTAATGCATGATTTTGAAACGGCGGCCAGAAGGCAGAAGTTCATAACATTCATTTAAAAAGTGTGATGGATCCAATTGAATGGTCAGAGCTTTCTTCTTAACTTTTGACTCAGACTGAAAAGGTAGAGGTTCGAAATTGAAGCTGCAAATTTTTCTTGATATGTTTACAATTTTGTCAAGTTTGTTTTTCTGTGTAAGAGGAAGATTGCCATACCAGGCATGAAAGCAGAAAGTTAAAATACTATTAATGAATGTTTGGTAGAATAATTTTAAAATATTAGTGTCTACATTAAATGATCGCAATTTTCGCAGAAACCCAGAAATAGTATTTTAGGTAACAGCACTGCCATCTTAAAGTTAAACTGGGTGAACCCATGGTCGAGACGGGTGAGTGCGAACGCTTGACTTGTCATCAGTTATACTCAATAGTTGACATACAGTGAAATCCAATTAATCCAGGGGTTAAACACTCACCTGAACACTTTTCCAACCTTGTTTTTTTCACAGTATATACACAGACAAAAATAAAAATTATAATTTCAAATTGATCAAGGGTTGTTTACTGAAGAGTGAACTCCATATCTTACTGAAATTATTTTGCATAACATGTTTTTCTATATATATATATTCACTCTGTGCACTGACTCAGCATTCACCTGATGAATGAGCACAAATTAGCTCTGAAACGTCGTACAAAGAATAAAAAAGAAGTTGTTATCTACAAAACGTATAATGCATTCAAACATATCTTACTGTTGATCACACCACGAAGACTTAACTCGTTCAAGGCACAACAAGCCGCTACATAACCGAGACGTGCCTACATATGCATGTTCTGGGTTCGAATCCTGTATTTACCATACCTATGACCCTTGTTGGTGTAGCAATCGTTATCCGTCCTCGCGCGTTTAAGCAAATGGCGGTTGATTTGTATCGCACTTGTTGTCCCTACAATTCGGCTGACAATTCGATTAAAGCCTACGGTTGAACATGGCCAACATGAAAACCTGAGCAACTGACGGCTCTAGACAATTTTGTATCATGTTCTGTGTATTCTGTTAAAATGCGACATTTATCGGTAATAAGACTGAAGTGAATATTAAAGCATGTAAAACATGTATTTTTAGAGGAAGACTACAGCAAGCGTGTGTATTTCGTTCAGATGGTATATTAGCTGACTCATTGTTTAGGTTAACACTACTATGCGACTCTGAAATTCGTTTTCCCAATGATCATTTTACGACAATATGTGTCGCCCTATTAATGACGTAGATTGGGGGTTGGGAGCGTGTTAGTTCTTGTGGGCGTTACTACGCCACAGTGTCTAAAGTTCTTCGACTTATAATATTCGGTTTTCTACTTGTTACAGAAAAAATGTGTAATTATAATTGTAATTGTAACTGAAAAAAAGAAATAGTGAACGCTTATAACTATATTTTCACTTCATATATGTCTAAAAACATTTTGGTACAACCTATATTTCATGTTTTGCTTCATACACTTACCAAATTGAACCATATATTTTCACTATATGTGACAAAATGATCTTAATGGCGATTACATACATTCAGAAATATTGAAGCTGCAGACCCGTAAAGGTCCGGGTTAGAATATTGATCTTCAGTAACCCATGCGTGTTGTAAGAGACCACTGCCGGGATCGGGTGGTCAGGCCCCGCTGACCTGGTTGACACATGTCATTGGTTGATCACTGGATTGTCTGGTCCAGGCTCGATTATTTACAGACCGCCGCCATATAGCTGGAATATTGCTGAGTGCGGTGAGACCGCCTCCGTGGTGTAGTGACTAGAGCGTCCGCCCGGAGAGCGGAAGGTCGCAGGTTCGATCCCCGACCGCGTCATACCAAAAGACGTTAAAATATGGTACTTGTTGGTCCCTGCCTGGCGCTCGGCATTAATGGGTACAACAAGGACTGGTTGGCTCGGAGTCAGTATAATGTGTCTGAGTGGGGTATTCATGCTTAACTTCAGCATGGTATATCAGTGGGCTAGCACTATAAAACCAGCTTCAGTCTAGGCTAGTAGAAGCAGCCATACATACATGCACGTCGTCATTCAAATATTCTTAAGTACGACGTTAAACCCCATTTCATCCCATCATCTCTTTGCGTTTGGGACATATGATATCTGGTAACGATATATGTGCCGTTACGATGGACTGGAGTCTGTACACATATATAAATATGATCTTTTAGGTGGACTTTCCCATGGACTTTTCCACGCCTCTTCTTGGAGGGTGGGTGAACAAGTTCACATGGACGTCATAGGATTCACGATCCATCAGTGAACCTAAACAAAGCGCTGACCCATGAAGATCCGGGTTAGAATTGATCTTCAGTAACCCATGCTTGTCGTAAAAGGCGACTAACGGGATCGGGTGGTCAGGCTCGCTGACTTGGTTGACACATGTCATGGTATCCCAATTGCGTAGATTGATGCTCATGCTGTTGATCACTGGATTGTGTGGTCCAGACTCGATTATGTACAGACCGCCGTTGGAATATTGCTGAGTCCGGCGTCAAACTAAACTGACTCGCTCACTCACTCACACTTAGTACTTTAGGCTGGCAGCATTTAAGTCAAGGCAATTGTTCGATGTGACGGGCCACTTACATCACCGTCAAGATACAAATGCAGGACAGCAAGCAGCCACCAAGCCTGACAACACGTAGTGTTTTATACTTCGTAAGTATAACGTCGAAAACGTGATATGGACTGGATTATAGTATCCATATTTATGGCAAGACCTCCCCGTTTCCAAATATCCTCTGGCCGCTATTATACCTCCCAGATTCTATTTAGTGTCTCTAAATCTCGGAACTGTGGAACATCCGCAGTGAGAAGGAAATGATGATATATCGGTACTGGAATATTTTTATGCATGCACACACAAGGATTTCCCATGGGCCTGATTTTCTACCTTATGTTTGGCATATATGTACGCCCTCGTTGCCAAAAGAAATGACTAACGACCCCCGGGAAATGTAGCACATTACAGACAAAATATTTATGAAGAATGTGATGTAAGAGACCGTAGCAAGGGATCAACACACAGAACTACATTCTCCAAATAATTCATCAATGCCAACTAAGAGCTAGGAGGTAGATGGCCCTACGATCATGTTCTGCTAAAGACTCAAAATGATATCTGCGATAGTGTGAGTGAGTGAAAAATGTTTTACGCCGCATGAGCAATTTTGTAGCTATTCGTGGCGAGAAATACGTATATTACAATATATGAAGGATACAAATAAGAGTGATCGTGTAATTCACTAAAAATCTAAGGCAAAGATCACACTCAAAGATATAACCTAACTAGTGAGATAAAATTCTATATTTTGTCATATAATTGGATTTCTTTGAACTAAGCTGAAATTAAATCTTAAAAACTGTTGTAAACTGTTCTGCTAAGGTATGAACATTACCATAAAACCGTGCATCTGCGATTGATATGTTTGCTTTAAAAGTGAGTGAGTGAGTCGGATTTTTCGCCGCTTTTAGCAATATTCCAGCAATATCACGGCGGGATATCTGCGACAGAAGAGTTTGGTTTAGAATAGGTCTAACGGTATTCTAGTAATACCTAGATATGTCAACTGATTTAGGGAAGATAACTCGGCGTGGTGCAGGTTTAGTTACAATTCTGGTTCAGCCCAAGAATCACCTGGTAATTGGAATCCACTCTCTTTGGCTCCGGTTGTATCCAAGGGACACCGTCACGCCGAAGACCCGATTTCGATCCCTCACATGGGTACAGTGCGCGGACACCATTTCAGCTGTCTCTCGGTGTATTGTTTATTTCTAAAAGTTCCGTAAAACTAGACTCACTCACAGATGCTTAGTGCCCAGCAAAATATGCTCCGTTTAAAATCGCGTTGAACACTATCACAGTAGTACCAAGATATGTCAACTGATTTAGTTAATATAACTCGACGTGGTGCAGGTTTAGTTACAGTTCTGGTTCAGCCCAAGAATCACCTGGTAATTGGAATCCACTCTCTTTGGCTCCGGGTGTATCCAAGGAACACCGTTACGGGGAAGACTCATTTCTGGTGTCCCTCGGGGTATTGAATATTGCCAAAAGCGGGGTAAAACTAAACTCACTCACAGACTCTTGAGGAACGCACCTGTGAGCAAAAGGTTTTGACAGAAAACTCAATTTGTTCATAATCAATAATTGCAGGATCCCCAATATACAACAATATACAATGAAAGCAATAAATAATAAGTAATAAACATGTTTAGCCATCCTCAAATGTACTGTCGGTCGATTGTGTTCCTTTGTAATGGTTGTTTTTCATTAAGTATTTAACGAATAACGACAAGGAAAGCAAGCTATCAATTAATATGCTGCAATTATCTCGCACTACAGATAGGCCACAGTCACTATATCATACAGATACAGGTATGTACTGTTGTACACCTTCCGGGTTAACTTTCACAGCATTAGATGTTGTCTGTATTGCTTGTAGTTTTCATGATCATATATCAGTTACAGTGGGGTACGTAAGTCCCAAAACTTTCAAAGTCAATTCAAACTTACCATGCTTTTTAAACGTAGTAGTCTTGTTATTTTAATTTTGGCTAACATTTCATGAAGGGATGGTGTAAATCCAACTAGGGTCCATGCAGGTAGCAAGGTACTGTAAGTCTCCATGGTCCCTAGTATGGTGATCTACCTTCAGTTGTTGGCGATCTATAGCCTGTTTTCATATTGTATTGTCCAAATAGTGGTATCAGTTTTAACTTTCCACACTAGTTTTAGTTGTAATTGTGATATTCTAGTTGTTTTACTATCCTTCGTCGACAGGTTTGTATAATATACATATTTTCCATTTCAATGTCACATATGTTCTCGTCACGATATGGCTGAAATATTGCCGATGTGACGTTAAATAATATCTCACTCACTCACTCAGTTCCAGTGGAAAATCGTGTGCATAGGAAGAGGAGATTATCATGCCAATCTCCCTGGACGAAACTGCTTATAAATCCTGAAAAATATAGACTTGAAAATGATCTCATTTTGATAAAGGTCTCATACCTCATAACTGATGAGAAATTGTAAAGGAACATTGTACGGTTTGTTAGGTGACATAGGTAATTTAGCCGAAGATGCAAATAAAGAGGTGAAAGAATTCTGTTATCCCGAGACATGGTACTGGATACTCGATGTATTATTTTCTTTATGCTCGCTGTACACGAGAACATGAAGCACTTCAAATTATTCTCTTATATTAAAGTGAACATATGAAATTAAATACCTGTGGACATACAGAAATGGTCATGTCTTGGCCTTTATAACCAACTTATGGACCTCAGAATAAGAATTACATTGTACCTTTGTACCGATTAAGAGGGGATATTGTACACCGTCTGAATATATTCACTTCAGACGTTTCAAAAGCGAGAGGCTAAGAACCGAAAGAGTAAGGAGGGAGATCAATTTGAGATGCATCGTGATCCGAACGTATCTGCAAGGAGCCGTGGGGCATACGGTACTTACAAAATGGAATTATTTATTTTCTAAATTAAAAGAAATCCGCTACAAAATATCTTTACTAACCTGTCTTCTAGCTGATCAATACCTTTGATGCATCATTCCTATCAACTGCAGATTCCTTAGCTACACAGTCTTGGATTACTCTTTGTGGAGGAAGGCTGCCTTCATTAAATAATGGCCAGAGCGTCTGTCTAGGAGCGGAAGGTCGGTTGTTTGAACTGATGGCCATGTCATACCAAATGACATTAAAATATGGTACTTTTTGACCATGCCTCGAAGTACAGCACAGACTGATCGCAATATCTGCTGAATAACCTTGTCGGCTGTTTCCGCACATTTTGCAGGAGACAGTATTTACGAAACGCCAGTCAGTGTTTAACGCACATCCTAACGCGGAGATAACCCTTCTGATATCCTCTGTAGAGTGTATTATAATGTGAAGGGTCAAGGGGCCATAATTGTTCCTAATCTGATCAGAAACTCGCAGATTTGTCATTAACACTGTTATACTCTATGCAGTTACTTAATACTGGGAGAGATCAGATCAGAGTTTAATAGATTTGGGTAAAATTATGAACTGACTACTGTTACAACCTCCAATCCCTCAAACCTATTTTGGACGAACGTCACCACATCAGAAACACAACAGCGCGAATAACTTGCTTGCGTGTTGCTAAAATCCTCACTCAATATTACAGCTGCTTGATGGCCCTCTCTATATAAATGAGTCTGGACCAGACAGTCCAGTGACTGACATCATGAGCACATGATCGGCCCATTTGGGAAATGATGGCATGTATCAACCAAGTCAGCGAATCTGACCACCCGATCCCGTTAGTGGCCTAGTGACAAGCATGGGTGGCTGAAGATAACTTGTAACCCAGCTCTACACGGCTAGAGCGAATAGTGTCTCTCTCAGGGAAGTATTAGCATATCACATTTTTTTTCCCCTAAAAAGCAAACAACCAGTTTTGGACTATTATTCACTTACTGTATTATTCACAGATTAAAATAGATGCAGTAGAGATTGTTCGGGTACTCCCTGGTACAGTCAGGCTTGTTAGGCTTATCCCAAAGTTAGGGCTCTTGCCCCCTTCCCAGACAGCAAATCCTAGGAAGCGATCGATGCCTAATCGAACCCGCCTTGAGTTTTCCGGAGGACATATATCCCTGAGTACCCTAAAATGAAACTGTGAGAATAAATTCTTCCACTTTTATATGCAAAAAAGTACAAAGGATTTAGTGGAAAACGGAAAATCAGAGGACTTAAAGAATCTCCCTGAAATATGAATGGGTTCCAATCTCCAAAGAAAAGAAACTTAGCAGAAATATATTGGAAGTCTAGCTCTGTTTTTGCAAGTTGAAATTGCTCCTTGTTTCCAACATGTGCTTGAATGGATCGATGATATGTTTCTAATTGCGAAAAAGACAGACGGTAAAAAGACTTACTTTAGGTGGTGTCTGCGTTACACTAGAAAACCAACTATGCATTAATGAAATTGGGGTAGTGTAAGTAATCTTGCCGTATTAATAGACGAATCTCCAGAAAATAAGTTGCGAAAAATGTCTGTTAGATATTAAATCACATGAAGAGACAAACTTCAACGATGTTTAAATGTGATTAAAATGATTAAATGATTAATGATTAATGTTTTATACGTTAACATTGCAATGCTATTGGAAAGGAGCTGCATATAATAAACGATTTGCGAAAGATTGAGAAATGTTTATTCTATAAAGGTTGGTTTGTTGTTTAACGCCGCACTCAGCAATATACCAGCTATATGGCGGATATTCTAAATTGAAATATCGATAATTTTATGAGTATTCGTAAATTCATTAAACAGTCGCCAATCAACTGTTAAATGTTGTAAAATTCCTTATGGTTGTTTTTGGGTGTGTTGAAAAGCCCCCGACCCAAACACTTAACTCTGTATTATTTGTTATCATTTGTACTGTGGACAATGAGGCCTTGTCTTGTATACAAGAAACATCGTGCACCTAGGAAGGTCAATATATTCCAGTAACCTCAAAATGCGTACATGAGGTACAGATACTTAAACCTTAGTGTAGCCTGGCAAACGCATTAAGAGGTTACGGTTTTCAAGGATAATGTTTTCAAGAAGTCATCTTTGCAAACGCAGCATCGCTCCTTTCTGGCTCGTTCTGTGCATTTAAAAAAACATGTCATTGGAGCAAAATATGATGACACAAGCTCTGTATGACATTCAACATCTAAATATTGAATAATCGGACGAAACCTTTCAGAAACAGTCAAATCCCTTTCTTGGTGAGTGAGTGAGTGAGTGAGTTAAAATTTATCGTCACATCGGCAATATTTCAGCCATATCGTGACGAGAACAATTAATTTTATACATAGTAATAAATGCTACATTGTAAAAACCTGTCAACGAAGGACAGTAAAATAACTAGATTATCACAGATTCGAATTTAAAACTAGCAATTAAATCTAAAACAGTGTAACTATAGATGACAATACACGGTAAAAACAGGCTATATATTGCCAACAACTGAAGGTAGATCACCATACTAGGGACCATGGGGACCTACAGTACATTTGCTTCCTGCATGGACCCTAGCTGGATTTACACCATCCCTTCAGCCGTTAGCGGTGTAGACACATTTAGCCATATATTAAAAACACACATATTCTACGATTAAAAAGGTTGGATTGATTTAAATTGACTTTGAATGTTTTGGGACTCCTTTCTTTGTGAGAAGTAGTGTTTAGCCATTGGAGGAAAATCAAAGTAGAACAAACCCTGTATTCACGAAGGAATTAAAACAGTGAAGAAATATTTTTTAGTACATAATGGAGCAGATTTACCGGTTTATCAACCATCAGACCCCGGTCCCGCATCTGAGTTTGACATTTTAATTACTTCTTCCAGGGACTCAGACGTAAAGAAAAGCACAAACAGAGATAATATTTTATCCATGTACATTTTCATTCATTTGTAATCCTGTACTCAACCTTTAATTTGTTAAGGTTGCCGCTCCTGGTTATAATCCATAACTGCTCTCAAAAACTTTGGAATTCATGGTGGGTCTTGTCCATATATTTAACTTTCCCTTCAGGGCATCAAATACTTTGGTTTAGATTTTATCCTTAAAATTTGATTTAGATTATTCTCCAAATCGATTTTTGATGTTTTAAAATTGATTGCCCCAGGGAACGTAATTTAAAGTAAAGTCCTATCCATGATATATCTTTCCTTGTTTCAGTTAGTTCAGTTTGGAACTGGTTTTACTTTTGTGGATTTTCTATTATATAACCATTTTAGTTTGGCGTCTTTATGCAGCTCCTCCAGTGTTCGAGGACCAGCAGTAAATATCAAGCAAAAAAAAATGTCTTGTAACCTTTCAAAGTGACTCTGTGAGAATTATTTGTTTAAGTTTTCAGTTGGCCTTCCTTTTTCCCAATCCGTTAATCACAGATTTGATAATACAATGACATGAAAACATTAGAGATGCCATTGACAGACAAGGGCTAAGATTCGGGAGAAAACCTAAAATCTTCGAGGCAAGCATCAGGGATTTCATTTTGTCAGCCCACGGGAGCATCGACAGTTAGCTCACACATGGACATGGTTGTGTTCTGGTACTGTTTTAATAGTTTGCCATCCGCTCGTGGAGTGTCTGGCTATTCTCTTGATTTAGCACACTGAAGACGTGTACAGTTCAGTTGGTGTTACCAGGATATTCTTGGACGGGTTGAGTGTCTCCCTCTGGCGCTAGCCTGGTCTCCAGTAGGTTGTTTGTGAAGTTGCCTGGGCAGCTGAGATGAAAGAAACATTTTCTTGCCTTCCTGAAACCAAGTTAAGAACGAGTTTCGGGGATTTAAGGCATTGGGCCCTAAGCTGTGTGATGTAATTTTGTTTCTTGGGAATATATGATCCCTACCAAGGCCTACCATCGAATGACGAACATCAGTCACTCACTCACTCACTCATTCACTCACTCACCCTACTTGAAGTGTAGTCGCGAATCAAGCGTGTATTAGCCACGGGCCGATGTTGTCTGAAGTTGGAACCTCTTGAAGTCGAGAGCCTTTACACAAGCTAAATGTCATTTCGCTTGGGCTTTGAACAGAATATCATGAAGGGTCAAGAAAATCTATATCTCGAATTCAAGTGAGCTTCGGTGGATCAATATTTACTGTGAATAAAAAGTTAAGCGCAACCCAGTATATATCTTTCAGAATAAAACAACTATCATAATTGGTTGAATACTTTTAGTTTAAAACAAAACCATTATGGAAATTATCTTTTACTTTGAACAGGATGTATGCGCTTTTGGAAAACATGCATTTTGTTTTCCTCAAAAAGGTTACCTTCTTTTGAAAAGTGAAAATCAGAAATGACTCCCTCTATGGTCACATGATTGTCATTTTTGACAAGTGAAACCTAAGTTTAAAAGTGTTCTATAAGCAGAATAGAAATAGTTATTTTGCTTTAAAAAGCAGTGCCATCATATCTTTAACAATATTTCCTTTAATTGTAAATACAAATGATCATGATATCTCTAAATCAGTTACCAGATGAACCTTCTCTATATATTGATTGATCTTCCCAATTATTTTAGTCTAACATTTTCACAGCTTCACATCTTAGTTTTGAAATAGGCTGGCGCTTTATATTCTCGGTATACATTTCACCAAACTCACGGACTGGAAATACAACAACGATGATTGAATGGAAATTGACCATTTTAGATCCATACACTCTTAGTTCCACGGCGTTTTCAAAGGGAGTGCGGGACTGTAAGACGGCGCCTCAGGAACTACGGAAGTTCCAAGGGTCTTACAGCGCGAACGACACATTGCCCAGCTGGGTGACACACTCGGTTAACTGCTTACAAGCTCATATTGAGTGTGAGAATAATTTTAGGCCAATTGAAATATGTCTGCAAAATTATTTTCTTGCTAATAATAGTGGTCTGCAGATATAAACATGATGCATGTCCGAATATGACTCGTACGGGTCTGTAACAGCCATTTGCGACCATCTGTTGATCAATTCAATTAACCAAGATCCAAAACAACACCTTGATTTATTTACGAATTTGTTCATTGGTGCAAGTAATTCGGTAAGGTCGAATGTCTTTGGCCTACTCACCTATGTTTTGTAAACACCACGCCAAATGACGTACTTCCACAGCTCTCACGATCGCCATCCTCGATTTTGTAGGAGGGCCCTCTTGGCACTCGAGAGTACGCACGCGAGAGATGCTCGGGCCGTTCGATTAGGAAATTCATCGCTCGTACGAAACACTTTGTGCAAAAGGAACGCACCCTAGTGTATTGTGTCCTGCGAAAATTTTTACGAGGTGTACGGTTCGTACACCAGGGCAAATCCGCCTAGATGGTTTCGTATGCTTTGGCTATTGACCAATCAGAATTCGATAAATTTATGTTGGTAATAAATGCTGATACACGGATGGGACGGAATCCGCCGTGGGGAGGAATAAGGGCGCCAGACTATCAAATGTTCCGCACATACATTAAGTTTATTTTAATAGAAAACTTGCCTAACACTGTTTTAACGGTCTCTGGATGTATATTCTAGATTTGACTGTGACACTGTATCATCTGTGCGTGACTCTGACATTGTATCCTCTGTGTGTGACTGTGACACTGTATCCTGTGTTTGCCTGTGGCACTGTATCCTCTCTGTGTGACTGTGACACTGTATCCTCTCTGTGCGACTGTGACACTGTATCCTCTGTGTGTGACTGTGACACTGTATCCTCTGTGTGTGACTGTGACACTGTATCCTCTGTGTGTAACTGACACTGTATCCCCTGTGTGTGATTGTGACACTGAATCCTCTGTATGTGACTGTGACACTGTATCCTCTGTGTGTGACTGTGACACTGTATCATGTGTGTGACTGTGACACTGTATCCTCTGTGTGTGACTGACACTGTATCCTCTGTGTGTGACTGTGACACTGTGTCCTCTGTGTGTGACTGACACTGTATCCCCTGTGTGTGACTGTGACAGTATCCTCTCTGTGTGACTGTGACAATGTATCCTGTGTGTGACTGTGACACTGTATCCTCTGTGTGTGACTGACACTGTATCCCCTGTGTGACTGTGACACTGTATCATGTCTGTGACTGTGACACTGTATCCCCTGTGTGTGACTGGTCATATGTTATGGGATAGTGTAACAGTGCATCCTTTTGACACTGTGAAACTGTATCTTGTGAGTGCCAGAGCGTAAATCCAATGTGTCCAACGATCACTTATCTCATCGGGCATTCCTCACAAATTCACGTAAGAAGCTTTCGAGCAGAGATAACATTTGCGTTTGTGATTTATCGTGAATATCACTTATCGTAAATACTAACAGATATGTAACACATTAAGAGAACTGAACAACAAATGTCTTGTCAATCCTGAAAGTGTTTCATTAATATTTGATTGAGATCGAGTATGAGATCGATCGACAGTTGACACTGGACGCCAGCGAGTAGGAATTAAAGTGATCGCTTGCTTAAAATCACAAAAGTAATGTCTTCACGAGCGTAAATGGAAACACCCCAAGTGTATACTAGTTGAAAAATGATGAGGGAAATTGAGTTAGAGACACTTATGAAAACCTCCAGCCCCTAGGCAAGTTTATCGCGGATCTGCGACTAGGATAACAAGCTTGTTTTCATCTCTGCTTTGTGTTTTTCAGTTGGCTGCTGCCGGCGTGTTCAGACGCCAATAAAAGCATTGATGCAGTGTTGATGCAGCTTACAACAAAGATGCAATCGATTAACCAGGGACCAATGTGCACGGAGGCTGTTCTTGAAGTAGTATAAGTTGCAAACTCGCCAGGATATTCTACCAACCGTCCTCTCCAGGGAGAGACTCGAGATGTATGAATTATGATACTGAATGGAACCAGTTTGCCAATGGATGAGTTTACCATGTACCCGGAGGTGGAGACAAACGTCACTGCTACGGTTGTGAACGATAACCACACGACAAGCTCCTACTCTGACCCACGTTTAATGTATGCAGAATATGACGAGTGGGTTGAACTGGCAACAGTATCGTACTACATAGACCAGCGTTATTTGTGGTTCATTGTCGCTTTTGGGTTCCCTGGCAACATCGCCACCATCTTCACCATCCTTCGTGTCGGCCATGTGGGGACGCCATCCTTCTACGTGTTACTGCTAGCCGTCGTCGACAACCTTGCCATCGTGGTGAAACTTCTGTATCACCAACTGGCAATGTACAATGTTCCCATTGGAGTATCCGGATGCAAGTCGCTGAAGTTTCTTGGAAGTTTCCTTGTGGCGTTCGCGAATTGGGTGCTCATCACCCTTGCTGTGGAACGGTTCATAGCCATACATTTTCCTTTCTCTCAGACATCTACCCGGAAGTTTAAGATGAAGAAAGCCGTCCTTGTTGTGTCCGTGGAGGCAGGGATCTTGTTCTGGGTGTTTGCCCCTGTGTTGTGGACCCACTCCTACATCTATGACTCCTACCTGAACGTCATGCGGTGCGGTGAACCGGAGGAGTACCGATACTTCGTGGAGGAGATATGGCACTGGATCGACTCCGTCGTATACGCCGTCATCCCGTGTATCTCCCTCTTCACGCTCAACGTCCTCATCATCCGCGACACTACACATTCCCTGAAAGCACGCACACTTCTCACCAACAGCGTAAACTCCAGAAGAGGCAGTAACTTCAACGTCCAGATCACAGCGATGTTGTTGACGGCGTCAATAGTCTTTGTGGTGCTGACGTTGCCGGTGTGTGTCTACTACGTCGTGAACGTCTACTGGGACGTCTCCCCATACAGCGTCCAACAGGGATGGAAGAGCATCTTCAGGGACGTCGCCTACCTTCTCTGTGATCTCAGCCATGCCGTCAACTTTTATCTATATTTCCTAAGTGCCCGGAAATTCAGACGCAATTTCCTCAAGGTTCTGACCTGCTCACGTCGTGGAAACCCGAGTACTAACAGTGCAGCAATGTGTCCCAGTAACTATCTATAGCTCCGTCTGCTGGTCAAAAATGTTCGTATTATATATTCTGCCATTCTGAGCTGGTATCTGGACCGTATGATTATATCAACTATAACTTTGCGTGCGGACTTTTCTGGAGTCAAGATTTTACGCTTAGGTTAACAGTGGGATAATATTGCAAGTGAAGCAATTTATTGCGGGAAAATTGGGACATTTCTTTGGAGCAGTTTCCTTGTGGGTAATTGTAGTTGAGCCTATACTCTGTCTGCAAAGCTGCTTGAGCTGAATCATGCCTACAGGCGTAATGGAGTGCCATTCAAGGAATTTGCTGTGCCATCTTATCAATTCGAAGGATTATTATGATTGTGATTTTGATCAGGATCATCACGAGACAAAGTTATCAATATGATCGATTTTGATTGCAGCCTAACGTCTCAACTTGAAGTATCACCAAGAAGGAGTTTTGTACGTACAATGTGACGTTAATTGCAATGGTCACAACTAAGAGCAGCTAGATATTTCTACTTTACATGGACTCATGCATGCACAGAGGAAGAATGTGAAAGGCTGTCAGTTGTCAACCATTTAAACCTGCCGGGGTGAGATTTATAATTGAGACAGATTATAATTATCAGTCGGCACTTGAAACCTCAGACGTTTTCTCTGAACAGCGAGACAATTTTGGGAGCCAGCATAATGCTGTTTTTCCAAACATCCAGTGAAACAATATTTTGATTAAACCCAAGGAATCAAATTATTTTTCTAGGAGTTGAAGGAAGATGATATGATTGTCCTCATCTCCGTTCCCCGAGAGTGGTGAATGGTCATCTACTAAGTCAGGAAATATGTGAATATGAGACATACTATGCATCCGATGTGTTAGCTATGTATTAAACATTAACCCCTCTCAACAGAGCATTCCTGTGACGAGCACTGACAAGACGTCTGTGATATACCATTGATTAAGGGACCGTGCAATCAATTTTCTCGCTAATGATATTTCTTGACAGTTCTTTTCTGTCACTGCTTTAAGTCAATGAGTTAAAATTTATAGTCAAATAGACAATATTTCAGCCATATCGTGACTAAATCAAGATATATGTCTTTCCTTTGGTTTGCCTTTCTAAGCGTGGTCAGCACATTTCTTATATACTCTTAACTCGAAAGGAATATCTATACAGCTGACAGGTAATTATTATAATATATTTGACACAGCACCCAACTAAATGGGAATATTCAAGGCTATGCGAACACAACAGATGTCATGATTGGGTAATACATTTACGTAATATGTTTCACTCAAACACCACTCACCATCTTTTGAGTTATTGCGCAAAAACGCTATGACGTTTTCGTAATTGATTTTTGGTCCTTCTCCACAGAAATGTCAAATCCAAGATGTTTATGATTACAATTATTTAGTTGTACCGAAAATTACTCAAAAGTCTGATACAAATACATTCCATCTGCCACCTCCACGCAATGACATTGTCATATACATACCTTCATCACGGTCAGAAGATCCACATTAACTCCAGTCCCCATGTAACAATATTAAACATTAACTATGCCTGAGAATCTCAGGTAACTACACGTGTGTGCTTGATTGGCATTGTTTAGAAGATGCTATTTGTGTGAGTGAGTTAAGTTTTAAAGTCACTTTGGCAATATTTAAGCCATATCGTGACTAAATCAAACTATAGATTAATAATAATTGAAGGTAAATGCAAAAAATCTGTCAACGAAGATTATCACAGATATTAAATTAAAAATATTAATTTAATCTAAAGTATTTTAACTATACAAGCCAAGGCAATATAAAAACTAGATTGCCAACAACTGAAGGCAGGTAATCATACTAGGGACCACGCGGCGTACAGTATATTTGCTTCCTGCATGGACCCTAACTGGATTTATACCATTCCTTCAGCTGATAGCAATTGTTCGTAATGTTAGCCATTTACCTTAAAAGTACATATATTCTATGATTACAAACGGCGGTAGATATGAATATTCTGTGATTGAAGCGGATTACATCACTGCTATAAGACAAAGGATATATAAATTGTCGGTCTCGAGGCTCATGTATTCATATCATGATATCGTAAGATTTGAATGATATTCACTTGATAAGGCTTGACAGTCTATTTTCGTTTTGTATTCAAGTCATTCAAGACCTCTTGACAGTGACCACTTGTTCCTCTACAGCATTTGTAATGGCGGAATGGAAAAATAACAGTAATCATTTAACGTGGCAGGGCACTGAAACGAAGGCCACATTTTTGGAGAGTATTGTGAGTGAATATTGCCTAACGCAGCATCAGCGTATATGCCGCTGTTGCGGGGAGGCAGCACTATAACCTGGTGGGTGGCTTACGTCCAGGGGCCCCAGATGGGTGCAATGTGTGAAGCCCATTTCTGGTGTCCCCTGCCGTGATATTGTTGGAATGTTGCTAAAAGCGGCGTAAAACCATACTCACTCACTCACATCCTGCGGCTACTTTTTGATAGTCAAACAATGTTGAATTTTGTAAATGTTAATTAATATATCTATGGAACCGGTCAGTACATTATTAGAGCGGCATCATGGTATTAGAAATATATGTATCACGTTACAGACCAGCAATTTTTTGATAAACAGCAAATGAATTGAATAAAAGACACAATTTTAATTGTCAATATAACACCGAATACACGTTTTACCTGCAAGAAAACGTCTGAAAACGTCTGTAAATGTTAATGTTCTTATAATATATCGTTCGGAAAATATTTGCAAGTAGACTTCTTTCTTGACAGGTCATGAGCATGCCAAATATCCCATCTGAACATGCATATTTTCCTGACGACTTATTACTACTTGAATGCAATACTTGCATGCATATACAGCATTTAGTTGTGGTCAAGCATTAACATTGAAAGTGTCCTGGCTGATCATTAGCATGTATAGTGTTGTCGCTAATCATTACCATACGTAATGTTGTGAAAAATCATTAAAATGCATAATGTCCAGGCCAATCATTAGCATTCAGATCATTAGTATAAAGAGCATCGTTGATTATTTCCTTGCATAGTAAGTAGTATTGTGGCTGAACATTTCCATGCATAATGTTTACATGCATTATTACATGCATAGATAATTATTACCTTCGATAGTCTCCTGGCTGATCATTAACTTGCATAGTTTCCTGTCAAATCATTAATATAACATGCATAATGTTCAGGCTGATCATTGAAATTGATAGTTTCCTGGCTGTTCATTAACATGCATTGTGTCCTAGCTGATCATTAGTATGCATTGTGTCCTAGCTGATCATTAGCATTCATTGTGTCCTAGCTGACTATTAGCATGCATTGTGTCCTAGGTGATCATTAGAATGCATTGTGTCCTAGCTGATCATTAGCATGCATTGCGTAAAAGCTGATCATTAGCATGCATTGTGTCCTAGCTGACCATTAGCATGCATTGTGTCCTAGCTGACCATTAGCATGCATTGTGTCCTAGCTGACCATTAGTATGCATTGTGTCCTAGCTGACCATTAGCATGCATTGTGTCCTAGCTGATCATTAGCATGCATTGTGTCTTAGCTGATCATTAGCATGCATTGTGTCCTAGCTGACCATTAGCATGCATTGTGTCCTAGCTGACCATTAGCATGCATTGTCGTCCTAGCTGATCATTAGCATGCATTGTGTCCTAGCTGACCATTAGCATGCATTGTGTCCTAGCTGACCATTAGCATGCATTGTGTCCTAGCTGACCATTAGCATGCATTGTGTCTTCGCTAATCACTTTCATACATATAGTCCAGTCCCGGCTTGTTCTTTGTCATACGTGTTGTCCTGGCTGAGTATTTTCATGCGTAGTGTCGTGATCATTAACATGCATAGTTTCTTAACATGCGTGTACACCTCTCCACTTTCGTTCCCGTGGCTCCATATTCAGCACAGTTGGGTCCATACAACCATTGATCCATGTAACTCACTGTACATTGTTTAATATGAAGGCCGGAATCTAAACAAATGACTTCGTTGACCACTCTGAAAACCAACTAGCTGTCTAATAATACACTGAAACACAGTCAGCCCGACACGTGTCATTTAACACGTTCCGAAGTCACGTGCACACTCGAAGAAAACAATCCCAGTACTTATTTGTGAACTGTTTCTTTATTAGGTTAAGATGACATCTGCAAGACCAAACATATGTTGCCAATATTCGGCAAACCATCCCTGAATGCACAGGGATTTATTTTGTAAAGGTGTTGCTTTTCGAATGCTTCTATTTGTGTGTTACAGACGCTGGGGAGGACTGGCTGAAATATACTACTCGGGAAAAGAAAGTATACACCCATACTTGTTGGTGACTAAACTGAAACAAACAAATAGGGTTATAGAATGGTGATGACTTTGAAGATCATAGTTATAGTTCGACTTTAAGGGTTCGTCTGTGTTCAACCTTGCATAGCTTGGACAACATCTGTGCTTTTTTGTCAAATACAGTTTTGAAGAGTATACTTTCCTTTGCCAGGTAATTCAGCTTTATAGCCAAAACGTCCCCTATGAGTTTTTTAATTATGTATTGGCAAGAAGATATACAGGCTTTGTGTTCACATTTACATTACAAACTAAAATTAAGGGGTTTCTTTGAGTTTGATGTAACTGTAGTTGCATAAAGTGTATTTTAATGCTACGTAGCATGCGCTTTGTTGCTTCAACGTCCCGCACACGCATTCGAGTCTCAATATCAGCACATAATACAAAGCATTTATTATACGTCCTTTGGATTTACATTCCAGTTTCAATACGTTTAATGGCATACTATACGTGGTGATAGAGTATTTATTTTTATCCGACGTTATATAACTTGTTACGATTGCTTCCAGGCCTCAGTATTTGCATCAGCCCTTAAAAGGAATTTTGCCCACGATGATGTATAAACATGAAGTAATTATAACGAAAGTCTTATGAAGCTCATGACATTCCTGAGATAATTCTCCATAATATTAGTGTTCCGGATATTTAGCCAAGTAATGATACTATGGGCTATGTCACTTTGATAACAACGACCGCCATCCGAAAAAGGCATATATATCTTTACTAAATTATCAATGCTTGTAAATCAGGTGTTTACAAGCCCAAAACATCACATAATTAATGGTAACAATAAGTTTATATCAGAGTGTACAACCTTCGAAATATTATGAAGGTGATGTTGTATTGCAGTGTGGGTTGCTTCAGAATTTATGTGAACGCAGAATTCAATATTATTTCATCTCGGTGAAGTTCGTTGCGATGTTCCTTAACGCAATAGGAGCATTGCAGCTGGATGTGTAGCAACGCGGGGTTGTAAATAACCTTTGGTAATTCTCCAGCCTCATATTACAGACGTGTACACCCGTGGCCTTACATTAAGAATAACCTTTTCTCTAATACAATACTTGAATAAAATATATTAATCATAGTATGTGTCTTGTTGTGATTTCTTCGTGCTCTGGAAGAGGAAGACAGAGGAAGCACTGAAAGTATCGTTGTTGTTGTAGAAAAAGGCTTTAGAGAAGGGTGTATAGCAAGAGTGGGAAACACACATACATTGTTGTGCTCGTGGTTGGCTGACTTCGAGGGAGCAGCGTGTTTGTTTGTGCCAACGGCCAATCGCATTTTATTCCAGGTTACGATTCTCACAAGTCTTGAACAGGGATAACGTTTTGGCAAGGATGTCTTCAAACAAAGACAGCGGTGATGATGATCCATCTTTGAATGTGTGCATCGTCAACATCACTAAGGGTACAGCCACTGCACAATGTCCGATATGTCCGGCAAAACTGCGAACAAGTCCATGGCCGTAAGGATACGCGCAGATTATGAGGGTTTTGAAGAAGTCCAGGATGTAGATCTTGAGTGTATTTTGGGGAAGAGTTGGTGGGAGATTGTGTAGAATGTGAAACAGATGCTGTATGCGATCATTATTGGGATTAAGATTGCACTCCTGTCTTTTTGTCAGTCATCAATCTACAGAGTAGTCCAGGACTGATACTTAAACAAGGTATACAACACTTCTGACGAACAGCCCTTTACGTAACGCCGGAGTTGACGTCATGGACTGGCCTTCCAGTCTCCAGACTTGAAGCCTATCAAAAGCATTCAGGACGGGCTAGTAAGGCCCGGCCCGTGAAAGAACATACGGCAAACAATGGTTGATCAATGGCAACGGTTGGGGTGTAGCGACAGGCTTTCCTGTCCACGTTGTATTGTAGTCAAGGCCACCCCAAGATGTTGACTTCTGCTCCAACAGTGTTATCAATGTGAAGTTTACTGATGTCATGGAACATCATGCATTATCTTACCTCACACATAAATGTCGCTTTCTGATTGGCTGAGCGCTCTTCAATTATTTTCAATGTACCCCGCTTACAAGCGAGTAACATTTCAATGTACCCCGCTGTCAATGGCAACTCATTCTGTACTTCGTGGTAGTAAATATTTACCTCGAATAACATTGAATCACGTTTGATGTACGGGAATTACCGATGTTTTGCGAATGCAAATCGATGGAAGGGAGATAACTCTAAATTTGTTTTTCTTGTCAGCAAAATCTAGCGATGGCTACAAATAGATTTGTACCCGTGCTTCAAACAATTCAAAATTCACATCAAGGTGTTCGGTAAGATACAGTACAACCAGAAATTATTGAGAAATTAAAGATTGCAATGTTGTTGTTTTTTTCACTCATTACTCACGTATTAAATGTGAATATTAGCAGAACATAACTCCAGATTCAAAGACAGGTGAACACTTATTCTACCATGAATCAAGAAAATACTAGATTCTGATTTGTTGTTCAGAAAAATCAGACGGCATCAATTGTGAATTGACGCTCATCTGATTGTAAGGCCGCTTCACTGCGCATTAACAAATCTTATTGTGAGAACTACTTCCGTTTGACCACAATGATGGCGGATCATAACAACAACTCCATGGATTTTGACGCTGACTTTCGAATTTTCCACATAGGCAATTGGAAATTTGGGGATTAAAAATACGTTTGATTTCATTGCGCTTCACTGCGCACGTATAGAACACTGCCGCACTACTTCAGCTTGACCTCCAACATGACTAATATCAACAGAACAGACGTGATGGAAATGCTGATAAAACATTTATTTAAACTCGAAAAATACAATTATATGATTTCCCCATTATGAGGGAACCTCACTATCATATTACCTTCTATTATAAAAATATTCAAACTCAATTACAATACACAGCCCCAAACATAAACAAAACAATATCTAACATATAAATCAGAAAGCCTTGTAAAAATACATCCCTATCTATACAAAATATGCAGCAAAACATTAGTAAACATTTACCTACCTGGTAAATGGTATATTTAATTCCGTTTAGAATGGGAAATTTGCAAGATAGATCTAACGGTCTGGCGAAACACCACATCTATGCCACTCATAGTCATACTCCATCATATCCCGTTGCATCGTTCACAAAATAATTCTGCTCTCTGCCAGCTTCCCCCGCAAGGTTGTCACTGTTATGTTCATCTACTTTGAAAAACGCTTGGACACAGTCCAGTCCCAAACGATGAAAACAAAGTTCCAAGGAATCACAAGTTAGTCGCATGTACACTAAGCAGCAGCACTGTCACTCTTTTGTCGCATGCCGGGGTGGAGGCAGTTCGTGAAATCATGATCGGCCGGTCATAAAAATCAACAGTCTTTGATGAGTTACAGGTCGTAGGTTGATCAGAAAAGGATCTATTCTTCGATTCTGCAGGGTTCAGATTCATCAGTCAGTCAAGTATTGTCCACTGTCACTTCAAATTTCAACCTATCGCAAAATGTAAACACTGGCTCGTCCGCCATTTCAAACTGTTGCGTAACTGTGTACTTCGAAGAAAATAAGTAGGTCAGACGATTCCATTATAGTGTGGCCAGGGGGGTACAGTTTCCCTGCACACAAAACAATAGGCTGGTTTTAGTCGTGTGGAGTTGGGATGGAAAAAAAAACAAGATCTCGGGTATTACATAATTGCATTGAATAAACAGTAGTTTATTTCTTTGGACAGAATATTGTTATGTTGTAATGTTAAACAAATACGAAGGGCACCTACCGCTCCCTTTACAGACCAGTTCAATTCGCCTCTCGTCCCATGCCGGATTACCCAGTGTCTTCCGCAGAGCGAGGAAGTTCGATTTTAAATTGGTCATGGTAGAATGGAGATAACCCTAGTGTGTTTGAAAATCAGAGACTACGCGTTCGGTTCCAATTGAAATTTAGTCGCCATCAATTCAGTAAAGCATGCCTCTGATTTTCAAACACACTAGGTTATCTCCTAAGTATTTTGTCAAGTCACCATGGGCAGCAATGCAGGCTTCAATGCGGCGGGGCATACTACTGATTGAAGAAGTTACAAAGTCGTGGTCCATGCTGTCCCAATATCGGACCACCTCTTCATTCATTTCAGCAATATTTGTCAGGTTTTTCTTATTGACACTTTCCTTCATAAGTCCCCAAACATTTTCTATTGGACTTAGGTCAGGGCTATAGCTTGGCCAATCTAATAATGTCATATTTTGGGTCCGAAACCAGGCCTGTGAATGCTTTAAACGATGTTTTGGGTCGTTGTCCTGCTGGAAAATCCAAACATTTCCATAGAACACGTGAGCAGATGGAGAAAATGTCCCTCGAGAATGTCTGTGTACCGCTCACTGTTCATATTCCCTTCAAATACACAGAGGGGCGTTGACCCTAACACAGATATGCCACCCCACACGTTAACTTTCGGACTGTACTTTGGGCGCTGATACAAAGGTTTTTCAGTTTGTTTGGTCCACAATTTCAGTGTATTAGGAAACAGCCACACACATTGCCCCAGTTAAAATGTCTATGCTGTAAGCACCAGTTCAACCTTCGCTCGTTTTGTTCAGGTTTCATGATCGGTGATGGAATTCCTCGACTTTTCTGCAAACCCATTGCATGCAGCTCACTTCTAATTGTCTCCTTACAGACAGCCACAGTTCCTCTATCAATCATATCCAGCCTTAAGTTTTCTAAACCCCTTCGTATGTTTTTAGAAACAAGAATACCAATCCGCCCCCTGTCACCGACAGCCAATTTTCTGGGCCTACCTGCGCCTCCCTTGTGCTCAATGCCATATCCATTTGCAATATTTTTCAAAACACGATACAGTGGTCAAAGAGATGCCTGTTCTACTTGAAATCACTTTAGCTGATCTGATGTCCTTGTTATAATACTCTAAAATCAACTTCCTATTCTCTATATCATCCATTCTGAGGATCACTGATCCATGTCGTCTGCTAGCAAGTAAACAAAGGGGGGTAACTCTTCACAAACTAATGAATTTTTTTAAAGGAGTTGTCTCTCTTGAATGAAACCAAGCACTTGATAGCTTGTCAAGGTTGTTTATACTAGAAATCCAAATAAACATATTCCTAAAAGTCTCAATAATTTCTGGTCATACTATTATTACGTTGTTCACTGATCCCTCGGGGCCCATGGGTTCGGGGTCAGGGAACATAAACAAACATCGAGGGTACATCAACCCATGCCCCCCTCGTGACCAGTGCACAACTTATAATATAATGATGCCGCTGTCTACTGTACAATATGTGTACTGTTACGTGGATGATAGCAATAATGTACACGTCTATTGTCACAATGCTGTACACACTACATTCATTGTAGAATTCAGTTAAACAAGTGTCACTTTTACAGCAGAACCAATCAATCAGTAAAGCACGTTGAACTGAACTGAACTTACTCAAACTCACTCAGGCTGCAACCTGCAGCATAAGACACACATAAACAACATGTACATTTCTACGAATGTACAACTTAAAGTTATATACACACGATATGATAGGTGCAATGAACATCGAGCAATTGTATACTAGGTTGATGAGGTTACCTTTTGTACATATAAACATATAATGAAATTCGTCACCAATATCATTATTTATTTCAAGTGTAAGAAGTCTAAGAAGAGCCGACGATGGGTGATTGATTGAATTAGGCTACGCGCTTTTAAGAAAGAAACAAGGTTCTGAGGGTCTCGAGGAAACGGACTAATGGTGCAATGAACAAATGGATATGTCAGAAAAAAGGTATTCATAATCGTGTAATCGTACTTTTGGCTTCAAGTTATCGATCACATACTTCACACATTGGTATCTCATTAATCTATATTTACACATCAAAGAGATGAATCTTCCGGTGTTCCATTTCAAGTTGCTTTGATAAGTACTACAGCACGGACAGAGAGGGATTGTGCAAATGAACTACACAATGTACAACTCTTGAGGCAACTGTCAAACATGCCAACTGAGACAACTGTCAAACATACCAACTGAAACAACTGTCACACATGCCAACTGAGACAACTGTCAAACATGCCATATGAGACAACTGTCAAACATACAAATGAGACAACTGTCATACATGCCAACTGAAACAACTGTCAAACATGCCAGATGAGACAACTGTCAATCATGCCAGCTGAGACAACTGTCAAACATGTCAACCGAGACAACTGTCAAACATACAAATGAGACAACTGTCATACATGCAGATGAGACAACTGTCAAACATGCAGATGAGACAACTGTCAAACATGCCAACTGAGACAACTGTCAAACATACAGATGAGACAACTGTCAAACATGCAGATGAGACAACTGTCAAACATGCCAACTGAGACAACTGTCAAACATGCCAGCTGAGACAACTGTCAAACATGCCATCTGAGACAACTGTCAAACATACAAATGAGACAACTGTCAAACATACAAATGAGACAACTGTCAAACATGCCAGCTGAGACAACTGTCAAACATTCTCTGAGACAACTGTCAAACATGCCAACTGAGACAAATGAGACAACTGTCAAAAACATGCCAACTGAGACAACTGTCAAACATGCCAACTGAGACAACTGTCAAACATGCCAACTGAGACAACTGTCAAACATGCCAACTGAGACAACTGTCAAACATGCCAACTGAGACAACTGTCAAACATGCCAACTGAGACAACTGTCAAACATGCCAACTGAGACAACTGTCAAACATGCCAACGGAGACAACTGTCAAACATACCAACGGAGACAACTGTCAAACATGCCAACTGAGACAACTGTCAAACATGCCAACTGAGACAACTGTCAAACATCCAACATGAGACAACTGTCAAACATGCCAACTGAGACAACTGACATACATGCCAACAGAGACAACTGTCATACATGCCAACTGAGACAACTGTCAATCACGCCAACTGAGACAACTGTCTTACATGTGTTGATCATACTTTAAATCAAACATAGATTTAAACACAACGAAAAGCGGTCTATGTTCCTCACCTTACAGAGCGCCCACAACTACTCATACTGTCAAATCGTATAACATTGCAATTGGATGCTTAGACACAGTTCATTAATACTTTTTGTAGTCATTGCTGCATTTATTTATACCTATTAATCAGCGTTTTACCTAACTAGACAATCGCCAAAATTCATTTATTTATTTCGTCCTTATGGCTATTCGGCATTGGCAATGTTATCGTCTGATTAAAACGTCGCCATGGAAACTCCTGGGGCGTGCCTGAAATTAGAAATGGAAAACCTTAATGTGTTTGTCAGTATTTTATTAAGCTTATTAGACAAAGCATGCGTGTTTGTTGAATCCGTTATTGAACTGACGTTAAGTCAACTAAAACGTTTACCGTGTATTCTTTTGGTTGTTATGTCCTATGGTAGCTGGAGGATAATGGGCTATTACAAGACAAGCTGAATATCACATTATGCCATCGGGTGTTAGTGTCCTTTACTGAGATGGGCGTGTCGCTTTCAGGATTTTAACTATTGAAGAATGGGATTTTTGTGCCTATCCTTTGGAAACGATCACTGCCGTTTGTCGAGCAAACATTTGCAGCTACAAAAATGAGACATAGAAACAAAAACCCTAAGCAATGTGCTGTGAAAGAGCGTCTTCAGATCAAATTTATTTTTTTCTCATTACGAAACGAAATGTCTGCACACAATTTTATCAGCTACTTAAGCTACACACGTGTACATTCATTGATATACACAAATACCACGCGCTACAGTATTGACACATGCGAGCGATAACTACACCTGATAATGGTTTTAGATACATGTATTCATGTCAATCGGCCTTTTGCAATGCAACGTTCTCCTAGACATGCACATCACAGTATGTATGAGATTCTCAGCAGCTGAATCACCTGGACGCCGTAGGTTAATAACATAACACCAATATGCCTCATTTGGACTCCTCGTGTCGTGTTCACGTCCTGACGGGTTTCTTAGGATGGCACGAAGAATACGTACCGGTCATATTTGATACCGTTGAGCCAGTGATTACCAGACTAATGGTTCCACTGGTACCAAACATCTGTGACAGAAAAATGAGTTAACGAACCAGTCAACATCAGTTGACTTATTTGGAATCATTCTTCTGATTCCGAAATTGATCGCTTCTTCATTGGTGTGTTACTTGTTGTACTTCTCACATCAATATATGTGATGAAACAACGTCACAGATATAGAGTAGTACTTAATATAACCTTTTTCACACAGTGTTAAATGTGCTTCTTCGTGCATGGTGTGAATCTATCACTCCCAGCAATGCTATTAGGACGACATATGGAATCGTGAGGCTGATGACCTTGGTAGCTATAGTAAATCGCCTTAGTGAAATATATTTGAGAGTAACTGGATAAAGCATGAAAAAAACAGAAAACATTTATCAGTTCAGCGTAAGCCTTCAAACACAAAAGTACTAAGTGACATCTATTGGTGATAAATATGCAGAGGAAAAGTGCACAAAAAACCACTGTAAACATCAGTGGTTTAAAATGGGTAAAAGAGGTGTTTCGACCACTGGAATACACCGGCCTGTGAAACAGGAGAAGTGCAATATGACCGCAGGTACAAAGCAATCTTATTCATGCAGTTTGTGAGGTGAAAGTCTTTCTCACAGCCCCTGAACCACATTAGTTTCCCTACTGCCTAACCCTCCCTGCAATGCTAAGTGCCTTAATGAAGCATGTCTAGATTTAACCAGGTCCTGAATCTCCCAGCTCACTGGGGCTCATTTTTCATTCAAATAGGTGTATTTGTTACTATCAATATTATATATTCATGGACAAAGTGTTAGTCGAGTGTGCTGTCTGTGCTGTCAGTAGGGAAGGATATGCTCACCCTTTTTGCAAACACCTGACTGCTTCCCACATTGTCAGTTGTCCTATCACCGCCATTAT
The DNA here is from genome assembly GCF_003918875.1 of Haliotis rubra. Lineage (NCBI taxonomy): Eukaryota > Metazoa > Mollusca > Gastropoda > Lepetellida > Haliotidae > Haliotis > Haliotis rubra. The sequence goes on along the minus strand of NW_025764937.1, from coordinate 769,666 downwards.
ATTTTTCACCACTATTTTATTTTATTTTCTATGCCAAAAGGGGCGGTGGGGTAGCCTAGTGGTTAAAGCGTTGGCTGGTCACGCCGAAGACCCGGGTTCGAATCCCCACATGGGTACAATGAGTGAAGCCCATTTCTGTAGTCCCCGCCGTGATATTGCTGGAATATTGCTAAAAGCGGCGTAAAACCAAACTCAGTCAGTCAGTCTATACCAAAAGGAAATGTCCCCGTAGGATTGACATTGGGCTTGAATCCTGGTACGATCCATTTGTGTTTCAGGGTGAGTCAACATCATCCCCACGTCACCATCAGATATGACATCGGGCTAGAATCATGGTTCGTCCAATTGTGTCTTTGTTTGTCAACATCACATCCACGCTCATGGATTTTATCAAAGTGGTACATAGAAAATCTCACCCAAGTGTCTACTGTATGAGTTATATCAACACGAGTTGATAAAGTTACAAATATCCGAGGATTGCCGAGGGTATTTTTACCTTTATCAACGAGTGTTGATATAATTGATATCAGTAGACACGAGGGGGGATTCTAATTATCATCAAAAATCATTCTTCATTAGTCTTCAATGAAAAATGTACATCTCTCAACACTGTACTACCATTAGACTTGCAGTGCAGCGATGTCATAGCATTGTGACGACATCAAGTTGATGACGTCATGGCATTGTACAAAATCTACTGTCAAAACGATATCTCCTAGGAGATATCATATGATCTCACACAAGCGATATCTCCTGTGGAACACAGTTTTGGATGACACATGGCTGAGACTTGCATCGCTTTAGGATCACCTCCCACATTAAGCTGGAACGTCACAACATAAAGCAACGATCGATGTTCAAAGCGGCATTTGGTCCCTCAATATTTCGTTGGATAACCGAGACTGGCTATGTCTAGCTTTGGCGTTTTGAACTAGGGCTCTTTAAAAGATTCTTACAAAAGAATTTCAAATCTGTAAATGCACATGTCAGTACTTTTAGGCATTAATGTTCACTCTGGATTCAGTGTGTGAACAATCGCTGGTGGTCAGGCTCGCTGACCACCAGCGTCCATGTTCGTCCAGGGCCCCGTTCCACAAAGCGATCGTAGCGCTAAGATGATTGTAACTCCCGAACTTTGAATTAGACTTACGACTGTCGTAGCGCTACGATCGCTTTGAGGACCCGGGCCCTGATAACATTCCTCGTTTCATCGGCACAAAACCCATGCTTGTAGGCTTGGTTTCAATCTCTAACACTTACTACATCACATAGCGTGTTCGTCGCAAGTCTTGCCCTGATAGGACCGTGATAAAGGTTATACCGGCGTTATGCCATGCTTACTTACTCACCCTCGCTTCACACCTCCAATACAGTGACACCTCACGCCGGAGTCGGTTAACTTGAGGATGTGTTTGAATTTAGACCCAGCAGAACCCTCAGTGGCAGTCTGGAGCTATGGATATCTCCAGCTGTATGATGCCAACGACTTCGACATAAAGTTCCTCTCAACGTGAGGCGAAATTCATGCTGAAAATTTACATTCTCAGCATATTTTTGCATGGTCATGATTTTCAGATCTAGCGGCTTTGGACCAAGGTCACTTTCTGACCCTCGTTTCAAACCTAAATACATCGACGCCGCAACTTCAGTGAGAACAGTTTTAATTGGACCCAGCAGAAACATTGGTACTATGGAACTATGAATATCTCCGGTTGTATAATGTCAAGGGCTTCGACATAAAGTTATTCTCAACGTGACGCGAAATTCTGCAGCTCTATAATGCCAATGACTTCGACGTAAAGAAACTTCACTCTACGTGACGCGGAATTTACACTGAAAATTAATATTCTCAGCATATTCTAACATGGGCATCAACTCTGCGACATCTCCGAAACATACCAATCTTCTAACATTTGAAAAAGCACGTTTCGATAAGAATTCGAAAAACTGCCAATCACATTACTTTTCGCGGAGTCGGCAATTTGTTCAATGACAGTAATTGACTATGATTTTAATTGAGGCAATTTAATGTTAGTTTTGGAATTCTGCCTACAGAGTCCTAATCATGACGACCGTCTAGTCGCTGTCTAATGATACCGTGCAATGACTGATGAAAATATGGGTCAGGAAGACGAACCGAATTATTCCAGTTCTCTATAAGTAATACTTTCAGTAATGACAGTAATACAACACAGTCCATGACAGGCATCAACACGAAGTCATAACCAGGCATAAGGCTGAATGTTGAGGGCGAAGGGTGTGGGTGTGTGGCGGGTCGGGGAGGGTTTGGAGAGGGGAGAGAGAGAGAGGAAAAGAGAAATAATCAAATTAAACGTCATACGGATGATCTAGATGCTAAAGATAATGTTGAAACATAGCAGACTGAACCAAGTTACAGTTTAAAATAAATTTTACCTCAAACTTGTTTCAAGATATGCTATTATTTTACTGTCGATGTGCGAAGTACAAATTATTTCAATTATTTTACTCGTGAATAAAAAATATGGTCCAGGCCATAATACGAACGAAAGACAACCATCAATATTGTTTTTTTCAATTTCATCGCCAAATGACAGGAATTAATCGGATGAAAAGACATTGGAAAAATATTTACAACAAAATACAAAGTCGTCTCGTTGATGCTATATACAGTTTCGGAAATATGTATTTAACCGTTGTGACATTAATATTACAATATTTATCAACAGGATATTAAAGTTCCTACATGTGGTAAAATTATTCCACTCTTCTGACTCGACGTAATGGTAAAATTAAATTTTAACAACATTATATCAAGATAAGGCTCTAAATGTTATATTCTATCCAGGACATCGGCCCATATACATAGTGAGTGAGTGAGTGAGTGAGTGAGTGAGTGAGTGAGTGAGTGAGTGAGTGAGTGAGTGAGTGAGTGAGTGAGTGAGTGAGTGAGTGAGTGAGTGAGTGAGTGAGTGAGTGAGTGAGTGAGTGAGTGAGTGAGTGAGTGAGTGAGTGAGTGAGTGAGTGAGTGAGTGAGTGAGTTAGTTAGTTAGTTAGTTAGTTAGTTAGTTAGTTAGTTAGTTAGTTAGTGAGTAGTTAGAGTTAGTTAGTTAGTTTAGTTTTACGCCGGACTCAGCAATATTCCAGCTATATGGCTGCGGTCTGTAAATAATCGAGTCTGGACCAGGCAATCCGGCGATCAACAGCATGAACATCGATTTACGCAATTAGGATACGATAACATGCGTCTACTAAGTCAGCGAGCCTGACCACCCGATCCCGTTAGTCGCCTCTTACGACAATCATGGGTTGCTGAACATCAATTCTAACCCGGACCTTCATGGGTTTATACATTTATATTGTATCACAATGGAAAGCAAAGTATGGACAATGCAGATGGTGAAAAGCATCATGATATTGTGTACAGCAAATATCAGACATGAAACCAGCTATCTCTGAACAATTTATCAAGAATCCCATCAAAAAAATCAAGTGGAATCCTCCAAAATCTTAATCAACAAGAACAAATGGCGTCCAAGGAAGCTCCAAGAAGCCATCGGAATATGAAAACACCAGCCAGCCGGGAAACGTGACTGAGGTATCTATTGATACGTGCTTGGGACGAAATGTTGTGATTTTCATGCGTTCTTAGTACACAGATGGCTTTATACTTCATTAGAAGGAACGCCTGGCGATAATTGGCCATTATCGGTTCTAGTAACGCTTTCAAGCTGATAATGGACCATTACCGACTGGTATACCTTCTAATGAAGTACTTATCACAATGCCAGTTCTAATGTGGAACCTCATCGCGGTCTTATTTACTGAATCGTACAATGTATTTATGGGTGGGGTGAATGTATTTTAGGGTCACATGTGAACGCATGTAAGTTTATTGTATGTATACAAGTAGTTGTTACGTTGTGTGCGTTTCCGACAATATCGTTCATAGTGATAAAGATGTCAGTACTGTGACCATGTTCTGACCCATCTTGTCACAAACACATTCAACGCCAAGTCAATTTTTCCCTACAAACGAATATGGTAACACGCCTTACAAATTGACATCGTTTGATCTCTGATACGTCAAATGTGTTGATGTGCTGCACATGACTACAATACCCTTTTCAAACTCTTTGCAACGGCCTTGAATGGTGAAACCATCATCAAACAAAGTTTGAGCTTACAGTCACATGAGACTCTGTGAAGTCTAAAGTCTCGTGGCAAGAGCACTTTCGGTTGTACCTGAACGTAGACACCAAAGGCTGCAGCTGCTGTAATATTTCATGGCATAAGGGGTAAGATGACTTTTGGAAAGTTGAAGTTTCTTTTGTCAAACGGTCTAGTTGATGGACAGTAATATTTAGTCTGAATCTAGATCTAACAATGAAACAAATCATCGTACGGAATGGTTTCGTTTCTTTGTTGCTCAACTCAGACTGGTTCTGTCAACATTATTGGACGATCACCGATATACAAGTTCAAATGTTTGGACAGAGAAGTGCCCATTCACGTGTGAACCCAATTGTGTCATGGAAATTATATTCATTGCTTCTCCGCAAGCAAAGTAGTGCATCTGTGCCTTCCTTTCTATTATAGTGCATATATTTCTTCATACATTTGTATATTTTTCACAAATTATTCATAACAAAGGAAATCTGTATAGGTACAAGTCGCTGTGCATAGTCTGTCTTGTTTATAGCCCGCATGTTAAGCGCAGCAGTAGGCAATTAGCAAACGCGTCCACGCCAACCTTTAACTAATTAATCAAAGATGAAGTTAGTGGGCTGTGTCGGCTCCGGCCTTTCTTCTCGGGTACATCCCTTGATTAAGTGTAGCACTACTGCATTACATATATTCTAGGTCATGGCTTAACTCCGCATATGTCGAAATTGCACGTTGCCAATAACAACATCTCCGTCGAAATACATTTACCGTAGTCACCCAAATAATGCAGGATGGAACAAAGTAGTAGTACTCTAGCTAAAACTATATCGTCTGTCCCCGTAGTTACACATATTTATATCACTCTCTAGTTCCACTTACCGTATCTGCCGAAATTATTGTAATGAGAAAATAAATGTTAACATTACAGTTAGAATGCGTACAGTCAATACCGTTGTTAAATGGTATATGTCAAACCTGAGCTCCTTGAGCCGTTTACCGTACTTGCTCAAGGCATGTATTTTTATAACTGAAATTTACTTACACTAGTCGTGAATCGTTACCGTAGTTAATGCATTAAGCGCGACATACCGTAATAGTTGTAAATTCCTACCGTAGTCAATACATTAAGCGCAATATACCGTAATAATCATAAATTCCTACCGTAGTTAACGCAATAGGCACTACATACCGTAATTGTCATAAATCGGTACCGTAGTTAACGCATTAGGCGCGACATAACGTAATAGTCATAAATCCGTACAGCAGTTAAAGAACTAGGCACTACTGTAATTAAACCGTTGGGCGCTCCACTCAGTACTTGTCCTCTGCAATTGTGGTTGATGATTAATTTATCCGTCAGGTTATGTTATTTATCAGTACCGTAGTTACTCAAGGAAATGTTGTATTATTTGTATTATGTTTCTGTAAGCAGTTACCGTACATACCCTGTTGTACCACACATTGCTTGTATTACCTGACTTAGATTTAAACTGTATTAGGATATCATTGATTACTATTTCTATTATTGTATGTCATTATTATGTATGAATTGATGTATTTTGAATGTCATGCAAGACACTTGCTTGAATAAACCGAAGGAACTCACAGCTCTCTCCTTTCTTGTTTCAAGGCTCGCTCCCTATAGCTAATTCCCCAAATCGAGGCCTGACAGCATCTTTAGCACACCTAGCGCTAAAGGTCGTCCTAACGGACACAAGTAAAATCTGTCTTATTTCCATGCGAACGCTGCCACGTGTTGGACTAGTCACGCAGTCTAATGATCACCTAACTGACAACTAAATCTATATTCATAGATCTAAATATATCATGAGGCTGTCTCACTAATTGTTTTTCCCTGGTTACTGTCGGTCAATGAATAAGTGGAAGAAAATCAGTATACATATGTTCCAGTAACTTATGTCCTATTTCTTGGTCACGTCCCCTTGGTTTGATTTGGCCAATCTGAGCAGATTGATTGATTCATGTGTAAAACATAACGGGTCATCAATGGATGGAAAGGACAGAAGAAGGTTGGTTCACTGGTTTTGTGTTGGATGTGTCTTTGGGATAGCGTGCATAGAAGATGGATTTCTGTATAATCTGTTTCAACGCACAATCAAGGCTGATTTCTCCCTGACATCTGATAATTACATATCTCGTAATAAACTTGACGTAGAAATCTTCACTCGCTCTTTCCCCAAATGTACATGTGCTACCGTGTAATATAGTTTTTTACCTTATCACGTTACAATGACATCTGAAGAGAATTAATATTTAAGAGACTAAAACCCTTTTATGTTCTATTTAGGGCTTCGTCACATGTAAATGTCACCGCGCTCGTTTGGTGACAAGCATCGTTAAGAGCTCACATCGTGCTTAGCCAGGTGGAAGTATTGTCATGGCAGACTGTGTACTAAGTCACCGCACTGTGTATGCATCAATGCTTAAACGAACGTTTGTTTGAGGTAGTTTTATTTCAGGTAACCCTTCTTCACAAACTGAACTTCTTTTGAAATCGACAAAAGATCCGTCTTCTTCTTTAGTTGATCGTCGATCTAAAGAATAACAGCACATGTCTTTAAATCTTTTCTCTTTGAGTGGATTCCTGAGTTTTTGTGTGTGATTGTTCCCAGGGGACGCGAGGTAAATATTGTCAAACTTAGCAACCAGACGGCGGTTACGATGTCGCCTTTCGTTTTTAGAACATCCCATGAATATTACACGCAGATGATCCTGGAAATTCGATTTTCATTCATTCATAAGGACACCTTGCAATTAACACTGTTTACAGACATAATATGGCATAACTGTCATTGTAATTGTAGCAGCACAGGAAATCAGTTGGCCTTGGTCTGAAAAAAACATGATCTTGTTTTATTTCTAAGACTACGTTTATACTGAACGTTCTTTGTCACGAAATGACAGATATAGCGAACTGTTTTGTATTTTTTTTTGTACTGGGTTCCGATCCACAAAGCATTCGTAGCACTACGACATTCGTAAGCCCATGTAAATTATAGCGTTACGACAGATTGTAACGTTACGGATGCTTTTGTCGGGACCCTGAACACTTGCCATATTTCAGTCGAAATGCGTACAACCAGCTATGGTCCTTTGAGTGAGTGAGTGAGTGAGTTAATATTTAACGTCACATCGGCAATATTTCAGCCATATCGGGTCCTTTGAGTGTGTTATGACCGAGGTTTAACTTGTAATGAATATTCGCTCGTTAGTACGGACGTTGTTATTCCGAGTAAAATCCCTCTTAATGAATTATCGTTCGATCGATTTTCATTCGATCAGATTCCAATGGTCAAATCGAATGATATTATCATGTTGATGGTTTATGTTTTCTTTGCTGTTTAACAACGCATTCAGCAATGGAATATGACGGAATGACACTTAAACTTAGTAATAAAACCAAGTGTTCTCCAGAAGGTGAAGCATGTCGTGTTCTACCAGTATCAACGGACTCGATTAGTTACAGACCGCTGCGTCATACAACAAACCAAACAACCAGTATCAACACAAACTGCATAAATATTTATGTTGTTGCTTCTTTTCAAGCTTAACTGCAGTACTTATTATTAATGAAAATGTCGTCTGCTAGCAAGTAAACAAAGGGGGATAACTCTTCACAAACTAATGAAAAAGGATTAACGGAGTTGTCTCTCTTGAATGAAACCAAGCACTTGATAGCTGGTCAAGGTTGTTTATACTAGAACTCCATTATATTATTACTCCTGTCATATGGCATGATCGCATCTGGACCAAACAAACGATAGATCAGTATAACGAGCAAAAGTCCTGTTGATGTCGTACGAGCCACTCCGTCGACCAAGTCACCATACATGACCACCTATGTATTAAATCTAGCGCCAGTAAGGTGGAGTTTGCTGTCACTGTTAATCTTTTATTGCGAGATTGCATTTTCGGTAAATTCTTCTAACTTAAAGTCTTTGCTGTCCACAAACGTGGGTTTCCGAACGAACGGGATGAAAGCGTCCACAGTTTCCATGTATGGGCAAATATGGTTAGCAGGCATTAACAAACTTCCAAATCAATTCCACCACTTCCCAATGTCTGAGGATACCACACCCCTTCCCACCGCCAGCAAATGTAATAGTTTCTGTCCTATCCTTTGAAGAAGGACTGAGCTGGATGTAAACAACGACATTAAATTGCCTTTCAAACGGAACACATGTCGCACTTACTTTTCAAAAAGCCTTTTTTTCCTGAATGAAATGTCAACCATCCTAATTTTACTACTGTTTTATGTTCAATTAATTGCATCTGTTTTCTTTAACTGGCTTTCCCACACAAAACAAAACTACTGTTGCATGTTACGCTGTGATTGTGGCAAGCACTGAATCATTATACGAAACAATAAAGTTTTTTGTTTCACAATACCATCCCAAACCCTTTTATTCTCAATATACTGGTTTAATGTTCTAATAAAAGATATTAAATGCAGACAGGGTGTTTACAGTTTATAGCAGTGGCTATTTAACGTACACGTGTAATCAGCCACATGCCCGTGCGTCGCTGCAGGTATTCTAAGAAAATTCAAATTGTTCGTGTGGGTGAGATAACATTCAATCAACCCAACTGCCAAAGACAGAAAGTTTGCCTATCGCCTGCAGTGTTGAAATGGAAACAGTTCTTTGAAAATATATACACATTAACAATAAGAAAGTTATAGGTTAATACATCTCAATAAAATTCAACAATTTAATTGTTTCATTAAGAGTTGGAAAATGTGTGTATTTCATTTTATTAAGGAATGTCTGAGTACAATAAGCATTGTCACATGGCCACTGTCTGTCGACAAACAATATTCCTTGAGGCCGTACCGGTTTTCATTGGGCCAGGTTAACCTGAGTCCGAGTTCTTTGTATTTTTGATCAGTTTGGTTGGAGCAATATGGGGACAGCTAAACGTTCCAGCAATGAGGTCAAGGGTGACTCCCATCTGTATCATACCCTGAGGGTACGCGTGTCCCTGATTGCACATGTAGTTTAGCTGCCTAAGTGTCATGTGTTTTTCACTTGCATTTTCAACAAGAAAACAATGTTTCTCATCTCCCGATCGATCCAAATTTTCCTTCCGACGGAACAAAAAAAAGGTTCTTTTAAACTTATTTATTTAACTTATTTAATCAAGAGTCAATACATGCATTTACTCAGGATTTCATTTAGTTTCCTTATATCTAATGATGTATGAACTGTATAAAATTGAGAGAAAAAGAATTCTCACAATAAGAAAAGCCTCTTTTTATGGTCTGGCTACTGTAGTAGGGTCATTTTCTGTCACCAGCTTTAAAAGATGATGGCAAACTTTCTTTCTTTCTTTCTGTTTTTTTCGCCCGCCCGCCCCTCATCAGCACCAGTTTGGAGATGAGAAACAAATGTGGATGGCCTAAGCTACGAAAATGTATCCATCTAAGCATAGGACATTGATTTTGTTTGGACGATGTGTTTTGTAATGATCTAGTTTCCACTTGTGTTCTTGTAATTTTTTCAATCTAATTTCTCAGGTTGTAAAGTTTCTCTTGGACGCAGTCTCTATCGCGGAAGTTGATATTCTATCGATGAAAACTCTATTTTCAATTTCATTTTTAAAAGTCTTATTATTACAAGATTATGGGATGTACATCGGAAGCACGCTCTGGAGAAAGTCCTAGCAGATATTGGTCTGTATCAGTATTTATATGGTATGCGTACGTTGCCGCAAATCGGACTTAGATGGGATAATTGGGTAGTGGATTAAGTTAAAGATGTGGAACAGTTCCATTTCATATAAATTGTTTTTTCAAATTTCATATTTCTCCACGAGACTTGAACCTGATAATAAAAACACTTAGGACGAGAGACAGCAGAGTAATCAACCTGGCAAGAACTAGAGCAAGCACTCCTTGATAAATGGCAGCGACTTCCGGTTAGCGTGAGGTAGACTATTTCCCTGTCCACGTGGAGACATTGCCCTGCCGCCAAGGACGCTCCAGGAGGTCACGCTCGTTATTGACTTCTGTCCAAACTGTTTCATCAGCGTAACGTTAGCGGCACGGAATGTCATGGAACATCATGCATTTTCCAACTGATGCCTCAATCACCTTTTTACACAAAATCCATTGCAGGATTCAATTTGGCAATTGTCAGTTAAGGTGAGTATTTACATACATAGTTGGGAAACTACAATCAGAACAGACCCACTCAAGTCTCAGAACAGTGTTGGATGGTGGAATGAGTAAACTGCGTTGAGGGCTTCTTACAAGCTAAGGCCCAGGCGAAACGGCATAATAGTCCAATGAACCGATCAGAAAAGGGGTTTTATAACTGTGTAATAGCATGTTCTAGGCCGAAGCTACCTATGGCTTCACGTTATCAATAACATATTTTTCTTGACATCTTCCTATCTAAATCTGTATTTGGAACATCGAACACAGAATGTTCCTTTTCAATTTGCTTTGAATCCAGAGATGGACTTGTTTTACCACTCGTTTCACATGTTTAACACTTTCTTATCGCGTTTGTTAGAAGAGTGCGTGGGTGAGTATGGTTTTACCCCGTTTTCAGCAATATTCCAGCATTATCACGACGGGGAACACCAGAAATGAGCTTCACACATTGTACCCATGTGGGGAATCGAACCCTGGCCTTCGACGTGACGAGAGAACGCTTTAACCACTAGGCTACTTCACAATCCTGTCCCGTACACAAGGTACAGCTCTTGACAAAACTGTGAAACATAGAAACTTAGACAACTGCCAAACAAGCCAAACATGCCAAAATGTTTCTAAATATCATTTGTAATAATGTACTTGTGCAAAAGTAGTAAACATCCTAAAAATGTTCAAACATATGTTATTATTGATAAGATTGGGCAAACTAATGAAAATATAAATAGGCAATATAGATCAACATGTATCTATATTTACAATTCAAATATACATTTAATTACAGAAAATGTTCTATAATGTATATTTTATAATATATTATAATCACAACTGAAAGGACTCTACTTTACTCAGCACTAAAAACAAATGCACTCGATTCGTGTTACATAGAAACCAGGGCCTAGATTTTCGAAGCTCTCTAAGCGCTAAGATAGTCGTAAGTGCAATACATTAACATGAACTTACGACTATCTTAGCGCTAAGAGAGCTTCGAAAATCTAGGCCCAGATAACTAAAACAAAGATACATAAGTACTTTCTGTGGTCATGACTTTATTTATTTTCACCTATATATCCGCATATTCCATTTATTAACTTGAAAATCGGCGTAAATATTGCATTTGTTTCGACCTTTGGGTTATTCTATATTGGTAATGTTATCGCCTAATTAGAAAATTGCCATGTAATCTCTCAGGTCGTGCCTTAAACTAGAAATAGAGAACCAGACTTTTAAATCAATATGTTTGTTTGAGAGTATTTTCATAAGCAAACTGGATAAGATGTGCATTGACTGAATCAGTTATCGAACTAAGGTTAATTCAACTCAACTGCATCACCAGGAAACCGTGAGTTCATACCATAACACCAGTATCCATCATTCGGTTTCAAGTTCTCGTCATACCACTCCTTTGAGTGGCACCAAGAACACTTACTGGTCATATTTGATACCGCTTACGACACGATCAACTAATAATGGGTCATCTCTTACCAAACACATGTGACTTCAAAATGATCTAGGGGCCATAACACCAGCTGTTGCACAATCATTTTTCTGATCACGAAATTGATTGCAGTTACTTCTTGCCTGAATTATTTGCCGTTATATTTCTCACAGCAACATACGTGATAAAGCAACGTCACAGATAAAATAATGATGAAGCAACGTATATAACCCTTTTACAGAGTGTAAAGTGTGCTGGTTCGCGCATGATGTGATTTTATCACTCCTAGCAATGGTATTAGGGCGATATATCTGGTTGATGGCCCTGGCAGCTGTACTAAATCTCCTAAGTAAAATATATTTTGACAGTAATTGGATAAAGCTTGAGCAGTTTGTGTGCTGCCTGTAGGGAAGGTTATGCTTACCCTTTCGCTAACACTTGATCTCACCATTGGTTGTCAGTTATCCTTTCACTGCCATTACAATTTCCCCCACGATTTTGTCTTCTATGCTGAAAGGAAACGTCACCATCACATATGATATCGGGCTAGAATCCTGGTTCGCTCCAACTGTGTCTTTATGTTTGTCGACATCATACCCACTCTAATGTATTTCATCAAAGCGGTAAAGATCTAAGATCTGCATCACTTTAGGATCACCGCCAACATCAAGCTGGCACGCAATGGCATTATGCAGCATTATTCAAAGCGACATTAAAACTTTCCTACTCACTCTTTATTTCGTTGGATAACACCAAAAAATAGATTCAGTCTAGTTGGGGCATTATAATTAGCTCTCTTGCAAGTTTTTCTGAAATACAATTTCAAATATGCTAATGTATAGAACAGTGTTGTTAGGAATTGTTGTTCACTCTGGCTTCCATCCTCGATAATCTCCAGGGTATACGTTACGATCACTCTCCACTCTACCCTGGATGCATCCACGGCTTGGGCCGATGATTTTATTACCTCCCTTTGCTGGCTCTGCATTCTCACAGTAGCCAATCAGCTAAGCCGCCGTTACATCTGAGCTTGCCAGTGTCAACAAAGATAGCGGTCGCAGTCGCGAAGGTTTGATCGCAGTGCCACTCATATTTTTGGGGAAATCATACAGACATATTGACAGATCTGAAACTTTAAACTTAAAATATATGAAAGAACTCCGTCTACCTCTTTCAGAGTACCTCTGCATAAATTGTGTTACCAAGTTTAAACGGTTAGATAATTTAAGAAGCGAAAGTCAGTTGTGATTGGCTCGCTCAACTTCCCAGCGTAGGCACCTGATTGGATAAAAAGCCAGCAAAGGGAGGTAATAAAATCATCGGGCCAAGCCGTGGATGCATCCAGAGTATAGTGGAGAGTGATCGTAGCTGGAGATTATCGAGGATGTCTTGCTTCGGGCTAATCGTGGGTTCGAATCTCGGTACGCCCTGATAATGTTCCTGGTTTTGTCGGCACCAACCCATGCTTGTTGGTTCCACTAAAGGTTTTAATCTCTAACACTTTCTACATCACACAGCGCGTTCCTCACAAATCTTGCTGACTTGCTGTGATAGGACCATAATAACGCTTATACCTGCGTTAGGCCAAGCTTACTTATTCATCGGAAACGGTTAACTTCATTGACAATATGTTTTAAATGAACCCATCACAACTTCACTGGTACTCTGGAACGATGGATATCTCAAGTTTTATGATGCCAAGGACTTTGACATAAAGAAATTTCACTCTACGTGACACTAAATTCACATTGAAGATGTATGTTCTCGGCATGTTCTTGCAGAGGGAAAAACCCAGCGAATCCTCCCAAAAATACCAATCCTCTAACATTTGAAATAAGAGGTTTCGACAAGGATTCATAAAACATGGCGGAAACCAAACTGTCTATCATATTGCTTTATGCGGAGTCAGCAGTTTCGTCGATGTACAATGACAATAATTCAGTCTCTTTTTATCTATGGCAATTTAATGTCCTTTTTAATACCAGCATTCTGCCCACACTCACACTGTCGTAATCATGGCGACCGTCGAGGTGGGAGGGTGTGGGTGTGGCGGGGTAAGGGCTGGGGGAAGGGAAAAATTAAACGTCATACGATGTACGTTCATCCAGATACAAAAATTAATGTTGAAACATACCAGAATGTAAACTTGCTTCAACATAAACTGTTATGTTACTGTCAATGTGCAAAGTACAAATAATTTCAATTACTTTACAAATTATTCGAAAATTACGTCCAATCGTTTATCGAATGACGAATACTAACCATATTTTAAAAATTCAAAACCAAATTTTCGTGGAAAGAGCGTTTTCGATTGTACTTGAAATGTAAACACCATAAGCGGCAGCTGTAGTATATGTTTCTTGACATAAGGAGAAAGATGACATTCAAAAAGTTGAAGTCATTTCTTTTGTCAAACAGTCTTGTGGATATTCAATCAGAATCTGTATTCCTACATCTAACAATGAAACTGAATGGTTCCGTTTCTTTGTTGTTCACGTAGGCAAACTGGTTCTTTCACCATTACTGGACGATCATCAATCACCTGACGCAACAGATTTGACTTGCCCTTGATTAGTACATGTGAACAGTGTTCGAAATGGTTTCCAAATTTTGCTAGCCAGTCGGGCTAGCTATGTCTGAAAGTTACTAGCCCACAAAATAATTCACTAGCGAGAATTTGATTGTAGAAACTAAGCAATAGATTCCAAAAAGGTAAAATTCCTACCAAAAACAAATGTCCCCATGAAAAGTCACTAGCCAGTCAGGCCATTGACTGAAGATTTACTGGTCCGACTGAATTTTTACTAGCTACGGGCTAGCGGGCCAGTGGCTATTTCGCACACTGCATGTGACCATTGCTATGTGAACCCTAAATGTTTGCTTATATTCTTGGCTTCTCAGCAACCAATGCAGTGCACGCGTACGTTTGCCGTACTTTCCATGTTGACGCTGAAACCTATTGGACAAATAGTGTAATGACCACCAAGCCAACCCTGAATCTTTATTCATAGATCTAAATATATGATGAAGGGTCTCACTAATTGTGCGTGTCTGGTTCAAATCGGTCAATTAGTGGGAAGAAAATTGATTACTTGATTACTCCAACGATGTCAGAACATCGATATACATATGTTCCGGTAGCTTAAGTTCAAGTTCCAGGTCATGTTCCTTTGTATAATTTGGTCAATACGAGCAGACTGATTTATTGATTTTTTAACGGTTCATCAAGGTATTGTGTCTATACAAGGTGGTTGGTTCACAGGTATTTTATAGCATGTGTTTTGGGGATAACGTACATAGAAATGCATAGAAGGTGGACTGACTAGCTGCTGTTTGTGTCGTTCGTTGCCTAGGCTTTGTGTGAAAACAACAATTGGCGTGCCATGTTCAAACATTTTGACTCGTGCCTTCTTCAAACAAATAAATCAATAGGCTATCTGGTCTCTGGATGTTCTGGTTCATCTCTTGAATGTTTTGGTTGTTTACAGCACTGCTGTGATATGCCAGGCAACAAATACAATTGTGTGAGTGGTGGGTCCTTCCTATAGGACATGGCATACCTTCATTTTTCGCGAACATCAGGCATCTTAAATATTTTTTCTAAGGTATATATTTTTGGGCAATTCAGTTATTTTCAATCAGTGGGCTGATGTTTGGTCAGTTGTTTGTAGACTTAAGGCGCTGGATGGTGGATGTTTCAGACATCGTCTTCTTCTTTAGTTGATCGTCGATCTAAAGGCCTTTCTCGGATGCCTGAATTGGATGCGATAGTCCCCATGGCATGCAAGGTCAATATTTCCACACTTAGAGACCAGGCAGTGCCAGTAAATATTGCCACACTTAGAGACCAGGCAGTGCCAGTAAATATTGCCACACTTAGAGACCAGGCAGTGCCAGTAAATATTGCCACACTTAGAGACCAGGCAGTGCCAGTAAATATTGCCACACTTAGAGACCAGGCAGTGCCATTAATATTGCCACACTTAGAGACCAGGCAGTGCCAGTAAATATTGCCACACTTAGAGACTCGGCAGTGCCAGTAAATATTGCCTCACTTAGAGACCAGGCAGTGCCAGTAAATATTGCCACACTTAGAGAACACGCAGTGCCAGTAAATATTGCCACACTTAGAGACCAGGCGGTGCCCGTTAGAGACCAGGCAGTGCCAGTAAATATTGCCACATTTAGAGACCAGGCAGTGCCAGTAAATATTGCCACATTTAGAGACCAGGCAGTGCCAGTAAATATTGCCACACTCAGAGAACACGCAGTGCCAGTAAATATTGCCACATTTAGAGACCAAGTAGTGCCAGTAAATATTGCCACACTCAGAGAACACGCAGTGCCAGTAAATATTGCCACACTTAGAGACTCGGCAGTGCCAGTAAATATTGCCACACATAGAGACCAGGCAGTGCCAGTAAATATTGCCATACTTAGAGACCAGGCGGTGCCAGTAAATATTGCCACACTCAGAGAACACGCAGTGCCAGTAAATATTGCCACAATTAGAGACCAGGTGGTGCCAGTGTTTACGATGTCTAGCAAAACATCAAATTTCGTTCTTATGAATAATACACACAGATGGAACTGGAAATGCGATCTCATTCATCAATACACCTTACAATAATCACTGCTAATAGACATAATAGAAAGTTATCGTTACGTTCCTGTTGTAGCAATGTAGGCAGCCCTCGGCCTGGTCTGTAAACAACATCATCTGCTTTTATGTAAAATGCTGACTGTGCAATTAGAGATGGGATTCATACAACATATACAATAAACTACGTTTATAATGAACATGTTTTTTTTAACGAACTGGGTTCCGTTGGGTTGTTGGTTTTTTTTGCTTTGTCCTGGCCGCTTGCTATATTTGAGTCGAAATGCATATAACCAACTATGGTTACAACGTACTAATATGTGTGATTCCCTTGAGTTTGTTATGACCATGAGTTACTATATGATGAATATCCCCTTGTCAATACAGACGTCGCCATTCCGAGTAAAATATCGTTACTGAATGATGTTCACGTTCCTAAATTCGATTTTCAGTCGATCATATTCCAAAGGTCCAAACTAATGAGGAAAATGATACAATTACATTTGGGATACGTATTAGGTATGTGGTATTACTTGTGTGCTGCTTACCAACACACTCAGCAATATGCCATCTATACCACGAAATGGGTCATTGATAACTAGTGATTAAACCAAGTGTTCATTAGAAGGAGAAGCATGTCCTGTTCTACCAGTAGCTCCACCGCCTGCAGAAATATCTAGGTTTTATCAGCTTAACTAGTCAGGGGCGGTTGGGTAGCCTAGTGGTTAAAGCGTTGGCTCGCCATGCTGAAGACCCGGGTTCGAATCTCCACATGGGTACAATGTGTGAAGCCCATTTCTGGTGTCCCCCGCCGTGATGTTGCTGGAATATTGCTAAAAGCGGTGTAAAACCAAATTCAGTCAGTCAGTCAGCTTAACTAGTCACTTATTAATACTCCTCTCATTGGGACTCACTATTAAATTCATAGTGTGGGGTTGCATCTTCGGTAAATTCTTCTACATTCTTCTTGTTCACATAAATGGGTTTCCAGATAAACAGGAAACAATGTTTCCCTGTAAATTATGGAAAAAAAGAATCAACTGCCATTAACGAAATTCCAGATCAATCCCACCACTTCCCAATATCTGAACATACAACACCCCATCCCGCCACCAGCAGATGTAATGGGTTTTTCCTATCCTTTGAAGACGGACTGAGCTGGATGTAAACAAGGACATTAAATTGCCTTTCAAACGTAGCACATGTCGCACTTACTTTTCAAGAAGCATTTTTTTCAGAATGAAATGTCAACCATCCTAATTTTACTGCTGTTTTATGTTCAATAAATTGTAGCTGTTTTCTTTAGCGGGCTTTACCACACAAAACAACACTACTGTTGCATGTTACGTTGTGATTGTGGCAAGTACTGAATCATTATATCTGCGAAGCTTGCACTCTGTGTTAAATAAAACAAATTGTTTGTTTCGGAATACCATCCCAAACCCTTTTATTCTTTACATGTTAGTTTAATGTTCTAATAAAGTATATCAAATGGAGACTGGGTGTTAAGAGTTTATAACAGTGCACTTTCATGGTGGCTATTTCATGAGTATATGTATTCAGCTACCTGCGCGTATGTCGCTGCAGGTATTGTCAGAAAAGTCAATTTATTGGTGGTGTGGGTGAGATAACATTCAATTTTCGATTTCATTAACCAAAATGCCAAAGACATATAGTTTGTTTATGTCTGTGGTGTTTAAATGGAAATATTTCTATGCCAATATATACCTTCAACAATATTAACGCACTAGCTTAATAAATCTTAATAAAAATGTCAGCATGTTAAGTACATGCCTCAAGGTCGTCCTATCAGTTTAGTTACAGTAACATGGGTTCTAGCAGTTAGGGCAAGGACGGCACCGATCTTTATCATACCCGGGGTATCCTCTCGCTGTCCACACTCCCGACCCGTAAAGATCTGAGTTAGAATTGATATTCAGTAACCCATGCTTGTCGTAGGTGGCGACTAACGGGATCGGGTGGTCAAGCCCGCTGACTACGTTGACACATGCCATCGTATCCCAATTGCCTAGATCGATGTTCATGCTGTTGATCACTGGATTGTCTGGTTCAGATTCGATTATTTACAGACCGCCACCATAGTGCCGCGTAAAACTAAACTCACTCACCTCACACCTACCACTCTCATCCACGAAATCTCTCATGTACTCGCAACATGCCCTAACGTATATAAAACACCTTAATACACTCTCAAGTCCTTCGATCCCCGCCTGCGTCATACCAAAAGACGTTAAAATATGGTACTTGTTGGTCCCTGCCTGGCGCTCGGCATTAATGGGTACAACAAGGACTGGTCCGCTCGGAGTCAGTATAATGTGTCTGAGTGGGGTATTCATGCTTCACTGCGGCATGGTATCTCAGTGAGCTAGCACTGTAAAACCAGCTTAAGTCTGGCCTAGTACAAGCAGCCGCACATACACACACACACGTATGCACGTCGTCATATGAGCGAAATATTCTCAAGCACGGCGTTAAATACAATTTCACCTCACCTCACCTCAAGTCCTTCGCTTCCTCTTATTAACATCCTCTTAACAACTCCTCGTCTCGTCTTACACTTTAATCCATTTCTCATCTTCTAACTCACTCCTCGACCCATCCTTTCTTCTACTGACCCTATAATATATTTCTTCACTCACCCTTTAACTCACACATCAACTCATCTACTCACCCTATAATCCATTTCTCTACTCACCCTCTAACTCGCTCATCAGCGAATCCACCGTTCACTAGTACTCTTCGCCTTATCTGCTCATCCACTCACCATTTCCTTCACCCCTGGTCATACACTCTCAGAATCATATTTGCATCAACTCATCTCCCCTTTAACTCCTTACCGCTTTGATGTTCCGCCTCTTCAAATGCGAAGGAGGAAAACAAATTATAGACACTGTGATTATTAGAGAGAATTGGCCTTCGTTTCACAAAAAAAGCAACCATGAACATAGAGAGTAAATTGCTTTAAAAGAAACCGGCGTGTTAGATATGTCGGACTCAAGCCATTACACAACAACGTAATCAATACCACCATATAACTGCTTATTACAAGGCATGGCATATTTCGGAAGCATCTTTCACATAATCAGATTAATGTTTTGCCTGTTTCTGCTCAGCCGCGATATGTTTTTTTCATTCCTTGCTGCTCCCGCTGACATTTAAGTGATGCATCTGTATTGTTGCAAACAGCTGGAAAGCTCCAGACACTGAAGGATTACAGTATAAGCAGCTCTGAAGCTTACCGTGTATTTAAGATGAAAAAAGGCCAATAATCTGGAAGACGGTGACAAAAACTGAAAACATGGTTTTTTTAATTAGACAGAAAAAAATGATAAGATGACGAGATCTGACGAGTGAGTGAGAGAGTTTAGTTTCATGCCGCAATCAGCACTATTCCAGATATATGGCGGCAGTCTGTTAATAATCCAGTCTGGACCAGACAATCCAGTGATCGACAGCATGATCATCGATCTGCGCAATTGGGAACCGATGACATGTGTCAACCAAGTCAGCGAGCCTGACCACCCGTTCCCGTTAGTCGTCTCTTACGACAAGCATGGGTTGTTGAAGGTTCATTCTAACCCGGACCTTCACGGGTCAGATCTGACGAGTGCTGTGTCTCGTTGTGTACGGCTTAGTTAACGGTTAAGTGTAAAACACGTCCAGAGATAGTACTTGTGTGTTATGTACATTTACAATACCCCATTTCATTTTATATTCTTTCGAAGAAGGACTGAGTGAGTGACGGAGTATTATTTTTCACAGCTTTTTATGTACGAAAGAAATGGGCTTCATGTATTGTACACATGTGGGTAATCAAGCCGAGGTCTTCGGTGTGGCGAGCGTATATTGTTGCCACTAGGCTACCCCACCGCTCTCAAAAACAAGAAGGGGATTTCCGACGACAGGGGCGCATCGTAATATAACGGAACATTTCATATGACTTGACCAGTAAGTATAATTGAATACAATAACTGTAAATTTCACTGTATTACCAGCGAGTCGTTTTGCCAGTCACCAACCTTGCTGGAGGAAATGATTTTCATCTGCCTATAATCAAGGAAAAGGATGTAACTGCATATCGATTGCATACTGATATTTCAGAAGCTAATTCATTTATGAAATAATGCTCCGATATCGGATACCTTCTGCGCCCTGCTGTTCCGTACGAAGGTAAATTTGCTACTTATTGGTTTTCTTCCTGCCATTTGTTTGTGGTTTCTACACGAGTTATTTTCTGATTATTGCTACATTAAAAATAAGCGACCTTATGTTTATCAGTCGTAACACTAATATCCCAAGAATCCCGTTGTCTAAATACAATGCGGGTTCATATTTGTGAATATTAGTTGAACAATACAATTTTACTGATTGAATCAGCTAACCGATAGTTTCTATTGTAGCCAAAGTAGGAGAGTATGTGATGGATGTCGCTCAGTGCTAGCTACAATAGCAGCACTCCTTGACTGAAATGTAGCGATGAACATAATCATTCCTTACAAGGCTATACCACTTTGACAATGGGTCACTGTTGGTGGGCAACTCTGGCAAAAAACATGCCAATAAGGAGTGTTAATCACCGGTATCGGTGTAATGTTTGACTGATTTTCGCCATAAAGCTTCTTGGCTATAACGATCATGAGGTCTCACAGCACGGGCTTTAGATGTTCTAGCCCTAGGTGTCAACAATTTTAGGCACAATCGAACATTACAAGGATGGTTTGTTGGTTTGTTGTTGAACGCCGCACTCAGCAATGCTCCAGCTGTATGGTGTCTGTCTGTAAATAATCGAGTCTGGACCAGACAATCCAGTCCAATGGCAACATCATCATGGATCTACGCAACTGGGATACGATGTCATGTGTCAACCAAGTCAGAGAGCTTGACCACGGATTACGTTAGACACCTCTTACGTGTGTTCGGCAGTTGAACAACAGCAGCGATGGGAGGTTTGACAACGCAAAGACTAAGTGCACGAAATAAACCTATGCAGTCTTCAGTGTAACTAAATTCTTCCGTTGCCCCTGGAATCCCTTCTTGAATGCCTGCTGTGTAATGAAATACGCATCTACGGTAAAATGACTAAAGATACGATAGATATTGGAAAATCAGATTCATAAGCTGCACCAGGACCACTTGTCCTTGTACGTGTTCTTGTCCTAATCGCTTAATATTTCGTTGAGAGCAAAACAGTCTGAGCCCTGATAATGAAGCCACTATCACCAAGTATAGATTACCTTCACGAGAATTAATATGGTCGTCCTATCTGCCTTGAGGTAGTATTGCGTTAGTGTATCGATGATAAACATTAAGTGAGAGATTGACTTATATTACTGTTCTATTTCTGTAGGAAGACTTAGTGTTGAAGGCTTAAGATGTAAACCTCATTGATAACACAATCATGATGACAGTACTAGTAACAGTGCTTAAAAGGGTACAAGTACAGTGCACCCTGGTTATAATGCCACCCTGGATATAATGTCATGTTTTTGCCAGAACGGATTGCCTGTCTCTATAATACCCTGGTTATGGAATGCCATTTGCCAATTAGTTTTCCCCTGGTTATAATGCCAATTACACTGGCTGCATGTAGTATACATACCTTAATTGGTTAATTGACATGACTCAAATGAATTCACCAAACTCATTAATGCATATTAAGTAGTCTTGTAATCCCAGAAAGGATGACACATGTGCCAATACACTTGCTGCCACTTACAGCAAAACGTCACCTGCAGCCCAAAGCTGGGATTATCCAATCATTCAAGGCTCATTACAGGAGACATCAGCTTAATCACCTTGTAGATTACACAGGTCCTCCAACTGGCCTACCTGGTTAAAATGCCACCCTGGATATAATGCCACATTTTCTCCTGGACAAATGGTGGCATTATAACCAGGGTGTACTGCATATTTAAGTTTTCGAAATGTTTTAGATGGGTGAAGGGACATGTCTGCACCAGACGCATCAGTGACAAATGTGATGTGTCATATAAATCCCTGTCCTTTACCATGTAATTCCCTACTGTTTATCGAATGAGTAATTGACTTGCCTTGGCATGTGTTTCATGCGCTACACAGATCATGAAAATGTGTAAATATATGTTGATTCGAGGCCAAAATGTGGGATTTGTGGTATGTTAAGAAAAAGATACTGCACTCTTGACTGTCATGACTGTCAGATATTTCACAAACACATCTGACGAACGAAAGCGAGATAAATGGTATCTGATATGTATGTATGACTGTATCACAGACCAAGTGTATCAAAACATAGCCATGCAGTCGTGAACTCTAATCATGCTGAGACGACAGAACAACCTCGTGGTTAAACATTTTCATCGTTACTTCGAAGTCCAGGTTCTCTTTCCCACATGGAAAGCTTATTAATTCAATCTTGCTCTAAACTATTCAATCTTGCTCTAAACTTGAACTGTTCTTTGCTGTAAAAGATCATTCTTAATATCATAACTGGGTTCGATTTATCGATGTAAAATTATTTCGAAGTAATATTTTAAATTTTCATGGAACTTATCACCGTCTTCTAATAGAAACGGGCAGATATTATAGAATTCCACGAAATGAACGTGTTTGCCCTTTTTGTATTATACCAGTTCACTTTTGCCTCGCGTGTCTATTTTACCTTGATGTGCGATCCAGTCTCATACCTCAATATTTTCACTTGTTTCCAACTCGCGACAAAATGGTCTTGTTACTTTGCTTACTAATCATAACATATACAATAATCTGGCACAATATATATTTCTCGCAGCTAAGAAACGTGAGGATGGGATATCTGTGAAATGATCTCTTAGTTACATTAATGTCCTTAATGTATGTGTATGTATATACAGCGCTCATGTCACAATTGTACTTCATCATGCTCTATACTTGTATAATGGGCCGGTGGCCCCTTTACTGGAATAAAAGCAACTACTGGTGTCTCTCGCCGTGGTGATCCCGACAAATGTCTTAACCCACTCATTCACTACCAATTTAACTCCTGCTGAATGCTTCCTTGATATGTCCTGTCAGCGTTTTGTCGCAAATAATCAGATTATGGCATTACTCATCCTTGACGTCACAGACGATTGAGTGTCACGTCGTCCAAGGATAAGGATTGAAAGAACCAATCTTGTCGCCATTTTCGAGAATATTTATATAATTAACTACTGGCTACGGTGAGTGGCGAATTATCTGTCCTGCATGCCAAGGATAGGAACTTCAATCAACTCACTCGAGAATAATCCGCACTTCCGCACACACATAGGTAGTTCACTACATGAGGAATGTGAAGGATCCCGTGAAGGGATATTGGCAAAGTCCATATTTATTCTCGGTGAAGACCTGTTAGTTACATTTAATCAACGGAAAAAAGCAGGACTGCTTCAAATCTATATTAAAAGTTCACCTGGAAGTACTTAAGTGTGCAAAAACATCACAGGAAGAATCTCGTATCCTCGAGATGATATATACCATGCAAGATTTTATTTCATTGTGGCTTTGAAAAATAAGAATACCATGTCACCTGAGTGAGTGAGTGAGTTAAAATTTATCGTCACATCGGCAATGTTTCAGCCATATCGTGACGAGAGTGCATGTCACCTGAGTTCTGAGAGAAACGGAAAAAATTAACAATTAAGATGTTTTGGAAAGGTTAAACGTCTGTTTAAATGAACTTCTTAACTAGACATTTTTTCGTAAGAAAATTCCATTTAATAATGAAAGCAAACAATGAAAATGAAATTATAAATGAACCCAGACAATCCAGTGGCTGACATCATAAGCATTGATCTACAGAATTGGGATAATAATAATAATTCATATTTATGTGATCGCCCAATCCACCTCGACAGACATGCTCAAGGGGCTACAGAGTCAAGTACGTACATATGTACAGAGGTCATACTAGAGCACATTAAGGGAGATACTGCTGGAAGAAATAGGTTTTACGTTGACTTGAACAAGTCGCAATTGTCAATAGTTTTGAGGTCATAAGGAAGAGAGTTCCTGAGAGTAGGGGCTGCATAGGTGAAAGAGCGCTGTCCAAAAGTTTTCAGTCTAAAGCTGGGCACAGTGAGCAGGTCCTGGCTGTTGGAACGAAGATTGCGTGAACTAGAGTATGATGACAATATGTTAGACAAGTACTGGGGAGCAAGACCATGCTTGGCTTTGTAGGTCAGACACAGTATCTTATGCTCGGTCCTGGCTTTGATGGGCAACCAGTGAAGCTCCTTGAGTACTGGCTTGATATGGCAGCGTTTAGGGAGACGATAAATGATGCGGGCAGAAGTGTTTTGGATTTTCTGGAGTCTGTCACAGAGTTTTTGAGGAATGCCAAACAATTCACTGTTGCAATAATCCAATCTTGAGGTTATGAGGGCTCTGACCAAGGCATGGGTAGCATCCACTGAGAGATAGGGACGGATGTTACTGATGGAACGAAGGTGAAAGTGGCAGGTTTCGCAGACACTACCAAGATTTTTTGCAGTGGAACAGACAGGGATGACGGCATCAGCTATTGTCACAGATCTGGTAGGGATTTTCGACAGCAGTTGTTTGGATCCAATCAGAAGAGCTTCGGTCTTAGTGTCATTTAGTTTCAGCATATGATTTGTCATCCAAGATTTGATGTGTCTTGTACAGTCAGAAATTCCAGCTAGACCGTCAGAGGGATTTTGCAAGAAATTGCCTTGATGAGTTGGTTATCATCTGCATATGAATGGTGCTGCAGATTGTGAGTTGAGATGATGTCAGCTGCTGGACCAGTGTACAAAACAAACAACAGTTGACCTAATACTGAGCCTTGTGGCACACCGTGTGGTACGGTAACGCTGTCTGATGTCTTGTTCCTGATGGTCACACATTGGCATCTGTTATGGAGATAGGACACAATCCACTGGAGGGCTGTTCCAGAGATTCCATATCTTGTTTTGAGGACCTGTAGCAGGACACTGTGATCTATAGTGTCAAAGGCCGATGATAGATGTAGGAGTATCAAGGCCCCTGCGTCCCCTCTATCCACAATTTGTCTCAGGATATCACTGACATGTATAAGAGCTGTCTCAGTGTTGTGATGTTCCCGGTATGCAGACTGGTACTTGTCCACTAGGTCACACCTTGTCAGATGTTTCTTCAACCTCACACTGACAGTCTTCTCCACGGTTTTGGAGAGGGAAGCTAAATTGGATACGATGCTATGCATCAACCAAGACAGCAAGCCTGTCCTCCCGTTCCTGTAAACCTATTTTTAGAAGAAGCATGAGTTGCTGAAGGCCATTTATTATTTACGAGGGCGAAAATATCGGGGTTCATATTTTTCATATGATGCCCTAGGGCATATCACTTTGTCATGGTGACGTGACGTCCCATTTCTTCTATGACGTTGCGTTCTACATGCGGCGACGGCGGGTAGCCAGCCTATGTTTAAATGTAGATTTTGGTTTATTTTCTTCAAATTGACGACTTCGGTAATAAACAGAATATTATATTCGTGCCCATGTCATACTTTGTTTACGCTCCCACTTGGGAAATACCAACATTTTGGCACTCGTGTCGTAAACATAGTATGACACGGGCACTCATATAATATACTCTATTTCTTACACGGGTTATTACCGAGTAATATGTGTATCTGAATCAGTACCTTTCTTATCTCACGATGATACGTTTATAGTTCAGATGTACTATTCTTTATGCACTACTCTGCGGGTCAGTGTCTCAACTTCTTTGTGTTCAGTTTCAACTGCCTATGAAATAAACAATAAGCCTACAGATGTAGTATTTTTCAAACTTTAATTTGCAATCCGTATTTATTTCCCTCATAGCGTTCATCACCTTGGCATTTCCATCTTCGCACAGAGCAATGTGTACCAAGTCTTTGTGTGTAAATATAAAACGTCAGAGTAAATGTGTACCAAGTCTTTCTGTGTAAATATAAAACATCAGAGCAAATGTGTACCCAGTCTCTCTGTGTAAATATAAAACGTCAGAGCAATGTGTACTCAGTCTTTCTGTGTAAATATAAAACGTCAGAGCAAATGTGTACTCAGTCTTTCTGTGTAAATATAAAACGTCAGAGCAAATGTGTACTCAGTCTTTCTGAGTAAATATAAAACGTCAGAGCAAATGTGTACCAAGTCTTTCTGTGTAAATGTAAAACATCAGAGCAATGTGTACTCAGTCTTTCTGTGTACCAAGTCTTTCTGTGTAAATATAAAACGTCAGAGCAAATGTGTACTCAGTCTTTCTGTGTAAATATAAAACATCAGAGCAATGTGTACCAAGTCTTTCTGTGTAAATATAAAACGTCAGAGCAAATGTGTACCAAGTCTTTCTGTGTAAATATAAAACGTCAGAGCAAATGTGTACCCAGTCTTTCTGTGTAAATATAAAACGTCAGAGCAATGTGTACTCAGTCTTTCTGTGTAAATATAAAACGTCAGAGCAAATGTGTACCAAGTCTTTCTGTGTAAATATAAAACGTCAGAGCAATGTGTACTCAGTCTTTCTGTGTAAATATAGAACGTCAGAGTAAATGTGTACCCAGTCTTTCTGTGTAAATATAAAACGTCAGAGTAAATGTGTACCCAGTCTTTCTGTGTAAATATAGAACGTCAGAGCAATGTGTACTCAGTCTTTCTTTGTAAATATAAAACGTCAGAGCAATGTGTACTCAGTCTTTCTGTGTAAATATAGAACGTCAGAGCAATGTGTACCCAGTCTTTCTGTGTAAATATAGAACGTCAGAGTAAATGTGTACCCAGTCTTTCTGTGTAAATTTAAAACGTCAGAGTAAATGTGTACCCAGTCTTTCTGTGTAAATATAGAACGTCAGAGCAATGTGTACTCAGTCTTTCTGTGTAAATATAGAACGTCAGAGCAAATGTGTACCAAGTCTTTCTGTGTAAATATAGAACGTCAGAATAAATGTGTACTCAGTCTTTCTGTGTAAATGTAGAACGTCAGAGCAATGTGTACCCAGTCTTTCCGTGTAAAGAAATGAAACAACTGTGCAAATCACATGAAAAGATCACTGAAAGTAAGTGATGGATGTTTTTGAAAAATGTAATTATACCCTGCCCTACGGCTAGCACCTGTCCCTCACATATTGTGCCAAAAACATATTTATAGCATGACGTCTTAAGGCAATACTCCTGGTGGCCTGTAAATAAACCAATGATTGATACATGATTGATACATGTGAACAGTGTTCGAAATGGTTTCCAAATTTTGCTAGCCAATCGGGCTAGCTATGTCTGAAAGTTACTAGCCCACAAAATAATTCACTAGCGCGAATTTGAATGTAGAAACTGAGCAATAGATTCCTAAAAGGTAAAATCCTACCAAAAACAAATGTCCCCATGAAAAGTCACTAGCTAGTCAGGCCAGTGACTGAAGATTTACTGGTTCGACTGAAATTTTACTAGCTACGGGCTAGCGGGCCAGTGGCTATTTCGCATACTGCATGTGACCATTGCTATGTGAACCCTAAATGTTTGCTTATATTCTTGGCTTCTCAGTGCAGTGCACGCGTACGTTTGCCGTACTTTCCATGTTGACGCTGAAACCTATTGGACAAATAGTGTAATGACCACCAAGCCAACCCTGAATCTTTATTCATAGATCTAAATATATGCCTGAATTGTATGCGATAGTCCCCATGGCATGCAAGGTCAATATTTCCACACTTAGAGACCAGGCAGTGCCAGTAAATATTGCCACACTTAGAGACCAGGCAGTGCCAGTAAATATTGCCACACTTAGAGACCAGGCAGTGCCAGTAAATATTGCCACACTTAGAGACCAGGCAGTGCCAGTGTTTACGATGTCTAGCAAAACATCACATTTCGTTCTTATGAATAATACACACAGATGGAACTGGAAATGCGATCTCATTCATCAATACACCTTACAATAATCACTGCTAATAGACATAATAGAAAGTTATCGTTACGTTCCTGTTGTAGCAATGCAGGCAGACCTCGGCCTGGTCTGTAAACAACATCATCTTCTTTTATGTAAAATGCTGACTGTGCAATTAGAGATGGGATTCATACAACATATACAATAAACTACGTTTATAATGAACATGTTTTTAACGAACTGGGTTCCGTTGGGTTGTTGGTTTTTTTTGCTTTGTCCTGGCCGCTTTCTATATTTGAGTCGAAATGCATATAACCAACTATGGTTACAACGTACTAATATGTGTGATTCCCTTGAGTTTGTTATGACCATGAGTTACTATATGATGAATATCCCCTTGTCAATACAGACGTCGCCATTCCGAGTAAAATATCGTTACTGAATGATGTTCACGTTCCTAAATTCGATTTTCAGTCGATCATATTCCAAAGGTCCAAACTAATGAGGAAAATGATACAATTACATTTGGGATACGTATTAGGTATGTGGTATTACTTGTGTGCTGCTTACCAACACACTCAGCAATATGCCATCTATACCACGAAATGGGTCATTGATAACAAGTAGTGATTAAACCAAGTGTTCATTAGAAGGAGAAGCATGTCCTGTTCTACCAGTAGCTCCACCGCCTGCAGAAATATCTAGGTTTTATCAGCTTAACTAGTCAGGGGCGGTGGGGTAGCCTAGTGGTTAAAGCGTTGGCTCGCCATGCCGAAGACCCGGGTTCGAATCTCCACATGGGTACAATGTGTGAAGCCCATTTCTGGTGTCCCCCGCCGTGATGTTGCTGGAATATTGCTAAAAGCGGCTTAAAACCAAATTCAGTCAGTCAGTCAGCTCAACTAGTCACTTATTAATACTCCTCTCAGTGGGACTCACTATTAAATTCATAGTGTGGGGTTGCATCTTCGGTAAATTCTTCTACATTCTTCTTGTTCACATAAATGGGTTTCCAGATAAACAGGAAACAATGTCTCCCTGTAAATTATGGAAAAAAAGAATCAACTGCCATTAACGAAATTCCAGATCAATCCCACCACTTCCCAATATGTGAACATACAACACCCCATCCCGCCACCAGCAGATGTAATGGGTTTTTCCTATCCTTTGAAGACGGACTGAGCTGGATGTAAACAAGGACATTAAATTGCCTTTCAAACGTAGCACATGTCGCACTTACTTTCCAAGAAGCATTTTTTTCAGAATGAAATGTCAACCATCCTAATTTTACTGCTGTTTTATGTTCAATAAATTGTAGCTGTTTTCTTTAGCGGGCTTTACCACACAAAACAACACTACTGTTGCATGTTACGTTGTGATTGTGGCAAGTACTGAATCATTATATCTGCGAAGCTTGCACTCTGTGTTAAATAAAACAAATTGTTTGTTTCGGAATACCATCCCAAACCCTTTTATTCTTTACATGTTAGTTTAATGTTCTAATAAAGTATATCAAATGGAGACTGGGTGTTAAGAGTTTATAACAGTGCACTTTCATGGTGGCTATTTCATGAGTATATGTATTCAGATACCTGCGCGTATGTCGCTGCAGGTATTGTCAGAAAAGTCAATTTATTGGTGGTGTGGGTGAGATAACATTCAATTTTCGATTTCATCAACCAAAATGCCAAAGACATATAGTTGGTTTATGTCTGTGGTGTTTAAATGGAAATATTTCTATGCCAATATATACCTTCAACAATATTAACGCACTAGCTTAATAAATCTTAATAAAAATGTCAGCATGTTAAGTACATGCCTCAAGGTCGTCCTATCAGTTTAGTTACAGTAACATGGGTTCTAGCAGTTAGGGCAAGGACGGCACCGATCTTTATCATACCCGGGGTATCCTCTCGCTGTCCACACTCCCGACCCGTAAAGATCTGAGTTAGAATTGATCTTCAGTAACCCATGCTTGTCGTAGGTGGCGACTAACGGGATCGGGTGGTCAGGCTCGCTGACTACGTTGACACATGCCATCGTATCCCAATTGCGTAGATCGATGTTCATGCTGTTGATCACTGGATTGTCTGGTTCAGATTCGATTATTTACAGACCGCCACCATAGTGCCGCGTAAAACTAAACTCACTCACTAACCCCACACCTACCACTCTCTTCCACGAAATCTCTCCTGTACTCGCAACGTATATAAAACACCTTAATACACTCTCAAGTCCTTCGATCCCCGCCTGCGTCATACCAAAAGACGTTAAAATATGGTACTTGTTGGTCCCTGCGTGGCGCTCGGCATTAATGGTACAACAAGGACTGGTCGGCTCGGAGTCAGTATAATGTGTCTGAGTGGGGTATTCATGCTTCACTGCGGCATGGTATCTCAGTGAGCTAGCACTATAAAACCAGCTTAAGTCTGGCCTAGTACAAGCAGCCGCACATACACACACACACGTATGCACGTCGTCATATGAGCGAAATATTCTCAAGCACGACGTTAAATACAATTTCACCTCACCTCACCTCAAGTCCTTCGCTTCCTCTTATTAACATCCTCTTAACAACTCCTCGTCTCGTCTTACACTTTAATCCATTTCTCATCTTCTAACTCACTCCTCGACCCATCCTTTCTTCTACTGACCCTGTAATATATTTCTTCACTCACCCTTTAACTCACACATCAACTCATCTACTCACCCTATAATCCAATTCTCTACTCACCCTCTAACTCGCTCATCAGCGAATCCACCGTTCACTAGTACTCTTCGTCTTATCTGCTCATCCACTCACCATTTCCTTCACCCCTAGTCATACACTCTCAGAATCATATTTGCATCAACTCATCTCCCCTTTAACTCCTTACCGCTTTGATGTTCCGCCTCTTCAAATGCGAAGGAGGAAAACAAATTATAGACACTGTGATTATTAGAGAGAATTGGCCTTCGTTTCACAAAAAAAGCAACCATGAACATAGAGAGTAAATTGCTTTAAAAGAAACCGGCGTGTTAGATATGTCGGACTCAAGCCATTACACAACAACGTAATCAATACCACCATATAACTGCTTATTACAAGACATGGCATATTTCGGAAGCATCTTTCACATAATCAGATTAATGTTTTGCCTGTTTCTGCTCAGCCGCGATATGTTTTTTTCATTCCTTGCTGCTCCCGCTGACATTTAAGTGATGCATCTGTATTGTTGCAAACAGCTGGAAAGCTTCAGACACTGAAGGGTTACAGTATAAGCAGCTCTGAAGCTTACCGTGTATTTAAGATGAAAAAAAGGCCAATAATCTGGAAGACGGTGACAAAAACTGAAAACATGGTTTTTTTAATTAGACAGAAAAAAATGATAAGATGACGAGATCTGACGAGTGAGTGAGAGAGTTTAGTTTCATGCCGCAATCAGCACTATTCCAGATATATGGCGGCGGTCTGTTAATAATCCAGTCTGGACCAGACAATCCAGTGATCGACAGCATGATCATCGATCTGCGCAATTGGGAACCGATGACATGTGTCAACCAAGCCAGCGAGCCTGACCACCCGTTCCCGTTAGTCGCCTCTTACGACAAGCATGGGTTGTTGAAGGTTCATTCTAACCCGGACCTTCACGGGTCAGATCTGACGAGTGCTGTGTCTCGTTGTGTACGGCTTAGTTAACGGTTAAGTGTAAAACACGTCCAGAGATAGTACTTGTGTGTTATGTACATTTACAATACCCCATTTCATTTTATATTCTTTCGAAGAAGGACTGAGTGAGTGACGGAGTATTATTTTTCACAGCTTTTTTATGTACGAAAGAAATGGGCTTCATGTATTGTACACATGTGGGTAATCAAGCCGAGGTCTTCGGTGTGGCGAGCGTATATTGTTGCCACTAGGCTACCCCACCGCTCTCAAAAACAAGAAGGGGATTTCCGACGACAGGGGCGCATCGTAATATAACGGAACATTTCATATGACTTGACCAGTAAGTATAATTGAATACAATAACTGTAAATTTCACTGTATTACCAGCGAGTCCTTTTGCCAGTCACCAACCTTGCTGGAGGAAATGATTTTCATCTGCCTATAATCAAGGAAAAGGATGTAACTGCATATCGATTGCATACTGATATTTCAGAAGCTAATTCATTTATGAAATAATGCTACGATATCGGATACCTTCTGCGCCCTGCTGTTCCGTACGAAGGTAAAATTGCTACTTATTGGTTTTCTTCCTGCCATTTGTTTGTGGTTTCTACACGAGTTATTTTCTGATTATTGCTACATTAAAAATAAGCGACCTTATGTTTATCAGTCGTAACACTAATATCCCAAGAGTCCCGTTGTCTAAATACAATGCGGGTTCATATTTGTGAATATTAGTTGAGCAATACAATTTTACTTATTGAATCAGCTAACCGATAGTTTCTATTGTAACCAAAGTAGGAGAGTATGTGATGGATGTCGCTCAGTGCTAGCTACAATAGCAGCACTCCTTGACTGAAACGTAGCGATGAACATTATCATTCCTTACCAGGCTATACCACTTTGACAATGGGTCACTGTTGGTGGGCAACTCTGGCAAAAAACATGCCAATAAGGAGTGTTAATCACCGGTATCAGTGTAATGTTTGACTGATTTTCGCCATAAAGCTTCTTGGCTATAACGATCATGAGGTCTCACAGCAAGGGCTTTAGATGTTCTAGCCCAAGGTGTCAACAATGTTAGGCACAATCGAACATTACAAGGATGGTTTGCTGGTTTGTTGTTGAACGCCGCACTCAGCAATGCTCCAGCTGTATGGCGTCTGTCTGTAAATAATCGAGTCTGGACCAGACAATCCAGTCCAATGGCAACATCATCATGGATCTACGCAACTGGGATACGATGTCATGTGTCAGCCAAGTCAGAGAGCTTGACCACGGATTACGTTAGACACCTCTTACGTGTGTTCGGCAGTTGAACAACAGCAGCGATGGGAGGTTTGACAACGCAAAGACTAAGTGCACGAAATAAACCTATGCAGTCTTCAGTGTTACTAAATTCTTCCGTTGCCCCTGGAATCCCTTCTTGAATGCCTGCTGTGTAATGAAATACGCATCTACGGTAAAATGACTAAAGATACGATAGATATTGGAAAATCAGATTCATAAGCTGCACCAGGACCACTTGTCCTTGTACGTGTTCTTGTCCTAATCGCTTAATATTTCGTTGAGAGCAAAACAGTCAGAGCCCTGATAATGAAGCCACTATCACCAAGTATAGATTACCTTCACGAGAATCAATATGGTCGTCCTATCTGCCTGGAGGTAGTATTGCGTTGGTGTATCGATGATAAACATTAAGTGAGAGATTGACTTATATTACTGTTCTATTTCTGTAGGAAGACTTAGTGTTGAAGGCTTAAGATGTAAACCTCATTGATAACACAATCATGATGACAGTACTAGTAACAGTGCTTAAAAGGGTACAAGTACAGTGCACCCTGGTTATAATGCCACCCTGGATATAATGTCATGTTTTTGCCAGAACGGATTGCCTGCCTCTATAATACCCTGGTTATGGAATGCCATTTGCCAATTAGTTTTCCCCTGGTTATAATGCCTATTACACTGGCTGCATGTAGTATACATACCTTAATTGGTTAATTGACATGACTCAAATGAATTGATTAAACTCATTAATGCATATTAAGTAGTCTTGTAATCCCAGAAAGGATGACACATGTGACAATACACTTCCTGCCACTTACAGCAAAACGTCACCTGCAGCCCAAAGCTGGGATTATCCAATCATTCAAGGCTCATTACAGGAGACATCAGCTTAATCACCTTGTAGATTGCACAGGTCCTCTAACTGGCCTACCTGGTTAAAATGCCACCCTGGATATAATGCCACATTTTCTCCTGGACAAATGGTGGCATTATAACCAGGGTGAACTGCATATTTAAGTTTTCGAAATGTTTTAGATGGGTGGAGGGACATGTCTGCATCAGACGCATCAGTAACAAATGTGATGTGTCCTATAAATCCCTGTCCTTTACCATGTAATTCCCTACTGTTTATCGAATGACAATTGACTTGCCTTGGCATGTGTTTCATGCGCACAGATCATGAAAATGTAAATATATGTTGATTCGAGGCCAAAATGTGAGATTTGTGGTATGTTAAAAAAAGGATACTGCACTCGTGACTGTCATGACTGTCAGATATTTCATAAACACGTCTGACGAACGAAAGCGAGAAGTAAATGGTATCTGATAGACACTTGGGTATGTATGTTCGACTATATCACAGACCAAGTGTATCAAAACATAGCCATGCAGTCGTGAACTCTAACACTGATACGTAATCATGCTGAGACGACAGAACAACCTCGAGGTTAAATATTTTCATCGTTATGTCGAAGTCCAGGTTCTCTTTCGCACATTGAAAGCTTATTAATTCAATCTTGCTCTAAACTTTTCAATCTTGCTCTAAACTTGAACTGTTCATTGCTGAAAAAGATCATTCTCAATATCATAACTGTGTTCGATTTATCGATGTAAAATTATTTCGAAGTAATATTTTAAATTTTCATGGATCTAATCACCGTCTTCTAAGAGAAACGGGCAGATATTATAGAATTCCACGAAATGAACGTGTTTGCCCTTTTTGTATTATACCAGTTCACTTTTGCCTCGCGTGTCCATTTTACCTTGATCTGCGATCCAGTCTCATACCTCAATATTTTCACTTGTTTCCAACTCGCGACAAAATGGT
The DNA here is from genome assembly GCF_003918875.1 of Haliotis rubra. Lineage (NCBI taxonomy): Eukaryota > Metazoa > Mollusca > Gastropoda > Lepetellida > Haliotidae > Haliotis > Haliotis rubra. Next base: position 734,654 of record NW_025764937.1, on the reverse strand, counting down.
CTTGTTACTTTGCTCCGCTAATCATAACATATACAACAATCTGGCACAATATATATTTCTTGCCGCTAAGAAACGTGAGGATGGGATATCTGTGCAATGATCTCTTAGTTATAGTAATGTCCTTAATGTACGTGTATGTATATACAGCGCTCATGTCACAATTGTACTTCATCATGCTCTATACTTGTATAATGGGCCGGTGGCCCCTTTACTGGAATAAAAGCAACTACTGGTGTCTCTCGCCGTGGTGATCCCGACAAATGTCTTAACCCACTCATTTACTACCAATTTAACTCCTGCTGAATGCTTCCTTGATATGTCCTGTCAGCGTATTGTCGCAAATAATCAGATAATGGCATTACTCATCATTGACGTCACAGACGATTGAGTGTCACGTCGTCCAAGGATAAGGATTGAAAGAACCAATTTTGTCGCCATTTTCGAGAATATTTATATAATTAACTACTGGCTACGGTGAGTGGCGAATTATCTGTCCTGCATGCCAAGGATAGGAACTTCAATCAACTCACTCGAGAATAATCCGCACTTCCGAACACACATAGGTAGTTCACTACATGAGGAATGTGAAGGATCCCGTAAAGAGGATATTGGCAAAGTCCATATTTATTCCCGGTGGAGACATGTTAGTTACATTTAATCAACGGAAAAAAGCAGGACTGCTTCAAATCTATATTAAAAGTTCACCTGGAAGTACTTAAGTGTGCAAAAACATCACAGGAAGAATCTCTTATCCTCGAGATGATATATACCATGCAAGATTTTATTTCATTGTGGCTTTGAAAATAAAGAATACCATGTCACCTGAGTGAGTGAGTGAGTTAAAATTTATCGTCACATCGGCAATATTTCAGCCATATCGTGACGAGAGTGCATGTCACCTGAGTTCTGAGAGAAACGGAAAAAATTAACAATTAAGATGTTTTGGAAAGGTTAAACGTCTGTTTAAATGAACTTCTTAACTAGACATTTTTTCGTAAGAAAATTCCATTTAATAATGAAAGCAAACAATGAAAATGAAATTATAAATGAACCCAGACAATCCAGTGGCTGACATCATAAGCATTGATCTACAGAATTGGGATAATAATAATAATTCATATTTATGTGATCGCCCAATCCACCTCGACAGACATGCTCAAGGGGCTACAGAGTCAAGTACGTACATATGTACAGAGGTCATACTAGAGCACATTAAGGGAGATACTGCTGGAAGAAATAGGTTTTACGTTGACTTGAACAAGTCGCAATTGTCAATAGTTTTGAGGTCATAAGGAAGAGAGTTCCTGAGAGTAGGGGCTGCATAGGTGAAAGAGCGCTGTCCAAAAGTTTTCAGTCTAAAGCTGGGCACAGTGAGCAGGTCCTGGCTGTTGGAACGAAGATTGCGTGAACTAGAGTATGATGACAATATGTTAGACAAGTACTGGGGAGCAAGACCATGCTTGGCTTTGTAGGTCAGACACAGTATCTTATGCTCGGTCCTGGCTTTGATGGGAAACCAGTGAAGCTCCTTGAGTACTGGCTTGATATGGCAGCGTTTAGGGAGACGATAAATGATTCGGGCAGAAGTGTTTTGGATTTTCTTGAGTCTGTCACAGAGTTTTTGAGGAATGCCAAACAATTCACTGTTGCAATAATCCAATCTTGAGGTTATGAGGGCTCTGACCAAGGCATGGGTAGCATCCACTGAGAGATAGGGACGGATGTTACTGATGGAACGAAGGTGAAAGTGGCAGGTTTCGCAGACACTACCAAGATTTTTTGCAGTGGAACAGACAGGGATGACAGCATCAGCTATTGTCACAGATCTGGTAGGGATTTTCGACAGCAGTTGTTTGGATCCAATCAGAAGAGCTTCGGTCTTAGTGTCATTTAGTTTCAGCATATGATTTGTCATCCAAGATTTGATGTGTCTTGTACAGTCAGAAATTCCAGCTAGACCGTCAGAGGGATTTTTGCAAGAAATTGCCTTGATGAGTTGGTTATCATCTGCATATGAATGGTGCTGCAGATTGTGAGTTGAGATGATGTCAGCTGCTGGACCAGTGTACAAAACAAACAACAGTTGACCTAATACTGAGCCTTGTGGCACACCGTGTGGTACGGTAACGCTGTCTGATGTCTTGTTCCTGATGGTCACACATTGGCATCTGTTATGGAGATAGGACACAATCCACTGGAGGGCTGTCCCAGAGATTCCATATCTTGTTTTGAGGACCTGTAGCAGGACACTGTGATCTATGGTGTCAAAGGCCGATGATAGATGTAGGAGTATCAAGGCCCCTGCGTCCCCTCTATCCACAATTTGTCTCAGGATATCACTGACATGTATAAGAGCTGTCTCAGTGTTGTGATGTTCCCGGTATGCAGACTGGTACTTGTCCACTAGGTCACACCTTGTCAGATGTTTCTTCAGCCTCACACTGACAGTCTTCTCCACGGTTTTGGAGAGGGAAGCTAAATTGGATACGATGCCATGCATCAACCAAGACAGCAAGCCTGTCCTCCCGTTCCTGTAAACCTATTTTTAGAAGAAGCATGAGTTGCTGAAGGCCATTTATTATTTACGAGGGCGAAAATATCGGGGTTCATATTTTTCATATGATGCCCTAGGGCATATCACTTTGTCATGGTGACGTGACGTCTAATTTCTTCTAGACGCTGCGTTCTACATGCGGCGACGGCGGGTAGCCAGCCTATGTATAAAAGTAGATTTTGGTTTATTTTCCTCAAATTGACGACTTCGGTAATAAACAAAATATTATATTCGTGCCTTTATCATACTATGGTTACGCTCCCACTCGGGGAATACCAACATTTTGGCACTCGTGTCGTAAACATAGTATGCCATGGGCACTCATATATGCTCTATTTTTTACACGTTTCTTTCGGGTTATTACCGAGTAACAGGTGTATCTGAATCAGTACCTTGCTCACGATGATACGTTAAAAGTTCAGATGCACTATTCTTTATGCACTATTCTGCGGGTCAGTGTCTCAACTTCTTTGTATTCAGTTTCAACTGCCTATGAAATAAACAATAAGCCTACAGACGTAGTATTTTTCTAACTTTAACTTGCAATCTGTATTTATTTCCCCCATAGCGTTCATCACCTTGGCATTTCCATCTTCACACTGCACAGTACAAAGACCTTTAACAATATTGCTGGATAGATTAAGCCCTAAAGGACTCAACTAACTTGTGCTGTCTTTATTAAGTAGTTAATTGAACATGTTGAATATGAATGAAGTATTATAGCACACGATGCATAATGATTTCCAAAGCTCTTCCGGTATATATTAATATTTAAAAATTACACATCAACGTTAATATGTCTCGTCTTAGCTGGGGCCGAAATTTTATAAGCTCCGCCGGGCATCTATGTTGACAAAATCATTTACTTGAGTTCCGAACAAAAAATAGTTTCAGTATGACTGAACGCGAATTTCATGTGATTCTGATCATGAAATGCTGTCAAGACAGTCAGCAGCCAACTGTCCTTCCTGAAAGATAACGAAGCTGATGAAGAAACGATGCTGTTACTTATGTTCAAAATACGTATACCCCGAGAATGAGGTAAGCACGTATTGAACTTTGTGTGTGGGGCGGTGGGGTAGCCTAGTGATTAAAGCGTTGGCTCGTCACGCTGAAGACCCGGGTTCGAATCCCCACATGGGTACAATGTGTGAAGCCCATTTCTGGTGTCCCCCGCCATGATGTTGCTGGAATATTGCTAAAAGCGACGTGAAACCACACTCTGTCAGTCAGTATTTGTGTGGGCCTGTGTAAATATAGAACGTCAGAGCAATGTGTACAAAGTCTTCTGTGAAAATATAAAACGTCAGAGCAATGTGTACCCAGTCTTCCTGTGTAAATATAGAACGTCAGAGCAATGTGTACAAAGTCTTCTGTGTAAATATAGAACGTCAGAGCAATGTGTACAAAGTCTTCTGTGTAAATATAAAACGTCAGAGCAAATGTGTACTCAGTCTTCCTGTGTAAACATAGAACGTCAGAGCAATGTGTACCCAGTCTTTCTGTGTAATATAAAACGTCATAGTAAATGTGTACCCAGTCTTTCTGTGTAAATGTAGATCGTCAGAGCAAATGTGTACTCAGTCTTTCTGTGTAAAATTAGACCGTCAGAGTAAATGTATACTCAGTCTTTCTGTGTAAATATAGATCGTCAGAGTAAATGTGTACTCAGTCTTTCTGTGTAAATATAGATCGTCAGAACAATGTGTACCCTGTCTTTCTGTGTAAATATAGAACATCAGAGCAAATGTGTACCAAGTCTTTCTGTGTAAATATAGAACGTCAGAGCAATGTGTACCCAGTCTTTCTTTGTAAATATAAAACGTCAGAGCAAATGTGTACTCAGTCTTTCTGTGTAAATATAGAACGTCAGAGCAATGTGTACCGAGTCTTTCGGTGTAAATATAGAACGTCAGAGCAATGTGTACCCAGTCTTTCTGTGTAAATATAGAACGTCAGAGCAAATGTGTATTCAGTCTTTCTGTGTAAATATAGATCGTCAGAACAATGTGTACCCAGTCTTTCTGTGTAAATATAGAACGTCAGAGCAAATGTGTACCGAGTCTTTCTGTGTAAATATAGAACGTCAGAATAAATGTGTACCCAGTCTTTCCGTGTAAATATAAAACGTCAGATCAATGTGTACCCAGTCTTTCCGTGTAAGAAAAGAAACAGTTGTGAAAATCATATGAAATTATCACTGAAAGTAAGTGATGGATGTTTTTGAAAAATGTAATCATACCCTGCCCTACGGATAGCACCTGTCACTCACATATTGTGCCAAAAACATATTTATAACATGACATCTTAAGGCAATACTCCTGGTGGCCTGTAAATAAACCAATCAAGACATTCTTAAACTGCATTGGATTTTTATCCGAAACGTATTTCGATGAATCCTGATCAGAGAGAGTACCTTTTTTATGTCATGAACTTTAATGCATTTGTAATTTGCTTCAGTTATGTTTGATCACAAGGATTTATCAGAAGATCCAGGTTAGAATTGATCCTCATCAACGCAATGAATTTACGATGCTTTGATGCCACTCACCGAATTGTGTACACAAGATGCATATATTTACAGATCACCGTTCTATAGATAACTTGTATATTTTTCATTGCTGCTTAAGATAACAAATAGGTTATAATGAGAAGGTTGGTTAAAATGTACTGGGCAAACTGTCAGGAAGTACACCAGGACGGAGCTCAACCACCCAACCTGCATAGTCGTCACTATGACCAGTGTTAACTTACTGGGATCAGTATAGATCCTGATTATGTTTGTAAGTTTGTCAATACATATTCAACAAAGTATACAGTAAACGTTTGAAACTGGCAATGACTCACTCACCTAACTCACTCGCACTGATCTATCAACAACGTTTGTAAGAGGGCATAATAATTTAATTTACTCTCTCACTGTAATTGACACGACTGCGAACAAAGCTGAATGAAAGTCGAGCGGTTCATTTGCAGCCAGTCACCAGTTTAGCAGTATATGAATTCAATAAACTTCCCATCTGCCAGATTTCTACATTTACGAAAGCAAAACTTTCCGGATTTTTATATATTTTTTCATTGACCCATTAAAAATGAATGTAATTACCCAATTATTATAGATTTGAGCAAATCGCACAAAAATAGCAAGAAATAAGTGAATATTAAATTGTTGGGCGAAATGTTTTACATGGACATGCCTGTAGTACAATAAAAAATATGAATAGCTGAAGGAAAAATAACGAAATGTTTTTTTTAATTGTTGGGGGAAATAATTGACATTGGAACTCATGGCATGTTATTAAAAGTGGACAGATTAGCTCCATGTTTCATTCGACAGCTTTATTGATCGAGTCCTGCAATTGTACCAGGCAGTTAATTACATGGCTGATGTACCCTTCTACCTTACAATGTCCTAGTCGTCATTTTGCAGTCTTACTCAATTCCCTAGACCGCTACAAAAACGTATGAAATCACAGAAATCGTTCGGTCTATTTCCATGAAATAATGTCCAGCATTCTGAAGAAAGGTGCAGGAAAGAATGCATTATACTGCAGTTTTATGTGAGGTACTTAAAAGTTTGTAAACTTATAAATGACACGGTGCTGTGTCTCGAAGGTCGTCCTTGATGTCACCTTACACTTACCTCAAGGGCACGACATTCTTAAAATCCCTGATTGGAACACTAGTGGTCATTGCTTGTCTCTGAATACTTGTGGGTGGGACCGTTGCTGAGGCAAACTCGATTGTGTGACCTGTTTTGTTTATGATTTCAGAGACAGGTTTGTGTAAAGCGGCCATACCATGTCCTGGGGTTGGTTTCGAACCTTTTGATGGACGTCTTGACCACGAAATCAAAGGTGATCAAAGGGATGTCTCTTTGAAATGGCATCATGCAGTAGTGCGGTAGTATAGCTTGTATCTTGCTGACAGGGGCGTTTGCTATTCATTCACACATACACAACGAGTATGCGTATAGCAAACTTGAATGAACTAGCCATCTATTTTACAGTATTAAACATTTGTTATGGTTGCTCAACACCTTTGAAACATTTTAACCAGTATGTTAGAGTGTGTCTGCTTGATTAAGCAGAACCTAAAGTAACCAAGTTATACAGGGGTCGGATTGTAAAATATTGTAATCGAGAGTTTGAGAACAGACTAATATCTGGGTGGGAACCTTCTGCGTAGCCATCAGGCATAAACAACATAAAGCACTACAATGTTGGAATTGTCCTTTTGTCATTTCTTGGAAACTGATGGTCATGTGATGCTTCTGTGTTCCTTCCTTTCGTCCACATATATTTCTTTTTACGCCAGTAATATATATGGATGTAAATACTAGACCTCCTGTATTTTGTAATCGTGAGCAACAATCGAGGCTGTTGGGGTTCAAGGACGCGTATCTACAAACTCAACGAACCTCACTAGAATGCCCATCTAGCTGACGACGACATTAGAACCATTGTTGTAACTGTAGGAGACATTAACCTCCAAACAGTAATTTGTACTTGTCTCGCCAACGGCTCCAGACATCCTAACAAGCCATGAACTACATGACTTTCCCCGTGGAATTGGTTTTTCATTTACCACGACTTATCTGTTGAACACGCTTCGTGTCTCACAACCACTTCACCAAAGATACTCATGTTAGACATAATCCTCTGGTAATTAGACCCTCCTTCCAGTCCCTACTTTACAATTGTGATACATGCGTGAGAGTCGTTTTTGCTGGAGGCGTCTGAGATGAGTGAAGGGATGTGTATAATTTCCATCAGCATCTTCTACGAAGACTCGGCAGAGAATGTTCCATGACCAGCACGTATACTATGACAATAACGTTAACCGTAGTCTCGTTCCACAATGGTTGTATGTAAATAACTGTTGTTGTTTTTTCAGAGACTACAGCCCAGTCTCCTGACCCGAGTGAACGATGACTATCCACTTATAGATTTTCGATCAGACTAATGTGAAAATACCCGACGATATGAGAAAGCACGATTCATTACCCAAACAGTGATACTGTACACGTAGGTGAGACTGTGTTTGGTTTACGAGATTAAGAAAGTGATTAAAGTCGCTATGTCAGATGATACCTAAGTGACATATGTGTCTGTATTGTTGTACATTTTCACTTTGAATCTGTGTATTTCAGGTGATGCAGTGCTTCGTAAGAGAAGGAAGTCTTCATGGGACTCCTCATGGCTGTCACAGATGCCTTCCGACGTCACATGTAACCTGTATATGTGATTTCGTCTACCTTCAGTCCACGAATACTTATCCACAATATGTACTGAAGGGTTGCGAAATTTGCAATATTTACACAACTATTCGAACTTGCTGCATGACAGCGTAGAGTATCACAAGTTGACTTGTTTAACGAACACCCCGCGTTCTTCATGTACACCAAAACCCACATTTATTTTTTCTTGGGATTTGCCCTCTTTGTTTTGAAGAAACTACTGACACCAGAGAAATACAGACAAGATATAGATGAGATATTGGTCATAAACCTGAAGGGCTTCACACTGGAACTTGCAGACTGCTTGTAGATTACCACCTTTTCGTCCAAGTGTTCAGGTTCTGTCCCACTTTTTCTGAAAAAAACAATAAGTATTTCAGAGACATGTCTTCACAAAGGCAGGATGTTGTTACGTTGCTGGTTGAGCCACTGATTTAAGTACCCTTGCTTGAGAGGTAATTGTTTATTCAAGGATTGCGTGAGAGAGTGATCACCGTCCGTGTAAAGCTACGCATCAAAGTACCATCACCATCTTCTTCTTCTTCTTCTTCGTAGACGATATCTCAACCGTTCAAAACAGAAACGTTTAGTGACTAGTTTGGCGAGAGCTTTTTGTTGCGGACACTGCACATACAATAAATCTAAACTTCGACCCTGATCCCTACCTTTGTGTTCAGTATATGCATTATAAAACCTTACAACTACACTGAACCTGGACACTATGCTTCCATTGTGTCCTATTCGCTGACGTTCTGTTTGTAACAGCATAACAGTACGACGATGTGAAGCAACGAAATGACTATATGACACTGCTTTAGTTTTGCCTTAACTAGCACCTGGGGAATGTGTTAAGTATGACATATATACAGTGACGTAAGTTCACGACCACAGATTCCTGGCTTCACAGATCAACAGGGAGGGGCACTGATTTAAAATGGGCCGTTGTGGCCTTCTCTGGCACAAACGTAAAGAATGCGTATTTCATATATACTCGATCACCCAGGCTCCTGGTGAAGCAGGTATCGATCTTAAAGCGACATTCGCAACATCACTGTTACCTATTATCAAACGTGCACGTGTTTACTGTGTGTAGCTCCGCTTGGTATTTAGTGGATACATTTGGCTTTCGTTAAAACCTTTGCATTGTATTTGTCTCCCATCTGGTCACAATATGTCTGAACTACTTGATATTTTAATTCATTCATTTTAATTCACCACCTGTCTCTGTGACACCGGTATGTCCACAAATGTAATCGTATTTTTTAATCTCTTTTGCTCGTTTCGGATGCTTCGATTCTGACATTTTGCCAAGTGAATTGTGATGTAATTAGGAACTTTATAGTTCAAAAATTCATACTGGTTGTCACTCGGCGGACATTTACTTTTAGATAAATACATTGTTCGAAGTCTATTCGTCTTACGTATACTTTCGCCTTGTCTAACGTATTTGCTTTGCATTCTTGAAAGTGTCTGACGGGTTCGTGATTGAAGGATTGATGGAAAATAACGGGATTAATATGCGTTTCCAACGATGAATGCATTCGTAGCATGGAAATCTACCTATGACATTTGAGCCCCAGACGAGAAAACAAATATTCAGGGATTACCAGAAAACAATCCACCACTCAATCAAAATAAAACTGAATTTTATTGTGATCGGCCCTTAAATAAGGCATCAGAAGTGTCCAGCTTTCAACACTTAACCATTCGTGATTCAACAAATGCTGCATATCACAAATTGAAAACCTTGGGAGTGATATTTGATCGGCAGCTCAGCATGAAACACCACGTGACTTGAGTGTGCCAAACAGTCAATTATCATCTCCGTAATATTGGAAAGATACGGTCATACCTGACATAGGATTCTTGTGTGATACTGATGCTGTCATTTGCCATCTCTCGCATTGTCTATTGTAATAGCCTACTTGCTAGTGTAACAAAAGAACAAAAAAAACAGATCCCAAACAATACAGCATCCAGGATTATATTTAGATCGTCCAAATTTACTCATTCTTCACCACTTCCAAGAGAGCTCATTTGGCTTCCAGTGTTGATTTCAAGAACCTCCTCATGGCTTTTAAATGTTACAACCATCTTGCACCATCATACCTCTGAGAACTCCTACCAGTCTACTTTCCTCACATAACCATCCGCTCCCAAGATCAACATCTCTTCTCTATTCACAGATTTACATCTTCTACTTTTGGAACAAGATGGGTGTTTTTCTTTCATAGATGCGTTTAATCGGAACTGTCTTCCAGATACTATCAATACTGCTACCACTGTCTCTTCTTTCTGATCACAGCTAAAGACTTACTTCTTCGATCAATACTTCAAGTTCCAGCGTTAAACCTTCTACTAGCACACAGTGCAGATCATAAATGTGAATTGCTGTGCTTCATAAAATGCATGTATTATTATTCATAGTAATATGTCGTTAAAAGTGGCAAATCTAAGCATTGGCGACAAAGGGTTCAAACCTTAGAACGAGAACTACAAAGAAAACTTAGAACCTACGTTCTTACGGTGTCACGATGTCGTGATGAAACTAATGGTTGAGAGAAACGGTCAGTAGTACATTGCAGATGGTCCTATAAATTATTCCCAGGGAATACATTGTGTGAAGAAATACGTTATCTAGTTTCGACACGTATGACACGTGTACATTTGGTTCGTGGGTGAGATAACTTAGTTGAAGAGGGAGATAGGACACGTCAGTGGCAGACAGATGGTTCCAAAGAATGTGATGTCCAGATATTCTCGGCACATATACGGAAGAATGGCCACACGACGCGCAGGTTTTGGGACCATTCAGAAGTCTCTGTATGTTCACTCGAGGAGATCTGATCTTATATATACTGAACCGCATAAAAAACGCAAGTTTTTCAAAATGAATAAATATTCGACAGAACATTGTTAAATGTTATAGTGTAACTACATATTGGTTACCTTTGATGTGAAAAAACAGTTTGTTAGTGTTCAGGTTCTGTTTGTGATTTCTCTTGGATATTGCACATCGCCAAAACGCAGCAATTGAATTGGCCGTGGGATGTGGTTGCAGAATTTTTCATGAAAATCATGATGCGCATTATGTCACGGACACAAAGGGGTATAAAAATGCCCTCAAATCAGTTTGAAATCTCTCCCGACAAACGCCCACCAAGAATGCCAAGGTTAACGACGCAACAGAGGGAACAAGCCATCGGCCGTCTTGAAGCTGGACAGAGTGTTGCAGATGTTGCCAATGCATTCCATGTGCACATAACGACCATTTACCGTCTTCAGGAACGTTTTGCAGCTACGCAGACCACGGCTGACCGCCAACGTCCTCGACGTCCCAGAATCACAACACCACGGCAAGATCGACACATTCAACGTTCGCACATCGGGGATCGATTCTTATCTGCCAACGAGACTGCCCGACAGACTATTGCACGTCACAACCGAGCAATAAGCGGAGATACAGTTCGGCGCAGACTCAGAGCAGTCCACCTCCGTTGTCGTCGTCCAGCTCGACGTCCTATCCTCACACCGAGACATCGTCAGAATCGTCTGCAGTGGGCTACGTTGCATCGAAACTGGCGTCAACAACAGTGGAGACTGGTATTGTTCTTTGATGAAAGTCGGTTTTGCATTTATCATGCTGACCGCCGAATTTAAATATGGCGAAGACGAGGTGAACGCTTTGCTGTCGAATGTGTAATGGAAGATGATGCATGGGGAGGTCCGAGCGTTATGGTATGGGCAGCGATTGGCCTGAATCAGAGATTAGGGCCAGTATTCTTCCAGAATATTGAGCCAGGTCGGGGAAATGGAGTCAATGCCCAACGTTATATCGACCAGATCCTCCGACCCCAGGTTGTGCCATTTTGCGTCCGACACAAGCAACACATTTACCAGCAAGATTATGCCAGGCCCCACACTGTTAGAGTCACGCAGGCATTTTTCCAGCAGCATAACATCCGACTACTGCCATGGCCTGCTGTCAGTCCCGATTTAAACCCGATCGAACATTTCTGGGACGAGCTGCAGAGACGACTGAATAAAGTCCGACCACGTCCGACAACTGCAGCAGAACTCCAGGCAGCCATCATCCGGACATGTGCGGCAATCCCTAGGGCCTTTGTCAACCGTCTGATTCACTCCATGTTCAGGCAGTGCACAGCTGTAGTGAATGCACGAGGTGGACATACGCGCTACTGACTTGTTGGATCAATTTCGATTTTGTCTTCAGTGCAAAGTAAACAAACAATGTTTCCATGCATTGACTGACATGTCCCGATCATCATGCAATAAGTGTTGATTGTTATTATGTACCTGTGTTCATGCATTATCTGTCAAAAGTAAAGTTTTTCTCAATCTGGATTTTGACTTGCGTTTCTTTTGCGGTTCAGTATATAATGGACAGATGGAATGCTTCTGTGCATGATTGGGGTGTGTGGGGGTATGGTGGGTCAACTGGCTAAGGCGCCAGGCTAGTGATCCAGCGAGCATTAGGTGCCGGGATCGAGCCCACCTGTGACAGGGTGTAAAAACCTTGGAGTCAACTTTATGTGCAGACTCTTTCAGTGTTGCCACAACCCGGTGCACGTTAAAGAACCCACGAATCCGTTGGTATATGACCAGATGGCGGCAACATGAATACGTGCAAACACCTAGTTGCAGGTACAGCAACGTGCAAAGTACTGTGACAATGTGTCCCAGTCCACCCAGCTGTGAATGGGTACCTCCTAAGGATGGGAAAGCCGCAATAACTCGGTGCGCCTTGTGGCAGCAAGAGTTGTATGATCCCCAGGGAGCTGGGATTGATTATAAGATGTGCTGTTGAGATTGACATCCAATGATCGAGGGGAAGATATACCAGCGCCTTGAGCATGCACTAGTGCGTGGATATGTGCGCTACATAAATATCCAATAATAATAATAATAATGATCATTGTCCGCGAGTATGTAGTCTTTGGCAACAGAAGTCAATGTGCTGATATTTAGTTGATTTTTGAGAGATTTTTGGAGTGAGTGAGTGTGTTGTGTTTAATGCCGCTGTCAGTTACACGATGGCGTGTGGGAGGTAGGCTCATCGTATGATAGGAGGATCACATGAATGACATGTACCGAACTTTGGTCATTAACAGGGCCTTCCGGAATTCTTCTATAAGGAAAGATAAACATGCTAAATATTTATATTAAGGGCGACACAAAATGATTTGTAATGTTGTAGATAAGAAAATAACCTGTGATGGTGTACCTAAAGGACATGGACCATTTACAGGGCGAATATGGAATTCATGGGAAGTAGAAAAAAAGATTAAAATGACATCTAAAAACAAAGGTTTGAAAGTATACAACAGTATCTTATGTCTCTGAACCAAACTGCATTAATGCAGCGCATTTGCTCAAAAGTATGGCCGGTGTGTTCTACATTTGTTGATGGTAAAAAATAACAATGAGTGAGTTATTGCCACCTCTTCAGCTATACACCAGGCAAAACGATGAATGATACCAGAAACATTATCCCAAACAACCTTTCAGATCAACGAAGCGTGAAACTTGAAATTTGACATTCATCGCTACTTTCTCAAACTTAAATCCATCTCTCCTATTAAATTTTGAAAAAATATTGTGGAAAGGTTTTTAAAAAAAAAAAAAAACAACTTTTTGTAACCAGAATTTCATCAGTCGATTGCACGACAAGAGGACTTGCTGGCGGCGATAACTGAACGTATAGTAGTCAACAAGGACATTTATGTTTATCTGTTCTTCATTAAATGTTTATCTAATTACTTTAATCTAATTGTACATTCGATTCATCAAATCGAAATTTCTTTTGAGTCTGAAACCTGTTTTTGGCTTATATTTCACATGGATACATGTTAGGTAGCTAACGTGTTCTTTGATTCAACTTTGTATATTCGTTTAGTCTTTAAAGGTTTCAGAGATGTTGGGGAGTGTTTAATTGTTATTTTTTATCAGTTCTGCTTTGTGAAGCCACATTCGATATGATATGGATTCCATCCGCTTTGCGTTTCTGCATTTGTTTAAAAAATCATTTGTGATTCAATTTCTAAATTCCTTTAAGCATATGTGTTTATTCACTGAATTGTGGGTTTAATATAATGATGGCATGGCTGATGCAAGCAGCTGGTAGTTCGTGAAACGTAATGGTTCATTTAAACAATAGAGGGGCGTTACGATGTTATCACGTTTTGTTACACAGCCAAGCGTGTGACCTGCTTTCAGCATGCATGCGTTCTACTAGAATGCGTTGCATCGATAATATTCAGTCATGAATAATTCCTTACAAGTAAATTGTCATCACTGAATACGATCACAAGCAGAACTAACTCTGATCAGTATCATTATCTGTTTCCATTCTTGGGACGTCACTACGTATAAGGCTCGTCCTTCCGAACAGATTCACAGTGGATTATCTGTGTGCATATCATCCACAAAACACTTCCAACATTCAATCTGTAGTTAAAGCAAAGTAAAATTCCGACTGTATCACCAGCATGTGTTGGTCACTATAGATATGTAACATATGTTATATTTGAGATTACAATTTCTCAGTAAAGTACAGATTCTAGTACTTTTGGGGGGTTTAGTCCCATCCGGGATTTGAACCCACACCCTCAGAATCAGGCACCTAATCGCCAGCACACAAAGTCAGACGCCTAGACTCAACCCCAAAAGGTACTATAATCTGAACTTTACTGAGAAAGTGTAATCCCAAATATAACATATGTTACATTTGACCACTTTCTAAAATGGCATTGTGTATTTCACTATAGATATGGCTGAAATACTTCCAATGTGACTTAAAATCTTAACTCACTCACTCACTGTGGGTCGCTATTAAAATGATGATACCAGGGAAAAGGTGAACATATCTTCACCCACAGGTGGCACAAGTCATAGGCATATGCAAAGTTAGTTAATTATTCATCTGAAAATAATGTGGTATGTATGGTACAAGTCAAAACAGAGGACTGTATCGGACGTCATTCGATGTATGCTGCATATATTCCGTGAACATTTTATTCTAGTATTATAAAACTAAACAACTAAACGTAAGCGAAGCACAAATTTTAGCAGACACACACATAGCAGAGACACGAATATTATAAGTTGTTCAGTGGTCACGAGGGGGGCATGGGTTGATGTACCCTCGATGTTTGTTTATGTTCCCTGAGCCCGAAAGGCGAGGGGAACATAAACAAACATCGATCGTACATCAACCCAGGGAACCACATATTTATCTTACCGAACACCTTAATGTTAATTTTGAATTGTTTGAAGCACGGGTACAAATCTTTTTGTAGCCATCGCTAGATTTTGCTGACAAGAAAAACAGATTTAGAGTTATCTCCCTTCCATCGATTTGCATTCGCAAAACATCGGTTATTTCCGTACATCATACGTGATTCAATGTTATTCGAGATAAGGTGAGGTGAAATTGGGTTTAACGTCGCGCTTGAGAATATTTCGCTTATATGACGACGTGCATGCGTGTGTATGTGTAGGTGCGGCTGCTTCTACTAGCCCAGACTGAAGCTTGTTTTATAGTGCTAGCCCACTGAGATACCAAGCCACAGTGAAGCATGAATACCCCACTCAGACACATTATACTGACTCCGAGCCGACCAGTCCTTGTGGTGCCCATTAATGCCGAGCAGGGACTAATAAGTACCATATTTTAACGTCTTTTGGTATGACGCGGTCGGGGATCGAACCTGCGACCTTCCGCTCTCCGGGCAGACGCTCTAGCCACTACACCACGGAGGCGGTCTATTCGAGATAAAGAAATACTACCACGAAGTACCAAATGAGTTGCCATTGACAGTGGGGTACATTGAAATGTTCCTCGCTTGTAAGAGGGGTACACTGAAAACAATAGAAGCGCGCTCAGCCAATCAGAAAGCCATAAATATGTGTGAGGTAAGATAAATGATATGATACCATTCCACAAGAGCGACGTGAGAGAACCTTATTAAAAAATTTGCTGCTGTCACTGAACAACAAAGAAATCCGGATTTACTCATGACTGGGTTCAGTGGTGGCCCAACCATCGGTGTGATCGGAGTTGTGTCCAGAAACCTATGCTTCGAATAACGATTGATTATAATTATGTTTCTAGTTTTGTCAGTACCGCATCCGTCGTCGGGGGCTTCTCGGAGACCGGCATCGTCGTGGGGTTTTGTACTACATGAAGCTGATAAAACTGGAATTCATTTCAAAGTGGCGTTAAAGCCAAACTCATTCACTCACTCACAAACTAATGCATTTTTATAATTGATAGTATGAGCCATTGATGTTAAGTTAACTTCCATTCTCTTAAAAAACTATTATATTATGCTGTCTCTTCCTTTCTGCGTGACAACGTAGTACTATTGTATTGTTACAAACAGAACGCGGGCGAAAAGGACACGATGAATGCACGGTGTCGTGCTGTAATTCATCCAACATATGAGCACACATATGTGGGGAGATCTAAGATGAAAGTTTTATGTACTGAGCTCAAATGTTGGGATCATGACTATTTAGCGATTTGATTTCCTCACGTCTGTGTGCCCTAAAACAGTAAATATGTTCTGTCTAGTGTAGCTGATCCACCAAATGCAAAAATAATGATGATATTACGATAAACCTGTGGATACGGAAGGTGCCCATTATCTGCTCGTTTATATCGTGCATATTCACTCTCTCACACAATCATTCCTGGATATTGAATTGCATGTTTGCATGTTGGACTGGCTTCACGCATTGAGCCCCCTTGTGTTTCTTCGTTTGGACAAGATCACAAGGATTTGCCGGGAGGACAGAACAAAACATATTTTCACACTAGACGATGCCAAACCTCGATTTGAACAAACTCAGTATGTGTTTGCAAAGTTTAATCGTAGATATTATTTCTTGTCTTTTATTTCGGTATTGACGTTTCCTCAATGAACCAAATTTGTTTGAAACTTTAACACACTGGACACAAAATTGAATAAAGTTGTGTAATTGATGATTATTTTTAATTACATTATATTTCAAACGTCACTGAAATGTGTCATTAAGATTTGTCAGCATTAATACCAACGTTTTGAAAAGACTTGCTTTACTTGAAGCATATTTAATTACAAAACTATATTGGTTTTACACCAGGCATATGATATGGGCAAGATCGTGTTGGCTTTCGTGGCATTCACTGGCAAGATCGTGTTGGCATTATGTCTTGACAGTAGTGAGCGTGTTATCCAAATGTCAAGGTCGCCTATATGTTGTCTCAGTATATTAAAACCTTAAAACTTAGGGCTTCTCGTGAAAATTGACTGGGGAAAAAATGTAGATAGTTTTCAAAATTAAAACGACTCACCTTCAGAAAGGCACACTTTGTCAATGTCACAAGGGACACAAGGTATTTGCTAAACAAGCTAACTTATCATACCCTACGAGTAATATAGGTCGAGGATCACTACCCGAACGGCCTTGTGGGAATTCTCGTGACTTTCAAGCCCAGATATATAGAATAGAATTTAACTCAAGTGTCTTGAGACGTTGGCTTAGCGCATCGAGTGCACATGTCATGAGAGAAGTGGGTGCTGCAATTTTAAAACGTGTGGAAACTGCAACAAGTGAGTGCATCATTAAGTATGTCAAACATGGCAAATATTCAGTGTGTTGAGTGCAACAGGTAGGAAACATCCCACGTGTGTGAGTAATGTTAGTGAGCACAAAAGTGTCACACAAGTGCCGAGCTGGACAGTGTCCAAGCAAAAGCTTGCAACGGGCAAGTGTTTCGTTGTTGAAATAGGTGATATACGAAAAACGAAAAGCATGACGAAGATCAACGAGATTCAAGATTCAGATTTCATGATTTTCATTGCTTGTTAGTATTTCACGAACCGTTGTCGAGACAAGTACCAATTGTAGGCTGGAAATGGATATTTTCTCCACTTAAAAGTTAAAGCATCAGTTTGTGATTTTACGTCTCATGTCTTGCGTTATCTGAGGCAATAAATTAATGCATCAGTCTGCCATTATTGATGTTTTACGCCGTTTCTAGCACTATCCCAGCAATATGATGGCGTGGGACACCAGAAATGGGATTCACATATTGTACCCATGTGGGGAGTCGAACCCGGGTCTTCGGCGTGACGAACCAACGCTTTAACCACTAGGCTACCCTACCGCCCACCTTATTGATGACGAGTAGTATGTACCTTCTCGCCTAATTCTGCTTTTTAACTATCTTTCTGCATCCCCTTCGATAGTGTAATGCAGTTGGGATACAGTGCTAGGGCAGGTCCCAGTATCCATATTAATTTTCTGTTCCCCGAAGTTTAAAATCGTTGCATTTCACACATGTCGCTGGTTTACTTTCTCCTGAGTTTAGTTCCAGCACAAGCCGAGACTAATGTCTATATTGTGGTGTCATCCGATGGCTGCCCGATTCGGACACTGTATACTGCCTCTTATTCAGCCAGTCCTTGCTTTGTGTTATACATGCTGAAAGCAAGTGACTTGAAGTACTACATGTAACCATTTACGCCAGTCAAAGTGTATTCTCTGCAGTCAAGGTTTGCATTGTATGTAACTGTGCATAATATCACTATAGTGACAGAGAACAATATTCCTAAAACAAAAACTGGAATACATCAAGGACGTGTGTCCCACAAGATCTGTTTGTTTGCCTTGTCCCACGAAAATATCCGGTTTGGAACTTGTATTCAGCAAAACAGGCGATGTGGATAGGTGCTGGGGAGACAGGTCCAGTTGGGCACCAGTCCGATTTAGAATATGGAATCAAGAATGTTGATTTACGGTACCCATTCCACAGGCACGGCTCAGAGGAAGTCTGAAAATCACAACTTCTCTTGGTAGACACCTAATGGTCAAGGACTTGCCCATCCTGAAATTGAATTATCAGTTTCCTACATTCAATAAATCTCTTTTCCTGAAAGAGGACAAATGTGTTTTGACATTTCTTTCAAGTAGAAAAACAGAAAAGAACACAGTATTTATTGCATGTACACTTGTGAAGAAACTTGGTGTTGGTATAACTAAGTTTTTCTCAAGGTGAATTCCAATGAACAAGAAATTCATTGGTCATAACAATTCTCAATGTCTTAATCATGCTGTTCACCAATGCTCTTCCAGATCAACAAATAAATAATGTTATTTAACCGGGCACTATATAATTGCATTTGGTAAGTTTTCACAGAGAAATACAAATTGAACAATTTAATG
The DNA here is from genome assembly GCF_003918875.1 of Haliotis rubra. Taxonomy (NCBI): domain Eukaryota; kingdom Metazoa; phylum Mollusca; class Gastropoda; order Lepetellida; family Haliotidae; genus Haliotis; species Haliotis rubra. The sequence goes on along the minus strand of NW_025764937.1, from coordinate 715,629 downwards.
GCTTTATTACGGAACTTCGTTTTAGAGAATGACATCGTCATTGGTGAATATTTATTTTAAATGGTTTGGTAGGTGTGTCAGCGAGGTACAGAAGCAGATTTACCCTGATGGACACAGGGATACCTTTCATATAACTAAGCCCCCATTTTGTGTCAAATCTCGTAACAAAATCTTCTGAGACTAATATATGGCTGTGACTGTGAAAATTGGTCTATATCTCGTTTTGAATTTTAAATATGAACTGTCGAAAGGAACATTCCCTATTCCCATGGCAGATACAGCATCGCCATCAAGAACCATTTACACTTTGGTAGTATACTATGTAGTGTATTAAGAATTAAACTGTTGATGTTGTGTGTAAGTTTAGTTTTACGCCTCTTTTAGCTATATTCCATTAACATCAGGTTGGGGTACAATGAAAATAGGCTTCACACATTGTACCCGGGTCTTCGGTGTAACCGCTAGGATACTCCACCGCCCACGTTGATGTTAGAAGCATAGCCTTTCACTATCACGCACCAAGCTTTCAACCCTTAACAGATCAGTGTCATATTCTTCAAGGAGGAACCAAATGCTGCATACATGGTTACACTTTTGCAAGCACTTTCTTTCAGTAATCTTTCAATAATCGTTGTGAACCGTTTCCACAAATATTCGAGACCTTCTTGTCTTTGTCGTTTTGAATACAATTGTCCAAAGAGCAGTACGTAATATATATGATTATATCTGGCGTTCGAGTCCCGGATAGAGAAGACGTCGCAAACATATAGTATGATAAAATTGGTCATAGTAGCGCTAGGCACTACAAAGATTATTAGATTCCCTATTTCATTCAATTCTAACTGACTGTGTTTACGTCTCCGCTTCAACTTGAGCAATGGTAAGCCATGATAAACGAGGTGCAAAATACTTCCCAATACAATGAGACTTGAAGAAGAGACTCAGTCCCTAGCATAGGGTTCTGCAAGGTGGAATATATGCATGTCTATGGCTGGAGGCACGTTGTTCTCCCCTAAGACAATAAGCGGTGTGGTGTGGAATATATACATGTCTATGGCTGGAGGCACGTTGTTCTCCCCTAAGACAATAAGCGGTGTGGTGTGGAATATATACATGTCTATGGCTGGAGGCACGTTGTTCTCCCCTAAGACAATAAGCGGTGTGATGTGGAATATATACATGTCTATGGCTGGAGGCACGTTGTTCTCCCCTAAGACAATAAGCGGTGTGATGTGGAATATATACATGTCTATGGCTGGAGGCACGTTGTTCTCCCCTAAGACAATAAGCGGTGTGGTGTGGAATATATACATGTCTATGGCTGGAGGCACGTTGTTCTCCCCTAAGACAATAAGCGGTGTGATGTGGAATATATACATGTCTATGGCTGGAGGCACGTTGTTCTCCCCTAAGACAATAAGCGGTGTGATGTGGAATATATACATGTCTATGGCTGGAGGCACGTTGTTCTCCCCTAAGACAATAAGCGGTGTGATGTGGAATATATACATGTCTATGGCTGGAGGCACGTTGTTCTCCCCTAAGACAATAAGCGGTGTGATGTGGAATGAAATGAAGATACTCAAGACTATGTCACTAATGTTGTTATTTGTATCTATAAGTCGCAGCTACGTGTGGTCTTAAAGTGAAATGTCACCTGACACTTGGCATTACACCCTGCATGCACATTACGGCTTGTCCAGACAGTAGCTGTAAACAGAAGACTACAATGTCTCTTACATACATGTCATTACTCGGTCGTAGTGAGATTTCATCTGGGAGCAGTTGGACGTATCTTTAGAACACTCGTGAGTGCGGTAATTGCAGAATGTCAGACGGGCCAGTTGATAATGTCTGGTATATCGTCTTCCCTGCAGACCATTGTCATTTAACGTCGTTCCTGACAATAAACGCATTGAGTAGATGCTTCTTGCGTGTTAAAGGTGTCGTCAGTAAATTAGAAGATATAAATTGTCAAAGTGTTTAATGTGTGTCAGGGTTACAGAAAGTCCATTAACCATCGCAGGATTAGCTGATGAATTGTTCCAGTCTTAGTTCCTTCCTCTTGGTTATAAACCTTGGCTTGCAAGTGTGTATATATACATAGTGTATGACTTCAGCCTGGACGTTGTGTGGACTTACATGGTCACCTGATTGTCAGTGATTGTCTGCTTTGTTGATTGTCAGTGAAGAAGCATCTCTTTAAAACGACTTAAATGGTGATTGCGCTTTCAAGTGATTGCAGTGACCATGGTTATAGTCAGTCCTTCCGAAAAATCCTTGCCATCGAGCGTTTGCGATAGGGGCAGGTTAGTTGATTATAATGATATAATGTTTACAAATTATATATTTAGCATGTGTTATCTTACTAGGCATTCATTTTCCATCCCCTATGGTCCGGGCTTTTGGCACGACTATTTGCTGTTGGTTACGCTGATCAGATGGATAACATCTTGTACGTTCTTGAAGATACGCTCGTGCACACGACTTTGATTCTCATTTTCACCGGTCGGAAATTAAGTTCTTTAAGAACATGTGGTATGTTACCGTGCATTTGGCTTGTGTGATGAGCATTATCAGGTGCATGTTTGTGCGCATGGTATAGCTTGTCCAAATACTTCTATAGATCAGTTTATTTGTAGCGGTGCCGTTCTGATTAACGAAGACTCCGGGACACTCAAGTCGGCAAGTATAGGATGCTGGATCTTCTTTTGAACAGAATTAGATATTACCATACATATTTGCCCGCATTGGGATGCCTTTTTAGCTACACACCCTTTCAAAGTAACCTTGTTATCAAAACAAAATGGGGCGGTGGGGTAGCCTAGTGGTTGAAGCGTTCGCTCGTCACGCCGAAGACCCGGGTTCGATTCCCCACATAGGTACAATGTGTGAAGCCCATTTCTGGTGTCCCTCGCCGCGATATTGCTGGAATATTGCTAAAAGCGGCGTAAAACTAAACTCACTCACTCACTCACTCACTCAAAATAAAATTATACCTCGAAAACTACTTTAACGCGGTTGAAGAAGTTCATACAAACCCTGCATTATATCTTTGTTGAAATAACTTACAGCTTGTGCCAAAACACTGATGTAACATGCGTACAATTTACAGCTGAATACTTCAATGTAACAGGCTGAGTGGTGTCAGATATCGTTCACACAAGAGATTATATGTGGTGTGGTGTGTTGGGCGCCTAGACTCTGTCAGACCCAGTAAGTTTGGTGTGTGTATTCCGTCAGTTCAGAAAGCATCGAACTGCAATGCCTGTGTGGCTGTGATATGCTTAATGTCTGCTATTTCTGTCAGCAATTTTAGTTGGCTTTTTTCTGCAGATCACTTGTGTGCCCATATAACATTCCAAATATCGTGTTAAAGTCAATGAAATTCCGGATTAGAATTGACCTGTAGGACCAAAGTTGTCAGATATAACTACATGGATCCATGGTCTGGTGGACTTCATCGCATTGCACATTGTCGACATTGTCGGCATATCGATCTTTGGTCCATACAGATGTTGCTCAATTGCTCTGCTAAACATTAAGCAAGAAACAACCATTTAGGCAAATACAACGCTTGAATAAAGAGGCATGATTACACCTCTCCGAGTCTTCTGTCCCATCAGTATCCCCATGTGCCAATAGGACAGCTCCCCCAAAAATATAAAATCGAAAGTTAAGAAAAAGCGAAAAAAACCCGGCTTGTTTCTTTTCCAGATTATAAAAGGTGCCCAGGTTTTTGGTTTTACCGTGTTTTTATGGTAGATGGTTTTGAGAGAAGTTTGGGTTTAGAGTTGGTAATACAATTCCAAGACAGAACGTGTGTAAAGAAGATAAGAAGCTACATGGTAATGGACTGTCGTGAATACATACAACGTGGCGGTCACAGTGTAAAGGTAATATAACTCTAAACGATAACCAAAATCAAAAATGGGGAAATATTCACCACCGGGCAAAAGAAAGTTATCATTTTTACAAGTAATTGTACCAAAAAAAACGCTAGTACAGGTTTAAACACAAGCAGAAAACATTCGACGATAATAACGCACCTGTCCGAAAACGTCTTATGAATCATTCTTCAAAACGTTATTGTGGGACAATGGCCAAAATGCACGTGCATGATTGTGAAATTAGACAGAACAAGCATGCAATAAAAACTGAATAAATAAAACACCACGAATAACCTAACGCTTACGCAAGCAAAACATGCCAGACCCAAAACCGCCCAAGATCGGGAAGACCAAGAGTCACGAGTCCGGCCTAAGACCGCTGTATGCGGCAGATCCACCTCAGTAGATTCATGATGGCGACCACAACGGCGGCGACAGCAGTAAGACACGCTATTAGCAGGTGAACAGTCCCTCGACAACTTGGTAGGAGTATACGAGCCTACCGACCCTTCCTTGGAATAGCCTTGACCCGTCTACACCGTCAACGCAGACTGCGATGGACACGAACTGTACGTATGTCGGTGGCAGCGACGTGACAGGGAAAGAAGGCTCTTTACAGATGCAAGTCGGTTCAGTCGGTTCCGAAATGATGGCAGAGTTCGCGTTTTTCGACGTAGAGGAGAGCAACAAGTTCATCTGTTCGGCGGAGAAAGCGTCGTTTTATGGGGCGGCATTTGTTGCCAGAGAACAAGAAGTCTGGTTATCATCCGAGGATATCTGAATTGCCAGCGATACAGGGATTTAGTGTTGAGACATTTTACAACAGGACAACACAAGACATCACACCGCCAGAATTGTTCTAGAATACCCACACAACGTAAATGTCAACGTATTGCCTTCTCCTGAAATGAATCCCATTAATCATGTCTGGCTTCATCGTGGACGTCAGCTGGGACAGCATGTACCACCTCCAGCGAACCGACAGTAACTCGAACAGACTCTCTTGAACTTATGGAACAGGATTCCTGCTGACGTCATTGAGGAGATCTGTGTTGTCGTGTATGGATGCCCAGGCTGGTCACACTCACCTCCTGTCTCATTATGTGACTCTTTGTGCACTTTATCAGAACTATGATGTGTGTTATTTTGTGGCAAATGTGGCAAACGCAAGACTAGCATTACAATGAATTTTCAGTCAAATTACTTGAAAATGATTTCTGTTTGCAAAATATATAATTATGATTTATCTAACATACGTCTTTGTTTCTATTCTTTGTTCAAGTGAAATCGGTGAGAATTTTCTTTTGTCCGGTAGTTTAGTAGAGACTTAAATCGGGTACAGTTCAAACGTCTGGAACTTATAGTCAGAGTATATATAGATACACTGATGAAGCTGTGCAGTGTTACGTGCCTAAGTTTCATCTCAGCAATAACACGTGGTTCTCGTACCTTCTTCCAACTTTTTATCATTTATTTTTAATGATGAAAACGTTATTGTTAATTGCCTTAGGGTGCTTTTATGTCGACCTTTGAACTACGACGTCGCCTGTTCAATACTGGTTATGTCTTTATGAATCTAGCTAATATACTGCAATTCCTGGCTGGAATTATAACCGTCAGCTGCCAATTCAAGGACGTCTTCCATCAAAGACATCACTTCAAAGGCGAATAGTACCTCCCTCGTTTGGGAGCCATTCATTTCAAGACACACTCCATCAAAAGGAAAGCTGAAGTAGTCTCTACTGGTGTACGTCAAGACCGTTATCCATCATGTGTAGTCATAGTCATTGCTATCAGGTTGATAACAGCCTGTACGTTCTTGAAGATACACTAGTGCACACGACTTTGATTCCTATTTTCACCGGTCCCCAATTAAGTTTGTTTAGATTCTGTGATATGCTACTGTGCATTTGGCATTGCGTAATTAGCATTGCCAGGTGTATTGTGTGCATAGCTTGTTCGGATGCTTTTATGGATCAGTTCACTTGTAACGGTGCCATTCTGACTAACAGAAACCCCGAGGCACTCAAGCCGGCAAGAATAGTATGCTGGGTGGTCTTTTGAACAGAATTAGATATTACCATGCATCTTTGGACGCATTGTGGTGCCTTTTTAGCTACACTCCCTTCCAAAGTAGCCTTGTTATCAAATGATAATTATACCTCGAAAACTGCGTTAACGGGGTTGATAAGTCCATACAATTCCTGTCTTATATCTTTGTTGTAATAACTGACAGCTTGTGGCCAAACCACTGCTGTAACGTGCTTATAATTGACACCTGAATACTTCATGTAACAAGCTGAATGGAGCCAGATATAGTTCATGTGTATTCATAGTCATTGCTGACCTCTGTGCCGTCCCTCGAAGCTCTATATCCAAGTTTGCGGTGTAATTAGTACTTCAGCAGAGATGATGTGTTGTCATCACTCTGTCCCTTGTCAATAATAAAGGCACGTCTGGTTGACATTCATTTGCTTGTTGCGTGTTTTGTGCAGTGTTTCGACACAAGGTATGTTTTGTGTTTGTTCGTAGTTTGAAATAGTGTGCGTTTGGTTTATGAATGCAAGGCGGGGCGGATACCAGAAGAAAAGAACATATGGTGACTTAGGTCTTACTGAAAACAGGACTCAAAAAAGAGATAGGCCTTTACCAGATCACGTCTTACGATGGAATTGAATAGGGACTCGAAATCTCTAGTATAAAGTGTTATTGTGACAGATGAACTGCAGAACTTAATAATGTGAACATTAATGCCTTTGTGTACATTGTATCGAGTCATATATATTGTACAATATATTCATTTTGTATCAATTCAGAATAAACTTTCTTTTCTCAAGTTGTTGAGAGGGCGGTGGGGTAGCCTAATGGTTAAAGCGTTGGCTCGTCACGCCGAAGACCTGGGTTCGAATCCCCACATGGGTACAATGTGTGAAGCCCATTTCTGGTGTCCCCCGCCGTGATGTTGCTGGAATATTGCTAAAGGCGGCGTAAAGCCAAACTCAGTCAGTCAGTCAAGTTGTTGAAGTGCTGTATTTTCAAAATCTTATTTTAAATCACTCTGTAGAAGAAATACAATAATAAAACTACAATTCCCCGTACCTGATGAATATAAATCGCAATAATTGCAGTAATGTACGAATCATTGCTTCAAGCTCTCAAACACTCCGACGCGAAATCATGGAAATGTTCGCGGATGACAAACAGAATTTTGATGAAATTAATCCGATCATTCCACAAACTACACTGAATAATACAACACTGCAGTCAGCAATTTCTCAGATTCATTCCTAGTTTTATCTCCTATAAAACATGAATTCGATTTATATGCGAAAGGCTTCCAGTTCCAAATTATTGCATTGCTTTCAGATTATCACCAACACATTATGTTTTCTCCTCTTGTTTTTGTAACTGTAATTATGTTTGTCAAGCTGTCAAGAGATTTTCCCTGTTGGAATTAGAAAATAAAATGAATTAATGAAATAATCGAAATCCTGAACATGTTTTCCGTGTTCTAATTTTGAGTGTGAAGAAATGTCTGTATGGCAATCGCATCTCTGTTTGATCAGCAGTTTTGTGGTGTGTACATGTGGAAATGTAGTTGAGTTATAAGTTGATTGATGGTGTAAGACAGGCAATTTATTGGTTGCGTGAATTGCACATGTCAGTAAAGTAATTGTGTTTATCTTATTTCTAGGACTTTATATCAGTACAGGCATATTGTTACGTCTTGATTCCCACGTTGACACTACAGGTTCACCGGGAAGTCCACAAAATGAAGTAGGTGTGAAATAAACGACAAAGGAGTGAGCGGGTTCAGATTTAAAGTCACATCGGCAATATTTCAGCCATACCGTAACTAAAAACAAGTAATAATTTCAGAACAAATGAAGTATTTTTTTAAAAAGCAGCAAATGACACTTAAACCAACTAGAATATCACAGATATGAATATAAAATAAGTATGTAAATCTAAAACAGTTTAATTACAGAAGACAATAGAATATAAAAACAAGCAATATTTTGCCTACAACTGAAGGTAGATCACCATACTAGGGACCATGGGGACTTAAAGTATATTCGCTTCATGCATAGAGCCTAGCTGGATTTACACCATCCCTTCAACCGTTAGCAAGTTTAGACAATCTAGCCATAAGTTCAAATAACATATATGCTGCGGTTAAAAAAGTACATGTAGTAGGTTTGAATTTACTTTGAAAGTTTTGGGACTTACGTACCCTTTCAGGAGGCCAATAATTTTACAGTACTTTAACCCCCTTGGAGGATACAGCCCTGAACAATCCCAGTTGATAATCTAAACTACCAATTATAAAATATTTATCTATTTACACAACTGTAATCATACTTTATCTAACAACTCACCTTTTAAAAAGTCAATGATTAAATGACAATTAACATTAGTAAAATAGGTCGATAACTGTTTTGACATTGAAATGTTTATCCCTTGTGATGGAAAAATAACAAAAAAGGAATGTAATGCTATTAACAATTGAATCACAAATGTAACTTAGTTCACAATACAATTGTATAGCATTTGTAGTACAAAAAGTGTGGTACAAATTCAAAGGCAGTTTAATACAATAGCAGTCATTATATCAATAGGGACAATGATGGCAATTTACACTTCTGGGTAACAGTACTCGAACTTAGATGAAAGTGTCCCAGGGTATGGAGTAATCACACATTTAATGCTCCTCTCCTTGTGCCTTGCGATTCAATGTGAAATGATAGGCAATAGCTAGCTGCTTTCATGTACTGAAGACAAACGTACCGGATCACTCCATAGTATTCCGTGGGTCACAACGCGGTGGAAACCTCTGGAACTCATAACTATAGCGCCGGTCTAATTACAGCACACATCTGCCCCCTACTGAATCCACGGGCACAGTGTATACAAGTTGAAACATTGCAGGAGAGGTATAACAGAGGCTCATAACATTATGTGACATACAATACCAAAGATTTTTTATGAAATATTTCGGCAAAAGATGTTAAAGTTTTAGACTTGATATATCGTTTGAGATACATGCTTCTTAGTACAGAGTAACACAAACATACGAGCAATATATTAAATTCATCTTCAGTGAGTGAGTGAGTGAGTTAAGGTTTACGCCGCGCTCAGCAATAATCCAGCTCTATGACGGCGGTCTGTAAATAATCGAGCCTTGACCAGACAATCCAGTGATCAACAGCATGAGCATCGATTTACACAATTGGGAACCGATGACATGTGTCAACCAAATCGGCGAGCCTGACCACCCGATCCCGTTAGTCGCCTCTTACGACAAACATGGGTTACTGAAGATCAATGTTCTAACCCGGATCTTCACGGGCCTCATCTTCAGTAAATAATTTTTCCACTTTCTATACAATATTTACATATAATACATGTCAAGTATTTGGATAACCTACCAGGTGTTCTGAAAAGGCAGGTTGTATTAACTCTTGAAAGGTATATCGTGTTCAAAACTATCAAAAGCTTTTGAAAACAAATAGACAGTAAAACCTTACTTTCTTTATACAAGGATAATTTTGATGATAGCCTGTAATGACTGTAAACGTAGCCAAATGATACTTTGTTCCATACATCTGTCAAGTTTCCACTCTCCAAAACTTTGTTTATGTAAAAATTAAAAGTGGTGTAATTTGTTTTTCTTTAGACTAAGCAATAAGACCCTTTTTTAATTTCTTGGTATTACGGATTTTTTTTAAAAACAATATAAGGTCAATAGGGAGAAAAACATAAAATGGGAATATGAAGATGTTATTTGCACACTTGAGAATATCTTGGTGTTATGAGTTCTGACGATTTGTGTGATTGTCTATTGTAAAATATAAATTAGTTTCATGGAATATTTGAAAGGTATAATTTGCTATTTCTTATTTTTTTATCACTTCCTTTGTTTTGTTTTTTTACCAGGTCGGCGGCATATAATGGCAAAAAAACATGTAAAAACAACTTTTTCACATTTCGGGTCGGCAGATCCGTAAACCAAGTAATAATAAAAAACACATAATGGCATCATGTCTAGAAGCTTTTTTTAAGATAGGAAATAGGAGTTTTTTAGTGGCAGGGATACAAACTGCAGTTGAGGGCATCAGTATGCTTGAAGAGAATAGATGAGAAATGAGAAGTGATCGTGATGTATACATGTAGAAAAATGAGTGTCAAAAGTTTCATAGAACGAACTCTTCTGGTAAAGGCTTTAAAACCTATACGGTGATGCTTATGAAGAGACACAAATCAACCTCCTTTGTCAGATGGAATGTAATGTTCCTCAAGGGGAAGATTGTAATGGAAAATATGCTCGAATGGCTGTAATCGACTGAATCCGTGTGTTAATAATTCAAGAGTTAGTAAAACACCTTTTCTCTTAACGTGAATGATAAACAACGACGAAACACCTTATAAATAAAGAGTGGTTAAATGAGACGTTAAATTGATGTGAAATGGGGCGTATTATTGCTCACAGAAACACAATATGTGAATTAGCTTCCGTAATTGTTCCACAATGATTAAGTATTTATCTCTCAACTTGGACTCAAGAAATATCCGGCGCAAAATATTGTCAATACTATTAATATCTGAATAGCATGTACTGATGGAAGACAAGACACAGTTCCGTGTTGGCTTCTGTGGTGGCTAGGACAAGCCTTAAGCGTTAGGGCTAGGACTGTCCTTCAGCTTTATAGCTAGGGCAATCCCATACCTCAGCTACGTCTCGGAAATCCTGCTTCCTTCTGGCAGGGACAATCCTGCAGCTTTACGGCTAGAACAATCCTTCAGCTTTACGACTAGAACAATGCTTCAGCTTTACGACTAGAACAATCCTTCAGCTTTACAACTGGGACAATCCTTCAGCTTTACAACTGGGACATCCTTCAGCTTTACAACTGGGACAATCCTTCAGCTTTATGGCTAGGACAAACCTTCAGCTTTACAGCAGGGACAATCCTTCGCCAGTACAATACTTCAACATTACCACTGGGACAATTCTTCAGCTTTACGACTAGGACAATCCTTCAGCTTTACGGCTAGGACAATTGTTTAGCTTTACGGCTAGGACAATACTTCAGCTTTACGACTAGGACAATACTTCAGCTTTATTGCTAGGACAACCCCCCAGCTTTACAGCTAGGACAATCGTTTAGTTTTACGGCTAGGACAATCTTTCATCTTTACGACTTGGACAATGCCGCATCTCTACGTCTGGGAAATCATGCTTCCTTACGGCAGGGACAATCCTTCAGCTTAAGAAAAGGACATTCCTTCTTCCTTACGGCAGGGACAATTCTTCAGCTTTACATCTTGGACAATACTTCACTTTTTCGGTTACGACAATCCCACTTCTTTGCGGCAGAGACAATCCTTCAGTTTTAGGGCTAGTACAATCTTTCACCTTTACATCCAGGCAGTCTCACTTCATCTTTACGGCTAGGACAACCCTTCAGCTTTACAGCTGGGACAATCCTCCATCTTTACAGATGGGATAATACTTCAGCTTTACAGCAGAGACAATCCTTCACCTTTACCGCCAGGACAATACTTCAGCATTACAACTGGGACAATCCTTAAGCTTTACGACTAGGACAATTCTTCAGCTTTACGGCTAGGACAATCGTTTAGCTTTACGGCTAGGACAATACTTCAGCTTTACATCAAGGCAGTCTCACTTCACCTTTACGGCTAGGACAATACTTCAGCTTTATGGCTAGGACAAACCTTCAGCTTTACAGCTGGAACCGTCCTTCTTCCTTACGGCTAGGACAATACTTAAGCTTTATGGCTAATACAGTCCTCATCTTTACGGCTAGGACAATCCTTCAGCTTTATGGCTAGGACAATCCTGCTTTACAGCTGGGTCAATCCTTCATCTTTACGACTAGGACAATCCTGCAGCTTGACAGCTAGGACAAACCTTCATCTTTACAGCTGGGACAATACTTCAACTCTATTGCTAAGACAATCCTTCAGCTTTACGGCTAGGACAATCCTTCTTCGTTATGGCATGAACAATCCTTCAGCTTTACAGCTAGGACAATCCTTCATCTTTACAATTAGGACAATACTTCAGCTTTACGACGTGGACAATGCCGCATCTCTACGTCTGGGAAATCATGCTTCCTTACGGCAGAGACAATCCTTCAGCTTAAGCAAAGGACATTCCTTCTTCCTTACGACAGGGACAATTCTTCAGCTTTACATCTTGGACAATACTTCACTTTTTCGGTTACGACAATCCCACTTCTTTGCGGCAGAGACAATCCTTCAGCTTTACGGCTAGTACAATCTTTCACCTTTACATCCAGGCAGTCTCACTTCTTTACGACTGGATCAATCCCTCGACTTTACAGCCATTACAATCCTTAAGCTTTACGCTTAGAACAATCCCGCATCTTTGGGACAGTGGTCCCTAGTATGGTGTTCTACCTTTAGTTGCCTGCAATCTATAGCCTGTTTTCACATTGTCCCGTCATTTCTAATTAAAAAGTTTTAGATTTAATTACCAGTTTTAAATGGATATCTGTGATACACTAGTAGTTTTACTGTTCTTTGTCAACAGGCTTTTAATTCCTAATTTTATTGATCTATAATAGATTTATTAATTGTTCACGCCACGATATGGCTGAAATATTGCCTATGTGACCATAAATATTAACTCACACACTCACTCTTTGGGACAGTCTCGACAATACCTATGTTTTATGCCTATATTTTGTAAGACGACAAAGGTGACATAACAATTGAACAGTAATTAGTTTACAAATGCAGCCGCAGCGGTATGAACAAGGTGTCAGCCCGATCTGTCGACAAATGAAAAATAGGATGTTGCTAACCGTGGACAGAATAAAAAAAACGGAGAGTCGACATCGCGTGGTCAACATACTGTGACGGTGTTAATTAATTAAAGAGAATGCTTGCTTAGTGATTTGCAAGTGGCTATGGTGGCTACCGCTATGTTCGTATCATGAGTAAATGAATTAGGTTAATTAAAGAGAATGTCTTTTTAACAATTTGTAAGAGAATTAAGGTTGCAAAAAGGGCTAGGACATTTCGGAGTTTAACATGCAAAAACATCCGGAAAGAAACAGAGAGTGATATGGGAGGAGAAGGATTATCGAAATGCTGTTGTAAACATTTAGCATTTGGGTATATATTATAGATCATGAATATTTTGTTACCACTGTCAAAATGGCAAATGCTATGGTCCGGGTTACACTGATTGACAACATTCATGGAGGCCAGAATCTTTACCACAATGGATTCAAGTACAGAGTCAACGGACGCAGAGCTCAGACAACATACTGGAGATGTACAGATGCAACCTGTTCATCGTATCTGGTTACAGAAAACAACCTGTTGAATATGGTCGGTCAAGGTCACAACCATCCTGGTATTCCGTTTCTTACTGAAGTTGATGCGTTCAAGTCAAAGCTCCATCATCGTGCAAAGACTGACAACACTACGCCTATCCCCAGATCTAACATGAAGAAGTCAGCAACTTGAGAAAGAATCCAGCAGCTGCTCCGGACGCCCTTCTCCAACACATTCCTGTCTTTGACTCCGTGAGAACCAGCATGTATCGACAAAGACATAAGACTGTCCCTAAGCTTCCACAGACACTTGCAGACATCAATCTAGAGAATGAGTGGACAACGACTGAAGCAGGAGATGACTTTCTTCACCGACTAGATGATGGCAACATTTTGCTCTTCTTCACCAGCAAGAATATAGAGCTTCTCTCTGCAGCATATGTAATCTTTGCAGATGGTACATTCTCGTCTTCACCTCGACTGTTTGACCAAATCTACTCGATACATGCTGAATACCAAGGACACATGCTACCCCTGATATATGGACTCTTACCAAACAGAACAGAAGCGACCTACACAAGTGTGTTTGACTATATGAAACAGACTGCAGCGACTCAAGGACTTCAGCTTTCTCCTGATGTGTTTCAGTTGGACTTTGAACGTTCATCTCACAACGTGCATCTGCCAGTATTGTATTTCCAAATACTCAGCTTCGTGGCTGCTTCTTTCATTACACCCAGTGGATCTGGCGTCGCACACAGAAAGTAAGCCTTGCTTCAGAGCACAAGTCAGACAACAATATGAAAACGACTAATGCGTCGAGTTGCAGCTCTACCTTTAGTGCCACTGGATAAAGTTGAAGATGTCTGGCTTGATGCCATTGCAGACGCACCACTAGGTGAAAAGACGACACAGCTGATGGATTACGTTACTACCACCTGGGTAGAAGGTCCATGGATTCTGCCAACTTGGAATCATTTTGAAAATGATGGACACAGAACTAACAATAATTCGGAAGGTTGGCACAACAAAATCAACAAGTATGCCATGAAGACACATCCGAATGAAGTAAACATTCAGCAGATCCAAGGACAGCAGAGAGATACCATCCGTAGACGTCGCTACCGAATCATCGACGCTAGGATTCCTTGAAGGCCGACCTTCTTGCCGACAGACTTACTGACTTGAATTACACAGACCATGTGTCAGAGTTGCTTCATCTTGGCTGAACATTCAGATTACTTTAGTGCAGATATAAAGGAGTTTTGGCAAGAAGAAATAACTGGACTCATCTTTTATATATTTATTACTTTTTCACCAGCAGAAATCACTTATTTATATAAAACAGACACACAAGTATATATATACTATATATACAAATATGTTATATTGTGTGACATATGATACATACATGCTGTTATATTGACTAAATAAATGTATTGTCTACTATATATCCCACTCTGTTTTTAGTTGGTTTGTTAATCTCGAGAACACTGGGAGTGAAGTCACTCATGTAGAACATCACCTCCCTTTCCCCGGACTGTCGACAAGTAATTTGGACGGATTATTTCTTGTTGTCGACAGTCCGGGTATTAACCACGAACAACATGAACCTTTGTCGTACGTCGATTTGCGGTTCGCCTCGCTTCCTGTGACCTGGACTAATAGAAGAGCAAGCGGTAACTGCCATTTGAAAATAGCGAATGCTGAAAGGCAAATTCGACGCCATTATTGCCATGGTTGTCCAGCATCATAAACACTGTTCTAGGATATGAATTGTACGGACTGAACATAATATATTTTAGGTTAGGCTGGTGGTAGCGGGAAAATTATCAAGGTTTTTTAATTATGCCACAATTTTAAACACATAATGTTCGCTATGGCTACTTCCATGTCGTGTTCTGTTTCAAAAACAGTTCATATTGTAACTGAAAAACATATATTCCGTTTTACGAAAGAACAAAACCTCAACAGCGTAACTGCTGCATGCCCACAAAAGATTCACTAATCTAATTAGGACCAGACCATACAATGATTGAGTGAATGAGTGAGTAAGTTACAATTTAACGTCACATCGGCAATATTTCAGCCATAAAGTGACGAGAACAATTAATAATTATATGATAGATGAATAAAATTAGAAAATTCAAGCCTTTTGACGAACAGTAAAACTACTAGTGTATCACACATGTCTATTTAAAACTAATAATTAAATCGAAAACATTTTAACTAGAAATGACAAGACAATGTAAAACAGGCTATAGAGTGCCAACAACTGAAGGTAGATCACCATACTAGGGACCATGGGGACTTACAGTACATTTGCTTCCTGCACACATTGAAATGACATTCAATAATATTAAAACAAGAAAGGCCACCTAACTGGGGATGATGAGGACTTACAGCACTTCGGCTCCCTGCAGAACCGTCACTACAGCCACTGATAGTTGTAAACAGTGCTAGTCATAAATTAAAACAATACAACTGAAGCGATACTATTCTGTAACAGTTGTCTGCAATGGACTATGATACTATTATGGGTAACATGCAATCATCAGGTGACAATCCTTCTACAATATAGTGATTGATGTCATGAAGGTCGATCTCCACATACTGGACACGATGACATGTATCAGTCAAGTCAACGAGCCTGGGCCTAGATTTTCGAAGCTCTCTTAGCGCTAAGATAGTCGTAAGTGCCATACATTAATATTAACTTACGACTATCTTAGCGCTAAGAGAGCTTCGAAAATCTAGGCCCTGACCACCAGATCCCGTTAGTCGCCTCTTACGACAAGACTAATCCTAACACGGATCTTCACAGATATTTGGGGTTTTAAGCAGAAGCCATTGTCCAATCAGTGATTAAACGCGAAAAGCTGCAGCGTTTGTTGCTGTGAAGTAAAGTAACGTTTTCTAACACTGAATATAAACGATCGTTTAACATTTACATGCTGAAAAAAGAAACTCAAACTTATCTCAAAAGATAACATTCATATAACTACATACCGCAAATACCGTTATTTATCGTTTAACCTTTCTACACATTTAAGAGCTGTTTTAGCACAATTTAGGTGTAGTAATTTTAAAATAGCTGTAGAAACTGGGCGTTATAACAACACTGATTATAATCAAAGATTTTGTACATCATGTAAATCTAAAGGTCTTACCTATATTGAAGATGAATTTCATGTACTGTTCATTTGTGAATCCTATTCACAACTAAGAGAGGTTTATTACAAAATGTGTTAAAAAGCCTTATACTGTATATTCTTCAGCAAATCTTTTCAAGAATACTAATGTAGACACTGTAAAATCTGTTGCCTTGTATCTATTTTATGTTAAAAGGATTATTACAAACACACTTGAATGATCATTGTGCCCCTGACTACACTGGAACTTCCTTTTGAATGTATTTTGGGCCTACGGCCTTTTACTGGAAATATACTCTGCTCTCTGTCTCTGTCTCTGTCTCTGTCTCTGTCTCTGTCATACCGCAAATGTAATTATATAAGATTAAAAGACACATTCCTTGAACAACTAAGCATCAACACGTACATGTAAGGCCCTGTTCCAGCTTCTCAACCCAGTGCACTAAAAGAAAATAAATGGGTGCAAAAGGATTACGTGGTGGCGCGTACAACGTGAGATTTGTCAGTACAACACTATGTTAAGGATAAAGCGTCAGGGGCCGTAGACAAGCGCCATATTAATGGTACTTCTGATGGCTTTGATAAGGGCATATCGACAAGAACGTATAGGACATTTAGGCGACAAAAATAGATCATTTAGGAGTACAAACTTGGTTAGTTCCTAGGTCTTTCATTGGTACATAGGGGTTTTTCATGTCTATAGGGAGAACAATCAGATGTCATCGCACCCACATGTACCATTCATGTAAGTAGAGAAACAGACAGACATCGGAATGTGCGTCCTTGGAAGTGTAACAATCAGGCATCTATGTGTTCAGGATGGCAGCACAACTGAACGTTCATGTGCTTATCGGGTTGTCAGCTTACTCCTACATCATTGAGCATATCAGGGTGCCAGCACATTCAGATATCTGTGTGCAGGAAGGACAATCTGATATCGATATGTTTATTATTATAATTCCTCTCTTTGCACTCCTCCCTCGTACTGACCGCCTCCGTGGTGTAGTGGTTAGAGCGTCCGCCCGAAGAGCGGAAGGTCGCGGGTTCGATCCCCGACCGCGTCATACCAAAAGACGTTAAAATATGGTACTCGTTGGTCCCTGCCTGGCGCTCGGCATTAATGGGTACAACAAGGACTGGTCGGCTCGGAGTCAGTACAATGTGTCTGAGTGGGGTATTCATGTTACACTGCGGCATGGTATCTCAGTGGGCTAGCACTAGAAAACCAGCTTCAGTCTGGGCTAGTACAAGCAGCTGCACAAACACATACACACGCATGCACGTCGTCATATGAGCGAAATATTCTCAAGCACGACGTTAAACCCAATTTCACCTCACCTCACCTCCTTCGTACCAAATAGTGAATTGTGTCAATATTTCCACGATACGTTGTTAAACAACTTTTTAGGACATAGATTCTGAAAACAAATACAGAGTTGATCTGATGTTTTGATTATAATCAGCGTTTCTTTGAGTATTTCATGTTTATTAGTTATGTCATGCCACACCATGACACTTCCTCCATCGAATCTGTCGATCTGGTCATTTCTCAGACGGTAAACGCGCTATATTCCATCTCACCGGTGAAAAAGAAATCCATCACTGAACCACACTCGCCTCCAGTCTCTCCAGGTTCCAGTTCCGGACTGTACGAGCGAGCGATTGCGCCTATGGAAGTCTCTCAAAACAGGGGCGATAACTGTCCATCTTGGTCGAATTCCCACTTCACGCAATCGATTCCTGACAGTTCAGTCGGAAATTCTTAAAAAGGATGCGTTTTGCAGTCTCCACGGCTGTGGCAAGATTCTGACGCAAGTGAGCAGCCCGGATGTAGCGGTCCTGGGCTTGGGCGGTAACTCTTGGACGGCCGCTTCTCGGGTGATCTTGGGCGGAATTGGTCTGCAGGAAACGATCCCAAAGGCGAGATATGGTGCTCTGGTGAACGTTGAAATGTCGGGCAACTGCAGACTGCGACTCCCCACCTTCAAGGCGGCCTATGGCGATGTTTCGATTGGCGGCACTCAGTCATGGCATGATGATTTCCTCTTTTCCATGTAGAAACGAATGACACAAAAAACATAACGTTTGCCTCTTTATAGTGATCGATACCGTATGCTTTTCCGCTTACTTACACGTGCATTTTGCTTAGCATGTTTCCTTGGTGACGTTTTTTCCTTCTTCAAACGCTTCTAAAATAAGGGAAAAAGTTCAAATTGCCGCATATTGACACTGAAGCTGTTCACAATCACACAAAGATGACGTCTTTTGCTGCAGCTACAAGGGTCCAATATTCTCAAATTCACCTTTCTTTTTTTCGGAAGAGTGTAATTCAAGAACCATGTTTATATCCCAATCAGCAACAGGGAGATACAACCACTGCACAGAACGATTTTTATTCATCAATTATTCCAGAGTGACATGCTGATGGTATAACAGAGCACAGCTCTCTTTCTTACCGCGTTGCTTCGCCATACATAATTGACATTCAACTGCATAACCAATGCTTAGAAAGCAAATACATTCTACAACATGATGCCGACGCGGAGACACAAAGGAGACGAATGCTGTGAAATCCTGCAGTAATAGTTCTAATGAGTCTCTGGAGTGATGTGCATCTGTTATGCACCACAAAACCTTCTTTTTTCACCATACTGCACCATCTGAGCGTTCAACGTCTTTGGGAAGCAGTGCTTTGCCGCATCCCGATGGGAACAACAACAGAATTAACCCGTATATTGCACCGATGAAAGCTCATTGGGGATTGAATATGCTTTGTCGCTCTTACGATTAACGATGAGATGAAAAGAACATCACACGTTTGAAAAAACGTTTTGTCTGGATCCGCCTAATGCCCATAAGTGGTGTTTCTGTTGTAACCTATTGGAAACAATAGGTGTTTTGTAAGCTTTATAAAGATGACAGTCTGTAGTGAGTCACATTCTGTTGGAATGCGATATGCTTTTAGAGTTATATCACTGTTTGGGCAAATTTGTAAAAGTAGTTATCGACATAAGATGAATGTATGATCATTACACTATTTAAGTAGACACCGTTTGGGGATGACAATAAATGAGGCAATATAACGAGTGAAATCATGGCAGCATCAATCCACATAAACTACAGATTATATATGGGTATCATACACGAGTAATCCGAATATTGCCACCGTTGATTGTTCTGAAAAGGGCATGAATCCGAGCGTGAATCTCAAATAGACCTTGATCACATTTGCTACGAGCGTCGTACGATACAGTAATCTACGATTTTCCGTAAGATGTTTTACGTGGGCTACGACGTTTGTATTCACATTGTCTACGGGCATCGTGCGATTTCCTTGGGGACAGACCGAGGCAAACCTGCATGGATGCTGCACAGAAATTGTACAGAGATCTTCCGGAGATCGTACGGAAATCGTGCGGTATCCGTACGGTCTCCGCAGCTACTGCACGGTGACCGTGCGGCGTTCGTGCGGAGGCTGAGCGGAGATCGATTGTCTATACTCAGGCAACTAGTTAAATCACGACAGTCTGTACTCAATCATCTATACTTAAATCACGAATGTCTATACGCAGGCAACTAGTCAAATCACGACAGTCTGTACTCAATCATCTATAGTTAAATCACGACTGTCTATACTCAGGTAACTAGTCAAATCACGACAGTCTGTACTCAATCATCTATAGTTATAGTCTGTCTCACAGTCCCTGAACCACATTAATTTCCCTACTGCCAAGCCCTCTCTGCAGTCTACTATAGTTAAATCACGACTGTCTATACTCAGGCAACTACTCAAATCACGATTGTCTAAACTCAGGCAACTAGTCAAATCACAACTGTCTATACTCAGGCAACTAGTCAAATCACGACTGTCTATACTCAGGCAACTAGTCAAATCACGACTGTCTATACTCAGGCAACTAGTCAAATCACGATTGTCTTTACTCCAACTGTCTATACTAGTCAAATCACGATTGTCTATACTCAGGCAACTAGACAAATCATGACTGTCTATACTCAGGCAACTAGTCAAATCACGACTGTCTATACTCAGGCAACTAGTCAAATCACGACTGTCTATACTCAGGCAACTAGTCAAATCACAACTGTCTATACTCAGGCAACTAGTCAAATCACGACTGTCTTTACTCAGGCAACTAGTCAAATCACGACTGTCTATACTCAGGCAACTAGACAAATCATGACTGTCTATACTCAGGCAACTAGTCAAATCACGATTGTCTACCCTCAATCATCTATAGTCAAATCACGACTGTCTATACTCAGGCAACTAGTCAAATCATGATTGTCTACACTCAGTCATCTATAGTCAAATCACGACTGTCTATACTCAGGCAACTAGTCAAATCATGATTGTCTACACTCAGTCATCTATAGTCAAATCACGACTGTCTATACTCAGGCAACTAGTCAAATCACAACTGTCTATACTCAGGCAACTAGTCAAATCACGACTGTCTATACTCAGGCAACTAGTCAAATCACAACTGTCTATACTCAGGCAACTAGTCAAATCACACGTCTATGTCTCAAATACTCAGTCATACTAGTCAAAGTCAAATCACAACTGTCTATACTCAGGCAACTACTCAAATCACGACTGTCTATACTCAGGCAACTAGTCAAATCACGACAGTCTATACTCAATCATCTATAGTCAAATCACGACTGTCTATACTCAGGCAACTAGTCATATCATGACTGTCTATACTCAGGCAACTAGTCAAATCACGATTGTCTTTACTCAGGCAACTAGTCAAATCACGACTGTCTATACTCAGGCAACTAGACAAATCACGACTGTCTATACTCAGGCAACTAGTCAAATCACGATTGT
Organism: Haliotis rubra; assembly: GCF_003918875.1. Taxonomy (NCBI): domain Eukaryota; kingdom Metazoa; phylum Mollusca; class Gastropoda; order Lepetellida; family Haliotidae; genus Haliotis; species Haliotis rubra. Next base: position 694,400 of record NW_025764937.1, on the reverse strand, counting down.
CTACCCTCAATTATCTATAGTTAAATCCCGACTGTCTATACTCAGGCAACTAGTCAAATCATGATTGTCTACACTCAGTCATCTATAGTCAAATCACGACTGTCTATACTCAGGCAACTAGTCATATCATGACTGTCTATACTCAGGCAACTAGTCAAATCATGATTGTCTACACTCAGTCATCTATAGTCAAATCACGATTGTCTATACTCAGGCAACTAGTCAAATCACGACTGTCTATACTCAGGCAACTAGTCAAATCACGACTGTCTATACTCAGGCAACTAGTCAAATCACGACTGTCTATACTCAGGCAACTAGTCAAATCACGACTGTCTATACTCAGGCAACTAGTCAAATCGATTGTCTATACTCAATCATCTATAGTCAAATCACGACTGTCTATACTCAGGCAACTAGTCATATCATGACTGTCTATACTCAGGCAACTAGTCAAATCACGATTGTCTTTACTCAGGCAACTAGTCAAATCACGACTGTCTATACTCAGGCAACTAGACAAATCATGACTGTCTATACTCAGGCAACTAGTCAAATCACGATTGTCTACACTCAATCATCTATAGTCAAATCACGACTGTCTATACTCAGGCAACTAGTCAAATCATGATTGTCTACACTCAGTCATCTATAGTCAAATCACGATTGTCTATACTCAGGCAACTAGTCAAATCACAACTGTCTATACTCAGGCAACTAGTCAAATCACGACTGTCTATACTCAGGCAACTAGTCAAATCACAACTGTCTATACTCAGGCAACTAGTCAAATCACGACTGTCTATACTCAGGCAACTAGTCAAATCACGACAGTCTATACTCAATCATCTATAGTCAAATCACGACTGTCTATACTCAGGCAACTAGTCAAATCACGACAGTCTATACTCAATCATCTATAGTCAAATCACGACTGTCTTTACTCAGGCAACTAGTCAAATCACGACTGTCTATACTCAGGCAACTAGACAAATCACGACTGTCTATACTCAGGCAACTAGTCAAATCACGATTGTCTACCCTCAATTATCTATAGTTAAATCCCGACTGTCTATACTCAGGCAACTAGTCAAATCATGATTGTCTACACTCAGTCATCTATAGTCAAATCACGACTGTCTATACTCAGGCAACTAGTCATATCATGACTGTCTATACTCAGGCAACTAGTCAAATCATGATTGTCTACACTCAGTCATCTATAGTCAAATCACGATTGTCTATACTCAGGCAACTAGTCATATCATGACTGTCTATACTCAGGCAACTAGTCAAATCATGATTGTCTTCACTCAGTCATCTATAGTCAAATCACGATTGTCTATACTCAGGCAACTAGTCATATCATGACTGTCTATACTCAGGCAACTAGTCAATATCATGACTCAGTATACTCCAACTAGGCAACTAGTCATCTATAGTCATCACGACTGTCTATACTCAGGCAACTAGTCAAATCATGACTGTCTAGGCAACTAGTCAATCATCTAGTCTATATCATGACTGTCTATACTCAGGCAACTAGTCAAATCACTGATTGTCTATCATCTATAGTCATCACGACAGTAGTCAAATCTATAGTTAAACTGTCTCTATACTCAGGCAACTAGTCAAATGACGACTGTCTAAACCCAATCATCTATAGTTACTTCACGACAGTGTGCCCAATCATCTATAGTTAAATCACGAATGTCTATACTCAGGCAACTAGTCAAATCACGGCAGTCTGTACTAAATCTTCTATAGTTAAATCACAACTGTCTATACTTAAATCAGTTAAATCAGGATTGTCTATACTCAGGCAACTAGTCAAATCACGAATGTCTACACTCAATCATCTATACTCAAATCTCGACAGTCTATCCTAAGGCAACTAGTCAAATCACAACAGTCTGTACTCAACCAACTAGTTCAATCACGATTGTTTATACTCAATCTTCTATAGTTAAATCACGACAGTCTATACTCAGGCAACTAGTCAAATTACGACTGTTATCTATAGTTACTTCACGACAGTGTGCCCAATCATCTATAGTTAAATCACGACTGTCTATACTCAGGCACCTAGTCAAATCACGACAGTCTGTACTCAGTCATCTATATTTACTTCACGACAGTCCTTCAAAGTATATTTAATCTCACCATTTTTTTAATCGTAGAGTACATGCCCTTTTAATATATGGCTAGATTTGTCTAAATTGCTAGCAGCTGAAGGGATGGTGTAAATCCATCCGGGGTCCATGCAGGAAGCAAAATGCTGTAAATCTACCTTCAGTTGTTGGCAATCTATAACCTGTTTTATATTGTATTGTCACATATATTTAAAATGTTTTAGATTAAGTTACTAGTTTTACATGTATATCTGTGATATTCTAGTTGTGTTACTGTCCTTCTATGACAGGTGTTTATAATTTACTGTTAATTATTATAAAACTATAACTTGATTAGTCACGATATGGCTGAAATATTGCCGATGTGACTTAAAATCGTAACTCACTCACATCACGCCAGTATATACTCAGCAATGTGCAGTTACATCACGCCAGTACATACTCACAAGTGTTACACTTTCTGTGCAACGTGCATTTGCAGATATGTCTTTGTGTGCCAAATGTTTGGAATGTGTTTTGATAAAGTGATTATGTCCACGTATTCACAATGTTTCCTGAGCATGGCGGAATAAATGCATTCTATATGTATGGTTTTAATACAGGCTGGGAATTTATGGAAACAAAAACGACCATGCCTCAACTGTTTCAATAGACCTTGAAGGTGATGCAAATGACAGGATTATTTACACATATTCTCAACAGGACCAAGTGGCATTGGGAACGTTTGTCGGCCATACAACATATCGGGTGATAGACGTTTGAAATATATTGGGCATACTTTATTATTGACGGTAGTTCTGTACATTGTAAACTGATAGCAAACCCCAGTGTTTAGTTATTCTCTCATTATGCAAACTGCTTTGTTCTGCATCGGATATTTGTGCCTGTTAGTATCCCTGGATGCATGGGGCGTGTCAGGAATGTATCTTTCTGCTGAAGATTAATTAGATGGGCAAGGATTGCATTTAGAAATCATCAGATGATCAAATTAAGGATCAGCAATTAAAGCCATCTTTGAATATATAAGGAAATAATGGCGGAAACAAGTTGTGTCATTATTTTAGTTTAGCCTATTAGGCTTTCAACAGGTTTTGCTCTGGACATATGTACTGCATTTGCAGATTTGACGTATCTCACTGGCGATCCGCGCTAAACTGGCTGTTTATAGAGCACCATTTGTCATCACTATTTGCTAATGACTGCGACAGATACTCCTGAAGATCCGGATGAGACTTGATGTGAATCCATGACATCCATGTGAATGTAATGATTGACCAATTGGATAGGCAATGATACCTTTTTCTAAAAGAAGAGAACAGAGACTATTGGCATCATATTTATGACAGTTCAACTTAATAAAATTGCAGGCCGAATGGCACAAACAAAACTCTAAATATTTATGTAAAATTCCTACATCTGACATTTACAAAATACACATATTCGCATACATGATATCATCATGATAACTAAGAAATGGCAGGGGAATAATCCAAAATGCCAGTTCCTATTCGGCTTCAATGGTGGGTGAATAAAGATGAATTGAAAAATAAAGTAATTGTGTAGATGGGTTTAAGAAACGCGCATACGTGTCAAATTTATTTTTTCTATTTTTATTTAAAGTTTCAGCTCTAAGGTCTCATAGGAAATGCTGCAGCAATGTGAATGTTTACCACAGATGGAAAGTTTGATTTTTTCCATTTTTCCTTTCATGAATCACAATCATAAATCATGATTATAAAATGACTTATCGGTATTAGAGGATTTGCAAGGATTTACGTGTTTACAACATTAAGTTTGGAAAAGTGACAGCTAGTGATGTAAATTAACCACTATTCGCATAGACGCGCAAAGTACATATGATATACATGTACATGTGCATCCTAGTTAAACAGGGCGGTGGGGTAGCTCAGTGGTTAAAGCGTTCGCTCGTCACACCGAAGACCCGGGTTCGATTCCCCACATGGCTACAATGTGTGAAGCCCATTTCTGGTGTCCCTCGCCGTGATATTGCTGGAATATTGCTAAAAATCGGCGTAAAACCATACTCACTCACTCACTCCTAGTTAAACCCTGAATGCATATGATCATTTGGCATCGAGTTTATCTGGGACCAGATCATTGCCTTCGGAAAGATCCACTGATATACAACGGGGAACTGCTTCCATGCTAGTGCATTTTACAGTCTATTTTCAACGATCCTTAATCGGATGCTCATATGCTAGAGTTACCGCTGTTTGTCCCACTACTTACAGGGGCAGTGGGGTAGTCTGGTGGTTAAAGCGTTCGCTAGTCACGCCGAAGACTCGGGGTTTGATTCCCCACATGGGTACAATATGTGAAGCCAATTTCTGGTCTCCCCCGCTGGTGTCATATTGCTAGAATGTTGCTAAGAGCGGCGTAAAACTAACTCACTCCCTCGTTCTACTACTTAGAGACACTAAACAAAGAATCTGTAATATTTTCATGACAAAACGTGTGAGAAAAGACGTGATGACATGCAAATGAATGTCATAAGTCACACAACCTTACTTAAAAGCGTACTGGGAAAATGAACGAAACTTTTTTATTTCCAACAACAAACCACCTATGAAACTAAAACAAATACCACAAAGGGAAACAATGTTGTACTGCAAAGCAACCTGATGCTAGTGTATCATCAGTTAGCCTTTGAAATGTTTCCCAATCGTCTGTAACGTGTTGACAGTCCGTGGTCAGCGTTTCATGTTAACAAAGACAGTGGTTGCCACTTTAAGGTCAGCCAGGTGGACATTGGTCCTCTTCAAGCAGCCGTCTTGTGTGTTTCTGAATCAGAATAGTGAAAACAGAACCGTGTCGATTTTAGTTATTATACTTCCATAACGTAAGATGGAAACTATAAAGAAAACTAGTGGTGTCAATGCATTCACCAAAAAACAGTTTAGTCTCTGTGATGAAATGACACCTTTTGTAAATCATATGTTAAACTATCAGTTTCAGACTTAAGAAATCTCGATCTGCCAGAGCAATGTAGACTTTATTCGTAGGTATTTGTACATCAAAAGACAATGTATTTACGATACTGGGCAGGGTAAGCAAGGGGCTTGACGAAGCTGAAGACATGAACAGTCTATAAAATATTTTAGCCTTTCAAAAGGGTATTCTATTTTGTATCTTATAATTTTTCACCTGTTTGGCAGACAAGTCAGGTCGGGTTATTGGATACATATACTAAGTAAAAGAAGAAACTTCACAAAATGTAATTTGAAAAATAACGAATAATTTTTTTCTGATGATACATCTATATATCCGAAATGGGATCCATATCTTTCGACTCTAGAAAAACGTTAGCAAAACCCACTCAAACCCATCCATTCGTCGTGCAAATGATGTTAGTGCCAAATCAGGTTTTGCACGTGCAGTCGATCACGTGATCTTCGCATCGAAGTTTTCTTCATATGCACGTGTTTGCATTGGCCTCAAGAATTGAAAAACACTGTTAAACCACAGTTCTAACGGTACTTGAAATGCAACGATTGTCAAATGTGCAACGTGAACGTGCCGTTGGCATGTTGCAAGCGGGAAGATCAGGTATTGACGTCACAAGAGCAATGGGATGCAGCCGTCGTACTGTGTATGACTTGCGAGGTCGTCTACAACAAACTGGCACCACTTCTGATCGCCCAAGGTCGGGTCGTCCACGTGTGACGTCACGAGCAGAAGACCGTCAAATCGTCCTACGTCACCTACGTGACACATTTCTGCCGGCTACACGAACCAGGGCTGAGATGTTTAGAGGTCGACTGTCCTCACAGACCATTCGAAATCGGTTGCGGGCTGCCAATCTCCTTTCTCGACGTCCATATCGTGGGCCAATATTGACGCCGTTTCATCAACGTCTGCTGTGGGCCCAACGTCACCTCCGATGGACCCAGAGAGACTGGAATCGAGTCGTCTTTAGCGATGAATCCAGGTTTACCCTCAGATTCGCGGACGGCAGGCATAGAGTCTGGAGACGACGTCGTGAACGGTATGCCCAATGTTGTGCACAGGAAGTCGACAGATTCGGGGGCGGAAGTTGCATGGTGTGGGGTGCTTTCTGTGGGAACAACCGTTCCCGACTTCTGGTCATCCGTGGAAACCTCACAGCTGCTGCTTACCGCGACCAGGTGCTCACCCCTGAACTCGTTCCTTCCATGGCGGCTCATGGCCCAGGTCTACAGTTCCAGTATGATAATGCTCGGCCGCATACCGCGATGTTGACACGAAATTTCCTTCAAAACGCTGGAATCAACGTCATGGACTGGCCATCGAGGTCCCCTGACCTTAATCCAATAGAGCACGTTTGGGATGCACTTGGGAGAAGGCTTCGTGGTCTTAGGAACCAACCTCAGAATTTGCAGGAACTTGGCGCTGCCTTGAAAGAGCAATGGCGCAGAATCCCCAACCACGTGTTCACAAGCATCAGGCAGTCGATGAGGAGACGGTGTTTGGCAGTGGTGAATGCGCGGGGCGGCCATACACGATATTGAACTGAGAAATTTCGCATTTTATTCCTGTGACTTGACATTCTGTATACCCATGTTTTGGAAAGGCGGTGTAGCCTAATGGAACTGATTATGGCACTGTCAGTGTATCGAGTACATCACACAGATCTCAGCAATAAAATAATAACAATTTAACCATCTTACCATCTCTTGTTCTTTTATAGTGCCCTGAAGAAAGAATGTGAAGTTTCCTTTTTGACTCAGTATATGTATGAATTTATTAAATGTATTTTCGCACACGGCTGTCAATGCCTACACTAATGTATATATGCGTGTACTGAATCGTGATTGCATGCAATTTGATGACAGGAAATTGTTTACAAATCCTGCTGTAAGACACAGCTTATGAAGAGACCAGGTGTTATTGACTATTATTGTGGAGATACTTAGAGGGATTATCCTTACTTTTACCATGACCTTTATGTACTGGTAAATGCTACCTATATTAAACATCTGAGGAGCATATTCATATGAAACAATAGCGTTATACAACGTAAGGATATGAGGAAATAGCGATCTTCCCGCACGTTTAACATCTGGTCCAGGGGATTTACCACATTTTAAACGTTGGACGCGTAAGAATTAGGGTTAGAATTGCTCTTCAGCAAACCATGCTTGTGAGAGGCGACTAACGGGATCGGGTTATCAGGCTCGCTGGTTTGATTGACACATCGTACCCCAACTGCAAAATATCGATGATAATGGAGTCAAATACTGGATTGTCTGTTCCAGACTGGATGTCCAGACCGCCATAAATGGAATATTGCCGTGTGAGGCGTTAAACAATAAAAAGGCAAACAAATGTAAACACACATATGTAATAATAAGATATGACAAAACATATGTCTGTTTTATAAGCTCTAACAAAATAAGAATCTGCTGGTGTGTGTGGAATATGGTTTAGTGATTTAGTGAAAACAAAAGCAAGATATGTACAATGTAAACGGAAATGAATGAGTGTGTTATTGTAGGCTGTTATAGAAGTACATACAAGTAGGCACATTCGTGTTTTAGCATTTGACCCTTAACGTTTCTGCGGTAACAGTTCTTTATCCAATTGTCCAGTGTGGTAAAGACTCATATAAGCTCAGGTTAAATCTTCCTCTAGTCCACCAGCAATTAGAATGCTCTAATGTATTTACCATCTTGTGTCCAAGTTAACGAGCTGTGAATTTGTTGACAACAGGGAGGAAATTAGTTAAACGGCCTGATAGTTCCAACATATTTCATATGGTTTCATTCAGCCTTCATGAGTGCTTATGGTCATGAAAGGAACTCATATGACAAGTTCTAGAATTATAATTGACTTGATTAGACATAGACTCAAGACGACAGACGCAGAAAATCCCAAACAAACTATGAGGACAGGCCAGAATGGAAATGCGAGCACTGTTCGAGGTCTCTGTCATACTTCGTGATATGTAAATACATTTAGAAAGAATGCAAACCCATTTCCTCCTTAACGGACGAATCATGTCTTACCCTATTTGATGTTGATGTTTGGGCAAACCAGAGTTCAGAGAAAGGACTATATCCAAACGTATCATCTATTTATGTATACATCTAAAATACCATGTGTTTCAATGTATTGTTTCCCTAGTGCATTAGAACTCTTCCTCGTTTGTCTATGCACAGTTCTATTTTCACATTATGTTTTTAAAGTAAGATTCCAATACAAATTATGACCACTGTTTCATGAACCTGCCAAACTCCGTGGCTGCATTATAGACTATGAGGCCGATATTACAAAATATAACTTCTCTCTGGTATTCAGAGAACATTTGACATCGATCATGCAAGTTTTTCATTGCAGATAAGCAATGAACTTTCTGGTTATTCATTGAAGGTAAGCAATGAACTTTCTGGTTATTCATTGCAGATAAGCAATGAACTTTCTGGTTATTCATTGCAGAAAAGCAATGAACGTTCTGGTTATTCATTGCAGTTAAGCAATGAACGTTCTGGTTATTCATTGCAGATAAGCAATGAACGTGCTGGTTATGCAATGAACGTTCTGGTTATTCATTGCAGATAAGCAATGAACGTTCTGGTTATTCATTGCAGGTAAGCAATGAACGTTCTGGTTATTCATTGCAGATAAGCAATGAACGTTCTGGTTATTCATTGCAGATAAGCAATGAACGTTCTGGTTATTCATTGCAGATAAGCAATGAACGTTCTAGTTATTCATTGCAGGTAAGCAATGAACGTTCTGGAAGGGAAGGTGTGAAAATCCGTAGCGTACAGTAGGTCCCCGTGGTTTCTAGCATGGTGATCTACCTTCAGTTCTTGGCGATGGCGGTCTATAGCACATTTGTGTATCGTATTGTTCGTGTATAATTATGGTTTTCTGACAACATACTAGTTTTACGTCTTAGTCTGTGATAGTTTATTACTGTCCTTCCTCGACAAATATTTGTATGATCTAATTTTAATTTGATATATGCCCATACAACACTCATAGTCACGATATGGCTGAAATAATGCCGATGTGACTTGAGATTTTAACTCACTCACTCACATTTGAGCTGACAATATATCAAGTGTTTCCAGTACAGACAACCTGTGTTGTTTACTCGTCCCGCATGCGAAGATCGATGCTCATGATGTCAGACGCTGGACTTTTAACCCATAATTACAGGATCATAGCACCTCCAAGGGACGCAAATCTGCTAATTGCGGCACTCAGCAGCAGGGACGCGAACTCTCATCTTTTCCGAGTTTGTGCGTTAAGGAAGAATTCAATTTTATTTCAGAGAACCGTCAATCATTCTCACGCTTGTCCAAAGGCCATTGTAAATTATTAGTGAAGCCTGTGGCCAGCGGGAAACATTTGAAAGGTCACATGTCAGATAGTTGGAAGTAAGTGTCTACGGGTGCGTAAGCACGGTCGGAGTGACTGAGTGAGTGAGTGAATACGGTTTTCCGCCGCTTTTAGCAATATTCCAGCAATATCGTGGCCGGTGACACCACAAATTGGCTCAACACAATGTACCCATGTGGGGAATCGAACCCATGTCTTAGGCGTGACGAGCGGACGCTTTGACCACAAGGCTACCCCACCGCCGCGAGCACGGCCGGAACCACTTCCAACGAGACAATTCATATAAATGTGTTTCTGTTGTTTTAACAGGTGTCATGTGGAGAGGACATGGAGATGTTCAGTGGGTGAGTTTAGAGCTACTATTTGAACAGTATTCAAATAGTGATGCTAAGAATATATATTTAAAATGTTAACACGCTATTTATATTGATGAAACCCACGAGCATCGGGTATGGTACCATACTGACTAACCTGGAAACATAATTGTGGCCAAACGTTATTCGAACCCACAGTCACTGGTGCCTGGTGTACCCAAGGGACACAACTCATGAATATTTCAAAATGGCGGAACAGGGCATGATTCAGAGGTCGCTAATGAAGTCCTCTTCCATATTCAGTGATCATGAAACACAATATCTTTCTGTATATATATAATCGATATTTCTATCGATTGGAACAATTAGTCTGCATGAATGACACTATGATTTCACACCACGATGCAATCATGCTGTCTGACAACGACAGCCAAATATTCGATATCAATTGTGTCCAGTCAGATATATTGAATAATACATTTCAAGATAGAAGAAGTTTAGACATGTTGTCGGCTTTCCCACGACAGATGCTTTCTTAACTGAACCTCTGATACTCTATTGAACTCTTTATCTTGCAGTATTCATGTCTTCAGAAGCTGCATCAGGAGCACCCCGAACAAACACTTACCGCCCAATCTGACAATAATGATTGGAGCGTGTGTTCTTCAGGCATTCAGATGTAAGTATTCTATAAATGATTCGGTTTCCTTTCCTTATACCTTTCGTTTACAGCGTTGGTTTTAGCTATACAATACTGCCACAAAATCCAAACATGAAATCGTCAGCAAACTCTTGTGGACGAAGAAGCAGGGATTCCCAAACGAAACAGGTTGATATATAACAATGCAGTAGCGGCTTTATATATTTGTCTCCAGAACCTCCCGATTACATTCGTTTCCTTTTTGTAGCGGAAAAATTAGATATGTTTGTCCATATACACATATGCAGCCACACTAATAATTTATATTTCCCCACTGTGAACACAATGTCGCAAATGTTTTCCTACATTCCATATAACTCCGTTAGATGTCAATAACATGGAATTGATGTATTAAAGTTCGTTTGTATTGATACAGAGTCACAAAACGTTTAGGTCTTTGAGTTGATATCGTTGACCTTTGCATTTGGTATGATTCGTTTTCTTGGGAAATTTCAAACCATTTTATAAGTGCAAATAATGGAATTTGTATTATTATGACTCATGCCGCCCGCACATTTAGTTAACGAAGTTTAGTAACGAAGTTTGAAAAATGCCATGCCGAGACTAAAAGCAACACGAAAAATAACCCATACTACACGCGTTTGCTTCGCGTTGCTGTTGGTTTTTTGGGGGTCGTTCGGTTTTGGTTGTTATACCTTTGTACAGTACACCAAATGATTGTCGTTCCTGCGCGAGTAATGTACAGGAATCACCAGTACTCGCCCATTGACGTTGCCCGTCTCAAAGCGTATATTTCCAGCCAGACGCCCCGCACTCACATTCACTGAACCTCGTAAAAGCGACAGTCCTTGCGGTGTTCCAGCGATAATTCCAGTGATTTGTGCCCGATTCCTTTTGTCTCCCGGGTTTGAGGTTTCCGTGTCAAGGATCATCAGTCTGCAGTTGCTGCTCATTACCATCTTCCCAGCCTCGCAACTGTTAATGAAATAAATGGTATTTACGGATCCAATGGCCGAAATGAAGACCAGTGGTTCAGAATTGACGGGGACAGTCGGAAAACACTGGCCTGACCTTCATTACCATACTTTGGCTTCTTGCCGTTGTTGCTTTGATAGACTGGGGTTGATCAACTGACCATAAATTTACTGTTAAGATCAGGAAATATGTAACTACTACTGAAGAAATAGTTAAAATAAACTGCCCGGCGAAGGAAAGTATTTATTTCAAAAATTGATTTGACCCCAGAAGTACAAATGTTATCAGAACTAGACAAGACAACACGTTGAACATATTGCCTAAACCACAACCATGAATCTCGTACCTCATCGAATAACCATTACTGGTTCCATTCCTGTGTACGTCAAACGTGGCTGAATCATTTCTTATCCTCAGCGTAGTGGTAGCAGTGAAAGAAGGGTATCTGAAGCAGTCTAGTGTCATCGTTTCCAGGATATTGAACTGACATCATATACTTGTGCCTTGTGTAACCTGCAATCCTTGCGTCTGAGAAGCCCTCTATTGCCGGTGTAATGATATGAGTGTATTTTGTCAGCCATAAAGGGAGATCACGGCATCTTATTTCACAGTGTGTACTTCAAGCATGGGTTACTGGAGATCAATTCTAACCCGGATCTTCACGGGTCTCCCAGCGTGTACACGGCTGTACCATAATCATACCATCCAGGACAGTGCACATGTTGGTTGCTTTGTTGCTTGTGACACAATAGTCAGCTACTTGTCATCACATAACTTCTGCATATCAAATTTAACCCCTACTGTTCATTACATCGGCGTTATATCATTATAGTGTATTTTTATTGTATTGACTTGAACTGAAGTCATCATTGTACGGTATTTTGTATTGTGTTGACTTGAAATGAACATTCTGAAGCTGACATTTGCAATCAGGTTAACACCATATTTTAATGAAAACATATACAGTACATCACTGTTGTGGCGAAGCTAGAGGACCGGCGTAAATGCTTCCAGTAGACCTATTGTCAGAACAGACCCGGAGCTTTGTTTCAGACTCGCTACGGCAACAATGCCTCAATAGACCTAATCGCTGGACTACTCATTTACCTTCTCATTCAGATTATTTATGTCTAGACTCTTTACTTTCTTTGACAGAAATTGTCACAGATAGAAAATGCAGGATCGATATCTGATGTGAATTGTCCACTAATATAGGAAACAAAGCAGAACTGGAACCTATCCAAACCAATTGCCTTGAACGGAATAGTAGTGATGTAGATTGCGCCGTCCAATAACATGGGTATGTTGCCTCATTGCTCCCAAAGGTATGTTTAGCTTCAAAAGTCGTGTTTACCCTAAATCGTTGACCTAAAATTCAGTCATATTGGACAGGAGATTATTGACTGATTACTGACCAGGAACTTACAGCTACTGTGCGACAATGAAAACGGATCCTTGTATCACCAGGCGCCACATATCACAACCGTGGCATCCTGTCACGTGACACATTACGCTAAAGCACATCGTTATTTGGCTCTTAGTTTTCACTTTGGAGAACCGTGGTATCTTGCAACGATTTTCCCCAGCGCTCTGGAAGGTTACGAACGAAAAAACCACACAGCAACATTATGTCACGGTTTACCAAAAGAGATAAACTGAAGTATAAAAGAAAGAACACATCTCAGTAATGTAATGGGGACAGAATATTACGAGTTTGGGGTGGTGAGTGGGATTTGAAAAAACATGGGATCGCCTCCAAAGAACAAAAAAGAAACTTATGTAATACTGACCTACCAAGGCATGTATCGTTAGTGCGTCACAAGAACACGACAAAGTGAGTGAGTGAGTTGGAAATTAAACGTCACATCGGCCAATTTGGATATAAAGACGAAATACATTCGGAATAGGAAACTGGCCAGCGATGGACAGTAGAATAACTAGATCATCAGAGGTATAACTTAAACCTAGTTGATAGCATTAATTACAGGAATATAAAACATACAACACATTGTAAAAATGGGCTATAGACTGACTGCAACAGAAAGTAGATCACCATGCTGGAGACCCTGGTGACTTACATTGCTACCTGCATGGACTGGATTTACACCCTCCCTTCAGCCGTTGGCGATTGTCACAAATTTAGCAAAGCAGGACATGAACACATTTTCGACGAGTAAAAACATGGTACGAATAAATATACTTTGAATGATGATCTTACATATTCCCTCTCAGGAGAAAACACGACAACAATGCTGTCCTGTGTTAGGTGCAGATTTTGTAGAATGCTGAACTTTCTGCAGTTGCAGATGTATGTATTACATGATCGGAGGAAAGGTCAGGCACTCAGTTTGTCAGTGTTTAGAATCCCAATCAACAGTTAAATGGAAAGAGTGGCATTAGCGTCGTGAGACCATTGTTTTGATGCAGATGAACCTATCAGACTCTCATATAGTAAGAAACTTCAGCTGAACAGGGCAGATCATATTAACACTACTAAGACGTGTCCACAAAATTGGACAGAAGTATGAAAGTCCTATAAGAAGAACACTAATAGTCACCATCACTAGACAAGACCAGCACAAGCACGTATTGCATATACGTAGCTGGTTTCTGAGTTCATTTCCAAGAAGGCGACTTTTTATTGGGCTGTATGCTTCTGGCAGTTGCCTTTCTTCCCTGCCCAGTTGATCAAACAATAAAAGACTGCATGAGTTTTATAAGCAAAGGCTTGCATTTGGACATGGTCATATCCTGAGTAAACCGCAACAGAACATATAATCCCCAGATTTTCATGTTATTCTTGTTCTTTAATTGAATCCGCTATTGATAAGCTACAATGAAAGGATGCACTGAGACTGATTCTCTTCTTGTCATCACTGTCGATTTGAAGTTTGTTTCATGGATCGAACGATTTACGTTTCCTGTGAGGAGACGGATACTTGTCTGCACCATTTGCCAGCGAAGGTCATACTATACATACCGAGTGTGTTGCCATCGGTGGTTTTGATGGATGTTAACTTCCATAGAACCTACCATGGTTCTTGTGCGTGCCTATACACACCAGGCATGCAACTCATTCTTTCAATACTTAAGCTGCAGTGCAACCCTAAAGGATCGGTTATCAAAACACATAAGTCAGGATCTAAAATTTATTTTGCTGTTTGTGATAGATAAAGACAAAGTCAAGTAAATATGCCGATCCATCTTCTTGTGGGCACGCAGTGAGGTCAGGTCTAGTCTTTTAAATCTAAACGTTATGCATACGTGTTTACACAAATGCTCTCCTTGGGAAGGAACTGTGGACAAAAGGAAAGGAAGTCGGGTTCCAAATAGCATGAAGATGAATGACACTAAAGTACCAGTACTTTGACTGCTGCAACAATAACGATACATCTTCTTTCTCGTTATGTCGATCACGACTATTTGCCTTGGCATGGTTAAACTGTAGCAATTCTAATGATGGTAGACGTATGTGTATGTTCTGTAAATGTGTTGTGCAAATGTAAAGTTAATACAGCAGCATAACATTAAGATGAACAAAGTGAATCCCGCTACCAAATCAGGATAATACATCATGCATTATTACGTATTTTCGACTTATGTGCACTAGGTCAAAGCAGTGTTATCTCAAGCCGTTAACGAAGCTAGTCTGTCTGTATAACATCTGTCTGACACATCTCTTGCCTGGACAAAGGCTTGAAGTAGATGGGTCTCAGATGAATGTTGCTCCCGTGTTGCATGTTTTACTGGCTATTTCTAATTCACAGACCCATCTCACTGTTATAATCACTCGGCCAAGTCACTCTAAATGAGTGCCGGTCTTGGTCATAAAGCTCGTTAAATGGACGTCAAATAATGACGTCTGGAATTCCTAGAGACAGGATATACTGACAGTAACACTTTATTTTGTAAGGATTTTCTGCCAAAGTTCAGCAAACTGCGAAATATATTTGCACTAATTAGATACTGAGATATCTTTACGTTTCGTTTACGTATCTTTATGTACGATTGTTAGCAAACACGTTTCCTCGATCCATACTATGTACTCATTTGGTAACTCAAGAACCATACTATGTATTATTTTGTATTGAAGGTCGTATGGTATGATATGCAAATACGTCCAAAGACATCAAGTGGGCATTACGTCTCCATTCAAAGTATCTGTACATCCTCTGATATTATTATCATCAACAATTCTGTGAAATATTTGAAACACGTTTATTCTGCGAAACATTGTTACCAAACTCGTTTCTTCGATCCATACCATGTACACATTTGGTAACTCAACAACTATTACATTACTATTTTGTACTGTAGGTCGCATAGTCTTGTATGCAAAGTCTCTGTACATCCTCAGATTTTAATACCATCAACAACTCTGTGAAATATTTGAAACACGTTTATTCTGCGAAACATTGTTAGCAAACACGTTTCTTTGCTCCATACTATGTACACATTTGGTAACTCAACAACTATATTCTGTACTATTTTTGTACTGTAGGTCGTATGACCTCATATGCAAATAAATAAATCGCTCGCTCACTGTACGATTCTATTATTAACATGTAACATCGTACAAAAGTATAGAAAATCAAGCATAGTCATCATTCCTACCATGGTATTTCCTCTTGGAAATTCGTTAGTACTCTCTGGGGTGACAGGCGACCCAGTCGTCTAAGTCACGTGATTTCGCTTGGAGGTGGGTTCGTCCTGAATATGCTTCTTGGTTTAAAGCACCATGCATGTGCATCTTGGTTTTACCACAATTGTAAACAGCATTAGTGTTTATGTTTACACCAAGTGCTAAAGCCTGTAAAATCATATCTACAAGTACATAGCATATGTGCAATCAGTTATCAGTCTTGTGATAAACGAAATTCGCTCTAAGACATAATCACCCGTCATGCATAGTATTCCAGATGTTGGGCGGGATCCAGCCTGTGCGGTCAGATGTGTTCTTTTTTATACTTCAGTTTAACTATTTTAGTAAACAATCACATAAGTTTCTGTGTTGTTTGTTTTGTTTTGTTTTGTTTTTGTTGTTGTTCTTTTTCGTGATTATCAGATGTTTTGGGTTGTTTCATTAAATCAAACTCAGCTCCCCAAACCACCCTACCCATGTCATGGTCTTTCAGTACAATGCTACTCTGTAATACTCGCATTTGTTAACCTAAGTCCATTAACCTTTAAGAGCGCTGGGGAAAATCGTTGCAAGATACCACGGTTCTCCAAAGTGAAAACTAAGAGCCAGATAACGATGTGCTTTAGCGTAATCTGTCACGTGACAGGATGCCATGGTTGTGATATGTGGCGCCTGGTGATACAAGGATCCGTTTTCATTGTCGCACAGTAGCTGTAAGTTCCTGGTCAGTAATCAGTCAATAATCTCCTGTCCAATATGACTGAACTGTAGATCAACGATCTCAGGGTAAACACGGATTTTGAAGCTAAATCTACCCTTAGGAGCAATGAGGCAACATACCCATGTTATTGGACGGCGCAATCTACATCACTACTATTCCGTTCAAGGCAATTGGTTTGGATAGGTTCCAGTTCTGCTTTGTTTCCTATATTAGTGGACAAGTCACATCAAATACCGTGCATGTATGTGTCAAAGGAAGTATACAGTCTAGACATAAATATCTGAAGGAGTATGTAAATGCGTTCCTTTGAAACACAGCAGTCTGCGTGATCCATAAAGAGTCTGTTTGGACTAAGTGTTTGGCATTAACATAAGTCTGTCTGAGACGTTTTGATGCTTTCATACACAAGACTGGTTGATTGTGAAATGATCATGTATATCGGTGATCTAATTATACGAATCATTTAACCTCCAGACAGTCGCACAAATCACAACAGTTAAAACGGATGGCAAATGTGACATGTCGAAATAATTGATGACAAAATATACCATATGTTTTGTTGCTGTATGTTCATTCAAGTGGCTAAGGATAATTAAATATGTTGCTTGAAATTTTCTCGTTGTGTCATATGTCACACTGAGAAACATGTTTTACTTTTCCAATATCATTCTTGAGAAGCCAAATAAGACATTAATTTGAAATTATTCAAATGAAACTATTTTCAGAGAGAGCAACCGCAATGCTTACAGCGGCACAAACGGAATTTTCACTGGCTGACTTATGCTGTGGTTATTGGATTATTCAACTTCTACCAGTGAGGATCCGTTAGAGAATTGGTCTTCAGTAACCCATGCTTGTCGTCAAAGGCGACTAAAGGGGTCGGGTGGTCAGTCTCACACATGTCATCGTATCCCAATTGCTTAGATCGATGCTCATGTTGTTGATCACTGGATTGTCTGGTCCAGACTCGATTATTTACAGACCGCCGCTATGCAGCTGGAATACTGCTGAGTGCGGCGTAAAACTAAACCCACTCACTATATTTAATTTTGACTTACAATCTCGACTGTTAGTGCTTAGTCATACTGAATTCAGAACAATGTCACAATTTTCAAAACTTTGAAATAACAAAAACTTTGGTTTGGCATTTTAGATAAAAAGCCATTGCAAAATCAGATAATCTTTTCTGCTAAAAGATATACTTAAAAATTTGGAAAGACATTTACACGCTTAAAAGAAACAATAATTTTGAAACATTTTCAGACAGATGGTTTCCTATCTTCTCAATATTGAATTTTTTATTTAATCTTTAATTGACGTTGCATAACTTTACTGGATAAAAATTTACGCTATCAGTTGATGTAACATTTCTGTTGAACCCACTGAACTTTGATTATACATTTGTACATTTATTGCTTTAAATGCTTGTAATAAACTATGGGAACAGTTGTACTTTTTTTCCAGGAATAAAGTTTTGAAAACAACAACAACAAAAAAGCTATGGGAACAAATAAAAAGAATAATAAAACAAATATATGGTTAATCATTTCGTTATATTCCCATACGGGGGGTTAAAAGTAAGTGCGGAAGTTAAGTCTTTGGTTAAGTATGAACTTTATTCGCCCCTCTGAAGTGGCTGTACAGGAAAGGGAAACAACATGAGTAGAACCATAGGTCAGCGCCAACTAGCACCGTCAAGCGAGTGAGAGATTACGGTACAAGGTCGGAGTTTATGTCGGAAAAATGAACCCATGCTTGATACATGTCATCGTATCTCAATTGTGTAGACCGATGCTCATGGTGTTGGTCACTTGAGTGAGTGAGTATAGTTTTACGCCTCACTCGGCAATATTCAAGCTATATGGCGGCGCTCTGTAGATAATCGGGTCTGGACCAGACAATCCAGTGATTAATATCATGAGCATCGTTCCACCCAGTTGGGATACGATGACATGTGAGTCGGACTACCATATCTCGGTAGTCGCCTTTTACGACAAGCATTGGTTACTGAAGACCAATTCTTATCCGGATCTTCACGGATCGGTCACTGGATTGCCTGGTCGAGGCAGATAAGTGGACATACTCACATATGTTCAAAGCCTTTGGATGTTTGTTCCAGAAAGAACGTTTCTTTGACGTCTACCCAGAGTCGAAGCCCAAGGAGAAACTATCATCTCTCATGAGCACTCCAGGTATGCTTTTATGCGCTGCACACGATAACTACACTACATCTGAGACCTTTCCTTTAGCTTCCCTACACTGCCAGTACAAGAAAGTATTCAACCGCGTTTAATGCATTCTGCATATGAAACAAGCAAGTAATTGTTATTCGACGAGGTGTTTGATAAAGGTACAATAGTTGTGGCATATACTTTGTCTTGTATTACTACACCAACTTCTAAATGCCTTTAAAGAATTTCGTTAGTACACCTTTTATAACGTCTTGGTTTTGTTTAGGTCAAATCCTGTTCTAAATACTTGTATACTTAGATACATGTATTCTGTAATATTCCTTTGCCCGACAGCATATATGATTTATTTTTACCATAGGATAGATATCCTTGTAATGACATAGAGATCGGGATTAAATTGTTAAGTCTCTGCTTCTTAAGAGCCCCATTATGGCGAGGTAATCCCACAAAGTTAATTGGAGCAAGAAACGTAATTGATGATATATGTTGAATTAAAGGCAATGCTAAACTATTGCACCCGTCAGTCCAGTAACAATGACATCCGTACATACGACTGTACATAGTTACTCAGGAATACAAGATTACAACTATCTCAGCAGCACCACAGAACGATGGTCCTTGACACGGAAACTTCTAACTAGGGAGTCTCGACAAGATGGAATGGGCACAAGTATTGGATCTACCACTGTAACATCGTAAGAACTGTCACTTCCTCGACATTTGGTTGAGTGTGAGCACGGGGCGCCTGGCTTCAATAGCGCCCTTTGTGATTGCCCCTGTCGTTCAAGGAAAGGCGGTTAACCGGTTGTGGGAATGAGTGGGTAGTGATGACAAACCCAGTCAGATATTGAGATACCACTTTCGCACTGTATCAAATGCTCTTTTAAAGTACTAAGCTTACAAACACAAGACCTTAATATGGGTGCCTATGAACCTGCCAGGTTTTGATAGTTTAAAAGTATCTAATTACGACATTTCGTCTATTGGTATACTTCCGCGATGACGCTCATTTCCTCACATATCCGCCAGTTTCTTCTATAAAGAGGTGATCGGTTTTCGTCATTAAACTAATCAATATCGTCACGGAAGCTACTTATGATGTAGTCCATGTCATTATATTTATCTTTATTCAATGAAGTTGATTTCATTGGGAAAAAATACTGCAAGATAGTGCCTTCTTGCTCGGATTCCGGCAGCTTGCGGATCGTAAAGAATTACGGAAAGTCTGTTCACATTTTGGACAAAACACGGAAAATGAAGCAGTGTACCTTGCAGTAGGTTTCTGTTTGGTGACGGTCAAGGTTGTACATAGCCCTCTTCCTGGCGAGCCTGGACAATGAGCGGTGGTGCCATGTTGCTGATTGTTTGCACACAGTCTGGAAATAGTGCTCTGTAGAACGTTGAAATGCCTCGTCACTGATGCTTTCGACCTACTAGTCCATCTGGTATATTATTGTTTGCAGGAACATTAAGTCTTTGCATAACTCTTTGTTTCTTAAATTCGCTTTATGTGAACGTTAACCAACTGTGAAGACGAGTTACAGTCTTACCAAAAAACACATGACAAATTCCACGGTTTTTCAGTTTCCAAAGAAAACGAATCATGCTGAATGGTATTAATTGATATAAAGCAGAAACGTTTTGTGATACTGTCAGTACAAAAAATATAAATAACAGTGACATAATGACAAAGCCAATCTCAGCAAAGAACATCAGGATCGTAAACACACGTATTTGACCTAATTATAAATGAATATCCGAAACATCTCATCGAAAAAAACATAATGGAAAACCCAAGCAACCCAGCAAAAATATTCCGTTTCCAAACCAAAACCAGTCCGATCGCCCATCCAAGTCAGCATCCCACACCAGATCAGCGAGCTGTACACAAAACAGAAACGCGCCTTTCACTGCCGGCAGGACATTGGAAAACATGACAAATATAGAGATATCATGCAACTGTACAGAGAGATAATGTTTATTTGAGTGTCACTTTCTGTACATTGTCATAAAATGCATGCGTTTTGTACAAAAGTTAATAGTACAGAAACCACCCGTTAGGTTATGGGAGACTATATTAAATCAATAAAAACATTGTGAACCAACAAATATCAGCACACGTATAATCGTATACATTTGAAGTTAACACGTACAGGTATGCATACATACATAACATATATACAACAAACATACATACAAACAAACATATAATCACATATACAAAACAGCATACAACCGCACATAATATACGCATACATGCATGTGCACACACACACATACACACACACACACACACACACACACACACATACATACATACATACATACGCATGCATGCACACACACATACCCAATATACGCACGCACGCATACACACACACACACACACATACATACATACACACATACATACATACATACATACATACATACATACATACATACATACATACATACATACATACATACATACATACATACATACATACATACATACATACATACATACACACACATAAATATACATGTATTATAATCATACATTGAGTACCCACATATACTAGTATGCAGAATACAGATACCCTACACACAATATCATTAACACAATACAAACAATACAATGAAGTACAATATAGTTACGTACATTCGTACTGCTGTTACAATCCCTAACATTCATACACCAACTACACACCATTACAGATTTCGAACATCTCTTTAAAAAGAGTTTCCTGGACTGAAACTAAGACCTTCCATATCAACACCAGTCATTGGCAAACAAAGGAACCTTCAAGAAAGCAGCGGAATTCCAAAGAAAAAGTCAGCCATGAAGGGAGATCAAGGTATCTTATTTCCCAGCTTGTGAGTGAGTAAGAATAAGTTTAGCTTTACACCACAGGCAGCATTGTTCCAGCTACATGGCGGCGGTCCGTAAATCATCGAATCTGGAATAGACAATCTAGTGATCAACAGCATGAGCATCGATCTAAGCAACTGGGATACGATGACATGTGAGCGACCTGAACACCGGATCCCGTTAGTCGCCTCTTACGACAAGCATTGGTTACTGAAGATCAGTTCTAACCCGGATCTTGACGAATCTCCCGGCGTGTACGCGGCTGTGGTTTAATCATAACATCCAGATACGTAAGTCCAAAAACCTTTAAAGTACATTTCAACGTACCCGAATTTTTAAACTAGCATTTGTGTGATTTTAAATTATGGCTTAACTTTCCTACAAAAGCCCACGGCTGAAGGGATGGTATAAATCCATCTAGGGACCATGCTGGAAGCAAAGGTACTGTAAGTCCCCATGGTGCCTAGTATGGTGATCTACCTTCGGTTGCTGGGGATCTATAGCCCGGTTTTTATATTGTATTCTCCTAATTTGAAATCCAATTTTAGAGATTGATACTAGTTTTATTTCTTATGTCTGTGATATTCTAGTTAGTTTTACTGTCCTTCGTTGACAGACTTTAGTGATTTACATGCATTGATGATAAAGTTAAAACCCTGTGTTAGTCACGATATGGCTGGAATATTGCCGATGTGACATTTAATTTTAACTCACCCGCTCACATCGATGACAGTGCACATGCTGATTGCTTTGTTGCTTGTGACACAATAGTCAGATACTTGTCATCACCACACCTTTAGTATACCAAATTAAACTTAATTGAACCCCTCCTGTGTATTACATAGGCCTCGTCAGTATACTGTTATCTTTGCACATTAATCCAATCTTATTGTCATCGTCTTTGCAATGAATAGCGTTATCTTTGTACGTTAATCATATAATCATTCACTTTATCGTTATTAGAAGTAATTAATTTCTTCATTTCGATCTTGTTCAGATGTTTGGTCTGAATGTTTTATATTCAAATATTCCAACAATATTTCGTTTTGTTTTAACATTTTATTATGGTAAGACCCAAAGGTCAACACGAAACACATGACGAGAGCGGGAGAGGCTGTGGTCTCGTGAAACAGTAAAGAAAGAATGAATAGTATAATTTCATGGAATGAATGGAACAATTTCTGGTCAGAATGGTTTATGCGTAATATTTGAATGTTTTTAGCATCTTTAAAGTGTTTTTTTGCATACGTAGGTTCATAATTAGGATCAATGTATATTTCGTATACTGTTTACAAACAATCTGTCCTTTTTATATATTGTATTTTCATTAGCAGTAAACAATTTTACAGGGGTGTTTATTCTAATATTCAGTTACATCAAGAGGTTTCTTATTGCTTTGGACTTTGGGCTGAATTATGGAAAGTGTACCTTGTTAATACTTGTATTTTTTAAGTTTTTTTAAGTACATTCCTTAAACAATCAAGGTGTTTTGTGTCAATAGTCTCTTAATGCCGATATTTTCGTATAAGGAAATCAAACCGAATTTGTAGAGGGATTATAAATATCTGAATGCCTCTAGAACCCTCGCTTCAATCGTGAGTTTTGTATTGGGCAGAACGTGTTTGCTCGGCGCTCCCACTATGGTAGCTTCTGCTGTGACGTGAAACCAATGCAAGACAGAGTTCCATAGAGAATCATAAGTACAATTGAGAAAGCTACAGTCCTGTGAAGGCAGACACTGTGTCTAAATTCCTTCCACCTTGAACTGCATTATTCAATATATTACAGTATGGACACTGGCATGATCCCGGGGGGATAAATAATTAATATTTGGCTTTCCTTGTCACACCATGTTAGTGTCGCCGTGTAAAAATCTTAGAGTCGCTGAGCCAGATTAGAACATTTCCCATGTCCAAATGAAATCGATTATAAATTTCCAGATGGAAATAAGGTTTCCTGATCACGAAAACCAACATAAATGTGATTGGGCAGTTCGTGAGCAGCCTCACGCTTAACAAAGGCATTGTAACTTATGAATCAAATGGCCATCAATGAAGGGGGCGGGCACGTCTAGTCGGGAAAGGAGCCGCAATTCGCTGCTGAGGGTTGCGTTGCTGAGGCAGGTCAGACAGGTTGGGGGCGATGGGGTAGCCTAGTGGTTAATGCTACCGCTCGTCACGCTGATGCCCCGAGTTCGATTCCCCGCATGGGTAAAATGTGTGAAGCCCATTTCTGGTGTCCCCCGCCGTGCTATTGCTGGAATATTGCTAAAGGCAGCGTAAAACTAAACTCCAGCTTTTTGCAGGTTTTTCTTGTACCATACCCCATGCTCCTTAGCTTTCAAAAATATCTGCATCACTTCGGGCATTCTGTCCTCATCAACTCTCACACACACACACACACACACACACACACACACACACACACACACACACACACACACACACACACACACACACACACACACACACACACACACACACACACACACACACACACACACACACACACACACACACACACACACCGGAGAGCGGAAGGTCGCGGGTTCGATCCCCGACCGCGTCATACCAAAAGACGTTAAAATATGGTACTTGTTGGTCCCTGTCTGGCGCTCGGCATTAATGGGTACAACAAGGACTGGTCGGCTCGGAGTCAGTATAATGTGTCTGAGTGGGGTATTCATGCTTCACTGCGGCATGGTATCTCAGTGGGCTAGCACTATAAAACCAGCTTAAGTCTGGGCTAATACAAGCAGCCGCACATACACATACACACGCATGTTATATGAATTCCCTCGTTCTAAATGTATGCTGTGGTGATCACACACTCATTGACAAACGCTTTCGAAAGTTTGGCATGTGACCTAACAAACAGGCCCGCACTTTTGATTGATGATTTGCGACCTTTAAGACACGAGGACAAGCGTGAAAGAGTTCAAAGATTTGTAAAGTAAATTGAGTTTTTTTCTTGATGTACTTTGATCTTTGATGTACTAGGAAAAGATTAAACCTCCACTGTTTTGCAGATTTGCGTCCCTTGCTTGCTGCTGTCATCGTGGACCTTGAGTCCAGATTCTGACCTCATAAGCATCGGTCGGTGCAACTGCAATAAGACGACATGTTCGAACCAAGCGTTACACTCGATCCCTCTACTTTTGCAATTTACTGCATGCATGGGTCACTGAATACACTCACCCATCAGTGAATCCAGCACATTGGTCACATGGGTTGAGTATGGTATCTTGTAATGGGTACGGGTACGTCGAATGATCGCTTTAATATCTTAAACATTAGCATTATATTGAAGCAAATAGGTATTTTGTTATAACCGATTATTAATCAATATTGAAACTTACCGAAATTCCAGCTAGCTTGAACAATTTACCGCTTTGATGTTGGAGATGGGTGCTGATTCAGCAAAAGCAAATAGGGCAAAGCGTGATTGGTTCGTTGAAGTGACAATTAGGTTTCTATTCTCTTTTCGTCGAAAAATTGATTACAGTTATCATGTCTATTTTGTTCTTGCCATTCCAGAGAGTGAGAAACGCCGAAAATAACACGTTATAATCAGTTAAAGCTGTTTACCGTCAGCTGTGAAACTTCAAAGTATGTACTGATCACGAAAATACACAGACAACTTTTGCGGTACGAAGGTGCCCAAGGTTCAATTCTGGCTGGCTCTGATGGTTTTGTTCAGAATGTTCTAAGTCCATTAAAAACATCTGGCTCCTACTTCCAGTTAAGTCGATTGAAAGTCTAGATCATTTCCATCATTAAGTTTAGTGTTTGGTTTCTGAAGTGATAATCGTATGATTTGATTGACACGGTTTTTTCAGATTCCTGTTATTCAGTTTCTCAAAGGCTGGCTCAACCTATGTAAGAACATGTTTCGGGATTATTTTGACCTGACTTTCCTATCAACTTGACCAATGCAATTAGTACATCTCTCTAAAAACTGAATTCCAGCCAGCTTCGATCACTATTAAAAATGCAAGCTCGGAAACCTCTTTCATGACAATCAGGGGCGGTGGGGTAGCCTAGTGGTTAAAGCGTTCGCTCGTCACGCCGAAGACCAGGGTTCGGTTCCTCACGGGTACAATGTGTGAAGCCGTTTCTGGTGTCCCCCACCGTGATACTGCTGGAATATTGCTAAAAGCGTCGTAAAGCCATACTCATTCATTCACTCACTCACTCACTCACTCACTCACTCACTCACTCTTCAAGATTCAAGCTCGGCGGCAAGCCTCTTTACAAGACAATCAACAGCGACAATATTCTGATTCTGCTCACACTCAAGAGCAACACATGAGTTGCTACTTCCACTTCTTTGACCCGCTCTGTTGCTGTTTCGTATGCATATCTGTATACATAATGTACTGATTATCCAATTGCTGATGTTAAAATGTAGTTCCGTGGATATTGATATCGGAGAAGACGTCTTCAATCTCAGGAGTGACATAACTGCCACATTACAGAGCAGTGTAACTGTGAACACAGTGTTGTATTCTGTCATCTTTAAACAGCTATTGGTTTCCAGTAGATTCTGACACTGACGGCATTTAGCGCCACAGTATACGAGGGGCGGTGGGGTAGCCTAATGGTTAAAGCGTTGGCTCGTCACGCCGAAGACTCGGGTTCGAATCCCCACATGGGTACAATGTGTGAAGCCCATTTCTGGTGTCCCCCGCCGTGATGTTGCTGGAATATTGCTAAAAGCGGCGTAAAACCAAACTCAGTCAGTCAGTCACAGTATACGATTTCTAAGATGTTCTTTAAAATTTCAAAAAACTTTGGTCGTAAGAGCCAAACGCTCCAACACTAAGAAGTCTTTTTCAGATGAGTCCTATAATACCAGAGATTCAATACAACTATTCCTGTAGGATTTCACAGCATCAGTCGCCTTTCTGTCTCCATGTTGGCATCATATTGTAAAATATATTTGCTTTCTGAGCGTAGGTTATGAAGTTGCATGTCAAGTATGTATAGTGAAGCAATGAGGTGGACGACAACTGAGCCCTGCTATAATATTGGCATGTCACTTTGGAATAACTGATGACTAAATATCGCTCTGTGTAGTGGATGCATTCCCTGGTGCTGCTCGGACTATAAACATTGATTGCTCCATAACTGTGGACAAGGACAGTGAGATCGGGTCGTTCTTCTACATTGGACAAGCACATTTGTCAGTCCCTCATCGATTCCGCGATTCCGTGGTTGCAGAATCAATCGTGGAAATTACCTTTTGATGCAGAAAAACGTCTGGTCTGCTTAAAACGCATTTTTATACAAAATACCTCCAGAATTTTCCATTTTTCTGCTTTGGAATTTTCTTATTTTGAAAGTTGAATGAAGATTGACTATCAACCGAAACGAAAAGGAGGGGTAAATATCAAAACTATGATTGATAACACAAAAATAAACTGACCACATTTGTTATAACTATATTTTCAAAATATTCACGAATAAAGATGATATATTCATAAGGCAGTCTTTTCTTAAGAACCTTACAATAATATTATTTGCATCTGACACTGCAGTTATGTTCACAAAATCAATCTTTTTCAAGATTGAAATTTCATTATTTTTGGGGTTTTTCAAGCTTTTAACTGCAGAATTGTTTGCAGAATTTTGAAAATTGGGATGCAGACTTTACTTAAATTTGAAATTCGTCGCGGAATCCAGGAGGGACTGAATTGTAAAAGGTCCGCGCAGTCTGATAGTGTATCTGAATGTCTGATTGTGCTGCCAATCTCCTGACCACACACTGATGTTGATGTCCATGCAGGAAGCAAATGTACTGTAAGCCCCCATGGTCCCTAGTATGGTGATCTACCTTCAGCTGTTGGCAATCTATAGTCTCAGTTTATATTGTATCGTCTTCTATAGTTTAAAGCCCATTTCTGCTGTCCCCCGCCGTGATGTTGCTGGAATATTGCTAAAAGCGGCGTAAAACCAAACTCAGTCAGTCAGTCAGTCTTCTATAGTTTAACCGTTTTTTTCCATACTAGTATTTTATTCAGATTTGTGATATTCTGGTTGGTTTTACTGTTCTTCGTTGACAGGATTTTTATAATTTATGTACATTTATGGTGAATCTAAATTTGTTTTAGTCACGATATGGCTGAAATATTGCCGATGTGACTGAAAATCTTAATTCACTCACTCACTCTGAATTTGATACAAGTCTGATAAGACAGATAAGCACTCAAACATCTGCCTGTTACTAAGTCAAATATAATGTGTGCTCGCTGACATCTGATTGTTCTACTTTGGACATCGAAAATCTCTAAGCACCAATCTATGATATCGGTCCTAAAATGGTATATACTTGTGAGTGGTAAAGCTTTGTCCACTTATTGTACTGTACGTACTTCTTTAAGGCCATTCACGTTTCATAGGTTGGATTGTCTATGGATCCTGATGCCTCTAACTTAATATAGGCCTTCATATGCCACCAGTTTTGTATTTTGAAAAATGTTGTAAAGATTCACGACAGCCTAGAGATATTGTTGTGTACGTTCAACACTCCCCTCTTTGTAATTACTGAGTGACACTGTGTATTTTGTTTTTGGTTGTCTTCGTCCCTTTACTAGTTTGTCTTTGGTTAAGACAAGAATTCTGGGCACCTTGTCATGGTTAAAGTCTGATTTTACACTTTTCGCGAATTTGATAGGAGAAATCATCGCATCGCATTGCATTGCATCAGCTACACCTTGCAGACTGTTTAATTTGTAATAGATCGTACAATGATTTTAAGACCTTTTGTATGATGCCTCTATATGTATTTGTTCTTTGTTTTGATTTGGTTTTCATTGATGCCTTTGCTCTTTTTTATCCCCCGCAACGCGTTTTGCGTTGGGAATTACATGGACTCGTGCACATTCGTCTTTTCCGGAGCAGAACTTTAAAACCGTTCAATATTTCTTCTCCAAACTTGGCACATAGCTAGATCTAGTGGTGTACTGGTGCCTTTTGGTAGTTTTGGATTATGAATAAGATATTTTTGCGTTTCCATGGCAACAAGTTTGACTTCGACTGAATTTGGTGGTAGTGTTTTTTTCCGGAGCAGAACTTAAACAACGTTCACTATGTCTTCACCAAACTTGCCACATAGACAGGTCTGGTGGTGTACTGGTGCCTTTTGGTAGTTTGGGATTTATGAATAAGATATTTTTTGCGTTTCCATGGCAATGCTCTTTTCTGGCGCAGAACATAAAAACCCTTCAATACTCTCCTTTCACTTCCTTGCTATATAGCACGCCGAAACAAAATTATAAATAGTAGACAAATTCATGAAGAGTATTTTGCCATTGCGGGAGATATTGATGACTTTGTCTTCTCGTTATCTTTATATCTGCTATTAAAGTGTCATTCTCAATTCATCAGTATATGTGTGGACCAGACAAACCTGTGACTGATACATTGGACAACGTCCAGCGTCGGGATACGAAAACATTTGACCAACCAGCCCACCGAGCCTGGTACCGCGTACTTCTTGTCGTCCCTTGGAAACCTGGTCGCTGCGACCGATTCTGTTCCGAAATACCATATAGGTTTATAAAATAACGAGTGGGTTGCACGGACAAACACCCGATCAGATCGCAGAATAACAAACACTGCAGAAGTAGATGGGAGATTTGATAATATCAAACACACATGCCAAACCTACTGGATCTGACAGTCACCAAGTCATCATACACCCATCCACATCTATCATGTTAGTGAACGACATGAGACGCGAGTGTCTGACAAGCACAATCTGCTGGTCGCAGTCTGTTAAATAAAGATTTCAAGTGTCAGATTTACACGTTTTACCTCAGCAGTTTGGACACCAGCTGTCAAAGATTACCACAAAGATAAAACCCAGGCTTTTGTCTGACCTTCTTCCATCTTCTTTTGTTTCGTTCTTGTCTCGATAACAAGGCTACTTTAAAAGAGAGTGCAGCTTCACGGTTTACAGGCTCGCAGGGAACGTATTATGTTTTCGAATTCTAGGCAATACTGGAATCAGTGTCTTATACTTGCTGACTAGAATACGTTGAGATCTAGGTAATCAGTACAGCACCGTTACAGTGGACATTAATCAACATAATTTACTGAACACATGTAAAATGCAGCTCATCACGAAATGTAAAAATGCGCAAACGCGTAACACCAGTAATCAAAGTAATGTCTCCATGTGAGAAACAGAGATTGTATTCGTCTATAAATCACTCCATGATTTGCTCCAGAGTATCTTCGGGAAGGTACAAGGTTTTACCTACATGAATGATCAACGATCGGCATGTACCCGGGCTGTTTGGATGGTACAACTGTTTCTTCAAACACAGAAGTCCGTAAGTGGGTCGTGACCCGATATGTACAACAGCATAGTATTACAGCAATGGCCAGGCGGCATGGCAGAGGCAATCTTCCGCCAACCAGCCCAGCCGCTCTCTAAGGATCAAATCCCGACTTACACAAGTCATTCTCTATTCATCCCTCAGGGTCGAATCCTATCAGAATGTCACCTGTCGTATTTGTTACAGATGCCTGGTCAGCTTGCAGTATCCAGCACCTCATCCGATTGGTTCCAGATGAAATCTAACCACGATTGAATACGGACATGTATTTCAGAGACACTGTGGACTGCCCTTTACAGTTACTGACAGGATAACTCGGAATGTACATGCATGTATGATACAAAGTGGTACTTGAGATTTCACTTCATGAAGACACCAAAGTGCAACGAATACAAGCAAACAATCTGGCATGAGTGAAACAATCTTGCATTGGACGCCAGTGTGCCTTATGTTTTACATCAGCCTGCTGCTGAAGAGAACAATGCGCCACCAATCACAGACATGTAAATATACCACCTTGAAGAACTCCATAATCAGCGCTTGTCCCAAGTGTTAGAGCGTTAGACAAAGTGTCAAGTCACTTCTTGTAGACTTATTGAAGGGAAGAGTTTTGCTTCTCGATAATCCAGGGATAATTACACTATGATCTGAACGCAACAAGAAGCAGAGAAGAGGTCCCCAGCCAGTAAGAACAGAATGAACTAGTAAATCTAATTATCGTTGCAATCCTTCACGCTACTCTGACCAACTTCATTATACAATACAATAACAAGGATTTTTCTGTTACAGTCACATGAACGCCACAAACTGATTTTATTTACTACTTTCTGTCGCCATCGAGAGAATTGGACAATTGAGTTCAAAATGTCTTTGAATGGTAAGTCCTCAATATTCGTGGGAACACATTACACTGATCGCCATGAGCAAGAAAAGTAGCCACGAGAAATGCTTGCAAAAAGAGTTACAATGTGTGTAGGATTTGATTATTCGTTTGGCAATATGCCATTTCCCACTGGGATGTTGCAAGCAGGGACACCTCAACAAATTATTGTAATGCAGTTTGCGTGTCCAATCAGACCAACTCTGCTATATGGGAACGGTAATAAAATAATCAGAGTGTTAATGACAGGCCTTTGACATGTCAGCAAACTAATTTTGCTCAAAGACTTTACCTCCGGGTTCGTCATCTCCGACATCGAACCACAAGAACAACATCCACAACCAGATAAATCCCTAAACTTCCCTAAACATGTTGGTGGTGGTAGTGGTAGTGTATTGGTGTGGGCAAGTTTTCATCACGGTGGTATGCGTCCTCTTGTGCATGTGGCAGGTGCACCAACGAACATCTGATATCGAGACGTGGCACTGCAACGCCATGTCATTGCAGTGGACTGTTGCCCGTTTTCATCAGAAGTACAGTGCCACTACATCCACAAATTTCCTTGTGAACGTTGTATTGATTGCATACGTCGTCACTGCCACGCTGTCATCAGGGCTTGTAGCCATAGCCGATATTTGCATTTTGCATTCCCTGTAACAACCACATACCTATGTACATGTCTTAGGTTGTTTCTTCCAGATACTGTTTAGAACATGACTATTTAGTGTTGTCCACTTCCCATAGTGTCTTCATCTTTTGTTGCTTTGACGTGTCTCCCGTGTCTTTTTCGTTAAGCTTATAAAGTCAAAGTCCAGTTTCGTTTCTGATCAGTATACATAGAGGGAAAACGAAACCTTATGCCTGCATTTTTAATCAATAGAGAACCTAGGAGACATTGTAACATTATTAACCTAAGACGATTTGGCATCATTATGCCAAATAAGTCCTTTGATATTCATATTGTGATAAGTCCAGTCAACAATTTAGCGCACACAATATGTATAGTCGGACAACAAAGTGTTTCCCTTGGAGATAGTGTATCATTATTAACCGCGGAAGATTTGGCAGCTCATATAGAATAATACCCTATTTCCGAAAGTATTCGCCAAAACCAAAAACAAGATAAAATTTGCTCTTTCGAAAAGAACATACTTCAGAACCAAACGCCAATAATATCTTTCAGACATGACTCCAGTTTGATCAATACTAATCGCATCAGAAAGAACAGATTTAATCATTTCATGAATAACAGAAGAAGATAGTTTTCCTCAATCAGCTTATTAGATACTTTGTTTTCAGATTGTCAGAAGACGCGTGGGCTCAATAGTAAAGTCATTAGAAAAACTAGAGTTCAGTGAGATCTTTCTAGATAAAGATTGATGTCATTCATTACACTTTTAACCATTACAAAATTTCATCAAATGTCATGGGCTTTTGAATTAATATTACTCTTCCTTAGCGTCACTTTATAAAACTTCAAAGTCTCCATGTTTTACCAAATGATCTTCAGATGAGAAACAGCTTTCATATTATGATTCCGCTTTCAAGTACAGGGTCCTTAATATTTTTCAAAAGAAGATTAATCATCAAACTGTAATTCCTATATTCCTTTAAAACTTCCTTTAATCGTGATGCGCAAATTTTCTCATTGATGCTTCCCCTCAGCTTCTTGATGATAATGATTGTTATAATGACATAATAATCTTGAAGGTAAAATGTTTTTGGTTTGGCTTTTTTAGGAAAAGATAACTCTTTTATTACCATGTATTTCACACACACAGATAAACAAGAACTTAATACTCTTATCGTGAATTAATCAGTATGGAAACACAACTTTGGCAATGTGTCAAGTGAGGAGAATTTGCAGTCCTATTTATTTCAAAAGAAATCCGTTCGGCTAGACTGGGTGTGAGGATTGTGGCTGTGTGACGTAAAGGTGATGAACACTATAATGACGCCACATCTCCATCTGTATCCAAACGTTGCCCCCCTGTCATTCTTTTTTACTTTCAGAAGTGTCGATGAAACATTGTTTTCAACTCGTAGTTCACTTTTGTTTTCCATATTTAATGCTTTTGCTCACGCTATACAGATTTACAGATGTGCATGACGTGGTTATTAATGGTATAGAGTTCTTAAGTCAAACTGACAGTCTTAGAATAATAATGGATTTGAAATAGTTGACAAAGAAAATTATGTAAATGGGCCATATCAACCTCGGCCTAGATTTTCAAAGCTCTCTTAGCGCTAAGATAGTCGTAAGTTAATGTTAATGTATGGCACTTACGACTATCTTAGCGCTAGCAGAGCTTCGAAAATCTAGGCTCTGTATTATATACAGTCGAGCACCGTTGTCTCGATATTCATGGGACCAAGAAAAAAACCGACTTATCCGAACTTCGAGACATCCGACCGGAGGATATTATCACATATCACTGTGAAAGAAAACAAAACAAAAAGTAGATTTCATGTATATTTATTTGTATATACATTTTACTCACAGGGATCACGATCGCACACGATACAGCTCATGTTACAGTGTTTATCTTTAATGATACACAAGTTCTTCGTCTCAATCTCCTTTACTGTCAGCTTTCTCTGTTTAGGTGTACCAACATCTGATCTGGTTATCCCCCCAGATAAGCCGGGTCCTTTGCTCAAACCTGGTGATAACCATGCTAGTCACGTGATTACACAAAACCCTCAATGGATTATCAATATGTTTTGATTCGAAACTATAATCCGTTATCAGTATTGTTTAGTCGTAACAGTGAGTACTTCCTAATTAATTCCTTCTTAATTCATCCTAATTAAATAACAAACAAGTGACACCTTCAACTCAAATAGCCCTAGTTAGTTTTCACTACCGCATCCCTTTGATTCATGCCGCACTGTGTGTAAACGTGTGGAAACAACCTCAGTTCAGAGGGATACCTGCTCATGAAAGGTAGGTGAATATCGAGTTTCTTTGCAAATATCGAGTTAAAAGGGTAATTTTGCTTGTTGCGACCATGAAATTATATTGAGATATCCGAAATATCGAGACATCCGTAAAAGAGCTTGAATAATGATAAATTATGAAGGATTTTGCCGGGACCGAGATGTCGAGACAACCGAGATATCGAGTTATCAGAGTTCGACACAACGGTGCTCGACTGTAATGGGAGATGGTGATTTCGTAGACTGAACCAGTTCGTAGACGCGGTGGATTCGTAGCCCAGACTGGTTCGTAGACGGTGATTTCGTAGACGTGTATTAATAATTGAATAATAGTATATATTAAGTTT
Organism: Haliotis rubra; assembly: GCF_003918875.1. Lineage (NCBI taxonomy): Eukaryota > Metazoa > Mollusca > Gastropoda > Lepetellida > Haliotidae > Haliotis > Haliotis rubra. The sequence continues at coordinate 660,051 of NW_025764937.1, read as the reverse complement.
AATTTTTACTTAGATTGTGTTAGAGTGTAAGTGTAAAGTTTTGCATGTTTGGTGTAAGTTTGCTTAGTATGGTGTAGGTGATGGCATCTGAACCTGGGGCTGAGGCTGTGTTTTTGTTTCTGAGTGCTGATTTAAGTTCGTGGATGTTAATAGTTGTTTTTTTTTATTGGGAGGTATGTATGGGGGGTTGGGGGGAATAGGGGGGATGCTTTTTTATGGTGTTTTGGAATTGTGGTGGGTAATTGGTGGAGCTACTAGTATTCACAGGTTTCACTGAGTTGTTGTGAATGTTAATTAGGAAGTGGTGAGTTGTTTTGATTGCGACATACTGTAAGTGTTTTCTTAAGAAGTGTTTTCTGCTACTTCTCTGCTGGTCTGCGAAGTTGAATGTTGAATGGCCTTACTTACCTAATATATATCTTTTAATTACATATGTCTTATCCATGTGATCAAGGGATTATCAGTCACGAATTTATATGTAAATGAATGTAATCAATCCTACCAGTTTCCAGATATCATATAGTTGTACTTTTGTTGGTCCTTGGTGTTGCATTACAAGCACGCAGAAACACACACACACAGGCGCACATGCACACAGAGACGCACATGCCCACACACAGGCACTCTTACTGTAGGATAAGTGAGTGAGATTACGCCGCCTTTAGCAATATTCCAGCAACATCACAGCGGGGGACACCAGAAATGGGCTTCACACATTGTGTCCATGTGGGGAATCGAACCCAGGTCTTCGGCGTGACGAGTGAACGCCTTAACCACTGGGCTACCCCACCGAATCTAGGATAAGTGGAACTTCCAACCTGAAACTTCTGCTGTAATTACCAAAATGTTCTCATGCAATTCCCTATTTTGACTTGTAACTTTTAATATTGATATTTATTGTAGGAGGTGTTTTTGCAATTATTTGTTATTCTTCTTAATGCATGTGGCCATTTGAATTGCCTTTACGTGTGTCTGACGGAAAGTTTTGCAAGGACACATGGAGGCATCACGATCTGACAGTCATTCACACATACCCAGGACCAAGACATAATCTGGCGACTGACTGCGATTTTAATGTGTATGCACTTGTCGCCTTTATTTTGACACGCGCTACATACTTGATATTTGCATATGTAGGGAGGGAAGTAATGTGTGAAGACATAGCGTTGAAGTCTTTGTCACACCGGGGAAAAAAACCAGAATATTTTACACAGCAGTAAGTGAGTAAAGAACCATCATGCTTTAATTACAAAATGTCGCCCTTGGCGGCAATATCTCACATTTCAAGATGCTTATAGCATCGTTCAGAATAACTCGAGTGCATTTCAAGAACGAGTCTCTGATTTCAATGAAAGACGATGGGTTTTGAGACAGACAGTGAGACAATCGTTACATTCTATGCAGCCACTCGGGCACGTAAACAGTACACACAAGTAACATTTTGGTCACTGATGCTGGTAATTTAGAAATGTGTTGCTCACAAGTGAGGAAAAGATATATGGGTGAACGACTCTCTTATGCACATTCCGGTGTAGATGCTAACACTGTTATCAAACACGTGATGTGCAGGGCACATGTAATGTTAGGATGTATATGTACATATATGAAGTAGTGGTGTTTTTTGTTGTTGTTTTTAACAATAGAACAGATCCGCCTGTTAAGTCTACACGGCAGAAGATCTTACTAAGCTAAATGCCCTCAAAGCACTCAACAACCCCAAAGAGGTTAAAGCCATCCACATTAAAAGAATTCAACCATCCATCAACCATGACCAAAGCTGTTACATACCCCAGCTCACCATCAACTCATCACATACTGCAATCAAACATAATACTTCTGTGCTACACGACTGGCGTCAGTACCTGACTTAAAGTAGATCTTCTGCAGTGTATACTTAACAGCCTTGTTCTCTACACGTCCACCACAAACATTATTGAAAACTTTACTGAAGCTTGATGCTCAAACAACGTTGTATTGCACACTGTCATATATTCACAGAAAGAGCAATTTCGCGTGGACATCAAATATTTTATTTTTTTAATTTAGACCCCAAAAGATACACTCTCCTGAAAAGTTGCCACATCAGTAAGATTGATGCCACTGTGTCGATGAAGATATGCTGCGTGTGTTGCTTTGTGCCAACGTAGGACATCAAATACAGAATGTCAGAGTCTCATCTAATACATCAAACAATCGACCTTACATGTTATCGTTCTTTTCAAGAATAACATTTTGTAATCTGCCTGTGGAACGTGACTGATTTTGCTCAGCAAACATTAAGCCCTCTGTTTCACTGTTAAGGCCAGTGGACTTCATATAGACGAAGGTGTCGGCTAGGTTAAACAGTGCATGTTGGCTGGGTGAAACAGTGCATGTTATCAGTGGTTTATAGTGACTGAGTGAGTTTTAGTTTTACGCCGCTTTTAGCAATATTCCAGCAATATCACAGCGAGGGACACCAGAAATGGGTTTCACACATTGTACCCATTTGGGGAATCGAACCCAGGTTCTCGGCGTGACGAGCGAACGCTTAACCACTAGGCTACCCAACCGCCCCTAGTGGTTTACAAGATTTTTTTTTTATGCGAGACAGTTTGTCTTGAATTTGGGCATGCTGGAGCTTGTGTCGAATTTGCATTCCAAGTTAGGTGCTGGACAAATAAGTCTTCTAACTTGTAATGATCCATCATTCATTATTTTGCCACGTTTCAATTACAAAGTAGTATTTGTATTACAATTAGTATCATTATATGTAAAAACATCAGTGATATCTAGGAGATTAGATAGGACGAAATGGTGAGAGTGAGTGTTGTTGCGATATCAGCCAATGAATACATTCAAGTAAACCAGAGAAGATCCGGATTAAAATGAGTTTTCAGCAACCCAACGGGATCATTTAGTCAGGCTCGTTAACTTGGTTGACATGTCATCATATCCCAATTGCGTAGATCGATGCTCATGATGTTAATCACTGGATTGCCTAGTCCAGAATCGATTGTTTACAGACCGATGTATATCTGGAATATTATGCGGCGTTAATAAGCAACAAATGTCACTCAACTAAATGCCATCGCAGTGGTTGCCACAGTGGTGAGTGTTCTGTGCAATATCAGCCAATGACACCATTTACCAATAACAAGAAAAAGTGTTCATTTAAATGTCATGCTTCTTACTAGAGCATAGGGTACAACGCCTACTCTCTGGATATGTTATCATGTTATTTATGAAAAGCCTAAATGTACTTACAAACATTGCACAACTCGTAATACCACTATATCAAAATCGACAAGCAGATACTGAAACCTTTTCCTATTTCAAATAAAACCAAACAGAAAGGAGTGCATTTATTTAGACAAACAGAATCTTTTTTAAATATTTATCTTGATGAAGTAAGTAAAGCGTGTATTGTTCCCGTCCATATTAAGGTTAAAGTGTACAGAATTCTTCGAAAACAAAGTCAAGACGCGACATGATACGGATTAGGACAAACTGGAGATGGATGTTTTCATCAACAGGGTATAAGACAACGTCTGTGGAGCGAATATTAATGACATTACAGATACTTTACATCATCCGAAATGGCCATCTGAATGACTATCCAATACAGTCTGACAATAGAACTGCCAGTTGTCTCTAGTTGTCCAGACAGCCGTCGACAGCTGTGACGCTGATTTCAAGAAGTTAATTTTGATTTTACACTGTTGTTTTCTTGTCTAGAGAAAGGATCGTAATGAGAGAGTAGTTTCTGTTAGACTGGAAAGTAGGTCAGTGCTGGTATGTTTTACTTGTCACTAATTGGGTACTGTTGTGTTAAAGTACACAGTAACCGTATTCCAAAACGTCTTTTTCAGTGGTTGAGTCGTGATCAAAACGACAACACAAATTGGGACCAATTAAGAGGTTGCCTTTGTAGAGGTTGAAGGGCAAATCTTTTCTATTTCTACTTACACGGAGATTTACAGTTTGTGGTCTATATGTCAGTATAAGTACCAGCCTCGAGGTGTTTTCGAGCTGGTCCACAAAGGGTAAAGAACCTGTGCCTGTGACTTGACTGAAGTACCATACACTGTTGGGCGATGAGCTTATTTTGATTTGATTTGGTTTGACAAGTATGACACAATGACCTTAAAATAACCGATTCGTCATTATCGTGCAGGTATTGTTTACGTGATTCTTACGTTCCAGTCTCACAAGTTGTGTTCTAATATGATCTGCCAGAACACTGATTTTTAACAATCCATTCCTATAGTGTCCCCTTATTTAAGCTGTAATGCCCGATGAACACTGTTTGGAAACTGGCTCTTCTAAGTCCGGTGTTCACGTTTGTTATAAAAGTTTTATAAAAACATGAATGAAAATCGTATCATACATTTTTATAAAGTATTAATATATTCACTGTTATGACACTGAATACGTGTATTCTTATGTAGACTATTCAAAATATTCAGGAAAACACAAATAACCCAGACTATTCTATCATGCTTTGTCAGGAAGGACTTCGGATATATATTGTTCAATGTCACGCCTTTCGACATGATGACATCTCTGCTACAGGGTCATGTCATACCCTAGACGGAGACTAAAACCTGAGACTGTACGCATAGTAGATTCGTTTAGAAATATTGCTACGAAGATAGCTCATAGTCAGATGGATGTTTATAGTTCTATTCCATATGGCTGTGAAAAGAAGTGTATGTTTGTTGTTCCAAGTGTATATTTCCAGAGCACATGGCAACAGTGGGTTACATGGAGGTTGCCATATTGTATTCTTATAAAAACATGAACTTATAACTGAAAAGTGGGAATGGTAAGCGGAATGCAATAACTAAAGCGGGACAAATCAACTCTTTCATAACAGGCTGTAACATTTTTCATTGTTCAATATGCAAATGAAGTTCGGGTGGTTAACCAATAGGACAGTAGCGATAACATAGGTAATTACAAAATTGTTTTGCCCAATTTCAAAGGAAAATCGATTTATCATGTGTGACATTTCCACCAAAAAACATTAATCAAATTTGAAAATGTTAGATAGACATTTCTGACACTAACAAGCACAACATGTAGCCCACCAGAGATTAAACTTCTGGAAAGGAATATAATTGTTCTTTCTTGATGATTGAGAATTTTAATAGGCATTTAAGAGTACATTCTTTATCCATGCAAATCGTTAAATTTCAATAATGGATTATATTTCGTACGGTTAAAGTTACAGTGAGTATTACTACATAGCGAAGACATGTATCTTCACATGACGCAACGGATTTCGTTGTGATATACTACCTGTATCATATTTCAGCTTGAAGAGAAGTTGTCAACGCTATATCAGCTTATGTGTTTTCGAAATGTGGATGATATGATAGATTTTCTTAGTTTTGTCGGGTTTCCGAAAAACTTATTTTATGTATTTGGCCAACACATTGTGTCATCAATCATTTTGAGGGATACATCCATATGTATTAAATAGCAATACTGATAATACAGTGGCCGTAACTCAGTGGCTCGAGAACTTTACTTGAGGAAAAGCTCGATAACTCTTCGTGGCCAACTCCATGCAGTTAGTCTGGGAGGAATACCACATAGCATTAAACTCGTCACGAACGCTGGCGTGCGTGTATAATTTTAGTGTTTGTTTGCCATTTATTTAAGATTAATATACACACATTCGTAGTCTGTGCAAGCAAATTATATGTACAGGTGATGCTTCTATAGATGTATTTACATATTCATGTTCTTTGTGACACGCTCATCTGATTATGCGCAAAATTAGGTTATTTAGCCAGCCACATGAGTGAAAGATTTTAGTAACAAGATGTCCCCCGTGTACAGCAAAATATTAACTGTTCATTCTTGGAAATTGTATTAGAGTAATCCATGAACTGAAGCATATGAATTCATTTGCATCACAACAGGGCTCATCTCCACAACTCATACCTGGCATTTTGCTTCAATACTTTAGTTAAAAGATGAACCTATCTTATTACGGCTTCTTTAAAAATTAAAGTTCATGTATACTGCATAGCTGCCCGTCCCGTTTGATATCAATATATTCTTACTTTATCAGCAACAGAATTGGAACTCGGTGGCTTACGGAACAATGCTCAGTGATCGTTTCTTATTTGTGGCTCATTTTTCCATACTGTTCAGACGACGTCACAGGACTACACAACGACATTGTGAAGGTAGGTGGTCAAGAGCTTGTTGTTCAGCGTGGCACCCAGAAATATTCAAGCTACATGATGGTGGCCTGTAAATAACTAAGCCTTGCCCTGGTAAACTAGTGACGGATTAAAACCTGGATCTTCAGTTAGTGGCAAGTTATAGGTTCTTTTCTTCTTTGATTATGAATGCACATATACCTACAGTTTACAAAGGTGTTCGAGTGAGTGAGTGAGTTGGGTTTTACGCCGCTTTTAGCAATATTCAAGCAATATCACGGCGGGGGACATCATAAATGGGCTTCACACATTGTGCCCATGTGGACAAACGTGTTGGAACATAATATATCCATGTCTGTACGAATGTTTATGAAGCTTTGAAATCCAGAACAAAAGAGAAATGAATACGTCTTCAGGTTGATATTCACGGCAAAAGTTGATGTTACTGATGGTGGTTCAGATGTGGCAGATGTCTTCCAATAGCATTTAGCACATACATCAACTCTCTTGTAATTTACATCCAGTTTGGAATTGGTGCTTACTTCTGTATTACTGTTGTTAGTGGTATTTGTTATGTCACCATGTCCCAAGTGTAATACATTGCTGTAGACTCAGTAAGGGACAAAACAGAACAAAACTTTATTACCTTCAGGCCTGGATACTCGGCATAAGAGATACAAATATACAGTTAAGAGTACATAGGATGGATTACATGGAAGATTGTACAGTTTTCTTGATGGTATTACAAACTGTACACATGTTTTTTTAAACATCAATTCGTTTACGAAGAATAATGATAATTCTATGGATATACAACTTCTTTATTCTGTGAAAGGCGACGACATAGCTTCTGATGTCGTTGTAAAGAACAATGACAATGAATAATCACCTAAACTTCTAACATGCCCATCAAATAAGTAATTCGTTTACAGTTGAACAATTTTGAATTTTAACACATTGGGTTTTTTAACATAATGGTTTGGGACATAAGTGTTCCGGTGATGTTTACAGAAAGGGCAGAGAACTATGGAATGAAATTCATCGTCAACATCACTCATGTCGCAGAGGTTACACATTCTTTCTTCGAGTGGAATTTTGTGCCACCTACATACTTCTATAGGTACAATGTAAATGATGACAGGAGAAATTCAACAGGGAAAGGGGATATATATGTGAAATATATACTGAACATCATTGAAAACGCACCACTTATAAAAGTTCAGATTATTAAAAGCATGTGAAAGGAATTGATATTTTTTGAGTGGATAATAACAGATGGACGACTGACCAAAACAACAACACAGAAAAGTCGCTCTTTCATTGAAATGCTCCACAGTCAGAAAGGATCAAACACACGTGGGGTCAAATCGAAAAGTCAATATCGCGTGTGACCGCCATTTGCTTTGACACATGCAAATCAACGTCTCCTCATTGAGTCAATAAGCGTCCGAATAGAGTTCTTGAGGATGGCATTCCACTTCTGCAGTAGTGCAGCCTCAAGTTCCCGGATGTTTCGCATCTGTTGTCGCCACGAAAGACTTTGATCAATTTCGTCCCACAAGTGCTCCATGGGGGATACATCTGGCGACTGTGCTGGCCAATGAATAACCTGGATGTGTTGCTGGGCCAGATAATGCATTGAAAGTCTTGTTGTGTGTGCCCGTACGTTGTCCTGTTGAAAAGTATGGACATCTTGGTGGTGATTGAAGACAGATACGATGTGATTCTGAAGAATCTGCTCACGGTAATAAAGGGCATTAACTCTACCTTGACAGACATGAATGCAGTCCTGTGATTGTAATTTATTCCACCCCAGACCAAGACACTCCCACCACCCAAAGGTCTGTCTGAACCACACACTCATCAGCATAACGTTCACCACGTCTACGTCAATCACGTAATCGGACGTCAGCATTACGTATATGAAGACGTGACTCGTCAGTGACTACCACACCATGCCATTGTTGTAACCTTTACTGAAAATGCCTACTAGCCCATTGTATACGCTCATTACGGTGTCTGTCAGTCAGAATTTGTCCAACGTAAGGACGTCGAGCATGGAGCCCTGTAGCGTGTAGACGGCGTCGCATGGAGTCAGCGCTGATGACCCCCACGTCAATCTTGAACTAGTGCAGCAGTCCTGGCTGTCGGCAGTTTTTAATCACTGATATGGACAAGGTCAATATGGTGATCCTGATGGAGCGTCGTGACACGTTGTTGCCAAGGTCATTGCAGGTCACGGGTGCTGCCTGTCTACTGATGTCGTCTATGAAGCCTAACGATGGTGGAGTGGCCAAGTCCAAGTTGTTGAGCAATATCCCTGCTGCTGGTGCCAACCTGAATCATGCCTAGTGCACGTTCTCTTTCGTGAGGTGTTAACGTCGGCATCTTTGTCCTCGTTTCACAATCGTTAGTGAAGCAATGGGAATCGGTTCTCATACACCTGCTTTTAATGTCACAGTCAGTATGGTTTCAGAATGAAATCCGCGCTTTTTTCATGGCGTGGCTGCATGTTGATGCATTTTGGAATTAATAGTCATACTGTGGACAGGGATGTGTTTCTAAAGCATTTTTTCAACTGGACGTGCCCTTCGACTCATGTTAGTTATATTCATTGATCATTGTCATGCTGAAATCCATCTTGATGAAAATATGGACAGTTTTAGACTGGTGCATTGTCAATGATGTTCAGTATATTTTCGAGGACAAGTTCAGCTTTGAATACGCAATAAGTGTTACCTTTAGAAGAATTCGGAATCTCTGCGCGCCATGTTTGAGTTGCTATGTGGTCTATGTAGGTTTGTACTAGATTTAGGCAGAAATACCTGGAAAGTACTGCAGGGAGCTGATTCTGAAGTCTCTCTCAGAGATTATTGAAGAAATTTCTTGACTTTCGTCTTGCGTATATATGGAGAGCAAGTTATTGGCTCTCATCTCATATTACATCTAAAGTTACATGAATCCAGCAATTGTTTGGAGATCATTCTTCCCTTGATACTAAGCCTATTTTGGGAACCTGGCCATTATTCTAGTGATGTGAATGTTATCTCCATTTTCTTTATTCCCATAGTTACTGTTTTTGGCAATCGCTTTGAAGTTGTACTACCACTCTACTTGTGCACGTACACTGAACTACCTTTGTAATGGTTTATATCAAATTTTAAACTTTTATTCGCCCCACCTCTGTGTTGTTTCCGAATTAACTATTGCATTAGTTTCAACTTGGAATCAAAACGTAACCCTGTCTTGATGAAAAGCTTTCTTTATGCAGATACTCACATATATTAACGTCTCCATGGCTTAAGATCATATGTCGCCTATTTCCATAGGAAAATCTGTGTGTGTTCATTTCTCGGTCGAAAGAAAAAACACCGTTACCAACGTGATAATTTAGGACAGACTGAACAAACGCTTTAGGTGTCCAGAAATATTTCAATATATAGTTGAAACTGTGTACCTACTATAAAAATAAAGATATCCCAACCAAATATTCATAATCACCAACTTAATTTTGGTTTGTGAATGTACAGGACTTTTTATCTTGACTCACACGTAAATGTCGCTTTCTGATTGGCTGAACGCTCTTCTGATATTTTAATGTACCCCGCTTACAAGCGAGTAACATTTAAATGTACCCCGCTGTCAATGGCAACTCATTTGGTACTTCGTGGTAGTAATTCTTTATCTCGAATTACATTGAATCACGTATGATGTACGGAAATTACCGATGTTTTGCGAATGCAAATCGATGGAAGGGAGATGACTCTATATCTGTTTTTCTTATCAGCAAAATCTAGCGATGGCTACATAAAGATTTGTACCAGTGCTTCAAACAATTCAAACTTAACATTAAGGTGTTCGGTAAGATAAATACGTTGTTCACTGGTCCCTCGGGACCAATGGGTTGATGTACCCTCGGGCTCAGGGAACATAAACAAACATCGAGGGTACATCAACCCATGCCCCCCTCGTGTATCTACGTGTCAGCATTTACTCCCTTAAATCAAATGCGAACGCTAACGTGACCACGTGACTCGATCATGTGATTGTGACGTTAAACGCTTTTTTCATGCTTTATAACCAATGTTTCACGTCGGTCGCCAATATTATGTTTGAACAGCATGCATGTCATTACTGTGAGTACGAGAGAAGAAAAGGCTTACGCACTCACAGTTATTTCCAATAATATGGATTTTACCCTTCTAATTTTATTGTGAATATATGTTTGAAGTTGTCGTGTTGATGCCACGAACACATTACTTCCCCGCTTTTCTAAAATATATACCCCCTTAGAGGGTAAGTAAGTCCCAAAACATTCAAGTAAATTTACGCTTACGACTTTTTAGTCGCAGAATGTGTGTCATTTTGACGTATGACTAGATTTGTCTAAATTTCTAACAGCTGAAGGGGTGGTGTAAAACCAGCTAGGGTCCATGCTTATGCTCTCACAGGTATTTCCAATAATATGAGTTTTACGTTTGTAATTTCATTGTGAATATTTGGTAGAAGTTGTCGTGTTGAACCCTGAACATATTGCCTCATCCCCGCTTTTCTAAAATAAACAGGAGTCTTACGTATATTTATAAGTTCACTTGGATAGTGAATGTACGATTAATAATAATTGTGTAATCAATATCAGTCATGTCATATATGTTGTTTCTTAGCTTCATGATAAGAAACATTCAGTTTTAATTAATGCTACTTCAGATATGTTGTCATTCATGGGCTGTTGTTCGAACGTACAGATGGAGATGGAGCATTTATGATATCTCGTCACGAGAAGCTATGATTTTCCTTGTAAAATTGTTAGAATAATTTTGTTACATGTTTCATTTTGTGCCTTTTATGTTTTATCAAACTCACCATTCATCGAATATTGGTTACTTTTGTATGATGAAGAGTGCCAAATTGCAACTCACTTCAGTTGTGTTTCTTGCGTTGTGTTTCTTGAGTGCGAGTTAAACCAATGACTGAGGGTTCGGATCCTGATTCAAATTGATTTGGTTTCTTTGTTCTCGATTATGTCTCACAAGCAACATGTTTGCGCTCGTGGGTTTTCACCAAAATATTTTCACCATACATTCGCCCAGCATTGCCATAATCGTGAAAGGAGATTCGATGGCATTTAAATGTTCTAGAAATCATTCCTGGTGACCAATCCAAAGTAAATTACTCTCAGCTCTAGACCAAATTGTGTGCTTCGAATTATTTGCTATGGTGATTTTCTGACATTAGCATGGATAGTTGCTCAAGCTATAGACGTCTGGTATGTCCGATTGAAACGGGTATTTTTTAGAACGCTGTGATATTTTATTTTGCGGGCTCCCACTGATGAAGATCAGGGTTAAAACTGATTTTCCGTATTCCTGAGATTATTTTAATGGGATCGGGTCAGGCTTGTTGAATTGATGAACGCATAATCGTATACATCTATGGTTATGTCAGTTCACGGATTGTCTGGTCCAGACGCGAAACTTTCAAATAAACAGTGCTGTCTTCTGTAATCCCCGATAAATGGGTTAACTAACATATTTTTTTCGATCGGGATGTATATTCACAATGACCAGTTCCTATAAACCCGCGACAAAAAAAAAGAAACGTCTGCTTTGACAAGAGAACCTTTCGTGTCTGATGTGAAACATGTCTTCAGGAGATATCTGCAAAGTGTCTGTAAATGTCGTAATGATAACCTAAATTCGGGAACCACTGTCTGCACAAGAAGGAGGGAAGGCACACCTGTCACACAAATGGCATACCGCAATCACAAAACAGTGTGGTTGTGGCATCAGTTGCTTCATCATGTCGGTGTCGTGGTGGATTGATTCCCTTGAGATTCAGCAGACCTGTGTTACGGTAACGGTTGGCGTTGTGATGGACAGTTTTCTGCTGTTTGCAATGACAGACTCAGAAACAGTCAATAGGCAGGGCAAAAGTGGGTTTAGCGATGCGTTAGGAATTACGTCAAAGTAGACAGCGACGGTCTCTCTCTCTCTCTCTCTCTCTCTCTCTCTCTCTCTCTCTCTCTCTCTCTCTCTCTCTCTCTCTCTCTCTCTCTCTCTCTCTCTCTCTCATCTGCAGTTAGAATATTGCTGGATGCAGTGCTGAACAACAAGCACTTCATCATCTACCTTCATCATGTCTCTGTGTCTTCCTGCAACGTCTTCTGAGCAGTATGGATAAATGAGCGGCATGACAGTGTAAAGGTTACTTAAATAAAAAACAGCATTGCTTCGTAAACGGGACGGGCAGCCATGCAATATGCATGCACATGTTTTCTAAAGAAACCAAAATAAGATAGGCCCCTCATTTATCTGAGTGGTCAGCTCGGTGTTGATGCAACTTTGACAGAGATGGTTCGGTTCAAGGATAAGTATGAAAAGTATTTTCAAGAATCAAATGTTAATATTTGTTTTGCTTTACATAGGGGACAAACACTGTAAATGATTTTGGCACTCGTACAACTTTAACGAGGGATGAGAGCTGTAAATTGTACCTCCAAAGTTTCCAACAATTGGCCACATGCCTTTTGCCAAGTGCATACTTGCCTTGCAGACCGGTGAAGACCCGAGTTTGAATTGGCCGTCAACAACCCATGCTTGTCGTAAGAGGCGACTAACGAGATCGGGTGGTCAGACTTGGTTGACACATGTCACCGTATCCCAGTTGCGTAGATTGATGCTCATGATGTCCTTTGGGAATGTCTGGTCCAAACTCGAATACTTACAGACCTCCGCCATGTAGCTGGAATATTACTGAGTATGGCGTTAAACAACAACCAAACAAACTTTCCTTGCAAGACTGTTATAGAGACCTTACAAGCCTGCAATAAGAAATGATGAGTCACTGGGCACCCTTATTTTATTCCAGTCAGGTAACAAATATATAAACGTTGTTTTTAAAACACAAGATATTATTCTATCGACTTAATATTTTATACTGGTGTTATATATTTATTTATTTCCGGTACTGAAAGGCCACAGGCCTGTAGTACAATGCATTGATAAATTTATAAATATTTACACGCACGGATAATATACATGAAGAAGGGAAAATAATCAACTTTAGGTTACATTGTGTTCTGAGATATATTCTGTCCTAAACAACATGGCATAGTAAACAAACATGGACAAGTTTTGAAGTATAGTATGGGTTTTGTTATTCAACAATGCTGAGAATTTATAAAGGTTTGGATGGGCACAATAATATTTCTTAATATACAACTTTCTGATGGAATTATAAGCAGGGCAAATTAAAAGAAAATGATATTCATCTTCTATTTGGTTAAGATCACGTAGTTTGCAAGTTCTATTTTCTTTTTTGACATTTTTAAATCTTCCACTTTCGATAGATAAATCATGTGAAGAACATCTCAATCTGCGTAACGCTATCCTATATTTTTTTACGTTTAGACATGAAAGATAAGTTTCGGAGTCAAAAGTACATTTAAACATCTTATAATACAGACATTTACTGGAAAGTGATATCTTTTCAAACCATTCTTGCAAATAGATATCTTTTAATCTTTGTGTTAGTTCTAAAATAAACTTACCCTCAGAATCAACATACTGATCGTTCCATACAAAACCAAACCCTTTCGAGAATAGAAAATGTCTAACAGCAGAAACCCAATTTGTGTGTCCATTTTTATCGAATAGCATCATCATATTGTAACATTTCTTTGGTAGCCTATAAGAAGGCATCTTCAGTAATTTTAACCAGTATTTTATAACTCTGATATTTGTAAATAAGTGCATCGGGTATTTACCACATTCTCCATACACCATTGTATTCATCGTATTGGATTTAACACCAAGAAAACGTTTACATGCTTTCAATTGAACTCTTTCAATATCACTGTAATAATTCAAACCCCATATTTCGGCTCCATACAATAAAATTGGCTTAATTTTGGCATCAAATATTTTAAAGTATGAACTTATATTTATGTCACCAAGTACATATAATTGTTTAAAGATACCTATCATGACCTTTTGTGCTTGCACACAAGCGTAATTAACATGTGTTGTCCAAGATAAACAATTACTAAAGAACATTCCCAAATATTTGTACGAACTGGTGCATTCTAATTCTTCACCTTTATACAACCATTTCTCGTTTTTTGATAAACTACTACTTTAGTTTTATTTCTATTTACAGCTAATTTGTACTGGTCACAATAATTCTCAAGTTCTTGTATAAGTCTTTGTAAACCTGCAACAGTGCTTGAGAATAGCACGATATCGTCTGCAAAAAGCAGAAGAAAAATATGTACTAGGTCAGGGTGTAACTGTATTCCATACTCACAATTGTTTTCAATTTGGGTTGCTAATTCATTTATGAAAAATGAGAATAAAAATGGGCTAAGTATACAGCCTTGTCTTACCCCGATTTGTAGTTCAAACGAATCTGAGAATTCATTGTTATTCTTAACAAAAGCTTTAACATTTTCATACATATTATGAATCATTTTTTTCATTTTAGGACTTAGACCATGGGTATTAAAAATAGACCATAGCTTTTGTCTATCAACTGAATCAAATGCTTTTTCGAAATCAACGAAAAGTGTATAGAGTTTACCACCTTTGATGTTGAGGTATCTCTGTATAATACTTTGTAATATAAACATATTGTCAGTAGTCGTATATCCATGTCTAAAACCTGCCTGAGATTCATTTATTTTATTCAATGTCTCTCCCCAAGTTACTAATCTTCTGTTAATGATAGAAGTGAAAACCTTACTAAAAATACTCATAAGAGTAATGCCTCTATAGCTATTTGGATTATCGATACTTCCTTGTTTTACAATGTGGATATAGTTTATCGTACCATGATGAGCCTTCTGGTTGAATGTATACACATGCGTAGAGGATATCTCTGTCCAGACCAAATAATGCACGATCAAATAGTATAAAAACAGCGTTTTCTGTTGTTTTAGTCCATTTCAGATATTTACAAAACTGGTCACGTATCAAGACTAATATCCCACCGGAATGTCTTCCACAGGTAGATATTTTATCTGCTGCTTTTACAATCACCTCAAAATCAAGGAAAATATTATGGATATCTATATTCTCACTCCAAGTTTCACTAATTCCAATGACATCAAATGATTTGATATAATCAATAAAATAATTATCATATAATTTGTGTGTTATCCCTCCAATATTCCAAAACACAAAGTTCACAAAGTCCGATGTATTGTTAACAGTTGCAGAGGTCACATCTTTCTGCTCCGGTCGTTTCCGATGCGCCGTAAAATGTTTACGATAATCGTGGCCTTGGCCCCACCCCTAGTGGGAGTGTTCCCTTGGAGGGCGACGCGAATCCGACCTGAGACCACGACGGGGACGACCTTGGCTGTTGCTACGCTCTCGCGAGGTGTTCCCAGCATGGTGTGAGGGAGACTGGGTGGGTGCAGGTGTGTCTGTCGTCCTATCCGGGTCGTCCCAGGGTGCTTCCATGAGTTTGTTACCCTTGAAATAGTAACGTATGTTAGGGTTTTCACTGCGTCGTCGTTGAAGTTCCTTGCGTTGGTAAGTTGTGAGGTCGTTAGCAATCCCCACCCCCTGGTCCTTCGGAACACTCCTCATTTTCACCGATTGCCACTTATCCTCCCAATGACACATGCGAGCTATAATGGGCCTAGCCTTGTCACCCTTCTTAGTAGACAGTCTATGTGCCCTTTCTATATCCCTCGGGACTAAAGGTGGGAGATTCTTCACTACCCTGGCCTTATTGAGAACTGTCAAAACTTTATCCTTACTCTCAGTGTATGTCTCTCGTTGACCGCTCTCAGGCACATTATATAGCACGGCATTGTTTCGTCTGCTACGTTGCTCTTGATCCTCCAGTTTAGTGTCTAATTCTTCCAAATACTTCTCAATACCCACTGTCCTGTCATTCAAAGCCTCAATATCTAATTTAATCACATTCTGCTCTTGTTTACTAGTGTTTATGTCCTCTCTGAGCTCGTGGATGTCAGATTTCATGTCTCTAATGTCATCTTTGATAGATCTTATATCCCTAGATAATCTATCCTCACTCGCCTTTATCTGTTTCACAATGTGTTATGACGGCTACTCTTGGAGGAGCAAGATGAGCTGATCTTTTCGCGAATACCTGGCAACTTTACTATCTCTTACAAATTCACCTTTTGACGGGTGTTGCTTACTTTCATATAGCATAGTTCTAATACTACATGCGTCAATAATGGTCATCACCTTATCCATGTGTGTGTGTTTCTTTCTACACGATTTGATTTCTTTACCGTTTTTCGCCACACTGAGCATGATTCCAGCTGAAGGACGGCAGTCTGAAGCAATTAGCCAATTCTAACCACATCTTCACTGTGCACTTCCACATTAAGATGTGGTATAATGGAAACACTGCGTGTCAACCTAAACTTTGACGAAAACTAATTTAACTTAGATAAAGAAATCACACATCAAGCTGACAAAATTGCGTCAGTCATTCTCAGTTTAGGAAAAGGTAAAGTATAGACATGTGTTATTCTGAGTACAGACAGATGAAGTCCACTTTCGACGCCGAACTATCGCTAGGAGACGGTACATCACTCAATGTACAGACGGGTTGTAGACAATGTGTATTGTTGTAATTAATTGAACAGTCAATGAGCTGCAGATTAGATGGTCCCCCAAGGGCAGACAAATTTGACCTCATCAGGTAAATGGTAGCTGAACTTCACTAATTACTTATTACTATCCCATAAACTATTCTAATTATATAGGTTGGCACTGCCTACGTCTCCCAAAGGATCCTTGTGTGTTATTCGGAAATATTATTCCTTTGACTATTTACCGGTGTTGGACCAAATCCCAAACTGCCCAATACAGATAACTTTGGCATCATTGCGCCAGTTGACATTTAGGAACCTTTGAAGTAATCCCCATAACTGTGTTACTGTGTGGTTATATTTGTTTTAGGATAATAATTCACTTACTAGAACAATAGAACAGATAGGTCATGTCCCACGGGATGTAAGCGGTCGTTGTCCTACCTCCGATCTTGTCATTCTGTTGCTCTGTTCATTCACGAATGATGTGAACAAAAACGTAAGTGCCGTTGTCATTTATGTTTTAACCAGAATTAGCAAAGAAGTGTACATCTTCAGAAACAAGGTACTTCCGAGACAGTACATAAGTAATTATGCTCAAGACAGTAAAAGATATAGATATATGATGTGTGTGTGTGTGTGTGTGTGTGTGTGTGTGTGTGTGTGTGTGTGTGTGTGTGTGTGTGTGTGTGCGGGTCCTGGATCAGTTGGTTCAGGTGATCGGGCTCGCTGACTTGGTTCACACAGGTCATCGTATCCCCGTTGCGGAGATTGATGCTCACTGGATTGTCTTGATCAGACTCGATTATATACAGATCGCTACCAAATAGCTTGAATATTGCCTAGTGCGGCGTAAAACACCAAACCAAACCAAAAACAAACTGAATTGACGTGCACAATGTTATACTGACTTGTATTCTAAATGCTATTGGAAACATCTGCCGAAACCATGCATCAGCACTATCAACGTTTGGTGTGAATTTAAACCTGTAGACATTTCGTTCTGGATTTCAAAGCTCATAGAAATACGTACAAACATAGACATACTATCGGGTCAAAAATGTTTGTAAACAGCATGTATATGTGCATTCAAAGCAGAAAGGAACCTACATATATCAACTACCCCGTGACCGACAATCCTGACGATCCGGTTCCAGGGTTGGTTATTTACAGACCGCCACAATGTTGCTGGAATATTGCTGGGTGTGGGCGCTTTTTCTATATAACAAGCTGTTACTCATGTACCTTCACAATGTCGTTGTATCTTCGTCTGGACAGTGTGTATAAACGAGCGACATGACATTGTAAAAAGTTAATATGTTTTTTAAAGATCACTGATCATTCGTAAGCCACTGGTTTCAAATTCTGTTCCCGATACACTGAGAATATATTGATATTAAACGGCACGGGCAGCTATGCAGTACGCATGAACATATTTTTTAAAGAAGCCGTTATAAGATAGGCTCGTCATTTAACTGTGTCTGGAAACAAAGTTAGATGTATGAGATATGGAGACATCAGCTCGTTGTTGATGCAAATTTGCCGAACTGAATACAGATGGTTCGGTTCGTGAATAATATCATAAATAAGAATCAAATGTTAATATTTATTTTGCTGTAGTTTACGCATAATCAGATGAGCTAGCAAGTGGAGAATACATTTCCTTAGAAACATCTGCTCAGAGAATTTGCTTACGCAGGCTATGGATGCATGTTAAACGACCTAAATCAAATGTCAAACAAACAATTTATTTATGCACGCCAGCATTCGTGACAATCTGGTTTTATGGTATGTGGTATTCAATCCAGATTGTGTGAACATGGAGTCAGGGCAACTTTATTATCACTATTTCTTTCGGTCTTATTCCAATAAACTAAATTACAATTACAAAGAACTCTCTTACTTTGTTTGACATCTCTTGGCTATGGCTTGACATATCTGAGCATAAAGGTACAAGCTTTCTTTTTTCTTTTCTCGAAGGACAGTCGGGAGAAAATAATTCATATTTGCAACTGTCATCTTGCACTTTTGATCAGTGATTCTGGTCAAATGGTCAATTCCCTTCAACTGATCTACCCACCTGAAATAGAACTATCGGAAACCAGTGAGACAGCTTCATGTGTTTCATCTTTGGATAAAGATTGATTCATTTGGATTACCTATTATCCTCAGAGAGAGATGAATTCAGCTTATCAATAGTCGATATTGCAGCCACATTTCACAATTCTTGAGGAACAGTTGACTATGCTCTTTCTCTTTCATATCAAAGATGGTGAGGTGAATTGGGGTTTTACGTCGTACTTAAGAATATTTCGCTCATATGACACCGTGCATGCGTGTGCTTGTGTGGCTGCTTGTACTAGCCCACACTTAAGCTGGTTTTATAGTGCTGGCTCACTGAGACACCATGCCGCAGCTGAGCATGAATACCCCACTCAGACACATTATACTGACTCCGAGCCGACCAGTCCTTGTTGTACCCATTAATACCGAGCGCCAAGCAGGGACCAACAAGTACAATATTTTGGTATGACGCGGCCGGGGATCGAAACCGCGACCTTCTGTTCTCCAGGCGGACGCTCTAACCACTACACCACGGAGGAGGTCGCATATCAAAGAGCGTCCACTCTTATTGAGAGTTTCAAACATTTGTATGTTTGCTATGTGAAGGAGATTAGTTACCGAAGTGATCTCTGATATTTTGTCACGTGCCTGTTGTCAACTGAATGCTTGACTCGCAAGACATCAATAGGAAATAAGGACCCGAATGAAGACCCGATTTTGTAAATATTTTCGTGTCAAATACTATTTTCAGATACGTTTCAGATGCTATTTTATTGATTTGCTGTTCTATATATGTTGCAATTATGGCGGTTACTATAGGAGTGAGTGAGTTGGGTTTTACTTGCTACACCATTAGAACATATGGGTCATGTCCAATGGGATGTAAAGGGTTGTGGACCTCCCCCCGATAGGTCATGTCCAGTGGGATGTAAAGGGTTGTTGACCACTCCCCGATAGGTCATGTCCAATGGGATGTAAAGGGTTGTTGACCACTCCCCGATAGGTCATGTCCAATGGGATGTAAAGGGTTGTTGACCTTCCCGATAGGTCATGTCCAATGGGATGTAAAGGGTTGTTGACCTCCCCCGATAGGTCATGTCCAATGGGATGAAAAAGGGTTGTTGACTCCCCCATCCCCCGGATAGCTCATGTCCAATGGGACGTAAAGGGTTTGTTGACCACTCCCCGATAGGTCATGTCCAATGGGATGTAAAGGGTTTTTGACCTCCCCCGATAGGTCATGTCCAATGGGATATAAAGGGTTGTTGACCTCCCCACTAGGTCATGTCCAATGGGATGTAAAGGTTGTTGGCCTCCCCGATAGGTCATGTCCAATGGGATGTAAAGGGTTGTTGACCTCCCCGATAGGTCATGTCCAATGGGATGTAAAGGGTTGTTGACCTCCCCCGATAGGTCATGTCCAATGGGATGTAAAGGGTTGTTGACCTCCCCGATAGGTCATGTCCAATGGGATGTAAAGGGTTGTTGACCTCCCCCGATAGGTCATGTCCAATGGGATGTAAAGGGTTGTTGACCAACACCGGATAGGTCATGTCCAATGGGATGTAAAGGGTTGTTGACCTCCCCCGATAGGTCATGTCCAATGGGATGTAAAGGGTTGTTGACCTCCCCGATAGGTCATGTCCAATGGGATGTAAAGGGTTGTTGACCTCCCCGATAGGTCATGTCCAATGGGATGTAAAGGGTTGTTGACCTCCCCGATAGGTCATGTCCAATGGGATGTAAAAGGTTGTTGTTGACCATCACCCGATAGGTCATGTCCAATGGGATGTAAAGGGTTGTTGACCTCCCCGATAGGTCATGTCCAATGGGATGTAAAGGGTTGTTGACCTCCCCGATAGGTCATGTCCAATGGGATGTAAAGGGTTGTTGACCTCCCCGATAGGTCATGTCCAATGGGATGTAAAGGGTTGTTGACCCTCCCCTGATAGGTCATGTCCAATGGGATGAAAAGGGTTGTTGACCTCCCCCGATAGGTCATGTCCAATGGGATGTAAAGGGTTGTTGACCTCCCCCGATAGGTCATGTCCAATGGGATGTAAAGGGTTGTTGACCTCCCCGATAGGTCATGTCCAATGGGATGTAAAGGTTGTTGTTGATAGGTCATGTCCAATGGGATAGGTCATGTCCAATGGGATGTAAAGGGTTGTTGACCTCCCCCGATAGGTCATGTCCAATGGGATGTAAAGGGTTGTTGACCTCCCCGATAGGTCATGTCCAATGGGATGTAAAGGGTTGTTGACCTCCCCTGATAGGTCATGTCCAATGGGATGTAAAGGGTTGTTGACCTCCCCTCATGTCCAATGGGATGTAAAGGGTTGTTGACCCCTCCCCCCGATGAGGTCATGTCCAATGGGATGAAAAAGGGTTGTTGACCTCCCCGATAGGTCATGTCCAATGGGATGTAAAGGGTTGTTGACCTTCCCCGATAGGTCATGTCCAATGGGATGTAAAGGGTTGTTGACCTCCCCCGATAGGTCATGTCCAATGGGATGTAAAGGGTTGTTGACCTCCCCCGATAGGTCATGTCCAATGGGATGTAAAAGGTTGTTGACCTCCCCGATAGGTCATGTCCAATGGGATGTAAAGGTTGTTTGCCTCCCCCCGATAGGTCATGTCCAATGGGATGTAAAGGGTTGTTGACCTCCCCCCGATAGGTTATACCCAATGGGATGAAAAGGGTTGTTGACCTCCCCCTGATAGGTCATGTCCAATGGGATGTAAAGGGTTGTTGACCTCCCCCCGATCTTGTCATTCTATTAATGCATTCATCCATGTTTGATGTGAATAAAAACGAAAGTACCGTTGTGTTGTATTTTTAATCAGAAAGAGCAACGATTTGTACATCATCAGAAACAAACTACATCAGACATCGCATATAAGGTTGTTATGTTCAAGACAGTAATAGATCTGTATTCGTGAAGAATGTAGGCCTACGGTACATGTTGTTAAAGGTCAATCAGAATTGAACACAAACTTATACAGTGCACTCCGTCAAACTCGGACTCTGTCTTTCTCGGATTGCTGTATAAACAGGACTGAACTTACGGTCCCGACGTAATCCTTCTTTGTTGTCATAATGAAAAAGCTCTGTATCTCCTTATCTCTGACTCTCATTATTTCGGATATCCGACCAAAGGATCGGCCCGAAAAGGACACATAAAAAACATTGCTTTATAATCCGGACAGAGCAGGCCAATAAACCTTGAATAAACAATCCGTTGTTTGGTTTGTGTATTTTGTCTTATTTACTGAGCAGGAGGTCCGCTTGGCCAAGACAGCTTGGTCTAGCGGTGAACGCTTATTTACCTTTGATGCGATTGACACTAACTGATGATCATGCAAACTCAGTGTCAATGTCTCTATGCATTTAAGAGGCCTTCAGACACAGTGTGATATCAAATCAGGTCAAAATGTCTGAATAACTTCATGTTAGACACATATTGTCTGACTTTGGTGCACATGCATATTTAAACAAAAGTATAAGAAACATTTTACGATATATTTAGTACACAGCCGTGGGTTCATGTCCTCGATATACAATGGACAGATCTCTCTCTGAATAAGGAACTTTAGGTGTAACATCCCATCTGCCTCGGTCTACTCTTTCTTTTACTTGGCCTCTGACTTTACGAATGTTAACATGGCGTAACTGAACAGTTTCTCAGAATTTAGGTGCATGGAACGTCACCACCATTGCCTGAGACAGGACGTGTCGCGAAGATTTCTTTGCCGTCAAATTTGACTAAAATGAGGATCGGATGTCACAAATTGTCACATAACAGTCGCATATCATCGCATTCCGACGCAGAAGGGCATTATTCTGGAATAGCTTGTTTTTGTTTTGTTTGTGATGAGAAAATATGTTCTAACTATTCAGTAATGAATATTTAATAGGATCTGTATACCTGTTTTCTTAAAACGAATTAGTGTCTTTCGTTTGGTCTGTTAACGTTTCCATAATAGGCAGTTATTGATTTTCCATGAATCAGAAAACGCCTCTTGGATCACAGTTCATGGGACAGACGCTTCGTCGCATAAAGCGGTTACTGATAATTAACACTGTGGTCCGGTGGATTAGAGTTCACACTCTCAGCCACACGCTGGTCCCAAGCACGAACCCTGCAACGTGTGGGCGTGAACACTTGTCCTTCCTACGGCGTGAATCCCATAACACATTGAGGAGCATCTAGGTTATGTGCATGTTATTCCACATCACAGCTTACATTTGGGGGCGTGATGGGCGAATTGGCTAAAGTGCCAGACTAGTGATCCAGCGAGCTTGAGGTGACTGACTGACAGACTGAGTTTGGTTTTACGCCGCTTTTAGCAATATTCCAGCAATATCACGGCGGGGACACCAGAAATGGGCTTTACACATTGTACCCATGTGGGGATTCGAACCCGGGCCTTCAGCGTGACGAGCCAACGCTTTAACCATTAGGCTACCCCACCGCCCCGCTTGAGGTGACGGGATCGAGCCCACCTCTGACCGGGTGTAAAAAACCTTGGAGTCAACTTTGTGTGCAGACTGTTTCAGTATTGTCACAACCCCTGGTGTACAGTACACAACCCTGTGCACTTAAAAGAGCCCACGAATCCGTTGGTATATGACCAGATGGTGGCCACATGAATACGTGCAAACACCTACATGCGGGTACAGCAACGTGCAGTAAACTTACTGTGACTATGTGTCCCAGTCCACCCAGCTGTGAATGGGTACCTCGTAAGGATGAGAAAGCCACACTAACTCGGTGCGCCTATTGGCTGCAGGAGTTGTATGATCCCCAGGGATTTGCCATTGATAATACGACGTGCCGTTGAGATTGACATCCAGTGATCGAGGGAAAAACAAAGCGCCTTTGAGCAGCTGAGCTGGATATGTGCGCTATACAAATATGTGTATGTGTGTAATGTGTGTCATTATGACATGGAACCGGCAAATGCCATGATGATTGAGTCATAAGTCATGACGTAGCCCCAAACACGAACCCTTCACGGGTGGGCGTGAATAATCGCCCACATCTTCGGCTTGAAACCCATATCTCGTTGTGCATGACATGGATCGAGTTTATGCCTTTGATCGTTTTGCCTTCACAAGTAACAGGAAGAAGGCGAGGAGTCTGAATCCAACTAGCAGTACAAACAGGAGTCCGATGTCCAGGTAATACGTTCCCTGAAATACACAAATTAGTTTGGTTTACTTATGACATGATATGTGTTTCTTCCCAAGTGTGACAGAATGTTAATAGCGTCATTGAATTTGCATGCATTTGAATTTCAAACCTAAGCAAATTGTAAACCGTGTGGGGACTTCTGGTGCCTCCGGTGTCTATTTTACGCATGGACACAGACACTACTCAGGATTGATCTGAGGAGCTCTCGAAATCATTCGGGAACCTAAAAATCTATTCAATAACCCACTAAAAATCTCTGCGCCAAGGAACACTCACGAACTCAATCAAGCGGTCGTGCATTTTCAAAATACCTCACGAGCGTTTTAATAAGTTTTGTACTGACATGTTTTTGGTTTCTCACCAAAAAATAAACTATGATAGCCAGGAACTCCGTTAATCCGGAAACCCCATATATACTGAGAGAAACAAATAAAGGAACATATGAAACTTCAAGTGTTCCTTTAATACTTTTCAGTTTTCATCACCAGCTTTGAATAGCACCGTGGGAGGAAATCTGAGACTGAATAAAGGAACACTGCCATGAAGTTTACACATTAGTCAGTCCCAGCTATCAATCCGAAAATACCCTAAACTGGACATATATCAGAACCAGCTTAATATACTGTCCGGATTAAACGGGTCTTACTTTATAGAATATATGTAAATGTAGGAATGAAACTGCATCCTTTTGTCCTACTGCACAAAAACAAATTATGTTTATATATACACAGCCACGTAAAACATATATTGATTAGTGCTACAAAACCCAGGAAACTCACCTTGTCAAAATTTAGGTATTCTATGACATCATTCCCTTTCCGAAAACATAGATCGGATGATGTATAGTTTGCAGCTTCTCCGCAAGCTAAAATATAACATAGGTAATGAACTGATATGACACATCACAGCGGTTACTATTGCATCACGTGAAGATAGATCGTTACTACTGCAGACAGTGTTTAACCATTTAACAAACAAGATGATATAGATTGGACTAATTTTATGATAGTTTCCGGGAAATTGTGTTTCACAATCTGCCAGCTTGTTGCCAGTGTTTTCAAGTATCTCACTGTCTAGCTTAACCTCATGAAATATATCCAGACATTAAACATTGATCGACTTGGCATACAATGCTTTAAATCCAATTTATCAAAAATACTGAAAAAGAAAGAACAATTGTTTCCCTCCAACGTTTTAATCTCTGGCATTAGTATCCGTT
This sequence comes from Haliotis rubra, assembly GCF_003918875.1. Taxonomy (NCBI): domain Eukaryota; kingdom Metazoa; phylum Mollusca; class Gastropoda; order Lepetellida; family Haliotidae; genus Haliotis; species Haliotis rubra. The sequence continues at coordinate 634,839 of NW_025764937.1, read as the reverse complement.
CGAACCAAAATTCTTCTGAATCAATATGTTTTCAAAATGTTCAAAACATAAAATCGTTGTTTAAGCCAGTTGTGATATATGTTGTTGTTTTGTTTTGTTTTTGTTATTTCTTTCTTGAAAACGTCACACTTGACAAAATCACATTTAGTTTTAAATTGGGCACAATGATTCAGGAAAATAACATCTTCAAACAGTTGCCTCACCTATATTGTCGATGGTGTCCCATTGGTTAATTACTAGAACTTCGTTTGCATATTTGAACCATGACAAATATTGCAGCCATATGAAATAGACAGGAACTGAGCTGAAATAGACAACACTAATATTCATCAAACTACATTTGGTGTCTTCGTATGAATAGCTAAAGAACGTTTCAAACATGCATCATCGAGTCACAAACTGACAATGTAACTGGAAACAAAAATGCATACTGTCTGGAGCATGACATGTCCCTGTTGCACCAATGTCATGTCAAAAGCCGTGACATTGGAATAAACATAGGAAGACCTGCCTGTCTAAATATGATAGAATGATTGTGTTATTTGTCTGTTATCCTGCATATTCTGCATAGTATGCATAACAATACATATTTTCAATTTCATATTTGTGGATAGATCAATTTTCTCTGCAGTAAGGCAGACCATATTCAAACACAAATACATACATGTACATTTCACTCTTAGAGAAACAACACATAAGTGATTTTGATAATATTGGACCCATGTAGCTGCGGCAAAGCGATACAAATATACTATTTCTTTCCTAAACGTCATCTTTGTGTGATTGTAAACAGCTTCAGCGCCCAAAAGCGGCAATTTTAACTTTTCCCTTGTTTTAGAAACGTTCGAAGAAATATTCGCCAAAACGTCACCAAGAACACGTGCAAAGCAAAATGCACGTGCAAGTAAGCGGAAAAGCATGCGATATCGATCACTATAAAAGTGCAAACGTTGTTCTTAGTTTTGTCAATCGGGGTTTTTTTTATAGAAAAGAAGAAATCATCTCTTGAATTTGAGGAGTCGCAGTCAACATTCCTGAGAGCACCATATCTCGCCTTTGGGATCATTTACTGCAGACCAATTCCGCCCAAGATTGCCCGAGAAGCGGCCGTCCAAGAGTTACAACCCAAGTCCGGAACCGCTACATCCGGGCTGCTCACTTGCGTCATCGTCTTGCCACAGCCGTGAGGACTGCACTAAGCATTCCAGGTTTGAGAAGAATTTCCGACCAAACTGTCAGGAATTGATTGCGTTAAGTGGGGATTCGACCAAGAAGGCCCACTGTCGGCCCTGTTTTGAGCGACTTCCATAGGCGCAATCGCTTGCGGTGGTGTCGTAAAGTCCTGAAATGGAACCTTGGAAACTGGAGGCGAGTCTGGTTCAGTGACGAATCACGATTTCTTCTTCACCGGCGAGATGGAAGACAGCGTGTTTACCGTCTGAGAAATAAACGTTTTGCCCCTAATTGCATTCGACAGGTCGACAGATTCGGTGGAGAAAGTGTCATGGTGTGGGCTGAGATATCCAGCACTCAAAGATCTAATTTAGTGGTGGTTTAGGGGAATTTGACAGCAAATCGGTACATCAACGAAGACTTTCCGCGTCACATGTTTCCGATTATGGACCGACAGTGGGAGTTGTTCCAGCATGACAACGCTACATCACATACAGCACGCGTCACAGTCCTCTACCTTGCCAATTCTAACGCCAATGTCTTGCTATGACCTTCCCGAACACCATATCTAAACCCGATAGAACACCTATGGGATGAACTCGAGTGACATGTAGGTCAACGTAAAACCACGCCCCAGACACTTCCACAACTGGCATCGCATTGCAGGAAGAGTGGGAAGAATTCCGTAAGAACGACTTTGTCGACTTATCCGGTTTGTGCCGAGACGGTGCCGAACAGAAATTGCTGCCAATGGGCCATCCAAAGTACTGACTTTGACGCCATCGTGTGGACCCAAGTAAACAGAAACAACAATAATGGCTGATGTTGTGTTGGTGAACTCTTTGTCTATAGACGTGTGACTTTTCACGCAATAAATTCTTCTAAAACTGGCTTATGCGTTTCTTTTTCTTTCTTTTTTCGAAGAGTGTATGTATAAACGTACAGATATGAGGAAATTATTTTCAGTCAATTTTATCATATTTGTCAACTTAAATTCGCAGAAGCTTGTTATACATTGTCTCAATGATTGAGGCCAACCCTTGCCAGCAAGCATCTTTCATACCGTTCTGCTAACCAAGGAGAAAAACACTTGAAAAGTTTACTAGTACATAACAGAGACGAGAAAGGTGCTAAGTGTACGTTGTTTCCGAAAATATTTGCATATTGTTAGTTGACCTTCTCAATATAGTAACAATAGAGTACATACCTGTTATTCAAAAGAAGCCTCCAAAGAGTGTGAACGGTATAAAGAGGGAAGGTGCTATATTGAGGGCGACGTCAATGGATCCGGACGCAGTGGAGATCAAGTAACCTTGACAACAGAAATTACAGTTTGATATTTGATTCATGTGCCTAAGCAATACATTTTTCTTAAATATTTTGGTGCAATACTCAGATACAAATATTGCTAATATCTTTGTGGAACGGCTCCCCTTGAATATTGTGTGACGTCACGTGTATCGTATGTATGATGTGTCGTGTCTTCTGTCTCTTGTCTTCAATTTTTTGTATGTATAAATATTCCTGTCGCCAAGGCGTGTCAGGAGATGTTGATTAGATGCTTCATGCTTTATATTTATTGTGTCCCATGCTTAGAGGTTTATGCACAGTGTTTTCCTTATCGTGACCAGATTATATATTCTCGCATTTGAAACAAAATTATATCATCAAAGAGAATTATGAGATTGCACTGAGAAAGGTGTACTGTAGTGACTCCAGTGTCCTCACCGAAAGAAGCCGCAACATTGGCCACAAGGATCATCATCGCCAGGAATACCAGGAAGCACGTCACAGAAGGATTAAGACCTGGAGTCATACAAAATCATTGATGAGTATAATTACTTTGATGCTGGTTTACCTTGCTCCAGTAACATCACTACAGAGGACTCAAGAAATGGGCTTTTCGATTTCTGGATATTATCGCTTTGTGATACTGATTCGTAAAACACAACCTCATTAGGGGTGAAACAGTATACTGCGGTATTAGAAGAACTGCGGGATTTTGCCTTAGGCTCGGTTTACCGCAATGCAAATATTCGGTATTTTCGGTTTTCGTACCGTCATTTTATTAACCTTTTAAACCTTTTCTAAAATGTCTAGAAATCGAATCATTTTGTCAAAATCTATGTACTTCTTTGCTTGACGGACGCAATTTTCCCGAAGTAAGTTCTTATATACCTAGCGAAACGGACAGAACCGAAAACCTTGAACCGCAATACCATGGTAAGAGCGTACCGTTTCACCCCTAAAGCTCATTATATAATAGTTTACAATCGATTTTTATGTATATTGAAAGCGTTTAGTCGTTTTGATCTTAGTCAAACATAGGAAATCGAACCGGGGTCTACGAGGTGATGGGCGATCGCTTTCACCAGTAAGCTATTCCCACCTCATATTCGTTCAGATTAAAAAACTCGATTGACGATTGTAGTGATGAAGGCAAAACGACCTATTAAAATTGTTTTCATTTATTTATTCATTTTTATTTTATTTATTTTATAGTAAATGTTTTATTGTATGAACTATTTAAAGCATTTTACTGTAACAGACAAGGTGATGAATATCTTGTATCTCTTATTGACCGTTTTTCTTGTCTGGGACATAACCTCAACACGAGCCTACCTGTCTGATCCAGAAACTCGTTACATACCTATCATCCAGTAGCTGATGCAGGCGAACAGTGCAGGCAGAATGATGAGAGAAGGCAACTGAAACATACAACGTTACTCGTCACTTGCATTATTTTCCTTGACCTTTAAACAAACAATATCAAAAGAGCAAAACGGGTACCAAAGGCACCAGAGACATACTGATTCGCTGTTCGTTCCTTGAATGTGTCAAAGAGCTAATAGTATTGCATTGGACCGATTCCAGACTCGACCTGATTATGGTTCCAGGTATGCTAGAACTACTCATGGGTTCCAAAAGAGTGGTAAATGTCTAAAACCTGCATCACTTCGAGCTCAAATTCAATACCAAGCTGGCACATCGTAATGTAAACCGAAATACGTTTTTAAACGGCCCCAACCTCACTGCGAATTTCGCCATGACATCATTTGGTACGAAACCTTTTTAATATGTTCAGTAAATCTGTTATCACAAAATACACTTACAGACTGAGTGCATTATCATACTTTGTAAACCGGAACGTGTATACGTAAAGTTTAACATCCACCTGCCCAATGTAGCAATGTTCATACAGCTATGGTACACCATACACTATAGGACCACGTTTATAACGAACGGACGGATATAACGAACTGACAGATATAACGAACTGACGGATATAACGAACGGGCGGATATAACGAACGGACAGATATAACGAACTAACGGATATAACGAACGGACGGATATAACGAACGGACAGATATAACGAACTGACAGATATAACGAACTGACGGATATAACGAACGGACAGATATAACGAACGGACAGATATAACGAACTAACATATAACGAACGGGCGGATATAACGAACGGACGGATATAACGAACTGACAGATATAACGAACTGACGGATATAACGAACGGACAGATATAACGAACGGACGGATATAACGAACTGACTGATACAACAAACGGACAGATATAACGAACTAACATATAACGAACGGGCGGATATAACGAACGGACGGATACAACGAACTGACTGATACAACAAACGGACGGATATAACGAACTGACGGATATAACAAACGGACAGATATAACGAACTGACTGATATAACAAACGGACAGATATAACGAACTGACGGATATAACGAACGGGCGGATATAACGAACTGACTGATACAACAAACGGACGGATATAACGAACTGACGGATATAACAAACGGACGGATATAACGAACTGACTGATACAACAAACGGACGGATATAACGAACTGACGGATATAACAAACGGACAGATATAACGAACTGACGGATATAACGAACGGGCGGATATAACGAACTGACGGATATTACAAACGGACAGATATAACGAACTGACGGATATAACGAACGGGCGGATATAACGAACTGACGGATATAACAAACGGACAGATATAACGAACTGACGGATATAACGAACGGGCGGATATAACGAACTGACGGATATAACAAACGGACAGATATAACGAACTGACGGATATAACAAACGGACAGATATAACGAACTGACGGATATAACAAACGGAGAGATATAACGAACTGACGGATACAACAAACGGACGGATATAACGAACTGACGGATATAACGAACGGCGGATATAACGAACTGACGGATATAACGAACGGACGGATATAACGAACTGACTGATACAACAAACGGACAGATATAACGAACGGGCGGATATAACGAACTGACGGATATAACGAACGGACGGATATAACGAACTGACGGATACAACAAACGGACGGATATAACGAACTGACGGATATAACAAACGGACAGATATAACGAACTGACTGATACAACAAACGGACAGATATAACGAACTGACGGATATAACGAACGGGCGGATATAACGAACTGACAGATATAACGAACGGACGGATATAACGAACGGACGGATATAACGAACTGACGGATATAACGAACAGACGGATATAACGAACTGACGGATATAACGAACGGGCGGATATAACGAACTGACGGATATAACGAACGGACGGATATAACGAACTGACAGATACAACAAACTGACATATAACGAACGGGCGGATATAACGAACGGACAGATACAACGAACTGACTGATACAACAAACGGACAGATATAACGAACTAACATATAACGAACGGACGGATACAACGAAATTGATGTTTATCTATACATCTGTCGACATGGATATAACGAACAACGGTTAGAACGAACTAAACTTAGAGCTCCCTTTGAGTCCGTTAACCATAGTTTATTGCAATTCAGTTCCTTTTCAAGGCTTACATCTGTCATTCTCAAAGCTTTTGAAGTTGGGTTATTGACTTTAGTATGTCAAACGAACGTACAAATAATACTCCAGCACCCATGCACTAGGGCTGCACGGTATACGCTTTTCAAACAATGCGTACTGCAATATTTTCTGAGAAACGGTATATTGGGTAAAGAACATTTTGTGACGTTTTTGCAAATATCTTTATATTTTAACTTAAGATCTACACACAGACTTCCATTGACAACAAATATATTCCTTCGTTATTCAATGACAAAACGGCATACTGTAATACTATAAATTGTATTTAAAAACTAGAATCCATGACTATGCAACCTAATTTTGAGATTGCTGTTATCAGAACCATAACATATATGTTTAGGGACTTATAATGTAAGAAATAGGATTGACATGCAGAATTCGTGTCAATCACTGTCAAACACATAAGTTCACAATATATCGCAATACGTATCGCAATACGGATACCTGAATCACAATATATTGCAATACTATTTATTTGCCAATGCATGTACACAGCCTACTACCATGCACACATTTTACTGTTGATGCTATTGTGATGCTTTCCAATTTTGACACCAAACTTCAAGGCTTTTCAAGGCAAACTTTCAAATTCAAGGCCTTTTTAAGTCTGTATAGCCTAATGTGTCCGGTGCTGGAATTCTGTTCAGCTTAATACCACACTCACCGACTCGCAAATGCAGAAGCAATGACACACGTGTCATACAGTGTATAATTATATGACTAGTGCTAGCGCAATGTCTCACCTCTGTCATGGTCTTCGATATGAAGTAGATGTGGACTTGGTAGAGGCCGCTGCCGTACTCCCTCATAAACACCGGCATCTCCCCTGGGAACGACTGCAACATCAACATTCTCGTGATTACATCATGGCATTTCACCCCCATCGCCTATTATGGAGTTCTGACTAGCAATGTTCCTAAACGGCCAATGGTTGTTGTAAGCAGCACAGAAGGTCAGACACAGTGATGTGGACCATAGATAGTTTCGTCGAACCAGTATGGCTTGGAGGTGGCGGTGGGGTAGCCTAGTGGTTAAAGCGTTCGCTCGTCACGACAAAGACCCGGGTTCGATTCTCCATATGGATACAATGTGTGAAGCCCATTTGTGGTGTCCGCCTGCCGTGATATTGCTTGAATATTGCTAAAAGCGGTGTTAAGCCATACTCACTCTGGCTTGGATTGTTGTTCACTGTATCAATCACTGGATTGTCTGATCAGGACTTCCTTATTAGCAAACCCTTGTCATGGTTATGCTTAGTACGACAAGAACAACCTAACACACGTAGTATGGTTCAGATGAATTTCATGTAAATATATCTAGTTAAGATGTGCTTCATGTAAATTAATCTAGTTCAGACGTGGCTCATGTCATAAATCTAGTCAAGATCTTTCTGATGCAAATCTGTCAAGCTGAAATGTGTAAATCAATGTACTATAGACGTGTGTCATGTATGCTTGCCTTCCATTTGCATAGAAATTTATTGTTAGGTTGATATGTATATATTCATTGCATTACTGTTCAGTTAAGAGAGGGATAAAAATGGCTTGGTATATCCAGTGCAGTTTGTTTACAGTCATTGAGATTTTTTAATCGCATGTCATCGATGTAATGAATTCATGAATATATTGGGTAGAACTAATCGGCACAAATTCATTTCTTAATCTTAAAATATACATTTCGCTCTTGTAAACACCTATCATTGTGAAATGGACACACACATAAAAACGACTTTCGTCTTCGACACAGTTGTCATAGTATTGACACAGTATTGTCATCTAAGTGTCACTGTTCTTATTGTAAACATGCACAGAAGGAAAATGTGACGGAATCTAATATTATCTTCCATCGGCTAATTTTGTGTTCTTGTGTTTGTTCCTTAGTGTAGTCCGTTTGATGTAGAAATGCCTACACAAACGACTTTGGTAATACAACACAAGCTGGTTTTGAATGGCATGATCAGATTTGGGTTCGATCAAAATATGTTTTGATGACATAAGATGAATTGCATTTGGAATATTTGTGGTACTTTATGTTGAGTGACGTTCTAAAATCTTACATTAAAACCACTCTGCCTTTATAAACAAAATAGCTGCCAGTTTGAGAGACGAAATAGACGTTTTAATACTAGTCTCACTTAAAACAGGCTTAACCGTAGATGTTCTTGGTAACTCCATGTGCTTAAACGTACATTGATCTGTCATGGCTATTGGCACAATGTACCCCCACAGCAAAACGATTAGAAACTATTTTTAAATATTCAGGATGTGGGAGTGAGATAGACACATATTATGGGATGCATGCATATTTTGTAAAGTTTGTGGGGGAGTCATGTATTTAATTTTGCAAATTATGACTTCTTGACCAGGTGGAACACGGATCAATATTTTGAGGTATAAAGATTGAGGGAAGGTTTTATTGTTCAATCCCATCGTTCCCCTCATAACCCCGCTGAATATCAAAAGAGCGATTCTCTTTCGACTATGAATTGAGAAATTTCTGCATTCTTATTGGTCAAGCTTAATAAACCCAGTCTGATAGAAGCAGCTACTCCTTAGGATCTAATTTCAATTTTATGCGATAAAATCTACAGGTAAGAGAGAACTTTCATATATACTCATAGCTCAGCAGACTAATGAAAGTCAAGATTTACGTCGGTATATTACTTCATGTTGCGGACCATGTATGATGACTGCAACAAAATATATAATTAGATTCCAACCATCGACCAGCTGGGCAACTGACCACATCTAATTTTCCCACCACAAATCATTGAATTACCGATGGCGTCTAGCCTACCTCACACGAGAGTGTTGAACACAGCCATATCGATCTCTGCCATCATCCAGCATCCGTACTGACACAAGCGATCCCTTAGTTTTACCACTGCTAACCCCAAGCTGCATGTCATCCTAAATATGTCTGAACAAGGTTTCTGGTTCATGTCGCGGCTCCCATCAGATCGTGGGCGTGTAGAGTCGCCAGCAGCAGCTGAAGGCAGAGCACCATGCGATGCTAATCACGATGCCTATCAACCTGCTCTCCTACTTTAACGAATTTGATCAAATATACCTGCTTCCGAAGCAGAATCTCCAATGGATGGCTCTCGTCCTGAAAACATGTCACCTACGAGGCGTAAAGTGAAATGGAGAAGGATAGCGTTGTTGTGTTTTTACTTTTTTTAGTGAAACATCTAGGTTGATATGCTGTAGGATTGACGTTTTGAAAGGTACTCTTGACGTCAAATACAAATTGATCTACTGGAAGATGCACATGTATTGTGGTCTTGTGACAGTAACTGATTCAGTAATACATATACCATAAGCTGCTTCCGTTCTCCCATCAAACCAACTGAAACTTCATCTCAGAGTGACGTAGAAACAGAGAACGTTGCGTGTTAGTGCACGCAGGTCAGTCTCTACAGATTTAATGAGTGAGTGAGTGAGTTGAGTTTTACGCCGCTTTTAGCAATACTCGAGCAATATCACGGCGGGGGACACCAGGAATGGGCTTTACACATTGTACCCATGTGGGGAATCGAACCCGGGCCTTCGGCGTGCCGAGCGAATGCTTTAACCACAAGGCTACCCCACCGCCCCCACAGATTTAATGATGTTTCTACTTGTGTGTATATGTGGTAGCTACGAGAGTTCAGGGTCTCTGATGGAAGGAATTCCGTAATATATACATACTAGCTTGTGAACCTGTCACAGAGAAATAATTTGCATTGACTCTAATTTTAGTTTTATATATCTTCATGACACATTGTACCATGACTATGTGAAATACTCGAATTTTATTGGACAATCGATAACATTAGACACTTTCATTTTGGATTGAAAATGCGTCTGTGTTTAAGACCGCTTCACTGGGAACGCTACGCGTTCGGTTTCAAATGAAATTTAGAGACTATCATTACGGTCTTACATTTATCTAATTTTCAAACACAGGAGTTGTGTGTATCTGTGAAATGTCCATAACAAACATTTCACTTCCATGCGAGGCTTGGTCAATCAATGCACATGTACGTATGCATGTATACATCAATGTATCTATGTGTGTCCGCCTGTGTCTATGTGTGTTTGAGTGTGTATTCTTCTTGACGACAAAGAAAGCTTCTGGAAAAAAATGCATTTGTGTCTTCATGCATGTGTCTGATGATTAAGGAATGTGTTGAATATGTATGTGTGTGTGTGTTTTGCATGTTGATGTGTAGCTGTGTGTTAACCTGTGTACATGTAGTTGTATGTAGCTGTGTGTAGATGTGTAGGGATATATGTTGATGTGTGTGTGTTGATGTGTGTGGTTGTGTGTCGACGTTTGAGTGTGGGGTTGACGTGTGGGGTTGACGTGTGGGGGTGGGTGTCGATGTGTGTGGGGGGGGGGTTGACGTGTGTGTAGGTGGGTGTTGATGTGTGTGGGTGGGTGTTGATGTACGTTGTTAGGTGTGAATGTGTGTGTAGGTGGGTGTGTTGTATCTTAAGGTGTGAGGGTGAGTGTTGATACGTAGGGTTTATGATATAAATATAAAGGTGTGTGTTCGAGTACTCACGTTGACAACGGAGAACATGCAGGTGAAGGACAGGTTGGTTATGAGGAGAAAGATGGCAGCGTCGATATTCATGACGCCACTCTGGTCGTAGTTCTGTTTTAGGTACACAAGCCCAAGGAAAAGCGCCGCCAACTGCAACGAACCAAGAAGCATTTAAAATGGCGTTGTCATTGTTGTTCTTAATGCAAGGATTTTTCGTTATCACGCGCCAGCAGAGAAAGGTTCAGGCTCTATGCTATCGGTCACCTCTTGTCACCGTGACCCAAATGACCCAAATCCGTCCTCTTTCTTTCGGCCACTTCAAAGCAAAGCATAACCTGGGGGAATGGTGGTTAAACAACATTCACGTATTCGTTCGTGAATAAGGTTACCATCATCGTTGAAAAAGGAGGGGGAGGAAGAAGAATAAGGGAAGAAGGAGGAAGAAGGAGGAAGATGAAGGAGGGAAGGAGGAGGAAGATGAAGGAGGGAAGAAAGAGGAGGAAGATGAAGGATAGAAGGAGGAGGAAGATGAAGGCGGGAAGGAGGAAGATGAAGGCGGGAAGGAGGAAGATGAAGGAGGAGAGGAAGATGAAGGAGGGTTGAAGGAGGGATGAAGGAGGGAAGAAGGAAGATGAAGGAGGGAAGAAGGAGGAGGAAGATGAAGGAGGGAAGAAGGAGGAGGAAGATGAAGGAAGGAGGGAAGAAGGGGAGGAAGATGAAGGAGGGAAGAAGGAAGATGAAGGAGGGAAGAAGGAGTAGGAAGATGAAGGAGGGAAGAAGGAGGAGGAAGATGGAGGATGGAAGGAGGAGGAAGATGAAGGCGGGAAGGAGGAAGAGGAAGGAGGAGAGGAAGATGAAGGAGGGATGAAGGAGGGAAGATGGAGGAGGAAGATGAAGGAGGGAAGAAGGAGGAGAAGAAAGAAGGAGGGAAGAAGGAGGAGGAAAGAAGGAGGAGGAAGATGAAGGAGGGAAGGAGGAGGAAGATGGAGAGGGGAGAAGGAGGAGGGATGAAGGAAGATGGAGGAGGAAGAAGGAGGAGGAAGATGGAGAAGGAACATGGAGGAGGGAAGATGGAGGAGGGAAAAAGGAGGAGGAAGATGAAGGAGGAGGAAGGAGGAGGGAAGGAGGAGAAGATGAAGGGGGGAAGAAGGAGGAGGAAGATGGAGGAGGGAAGGAGGAGGAGGAAGATGGAGGAGGGAAGGAGGAGGAGGAAGATCGAGGAGGGAAGGAGGAGGAAGATGCAGGAGGGAAGGAGGAGGAGGAAGATGAAGAAAAAGGAGAAGGGAGGAGGAGGGAGTTGAAGAAGAACGAGGAGGAAGATGAAGAAAAAGGAGGAGGAATAGAAGAAGAAGAGGATGATAAAGATGATAATGAGGATGATGATAAGGATGATGATCCAATGGATAATGCTACAAATTTCATTCAGGAAGCTTAAAGTGCGCTGTATATACACGGCGTAACCTAACACATCTGGTGAACAGCTGACAGTAGTTCAGGAACTATATTTGTACGTAAATTATATAAACCAGACGCAAATGGTGAAGTCAGCTTGTGTAGATCTACATAGGACGAGGATTAAACTGACAAGAATGAGTCTCCGGGTCTTCAACTATGATTAGAATCTCGACGCCCATCAACATAGGGGATCATACGGTAAGACAGGTTCGACCGTTTCTGTTTTTAAAAAAGGCTTTTGACTTTGTTAGGCTTGAAAACCTTTGCTGCGTTGGCCTACAAACAAAGTTTTAACATGGTTTAATATAAAGGTCACAAAAGGTTACAGCAAACACTCATGGCATTTTTTCATGAGCGAAAAAAACCCAGAACAACCACTAATTGTCATTTGAAATTACCTATGACGTCAGACTACCCATCTCGATCTATAAGTGCATGTCTCTGTGTAGTACCAATGGAACACGTTCTTTTCCAATGGAGTCAACAAGGCATTGTCTTGCTGATCAACAGTAAAGGATCTGTGTTGTCGTAGATGTATGACTGTAACCTCTCAATTAATCACTGACACAGTGATTAACAAAGTATTACTGTTTTTGTAAATAATAAATAACAAAAAGGTAATATATGTATTACATGTAACATTCAAAAACAGTAGGGGATATTCCATTTTAAGTTATACCATTTAGGAACTAAGTTGTGTGATTGTATATGGATTTAGAAAATGATCTTTCCATTTACATCGGGTTTTGTTCTCCGGGCAATCCCGTCAATTCCGTTCTGGCGTTTGTCATGATGCTCATGTGAATATGGTCCCTGAACCTAAACTGGGGGCGGTGGGGTAGCCCAGTGGTTAAAGCGTCGGCTCCTCACGCCGAGGGCCCGGTTTCGATTCCCCACATGGGTTTACTGAATGGAACGTTTACTTTGGACGTCCTTGACAGATGTGTGGCGTCGTTATTCATGGATTTGTCACTTTGCAGTACTGCTATGTCAACATTCGTGGGACAAGCATGGTGTCACTTGCAGTATGGACGTCGTTTGGTGTTTCAGGACGACAACAGGAGCAACCAGGGCTGGAATTGTCACTGAGCACCTCCGCCAAAATAGTATGACAGCCTTACCATGGCCAGCGCTCACTCCAGACTTGCCAGACTTCATTACAATGCCATGTCCAAACCGGAATTGTCTTATGAATGGAGTGTTTGCAAAGGCTTGCCGAGGCTGACAAGAACACCGTTGTGCGTGTGTTTTGCTGGGGACTTTCGATTGATGTCCTTACGCGATGCTGATGAATCTGACTTTTTCATGGTAAATGACGTAAGGGCACAGTAGCCAATCATCTAAATAACTCTTATGTCATCTGGCGTTCAACCATCAACGCAAATCTAAGTCAGATATCCTTGCTACACTGTTAAACTCATTAATGATATACAATATCAATGCTTCATGTTCCCTCAAATTGTTACAGCATATTACTAAAGCGTTTCCGTTTGAACGTGTTTGAAGAACTAACTTACAATGAATGTTAATTGCTACATCGATACAATCGATCAACTTTAACTTTGCGATATGCTATATACAATATGATATGTTGGATATGACACCATATGACATATTTCGGATGTTGCGCTGTATACAACATGTCGGCTGTGACCCCATACACAATATGCTGTGTCTGATATGACGCTCTATATAACACTGTATGCTGCATGTTGCGCTATATGAAACATGATATGTCGGATGTGGCACTACATACAACACGTTATACACCTTAGTATTTCGGAGGACTAACTGTGTTACATCCTGGAAGGTTGGATATCTGATTATGTACATGTACTTGTATATGTCATTATGTAACGACCGTTATGATAGAAGACTTTTTGTTTCATGAAAATAATTTTTAAAATATTTAAAATAAAAGAATGTCAACAAAAAAACACACTTTGCGATGATGAAACTGAATGTTTACATGATATGCGACGTGAATGCCACTAAGAGGAAATAGAAATATGAACACCAGTCAGCAATTATAAGTATATCTAGACAATGTCTTTAATCCATCGAAGGGTTAAAGTACAGCGTCTGGGAAGCATAAGATTTTTTAAACTACCGGCTTAAAATTGGTTAAAGGGCAAGTGTACACGAAAATGAACCTATTTTTCTTGCTCTTTTTTAATATGAAAATTATTTACTTGGTACTTTTAAAGACAAAAACAGTAAAATTATAAAATTAAGTATATATTTTTTGTAGGAAAACGATTTTTATTTTACACATTTACCAAGTGTTCCATTTCAATAGTAAAAACACCATGGCTTATGTCCCTTGGAAATGACGTAATTGGTGCCACATTTATAAACAAATGACGTCATCAGGTTGTATGGGAACCGCTTCACGTAGTGCAAGCACAAGTGTTTGATTCCAGCGTCTCAGATGCGCATACTATTGAATTGAACATGGTGCACTGTTCGGTTCCTCGCTGTATGAACCACAATGCTGTGTGCTGTGGAGATCTTATGACACATAGAGACTGAGACCAAGTCACTGGACTGTCTGGTTCATACTCCAGTATGTGGAGATCTTCGTCATATATACTACTTAGTGTGACGCTAAACAACAAACATAAAATATTGATAGACGGTGTTTGTTCTCATATTGGAGACTGCACTAGGGGGGCATCTGCGCGTCTATGAAATTCCCTAAAAAAATAATATCCGTCTCGAAAGAACTAATGTAATATAGAACGTCAGGGCAAAAAATGCCCAGTCTTGAGATTATCTTCTGAGACAAATTCCGTTTTGGTGTAAAAGGGAAAAAGCCGTGAAATATTATAAGAACGGATCACTGAAAATCAGTGATGAGGTGTTCGGTGTTCGCGTAAGTGATGGAAATTGAGTCTCTTACTGTATCGATTGTAGAACTAGCAGCCAATGTGTTTCAGTTCCGGAAAGATGTAATACCTCCGTCTGGTTCTGGTTACAGCTCGGCCAACACATTCCAATCTGGACAACTACGTATGGAAGCCTACTCACGACTGTCTGAAGTCCTTGAGCCACAAACACCGCCGCATCCCTTTTCATCCCGAGTCCACCTCTCCACAGCAGAAGCTGAAGTTGTTTGTACCAGGGGGAGCGATACCTGCAAAAACCAAGAGTGAGTGAGTATGGTTTTACTCCGCTTTCAGCAATATTTAGACATAATATCAAGGCGGGAGACACCAGAAATGGGCTTCATACATTGCGACCATGTGGGGAATCGATCCTTGGGCTCGGTGGAAGGAGCGAACGCGTTAACCACAAGGCTACGCAACCGACCCCCCGCAAAACACAAGTTCTGATGATCGTGAATCAGAAGTCGATTTGAGTTCATGGCTTGAATTCATGGAAATATGAACGCACACAAAATTGTTTGATGAACCAATTATATGTATGTCAAGGAATTACTGGCAGTTCATCTATGTGCTGTCACAAACAATGGAGAATGTGTAACCTGCACAGTTTGATGCCAATGTAATTACCACGTGCACTGTAAGAAGCACGTGAAGATCCGGGTTAGAATTGGCCTTCAGCAACTCATGACCGCAGGCTCGCTGACGTGGTTGACACATGTCATTCCAGACGCGATTATTTACAGACCAGATAGCTGGAATATTGCTGAGGTTGACAAAATCCGTTATTGAAATGAAATCGATCCTCCTAAAAAGGGTCTCTCTAATTGTGTTCGATGTATTTACTTGTTGGATGAATCAAGATATGCGACATTGGACCCGAGAGTGCTCAAGATGACTCAAAACAGTTGTCCAGGTACGTCAATGGACACTGCCGGATTGTAATAAACTGGAGAACACGAAGAAGCCCGTGAATTGAAAGGAGATCAAGTACTGATAATATGGTCTCATTCTCTTACCTGTCATTTCCATTGTTAAAGGCGCGTTGAAACTGAAATATACAAAAAGTAAGATTAAAGTTGTTAATAGCGTTTAAGATGGACACCATAGCCAAATATGGTGCACGTTATATTAGTACAGTACACGTGATGGTTGATCTGGCAATATAAAAACATCAAGCCCAATCTCGTCAAGTAGTGAGTGAGTTTGGTTTTACTCCCTTTTAGCAATATTCCAGCAACATCACGGCGGGGGACACTAGAAATCGGCTTAACATATTGTACCCATGTGGGGAATCGAACCTGGGTCTTCGGCGTGACGAGCAGACGCTTACACCATTAGGCTACCCCCACGCCCCTACGTCGCGTAGGAGTTACCAGCCCGATTACAACTGCATTACAATTGGTTGATCTAACAGTTTATCGCAAATGTCCAAGTTATCATGTATCAATTTTACGTTCGATGCCATGTTTACTATGTAGCTGTTGGCCCCAAACCATGAGTTCTAGCTCCTCCTGTCTAATATATACATATTGTATCTTGACGCTATGACACGCTTAAGAGTCTATGTACTTTAAGAAAAATAGCATTTTGTTATGTTACTCTTGCAATTTTCTGGGTCACTAGGAATGGGGTCCACATGTTCTTTCGTGGTGACCAAAAGACCCGTTAACCTCCAGGCTACACGAGGTGGAGAGGTAGCCTAGTGGTTAAAGCGTCTGCTCATCACGTTGAAGACCCGGGTTCGATTCCCCACATGGGTACAATGTGTGAAGCCAATATCCGGTTTTCTCCGTCGTGATATTGCTGGAATATTGCTTAAAGTGGCGTAAAACCATACTCACTCTCTCACTCCCTAACTCACTCACTCACTCCAGGCCAACCCACCTCTCCTTGGTGATTTTCCAGCAGCATCATTGCTATGTTCACAACCCGACTTTGATATCTGCAAATTTAATCCCATACGCTTGTTTGTTTGTGGTTTATCCCCGCACTCAGCAATATTCCAGCTATATGGTGGTGGATAATCGTGTCTAGACAAGACAAGCCAGTGATCAACAGCATGAGCATCGATCTACGCAATTGAGATGTGTCAGCCAGTTTGACCACCCAATCCCGCTAGTCGCCTGAAGACCAGCTCTAACCGGGAGTTCACGGGTTAATTCAATACATTACTGCTTGAAAATTTGAAACTGTAAATAACTCAGCAGTGCTTTATCATGGGTATGTTTTCCTAAAATGGCTGTTCTTGGTGCGAAATACAGTTTTGATGCAGTTTTAGCTCCAGGGGCCATATGCCTTGGGCTCTTCTAACCACTTCCTTTGCAAAAAGATCTGTGACCATATGTTATGTGGAACACTTCTTACCAACGACGAATTGATGTCTGCATGTCTTTGATCTGTCACCTCTTGCAGATTGCTGAGTAAAGTCTGATTAACCTCGCTCTTGCTGAAGGCGTCACACAGTGCCTGAAAAAATGAAACGTCCGTGTTTGTAATGTTAAAGTTCAAAATGTCTTTTCCTCACCTTAGCTATTGTACCAGGGACTCCTGGTGGTAAGACAAAGTCATTTCCATAGTTTTTTTATCAGTGTTATGTGTAATAGTTATTACATGAAAAAC
Organism: Haliotis rubra; assembly: GCF_003918875.1. Classification (NCBI taxonomy): domain Eukaryota; kingdom Metazoa; phylum Mollusca; class Gastropoda; order Lepetellida; family Haliotidae; genus Haliotis; species Haliotis rubra. The sequence continues at coordinate 617,219 of NW_025764937.1, read as the reverse complement.
GCGCCTCTGGAAAAAACAATATACTATAAACTGCACAGGGGCTTGTAACGCTAAAAACTGCCATCAAAGTATATACTGTCATTGATGGGGTCTTAGTACTATATAAAAGGATCCTTTTTTATAGTACTAAGACCCCGTCAGTGACAGTATATACCTTGAAGGCAGTTTTTAGCGTTACAAACCCCTGTGCTTGAGTGGACGTCGAGTTTCTTATTAGCATGCCCAAACAATCAAATCTAATCTTATCAGAACACGTTCTGTGCACCATCTCCGCAGCGCTGTATTGTCAGTGCATTTTTCCTTCGTTCTTTTTATGTATTTCTCTTCTCCGGCCTCAACTAGACAGCAGCAGGCGAAAAAAAGTCTATAAAATAATTAAATATAACAAATTTCTTTTCACTAACTATGTAACCCAAACAAGGGATTTTTAAAATGGTTTGGTAAGTTTTAAATTAAGTTATAATGTAGATCGAGTCAATAACAGTAATGATAAGGCCTCCTATGCAGCGGTGAACTTGCTTTAACTTACATGAAGGACATTATTACCCCAGATAATCCAAGATGCCTGCGAGGCGCTAGAAGGTTAATGGTCATTTGACTTATACCACCCATTACCCATTTTCTGCTGGTGAACAGAGGCAATTTTGAACAAACTCATTTGCCTAAGATGAAACCACATGTGTCACATGTGCTTCGTTATGGGCAGGACAGAAGCACAGGCTCTCGTGTCTTTGAATAAAACAATATTGTTTTTGAGATGACCCCCGACTCGAAATGCTGAATACGACTCGAAATGTACTTAACAGTATAATACATTATGACAAGGTCATAACGTATTGTACTGTGAAGCATTTCGAGCATCTCAAAATTTGGTATATATTTTATAAAATCTCTAATCCTCGCAAAAACACGAGGGCCTGTGGACAGAATTTACTCTCAGTAGTCATGTTTCAACGGTCACCCATCCAAGACTCTGGGCGCCAAACGTTGTTTAACTTAACCACATGTGTGACCTGAGCTCTATACACAAGACCACACATCACAACAACTGTATATAACATAGATGAAGAACGATCAAGCCGACCTGAGTTCAAGACTAAGGCTACATTTTCAACACGTCAGGGCAAAGATTTCCACAGCGGTGGGGAAACTTAACATACGAAAACATTGTATTATTTCTCGTCGGAATGAAAATTCATGACTGGTGACAGGTGGAAATTACAGAAAAACAGTACCGACAGCTTAGCTCCACCAATTGATCATGATGGTGAACGCCGATTGAACGTGCATGTCGTCCAGTAGTAGCATCAAAAATGCATTTTGGTGATGAGTGAGTGAGTGAGTTTAGTTTTACGCTGCACTCAGCTATATTCCAGCTATATGGCGGCGGTCTGTAAATAATCGAGTCTGGACCAGACAATCCAGTGATCAACATCATGAGCATCGATCTGCGCAAATGGGAACCGATGACAACCAAGCCAGCGAGCCTGACCACCTGATCCCGTTAGTCGCCTCTTACGACAAGCATGGGTTACTGAAGGTTCATTCTAACCCGCACCTTCACGGGTCATTTTGGTGATGAGAATATGGAGCTTTTTACATGACGTCTTATTCATAGTATTACCATTAATGGTAACCTTAGTCATGGACGAATGTGTGAATGTTTGTGTAACGCCACATCTCCCCGAGACGGTGAAGACGAAAAACACCTGGTCCATGAAAACGGTGAGTGAAAACACAACCATGGATCCCCGCAATCCCGTAACGATGACTAACGGAGCGTTCCTGAGTGTTAAAGAACAAACCTCAAAAACAGTTTTTAACGATCCAAACACAATCACCCCCACGCCTTCTGTTCCAACCAAGGGCGGTGGGGTAGCCTAATGGTTAAAGCGTTCGCTCGTCACGCCGAAGACCCGGGTTCGATTCCCCACATGGATACAATGTGTGAAGCCCATGTCTGGTGTCCCCCGCCGTGATACTCCTGGAATATTGCTATAAGCGGCGAAAAACAGTACTCACTGTTCCAACCAATCAGCATTGCTTGGAATGTCACCTCAGTTTACACGGAACCTGCCGAGACTATTTACTGTGTAAAGCAGACACGATTTGAGACTTACCACTGCTTTCTGTCGACAGTACTCTTCTCTCCCTGGGTCGATGGCCAAGGTGTTGATGTAGAAGTCAGCCAGGTTGTGGTTCGCAGGACACTGGTATCCTTGGCTTCAACACATAATGAGATAGGTGGGTGTTTGATCGTTACATGTTGATAGTCTTTTATTTGCAGTTACACGTCATCCGCTATGTACTAAAAGCCCTAAAACGAGCAACTGAATCGCGGAGAAAAATAAGTCCTGAAAACGAGTAACAATATCAGAGTCTGATTAAGACAGTAACGCGAATTGAAAGATGTTGTCAGTATATAGGCTACGGTGGGCGATCGGGCAATATCGTGATGGTTTACCTCAGTAACCTCTACGTCAGTCACGGAGAGAGTAATAGATTGTTTCACAGTACCCTGCGTCAACATGACCGGCGCTATCAACGCAAAGGAACGCTTTCGAAATTATTGCAGCTAATCTGTTGCCGTGATCAGGTGTTCGGCTCATGCTCAGAACACGTTGCAATGTGCGCAAAGTGTGAAGCCCATTTCTGGTGTCCCCGTCGTTTCTGGTGAGTTTAGTTTTACGCCGCACTCAGCTATATTCCAGCTATATGGCGTCGGTCTGTAAATAAACGAGTCTGAACAAGACAATCCAGTGATTAACAGCATGAGTATCGATCTGCACAATTGGGAACCGATGACATGTGTCAACCAAGTCAGCGAGCCTGACCACCGATCCCGTTAGTCGCCACTTACGACAAACATGGGTTACTGAAGATGGATATATTAACCCGGACCTACACGGGTAAAACGTGATTAGAAACGTGACAGGACACATGTGTCGTTTTGTTATGATATCCTAATGACGTATAAGGAATAATATGACTGACTGAGGGAATGTCTCAAGTTTAGATCAGGAACTGAACGTGTTCTTCCTACATTTCCTCAGACAAGTGAAAAGAACCAACTCACATTTCAAAATACGCAATTTTCAGTCCATCGTGATAAAAAAAATAATTTAGGTAAAACATTAATTAATTTATAATACAATGGGGCTCGTAAGTGTATTCACATTTGTGTTTGAACTTTAGCGGTTTATTTGTGCATCGTGAAAGTAAATCAAAGTAAAGGTATCCATGGTGAAAGAACTATGTACCTGAGAAAGAATTTCTCTGCCTGCCAGGCTGGTCCAAGGTAAGCAATATGGCCTTCTGACAACAGCAGCAAACTGGAACAAGTGGAACGAGGTACTGGTATATATTTAACAGCTCTTTATAGGGATAATCAACTATGTCATTCTGATTGGACCTATAGCCATATGACGAGGATCAACATTAAGAGATGCAATATCGCATTAAGATAGGGTTAGGAGAGACTTGGGGTTGGGAAAGATAGGAAGACTTAGGGCTTGGACAGGCAGGAAGACTTGATTCTTGGAGAGACAGGAATACTAAGGGCTTGGAGAGACAGGAATACTTAGGGCTTGGAGAGACAGGAAGACTTGGAAGACTGGAATTGGGGCTTGGAGAGATAGGAAGACTTGGGGCTTGGAGAGACAGGAAGACTTGGTTCTTGAAGAGACAGGAATACTAAGGGCTTGGAGAGACAGGAAGACTTGGTTCTTGGAGAGACAGGAAGACATGGGGCTTGGAGAGAAAGAAAAACTTGGGGCTTGGAGAGACAGGAAGACTTGGTTCTTGGAGAGACAGGAAGACTTAGGGCTTGGAGAGACAGGAAGACTTGGTTCTTGGAGAGACAGGAATACTAAGGGCTTGGAGAGACAGGAAGACTTGGGGCTTTGAGAGAACCGGAAAACATGGGGCGTGGAGAGACGGGAAGACTTGGTTCTTGGACAGATAGGAAGACATGGGGCTTGGAGAGACAGGGAGACTTGGGGCTTGGAGAGACGGGAAGACATGGGGCTTGGAGAGACAAGAAGACATGGGGCTTGGAGAGACAAGAAGACATGGGGCTTGGAGAGACAGGGAGATTTGGTTCTTGGAGAGACAGAAAGACTTGGGGCTTGGACAGACAGGAAGACATGGGGCTTGGAGGGACAGGGAGACATGAGTTTTGGAGGGACAGGAAGACTTTAGGCTTGGAGAGACAAGAAGACGTAGGGCTTGGAGAGTCAGGAAGACGTGGGGCTTGGAAAGACAGGGAGACTTATGACTTGAAAAGACAGGAAGACGTGGGGCTTCGACAGACAGCTTCACGCACTGATCAAACAGCTGGAAGACCTCCGATGACGGCTGATGGATGGTACACATGATTGTTCTGCCACGCAGTGCCATGTTCTGCAAGGTCTTCACGATGCTCTGCGCCATGAAGCAATCCAGGCCGGAGGTTGGTTCATCACAAAACATCAGAGGGGGGTTTGTCAAAATCTGAGGCAAGAACAGAAGTTTGTTCCAGTTAATCCAAACACGACGGCATACTCAGCGATTTACCAACCATATGCTACTCCAACGAAGTTAAGGATCAACCGCATCTTTCTTATTACTTATTACTATAGCTACATTGTCTTACCACGACAGTACAGGCTTATGACAGAACCGGATGGCCCTTTATCAATAACTTCTTTTGAGCAGAGCATATTGCATATAGCAGGATTATGCTAGTTACAATTACACGAGAATGCATTACATCATGGAAAGTGCATTTTCTGTGAATTTAGAGCCCACCCCCCAATCGTTTGGCAAACGTATCAAATGGCCACTGTTCTAGAACTCAGGTTCTACTGAACCGTCGGACACAAGACTCTACATCCTTGCTTGATGATGCTACAAATGAGCAAACAAGAACCGGTTATTCCCTGGATATGAATAGTTTTGGAACCACGTTTGCAGTGTTTCAGCGACCTTTTTCAGCCAAATAATGTTTTAATAATTCTCGATGAAATCCAGTGCTCAAGTATATAATTCGTTAGCTCTGAATTTAAGTTTAATCAGAATCATAGATAATTAAGATGCATCTACATGTACCTCTGAGGCAAAGGACAGCCTTCGCATCTGTCCCCCCGAAATCCCCTTTTTCTTCCCCGGTGTCCCGATCTCCGTGTAAGCACACTCCGTTAGTCCCGTCTGAAACATAGTGAATCAGCACTGAAAATACATGTAACCTTTCCACATCTGTGGGGTAGCCCAGTGGTTAAAGCGCAGGTTCGTCACGCCGAAGACCCGGGTTCGACTCCCCACATGGGCACAATGTGTGAAGCCCATCCTGGTGTCCCTCGTCGTGATGTTGCCGGAATTTTGCTCAAAGCGGTGTAAAACTAAACTCACTCGCTCCAACCAGACGGGGTGATGTAATGCTCATAGTAGGAGTAACCAGCCTGATAACAATTGCATTACAACTTATGATCTAACCAACAGTTTATAGAAATTGTCCAAGTTTCCATATATCAATAGTTCGATGCCGTGTTAACTATGTAAGACGTTTTAATCGGCAGTGGGGTAGCCTAATAATAAAAGATTTCGTCCGTCATGCTGACGAACCGGGTTCGATTACTCGCATGGGTAGAATGTGTAAAGCTCATTTCTGCTACCATTAAAATTAAAAACTGCTATGATCACATTGGCGGATCCAGAGGGGGGATTCAGGGGGTTCGAACCCACCCCCCCCCCCCTCTTTCAAAATTCCTGGATCCGCCCATGTATCCCTATTTTCAACATTTTGGGAAAAGGTGGTGTTAGATGTTGTCGGGATGTGATGTCTTCAATGTCGCAGCCCCGCATCACACGGGGACAGAAGCCTATAAATAGCAAGCAATTCAGAAAGAGACTACCGGAAGTGGGGTCTCGGAACCTATGTGTCTCCACAAAGGTTTAGCAAAAACGTTTCTCTGAATCAGGACTCTCATCGCATTAGCTCAGTTTCTAGCGACTCACCTCGTTCAACACTTCGTCAACTCTCAGCTTTCGGGCTTTTTCAGACACCGCCTTGTCCATGCGCAGAAGGGCCTGTGAAAGACCATTGAGAAGAAACTCATACCAACGATACCTTCTCATAACGGCTGCCACCCGCCGAGTTCCTAATTGGCTTACTTGTGACATATTTCAATGCAGGTTTGCTTCGTGAAATTGTTCAGAGAAATATCAAAGCGACGATCAAACAGTAAAATTATATATGTTTTTCATCAACTTTATAAGTACACACTACACTCTCAGCTCTGGAAAACCAATCGTTAAACCAATTTCTGATCTTTCCAGATCGTTATTACTGTCTGGCACATGCAACGAAGACATAACGTTTACATAAAACACGACGCTTGCTTTCTTTGGCTTCGGTTTACGGAGATAACTGGGACCTAAAAACACGTTCGAAATGCCAAGCGTAAACTTTTTAACAGATTTAAGTGCATAAAAGTAAAATTCTTGCTGAACAGAAAATGAGATTATGTTAATATTTTTTACATCTTTTCAAATAACGCATTGTGTGAGACATCAAGATTTCAGAATACTTCTTTCAGTAAAGAATTGGATATGGCAGACCGTTTTTTTAGTCGACTCTTTTCTCCTGTGGTTTAGGCAAATATGATTTCGTTCAAAATTAATCAAATATCTTCCAGTTCTCAGAGAGTGTATATAAGTGAGATAATCTTCATGTCCTTGGATTTTGTCATGTAGGTCGATGACAGTGTGATAGTTTCGAGTAGTCTGCGTATCTTTCCTGAGAATCTGAGCCAAAAAACAGAAACACTTCTGTGTTCCATTCAACAACACCTGGTGTCGGGTCTATTTCATGTGATTTATTAATGCATACTATTAATATTTTATAATTTATGAAAATGGGACTTTGCTTTTAGATGAGATTCTTTATAAATATGGACATGCTTTTTGTCATGTTTACTTGTATAATTTAGCGCAACAAATAAAATATATTTTTTATTAGAAATGGAAAGTCATGCACATAGCTTAAAATTGTCGTGAAGACATGCTCATGATATAGTAAGGCTATAGCCAATATTGAACTGACTTTGCCTTCCTTCAGCAGATATTTCGTGTAGGGTATTTTCGCCCTTTCATGCATGTCTTTCACAAATAATAGGGGACACAAATTGTACAAATGCTGTACAAATTATTTTGGTGTGAAAGAAACTCCTGGGTTCGAATCCCACACTCGCCCTATTGTGATCTTTCATGGTTTCGCCATACATGCGCTTGAGGATAATCACCAAAATGGTGAACTTTTCCTCGACTCGTCGCTACCACGGAAACTGTTTGAAAGCAGTGAAACCACGCTCTCATTAATACGAAAACATTTTTTCTCGCTTTCAAGTTCAGAATGATAATACTTTTTTATGTAATCCAAATCAATTCCATTCGAAAATAAAGCCAGACAGAACCTACCCTAAACTCAAGATGTTCTTTGACTGTAAGTGTTCCTATGAACATTTCGTCTTGTTGACAGTAGGCGGAAATGTTCCTGATGCCGTCGCTGATGTTGACCCCGTTGACGCTAATGTCGCCAGTGACGTCGTATTGTTGTGTATTTCTGTGGGCCAGTACGTTCATCAGGGTGGACTTTCCGGTACCGCTGCAAGGAGGAGAGACAGTGAGTGAGTTTATTTTAACGCGCCTTTTAGCAATATTCCAGCAATACCACTGCGGGGTACAGCAGAAATGGGTTTCAATCATTGTACCCATGTGAAGAATGGAACCCGGGTCTTCGGCATTACGATCATGCACTTTAACCACTGTGCTACCCCACCCCTACCCCTAAAAGGCGGAGACTTATAGTGGACATGAATGTGGAGGCAAGGGGTTCGAGAGATTCCGTTCTTGTGTCAGCATATCAGCGGCATGTACCGCTGTCAACATACTTGATTCCTTTCATATCATCAGCATATCGGAATCAAACAATCCTTGAAATATCTTTTAATATACAGATTTCACTTGTCAACAAACCCATCAGAACAGTAAACAAAGCTATTTTATTTGTCAGAATAGCCATTTCATTTGCGCGCATGCTCATCACACCTGCCAAATAGTCATTTTACTGCCATCATACCCATCTCGCGTGTACATATACACATCACACCTGTCAACACGCAGCCATCATATTAACCACCACCTCTCAAAACTCTCTTCACATCTATCAACATACCAATCAAATGTATGAGCATACTCATCACATATTGTGTTAAAGCTGTCAACATCACCATCACACCTGTCAACAAATTGGGTTAAAGCTGTCAACATTATCATAAAACCTGTCAACATACCCTCCCCACCTGTCAACAGATTGTGTCACAATTGTCAACATTCTGATCACGTATGTCAACATACTCATTACACCTGTCAACATATTGTGTTAAAGCTGTCAACATTCTCATCACACCTGTCAACATCTCCATCACACCTGTCCACATATTGTGTTAAAGCTGTCAACATTCTAAGCACATTTGTCAAACGTGCCCTACTCACCTGTAAACATATTGTGTTAAAGCTGTCAACATCACCATCACACATGTCAACAAATTGTGTTAAAGCTGTCAACATCATCATCACACTTGTCAACATGCCTTACCCACCGGTCAACAAATTGTGTTAAAGCTGTCAACATCACCATCACACCTGTCAACAAATTGTGTTAAAGCTGTCAACATTCTCATCACACGTGTCAACATACCCATGACAATAGTCAACAAACAATTCCACTCGTCAACACATCGATTGCACATATCAAAATACTCATCACCACTGGCAACAGACTCGTCAAACCTGTCCACTTACCTGACTCCCATAACGGCTGTCACCATCCCGGGCTTCACAAGGCCAGTCACTGCTCAGACAATGTTAAACGCGTTAATCATTACAGCAGAGACAAGATGAGAAAAGTTGTCTGATTCAAATAGCAACACCAGTATACAGGTGAAACTGTGTCGGTTGACTACGGCATGTCATTGTATCCCAGAATACCCATTGAATATGGCCTTCAGTAACCCACTGGCTTGATCTGGCTGACTTGGTTGACGCAGACTCGATTATGTGACAGACCGACGCGATTATACCGACTGGAATATTGCTGAGTGCGGCGTTAAACAATAAACAAACAAACTATTACCGACAGCGGCATAGTGTGTGATAAAATCACAATTATTTTATTCAGCTTCAAAGGGCATAGCGTTACTTAGTTACAATTTGTAGATTGGTTGGCTGGTTGTTTAACGCCGCACTCAGTAATATTCCAGCTATATGGCGGCGTTCTATAAATAATCGAGTATGCATCAGGCAATCCAGTGATCAACATCATGAGCATCGATCTACACAAATGGATACGATGACATTTGTCAACCAAGTCAGCGAGCCTTGTCACCGGCTCCCTTTAGTAGCATTTTACGACAATCATGGGTTGCTGAAGACCAGTTCTAATCCGGATTTTCACGGGTCTCTATGTTCATTTCACGATTTGTCCTTCAGAAGTCCCTGTTCTTAATTGGTTAAATATTTCATACATGTAAACTATGTATGCAGATTCACGTAGAAGTTTAATCAGAAATAGGAGGACAATCTTTCAAGAACAAAGTAACAACTTTATATTTCAAGCTATGATAACATAGCATTTAAACGAATTTCATACAAATATTTTGTCTCACCATTCTTCAAGATTTGCTTCGACTTCGCAACGTCATCACCACGGCAACACGCCTTCTCCTCGTCCTTGACACTGACCGTTATATTCCGCCATGTCAGTGTGATGGGGTCAAGGCCAGAGCTGCGAGTGGCAAACGTGTCATATTTGCCATCACGGGGTGAGTTGTTCGTTGAGCCGTGGTAGCCTTCGTCGCTCATCACCCCTTCACGACGTCTCACAGGGAGGTCGTCATGGCAGGTGTCCTTCACGATGTCAAGTCGTATGTGCATCGGTTGTTTCCGTGAAAGGATGGGGAGACGTTCACTGTAGTCAAGCCCTGACATCTCTGTTGAACCTGGGGATAATGCCTTAATAGTGTTCACAGCAATTCAGACACTGGTGATTGGTTGGCTGGATGGTGGGTTGTTTAACGCCGCACATGGCGTGGGATAAAATCACAATTATTTTATTCAGCTTCAAAAGCGTTACTTAGTTACACTTTGTAGGTTGGTTGGTTGTTTAACACCGCACATGGCGTGGGATAAAATCACAATTACTTTACTCAGGTTCAAAAGCGTTACTTAGTTACACTTTGTAGGTTGGTTGGCTGGTTGTTTAACGCCACACTCAACAGTATTCCTGCTATATGGCGGCGGTCTGTAAATAGTCGAGTCTGGACCAGACAATCCAGTGATCATCAGCATGAGCATCCATCTACGCAATTGGGATACGATGACATGTATCAACCAAGTCAGCGAGCCTGACAACCCGATCACGTTAGTCGCCTCTTACGACAAGCATGGGTTACTGAAGATCATGCTGTTGGTCACTGAATTGTCTGGTCCAGACTCGAGTATTTACAGACCGCCGCCATATACATGTAGTTGGAATATTGCTAAGTGCGGCGTAAAACTAAACTAAACTCTCTTTAACAATACCAGTTCTGAAGAAGCGGGACCAGACCAGACATTCCACTAACTGATGCTGGGTCAGTGACAGCAAATTGGTTCAGGCTCTCATAAAATATATCTACCTCCACCGGAATAAGAGCTATCTTCCCTTTCGTTTTTGTTGTTGATGAAACATTGTTCTAGACGTTTCAGAAAGTCAGATTCATTTGTCTCGCTACATCAACATGGCAGAGTGGGAATCGAACCCGGGTCTTCGGCATGAAGAGCGAACGCTTTAATTATAAGTACTAGGCTAGCCATCGTCCCGCATCAAGATGAGAGAGATCAGGGTGAGTCAACGCCTTTTATGACGTGACTTTCGTTTTACCTGTTTGCCCAGTTCGATCGGGATTCCACTTCAAGAAGATCTAATCAATTTTAAGTTTTCATTTAGCCCTTTTCAGAATTGAAATTATTTTTGGCCGTATGGATGTTTATATTCTTAGCTTGTATATTTTATGCTTAATGTTATTTACGAAATCATGTACGTTTGTAATAATGTAATGAAACGCAAGTCGCATAAATGTTATTTTGTCTGGAAAGCATTAATATAAGCTTTTGACTTGATTGCCGATCCTGTTTCTGTACAATTTATAAGAAATAAATATGTTTGAAAAACTGTTCTGGATTCATGAAAGGAGCACATAAGGCAGCGAGTTTATTCTGGGCATCTATGAGTGCACTCACATCTGTCAAATACCCTGTCAGTAATAGCTGTCGCCACGTATTTGTCCTCTTTGTATCGCCTCTTGTGATTGCGCTGCCTTTCAGTGTGAGTTGATACATATTCATTGATGTTGTGTGGCTGTTTACTTATATAGCAGTTTATTTGGTTAACATTCGCGTTTCGACTTGATCATCGCCACGTAAAAGAAACTGGTCGATTTGAGAACAGAACAAACTCAGTGCTAAACGGGCAAACGATAATTAACAATAATATCACACTTACAAAATCATCGTTTTTTAAGAACCAGACTTGTTAGCGGTTGTTGGCGTTATCGATGTTATGCCAAGCCTTGAATGAAAATGTGTGGAAATTTATAATGAGAAACTCGCTTGGGGATACTTGACTGACTGACTGACCGAGTTTAGTTTTACGCCGCGTTTAGCAATATTTCAGCAAGATCACGGCGGGGGACACCTGAAATGGGCTTCACACATTGTACCCGTGTGGGGATTCGAACTCGGGTCTTCGGCGTGACGAGCCAACGCTTTAACCACTAGGCTACCCCACCACCCCCGGGGGGATACTTGAAAAGGAATTATTGGTTTGGTTAGTTTTGCCAATAAGTTGACTTCGAAAGAGTGGGCGATTTTTTTAAAAACTAAATGAGTGAAAATATAATGCTTTAAGGGAACTGGATTTGTTACACATGAATAATTTCACTCAACATGATCAAAACGACAAGGTTTGACAAGAAAAGTCAAAGTGATCCTTTCTTTTCAAAGAAAGGAATTTGATGTTTTCTCTTGCATATTGGCTCGGTTTGACAAATGTGAAATGATTCATGCAAGGTTAATATGAAAGCAAATTGTGAAAACTCTCGTTAACTGGTTTTTGTTACTTTATAATTACTCAGCAGCTCCACGAATTTTCTGATACATGTAACATGTCTTTGAGAGGCATTTAGAAGTTGGAGCAGTAAGGAAGGTGGACAATATATGGATGAACAACTTCGTTATTGCAGTGAGAGCGACCTTTCGGTATAGGTTCTAACACTGTTATCAAGCAAGTGATGAACTGAATGAGGATAGAGAAGCATATATGCAAGCGTGAGGAGATGTTTGCAGGGTACAAGTAACGGTTTTAGAACCAACATCGAAACGTGTACATATATATATGCTGAACCCTTTCTGGGACGCTTTCTGAAAGATATTATACTATATTGTCTTCAAAGACCGTGACTCATCCTTTGGCTAACAAAATCTCACAGGAGATTTCAAATGAGTGAGAGAAGTGAATAATTATAGGGAAGGTATAAAAACCTGTCAATGAAGGACAGTAAAACAACCAGTTTATCACAGATATAATTTTAAAACTAGTAATTAATTTAACACATTTTAACTATACAATACGATACAATATAAAAACAGGCTATTGTTCGCCAACAACGGAAGCTAGATCATCGGGACCATGGGGACTTACAGTACCTTTGCTACCTGCATGGAGCCTAGCTGGATTTACGTCATCGATTCAGCCGTTGGCGATTGTTGTCAGATTTAGCCATAACTTAAAATTACAAACATGCTGCGATTTAAAAATCTGGCAAGTTAAAATTTACTGAATGTTTTCGGCACTTACGCATCCTCTCAGGGGGACAATTTACAATACCTCAACCCCCTTTGGGGATACAGCCACTGACAATCTCAGTTGCTAATTTCAACTATACCGATTGTAAAAATACATCTATCTGCAAAACAAATCAATCAAAATTTATGAATGAAATCAATTTCTTTTAAAAATTCAATAATTAAATGAAAGTTGACATTAACAAAAAGATCTTTAACCGTTTTTACGCTAAAATATTTGTCTTGTGATGGGATTTCAAATGAGTGTGATGTTATACTATGATGGCCCCTGTACGCCCATGGATCATTCCATTAAATATATCTTTACCTCAATTCACAGAACCTGTATTTTCGATTGTCTCTGCTTATTTTCATATCAATGATCATGTACTCTCAACGACACCACGCAGGTGTTAACACACATCGACTCATATTGTAACACCATCATACTGTAACACCATCATACTGTAACACCATCATACTGTAACACCATCATACTGTACCCACTCACCCAACCAAGAGTTCGAGCCTGGACACTCGGTCATTTTAGTCGCATTGTACGACAAGCGTTAAGGAGTGAGTAAGTGTGTTTAGTTTTACGCCGCTTTTAGCAATATTCCAGCAATATCACGGCGGGGGACGCCAGAAATGGACTTCACACATTGTTCCCATGTGGGGAATCGAACCCGAGTCTGGCGTGGAGAGCGAACGCATTAACCACTAGGCTACCCCACCGCCCCATAGGTAGTTGGAGGTGAATTAACATCGTTATAAGCGTGTTAAGGGTTGTATGATTGTATTGATGGGCCCTAAATTGAGCACACGTACACTTTTAGCCGAATATGGAACCGAGGTGCAAGACACAATAAAGAACAGAGAGGAGGTTGGGCTGACACTGCACCTGCCACAATACAGGTGCAAGTACGGATGCTTACCTCCTGTGCTGGATGAAGTATTGTCAATGTCTGTAAACGCCATTTAACCGCTAGTTGTCCTGTGTGTAGTTCAAGCACACAACCTTTCTAGCCATGCAGCTATATTTTGACGCAGAGTCTCTTCGATGTTGCGATACTCCTCTGTAAAGTGCGACCAGTCACCCGTTTGTTGGGATACTCCTCTGTAAAGTGCGACCAGTCACCCGTTTGTTGGGATAGTCTCCTCTATAGTGCGACTTGTCACCCGTTTGTTGGGATACTCCTCTGTAAAGTGCGACTAGTCACCCGTTTGTTGGGATAGTCCTCTCTATAGTGCGACTAGTCACCCGTTAGTTGCGATACTCCTCTGTAAAGTGCGGCTAGTCACCCGTTAGTTGCAATAATCCTTTGTAAAGCGTGACTAGTCACCCGTTAGTTGCAATAATCCTCTCTGTAGTCACCCGTTTGTTGAGATACTCATCTGTACAGTGCGACTAGTCACCCTTATCTTGGGATAGTCCTCACTATAGCGCGACCAGTCACCCGTATCTTGGGACAGTCCTCTGCACAGTGCGACTAGTTACCCGTCTGTTGCAATAATCCTCTCTATAGTACGACTAGTCACCCTTATCTTAGTCCTCTGCACAGTGCGACTAGTCACTCGGTTTCTGTGATAGTCCTCGCTATAGTGCGACTAGTCACGCTTATCTTGGGATAGTATTCTGTATTCAAAGTGCGACTAGTCACTCGTTTGTTGCATTACATCTCTGTACGGTGCGACCAGCAAATAGTAAAGTACGTGTTCTGAAATAGTCAGCCCTGAACACCGAAACACAGGCACTGCCTTCCCAAACTCACCTCTATTTTTCTGTCGGATGCAACAACACAATCAAAGCAACGACTCCTTCTATCTCCATATACAGGAAAAAGTCATAATTAACCTATTCAGAAAGATACATTTCATACATATTCAATATAAACGTTGTTTAAAGTTGATGAAGCGAGAAATTATCACCTGTTGGATTTGTTATTTTAGTATTTGCCTCCACAATCGCCACATATTTTCCAACATCAAATGGCGATTCTAAAATCAATAAGAACAGAAATATCCAGGGATGTTCCCTGTGTATTAGTGTTTGATATAAACAAGAACGAGTATGATCTGTTCATCTACGTAGAATATACCTTCTCATCTCCATGATTATATGATATTATAATCGTACGTATACCGTGATATTGTCTTGGGAAGTCGAGATCCTGTACAGTTTATATACTTTTAGCCATATAGGTATACACCTCTGTGCCAGTTGCACAAATGGAGACATGCGAAGGTGATGGTCATCACTCGCGCTCTTCCAGTTCTGGGAGACCCGTGAAGAGCAGGATTAAAACTGGTCTTCAGCAACCCATGCTTGTCGTAAGAGGCGACTAACGGGATCGGATGGTCAGGCTCGCTGACTTGTTGACACGTCATCGTATCCAAATTGTGTAGATTGTTGCTTATGCTGTTGATCACTGGGTTGTCTGGTCCAGACTCGAGTATTTACAGACCGGATATTTACATCACTCACTCACTCAGTTCTGGGACATGCTAATCTGCTGATATTCCCGTGGCTCGTTCTCACTCCGCAGTTTGCATTTCGATGTGTGCCTTCAACCGCTGACTATCGATTTCGACGGTTTTACACTGTTGGCACATAACATCAACGTGCGAATCACCAAACCGTGATTTCATTATATGCCACTCTCATCACTCAAAACGATGAAGGGTCTATGGGGTAGCCTAGTGGTTAAAGCGTTAGCTCGTCAGGCTGTTCGATTCCCCACATGGGTACAATGTATGAAGCCCATTTCTGGTGTCCCCCGCCGTGATGTTGTTGGAATAATGCTAAAAGCTGGCGGCGAAAAACTAAACTCGCTCACTCACTCAGTCAAAAAGATGTATGTGGAGATTTTTCAACATGTGCACAATGTTCGTGCCTTATATGTCACAGTTAAAACAATTTTCAAAATATTTGCTTGGGGGAAAATAATCCAAAAATAACACGTGCATACTTTCTTTCGTACGTCAGTTTACTTATCTCCGTGGAGCCGAGCTTTGTAACGTACCTGACACAATTACCCCTTTAAACACCTGAGGGAAATAAATATCACGTTGATTAGGCAGTGTTAAGTGGTTGTTTTTCAATTGGCAGTTATTCGGCTCCTGAGCTACTAGCTGACGAGCTGCATGTGAGCTGTCTGGAGCTGCGTGCAACTGCCTGAAACATGACCCCAGTACAATGAATGTTTAGGATTACCACACGTATGCCCACTTTAAACCTTAATGATTAGATATTATTTTAATTTTTTCCTGGAAATGCCATCATTGAGGACCATTGAGTTTGACGCCATCGCTGTCGGGCGCGATGAGGAGTGAGACGTCGCTGACGCTCACAATGGCGTAACAACATAACAGACATCACATACATATCTCCATCGGGGGGTTTCCCCACTGTCATAACAACGCAGTATCCTCGCATTCTTTTGACGAGTTATAGGACGCTCGTTGACGAGGTAAAGTCCATATCCTGTACATGTTAAAGAGATGGTTGAAGTAGGTGATTTAACCCTTTTCTGTAATGTGTTAAACCCAAACGTGAAGTATGTATTACTTTGTTAACCCATGTTTGTGTAATGTGTGTGTTAACCTGTAGATAAGTTAACCCATAGCAGTAAAGGGGACATGTTAACTGATATCTGTGAAGTAAGTGTGTGAATTAGGGCTGTAACGATGCATCGAACTATCGATGGATTGCAATTGTTGAGTCTCCAATAGCATTTAATCGATGGCAGAAGCGAAAAACTATCGATTCATCGATAATATGTGAGACTATTGATAGTTTAGTAATTGACTTCCGTTGATAAATGCGTAGTGCAAAAATACAGGAAGTACCAGATTCGTTCACTTTGATTTTTAGTTACCCGCCCCTGTTACCTGTTAAGTGTTTACTTAATCTGGGTTTCAAGTTTCTTGTCAGTTATTAAAAGAGACTGAAACTACTTCAACTTGTATTCATTTCATATTAACTATACATTCATTTGAGAAATGACATTCTCTTGAGACATTTCAATGAGACAGAAAACGTTGTTGTGGCCGTTAAAACCTAGGATTATTTCGGGGAATTAGCTCCGGGATCTCCACGCCCTTCGAATACAAACAGAGAGGGATCTCAGGCAAAACAGGACTATTTATTGCATATACACAAATGAAGGCAAGGAACAAACATTCAATTAACTGGTAATTCAGAATTATTGGTCAAGACAAATAAATATAATATTGTTGCAGAATACTATTCGTATTGAAAAAGTGACACGGCAGAGATAAAAATACAGACACTTGGACCATGTTGTAAACATTATACACGTTGGGCATGTATTGACTATAAGCATCTACGACTCCATTAACTAAAGCAAACGTTATATTTTAACTGAAATAGTTTAGGCGTCTGATACACTAATGGTGGCCTAGGAAAATAGTGATTTCTTATCCGGCATTCTCGATTATTCATACATTTAACGGTAAATTCTAACAGCATTTTAGACTAAAGTAAGATGATTTCATTGTTCAAGTAGAGTAGCACGGTTAGAAGTACTTAAACCAAGTTTAACCAAATGACAAAGTAACAAGTAAAAGTGACTTACCTTCAAATATATACAGAGAGGATCCTCAGGCAAAATCGGAATACCTCGGTGGCGAGCTATGCCTGTAATTATACCCGAGATCTCCTGTCCGAATTTGAAAGTTGGATAAGGGATTAGGAGTGCCTGTTGTTTAGAGTCGGGGTCCACCAGGCCACGACCAATTAGTTAACAAAAGGGGATTAAGGTATGGTCTGAGCAAGATATGCGAGCTCAAATCGATTTACTCCCATGTTGCCAGGGGTCATTCTCACTTACCCACCACCCTAAAGTTATGATAAGGGATTAAAGAGAATTAGTGTACACGGGTTAGTGACTACACTGCTCCCCGTGAAATTCGGTCCTGGTACGTGACATTAATCAGTCTCATCCAGGTGAACGGTGTTCACCGTTCATGAACTGAGGTTATTGACTTGTTGTTGTTGCTGATTTTTTAATAAATTTAGTGAACACTCTTTACCATCACCATCAGTGTATAATGATACATATGGTCGGCTATCAAGTCAGTCACGATGGCTAACCAACAAGTGAATGTCAAGTTCATTCCCATTGGTAGGGGCGGTCAGACATCCCTTATCTGCCAGCCACAAGATCAGCTATAGATCTACCCGATGTCTACACCAAGACCCAGGCCGACGACAACTTTCTGCTGTTCTCCATCGGCGACAACGACAAGATCCTCGCCTTATGCAACAGACGACAACCTACGACTACTCTCCGAAGCAGATGTTCTGTACTGTGATGGGACATTCGACAAATGCCCTGGTGTTTTTACCCAGCTCTACACCAGCTCTACACCATCCATGCATGTGTCCATTAGTGTATGGGCTGCTGCCAGGTGAGACGCAAACAACATACGAACATTTCTTTGACCATGTGAAGAGTGTTGCAGCCTCTAAGAACATTATTTTAAATCCAACGCTGCTCAAAACGCCATTGTTAGGACTTTCCCAAATGTAATTTTGAAAGGTTGTTATTTCCATTTCAGCCAGAGTGTTTGGAGGAAAGTCCAAAAACTGGGCTTAGCAACCGATTACTAGTATAAGGACAATCCAGATGTCGCTCCTCTTGTGAGACGGGCAATTGCCTTGCCTCTTGTGCCAGTTGACAGTGTGAGCGATGTGTGGTGGCAGGCCCTAGAGGATGCTCCTCCTGGACATAATGTTGAACGATTTACTGACTATGTAACCTCATACTGGGTGGAAGGTGACCATGGTAGAACCACGTGGCACCACTTTACCACTGAGAGTCCCCGGACCACAAATCATGTAGAAGGGTGGCACAGGAAACTGTCAAAACTAGCCGAGAATCACGCCAACATCTTTAAAATCATTGACTTCCTAAAGAGAGAGCAATCCTATGTTGAGGCATCATGTATGCAGCTAAGGGGCGGTGCCAAACCTACACGCAAGAAGATTAAATATGTACATTTGAATGCACGAATGTGTAATCTTAAACAGCAGTTTTTGGCTGGCAACATTATGATTATGCATATTGTGAAGCAGTTTCTCATTTAACTGGGTATTGAATTGTGTAATTATTGTCAGTAGTGATGATGACCGACAGCGGCTATGATCTGCGAGAATGTCCATTTCGTTTGATGTTGTATCATCTGAGAGAATATGTCTATTTGGAACGGTAGCAGAGAATATGTTACGTGTCGAAACATGTTATTTGTACAGTATTGAACAAGCGAATAAAGCGATAATTGTTTTGTATTTGTATTTGTCACACCTTATAGTAATCACAGATATGGGGGGACCTTATTTCACGGGGAGCAAAATTTAAGAGACATCTATTGTCTAGCGGATTATTCCGCTTTAGTGATTTGCCCACCTACAACAATAGCTGGTGGGTAAACGAGAAGACCCCGTTGCCAGAAGTTAATCCGAGCTCAGTTAAAAGGTCACATGCAACGTAAAATACAACTTTGCAGATTCTGATACCTTTAGGTATGGACTTACCGAAACAAATCATCAAAAATGCAAATTCAACTTATAAAGTTGAAAAATAACGCGATGAAAAAAACCGCGCGAAATCCTAGTTCAAACGATTCACTAATTTTCCCCCAGCGTTTGGGGGGAATTCAAGAGGCTCCAACAGCTGGGCTGCGCTCATAGCACGTGCGCAGTGAAACAGGTTCGCGCAACTTGGAAGCGGGTTGTCCGGTGAATACTCGGTGAAGGCTTTGGTGTGAGCTATTTTCTAATGTTTTGTTGATATTTCACAGGCGCGTGCTTTTTATATGTTATGACAGTAAATTAACTGTTTATATCATTTCATTTGTCTATTTCACCACACGTTCTTCTTACCGAGTCACTTTCTCAGTTCGATACAATGTCATTATTTAGCGTTGACAGAATTTCTAACTGTGATATAGATATGTCGTTGTCACAGACAAAACTCAATGTCTTGTTTTATTGACTCCTGTGTGTCTGCCTGCCTGTCTGCTAATGACAATACTCAATACACAACTTCGATCACTGACCACATGCAATTTGAACTTAACACCTATCAGGCTATACACCATAAACAAAACGCATTGATTTATGGCCCGAGTTCGGTCTCTGTCACATTATGTAATTACACAGACAGGCAGGTGTGATACTTGAACACATGACATGTTATGATGTCTGTTGATTGCAAAATGTTATA
Organism: Haliotis rubra; assembly: GCF_003918875.1. NCBI lineage: Eukaryota > Metazoa > Mollusca > Gastropoda > Lepetellida > Haliotidae > Haliotis > Haliotis rubra. Next base: position 597,048 of record NW_025764937.1, on the reverse strand, counting down.
CACAAAAAATGAGCATGTATTTACAAAACCCAACATCTCTATATATACACACACACAATGAGCCGTGAGGGCATCTGCAAATGAACCAGCCGTTACACTTGAGTGCACACCCACCCGCTCTGACTGGGTTCGGTATCCCGGCTGCTTTGGTTATGCAACAACAAAAATCAAACATAATTAAAACACAATTATCACTTATTCATGACATATAATATACATTGCTGATAATGAAAACATATATAAACAAAAGTATAAGCGTACAATCCCAAATCAAAAGTGCAATATTTTGTACTTGGCTTTACTTCCCTCGAAACGAAGCACCCGGGATACCGGAGTCCTCCCATTTGTGAGAACTCCCAGTTGTGAGACACATTAATTAATGTTTCAGTGCACATAGGTGGTGTTTCCACATCCCTACAATGAAAGTGGGATCAGCCCAGCCCAGTACCCACAGGAGGCATAGTTCATTGATGAGTTGATTAATGAAATAGATTATCAAAGATTATATTTACACAGAAGAAATAGTTCATTGAATATTTTATTTATTCAGAAGAATATGTAATTAAGATAAAACATTTTTATTGACTATTATGAAGTTTGAAAGTCATTTTGGTTTAAACATATTTTATTATTATTTATGAAAATGAATTGGGATTGGTGAAGTATTACTGCTTATGTTAACACCGCTCCCATGCAACATAAAATATAAAATGAAATGGAGGATGTGATGTCATCGATATTGACTATTGCATAAATATATTTTTAAGTACATATAAATAAATTATATACAGATTACATCAACTACAACTATTCTCTAAGTAGACATAACTAGAGACCTACAGTTGTGTGTGTCTAACAATCTATTGTAGGAATATAAATCAATCACGAGAAGGTTGAGTTAATTTCAGTATTTCCCTGTGAAAATGTGAAGGTTGTGTCTTGATGATATAATCGTGGACGGATTCAACTATTTTCTGGTTTACACAAGGAGTAAATTCTTTGTTTCCGTTCAAAACATTATCCAGGTTATAACGGGTAGTTGATATCCACAAGAGCAACATGCACTGTCTATTAAATGTCTGCTATACTTATCGGCGTTTGGGTCGCTAGATCCGAGCCTGAGGCAGCAATGAACGATTTGACAAAAACAAGAGCCATAATTAAGATCAATATAAATCTTGTTTTCGGTTTTTGTAATTAGGTGTTAAAATTCTTTGAGACTGCATGACTCTTTGGAATTTGGTAGGGCATTCCATAAATGTATGGTGTCGGGTAGAAAGGGTTTGGCATAAGGGGCATTTCGACTGTAAATTTCAGAGTTATTTCTTAAACTATAGCTTGTACTAGTTTCGGAGACGGAGTAAATCTGAGTAGGTAAATTAATTTCTCTTTGATCACGAAGTTACCTACACAAAGTGTTTAATTATTAAAGACATTTACCTGAGTATGTTAATCAATATATCTTATAAAGTTTCATTAAGTTACCTCCACAAGATTCAGTTACATAGCAAATCAGTAATTAGCTAGGGTGAATCCATTCTATCAGACAGGGGAGTATGGCGTGTTTTCGTTGTTAATTACCTACTCCACTGTCTCATAACTGTGAGTCTCACAAATGGGAGTAGACCAGGATACCAGTCAGAGCAGGTCACATTGTTGAATATGAAAAAACATATAAACAAAATTATAAGCGTACAATCGCAAATCAAAAAGTGCAATATTTTGTACTTGGGTTGACTTCCCAAGAAACGAAGCAGGCGGGATACCGAACCCAGTCAGAGCAGGTAGGTGTGCACTCAAGTGTAACGGCTGGTTCATTTGCAGATGCCCTCACGGCTCATTGTGTGTGTACATATAGAGATGGGTTTTTTAAAACATGCTCATTTTTTGTGTATAACATTTTGCAATCAACAGACATCATAACATGTCATGTGTACAAGTATCACACCTGCCTGTCTGTGTAATTACAAAATGTGACAGAGACCGAACTCGGGCCATAAATCAATCCGTTTTGTTTATGGTGTATAGCCTGATAGGTGTTAAGTTCAATTTGCATGTGGTCAGTGATCGAAGTTATGTATTGAATATTGTCATTAGTTGACAGGCAGGCAGACACATAGGTGTAAAAAAACAGACATTGAGTTTTGTCTGTGACAACGACATATCTATATCACAGTTAGAAATTCTGTCAACGCTAAATAATGACATTGCTTTTAAGTATCGAACTGAGAAAGTGACTCGGTAAGAAGAACGTGTGGTGAAATAGACAAATGAAATTATATAAACAGTTACATCGGTAATCTACTGTCAGAAAATAAAAAGATCGCGCCTGTGAAATATCAACAAAACATTAGAAAAATAGCTCACATAAAAGCCTTCACCGTCAGCGAAGGTTTTCAGTCTTGAAATGTCGAACGCCTCACTAGTTGACACATAGCTGAGTATATCTAGATCCTAACAAGGTTATTTTATGTAATGAGTAGATTATTGACTATTTGTTTTGATTAGACTACTCCTGCTCATGACCTTATAATCCGGACAACCCGCTTCCAAGCTGCGCGAACATTTTTCACTGCGCATGTGCTATGAGCGCAGTCCAGCGCAGCACAGCTGTTGAAAGAACTTTTCACCCCAAGCGCTGGGGTCAATTTAGTGAATCGTTTGAACTCCGATTTCGCGGGGGTTTTTTCATCGCGTTATTTTTCATATTGAATTTGCATATTTGATGATTTGTAAGTCCATACCGAAAGGTATCAGAATCTGCAAAGTTGTGTTTTACGTTGCACGTGACCTTTAAGTAAGTGTGTTTTCACAGATCTACAAGAACCGAGATCACTGAAGTAGGTGAGTTGACCCGTGTGTATTAAGTAAGTGTTTATTATAAACTAATATTCGATGTTAGTTTGGTGACAATCGATGGTCAACACGTGCCACTGTGAATATGGCGATACTCGAAATGTTAATGCTTCAGATTGCAGCGACCCCAAGGCCCATGGAGTTTAATGAAAATATACTGAATAATGAAGAAAGGGGTCTATGGCCAAGCTTGTAACAGAGGATAAAAGGGTAACATAGATATAAAGGCTAAACTACGTAGTGGCCTCTTTGTAGGCGCTTAATCAATGAAGAAGAGACTCGTGTTGTCTTGACATGAGTCGAATAACAGCTCGCCATCACACGACGTACAGTTAGTTACATAAAACATATTATTTTCAAATTATCATCTGAATACAGCTTGTTGGTAACGCAACGTTTCTGGGGAAACGATTTGCTTTTTTATACCGTTATTCACTGTTAATTTTAAAAGCCGAGTGATATACTGCTGATCACCGAAGAAATGTCTCTTAGAAATTCTTTCGCAAGCGTTAACTATAAACAATTATTAAGTGATATTTCCATTCTTTCCAGAGATAGAATGACGACGACTTGATAAATTACAGCGAATTATTTCTTAGCTGAAATTGGCTTCAGTGTCACATGACCAATTTCACATAATGCTATCGGCAGTCAAGTGCCTTTCTCAGCAGTCGTTTCATTATGCAACATTCTGATATGTTTTCATTTTGATACTGAAGGAAATATGCTGAATGCACTGGCCTTTACAAAGCACATGGTTCTCAATTGTTCCTATCACAAGATTGTTTCCAATTAAAAGGAAACTTGAAGGGCATATGTAGGATCGATATACAAAAATGTCCAATCGTGTCCTCACATAAAAGCACACATTTGCCTCAAGACATTTGAGAAGGGAAAATTAAATTTATCGGAAACGAGCCGTGACATTCTCTCACGTACTTCTTTTTATGCTCTCCTTGCGCATCAACTTCATCACAGCGGATCTGTTCCACACAAGAGTGTTCTTAAAGAGGACAACCCTTGGACATCCGGGTTAGAATTAATCTGCAATGAATGGTTTATTCTCATACAGTAACTCATGCTTGTAAGAGGGGACTAACGGGATCCGGTGGTCAGGCTCGCTGACTTGATTGACACATGTCATCGTATCCCAGTTGATCACGTGGTGTAAATGTCAATGATTTATGGTGAATGTGGCAGGTTTCCTCTGTTTATAGAATCACAAATAAGCCACGTGTTCTGTTATCAATAAAAGAATTACAAAGGAGGCCATATGTTTTGTTATCAATAATGCTACCAATCAAATGATTAAAACGAGGACACACACAAAAATAATGTAATGGATCCTCTGTGGAATGGCCACAAGGACGGGAGGGGTTTTCAGTTAAATGTCTATCAACAAGGTGAGAATTCAAATCGCTACAACCAAGACGGAGTTTGCATAGTATTATCTGACAATGGCCTGATCCGAAGTTAGCATATTTTTTTAAATGTGGACTCAGAGGTCTATCCTTGTTAATAATACGTTTGAACTGCACAAGTGTTGGGATGTTTCTGGTAGCACTAGCGAGGGAGTTCCAAAATTGGATAACAGAAGTTGAGAGGAAGTATGGTAAGATGTGGATCTACCCATTATGTTCCGTATGTTACTAGAATTACGTAATTCATAAGTAGTCAAATCTGAAATGTTCGGAGGAACACAGAGGGATAAGTATTGTGGAGCCAATCCATTGACCATTTTATAAAATATACACAGTTTATGGAAGCATCTTCTTTCGGTCAATGAACTGAGTCCAGTTTTTCAGTGCCTCCTACCGCCACCTCTTAGAGCGTCCAGATGTACAGTTTCCAGCAGTTTAAATTGTTCGTTTGTACAGTTATCCCAAATGTGATCGCAGTAATCAAATATAGGAAGTATGAATGATTTATACAGGATGAAAAGTGTTTCGCTCTTGAGACGATATTTTAGACTCCGTAAACAATTTATGAGAGGGCTGACTTTTTTAACGATGTTAGCGATAAGATCATGCCAATTGACGTCATTTTGAAAAGTTATCCAATCATTGGCAGATATGCATTGACATACCCCATCATAGTCTGCACTGTTGTAGTCATAAATAGTCCGTTATATGCCGCTTGACGTGGTTTTTCATATTTAAGCTTAATATACACAGGACAATGGTGACTGCAAACTGGTGCTAAGACCCCAGAGGAACTAGTCAGGCAATGACAATTTGTATATATAGATCAATCAGTGAACAAGTTGTATCAGTAATTCTTGTAGGTTCAGTTATAACTTGATTCAAATTGTACAATAGTTTCAAGTTATCAGTTTTGACATTCCTTATATTATACACATTGGAGTTAAAATCACCAAGTATAATTGTTTTGCTGTTAAGGTCAACGGCCTTACAAAGGGATTCTTCGATTAAGTCCCAATAGTGAGCACTCATATCGGCCCTGTAAAAAGCGCCGACAAGAATCTTTATGTTCCTAATTACCCATATTGCTTCTAAGTCAGTGATGTCTAAGTCATTAACATGTTTGAAAAACCCCTCCTCCCCTTGTGGGTCTATCCTTTCTGACAGGTGGGTGATATCCTGGAATTAATATGTCTTCGTTTGGTATACTAACATTCAGCCACGTTTGAATTATACATATGATGTCAAATCTGTGAAATTCAGTAGTTACCAGATCTATCTTTTCCCTTAGACTACGAATATTTAGGTGAATAATGCTGAGAAAATGTGTATCAGGCCTAGGATTTGGATGAATATCTCTACAGCATAATAGTAAAATCGCGATTGTTAAGAAGGTATGAGTCCCCAAAGCTTAACATAGAACGATACAAAAGCAAGTGAATTTATCGTATCTTTTCCTGGTAATGTTGTATAAGGTTGATGCAAACTGCCCAATTGCCCTCCGGTGCCGACAAATAACAACACCTATTAGCTATCAAATACTGAATATAACATAGCCAGAGGACTTGGACAGATTGTGGGGAGATGTAGGTATATTTGTAGATTAGTATCTGAGAACTGATATCGATCCATGAGTTTGCGAGCGCAAGTTTGTAACTGAGTTTGTGAACAGATGAAGTTTGTTTAAAACAACACTTGGTGCCAATTGGGGTCGGAAACAAAGAGAAGAATTTATCAGGCCACAACATATTGAGGCACGTCAAGCTCACTTGGCATTGGCAGCTTCACCATTTGCACGCTCAGTCACTCACGTGCAGCCAATGAAAACTATGCGTGGTGTTGGTAAACATTAGGAGCAGGCGTTAGGGGTATTTCACGCTCAAATCATCACAGCACATTCCACAGAGACCACACATGCGCACTCGCTTCTGTCAAGTGCAGCCAATGAGATCGCTGTGTGGTGTTGGTAAACATGTTGAACACGCGGTACGTGCTTGGTATATACAATACACAATTCAACACAACGCATTGAATAGACAGTACGAAAATGGGAACATGTTTAGTTTGAGACAAAATCTGGCTATTTGATTTTATCATTATTTTCTCTGACTAAGATTGATAGTCACTTTTAACATCGTAGCTTTATACACTTCTTGCATCTGTGTGTCGTTAGCAACCTTCCTGAGGGTCCCATCCTTGAGTTTTATGAGGATTACTCCACCGGTAACCCATGTACATTCTGCCTTACCCTCAAATACCAGCGTCCTTGCTTTCCGAGCAAGCACAGCCTAGGTTTTGTTAGATCTTCATTTATGAATGAACGGGTAGATATCAAAAGGAAGGCATCAACAGGGGCAATAGATTTTGTACACTTTGTAAACTGTGTACTTTAAAGCCGAATATCCCTGTGTCCAGCTTACAACTCATCGAGAACCAAGTACTTAAAAACTGTTACTTTGTAATTCATAACATCTATAAATATTTGTTGAATCATTCAAGCCAGCCGCACTGAAAACGATTGTCCACATCTGTTGTGCCCTTTCACAGCGATAACGATTGCCTTCTCAAATATCTACTGCCAACATTATACGCATAATAATAACACCGCACACAGCTGTATAAATGTATCTCAGCTATAATGGACGACGTCTCAAAATAATGGAATGTGGGTAGACAATCCGATGGCTAAAATAAATCTGAATCACAACGTTAACACCAAAGGACGGTATTTCCCAACTGGTGGATGCTGATAATGTTTAGATGATCACAGTTTGAGACGTATGGTTGAGATGAACGTTTGAGATAAATATTTGAAATAAACGTGAAGGCTTGAGATGAACGTTTGAGGTGAACGTAAGAGATGTATGTTTGAGATAAACGTTTGACATGTACGTTTGAGATGAAGGCCTCAGATGAACGTTTGGGGTGAACGTATGAGATGTATGTTTGAGATGAACGTTTGAGATGAACGCTTGGGATGAACGTTTGAGACGTATGGTTGAGATGAACGTTTGAGGTGAACGTTTGAGATGAACGTTTGAGATGAACGTTTGAGATGTATGTTTGAGATGAACGTTTGAGATGAACATTTCAGATGTTCAGCCGTGGTGGCTGAGCGGGTTAGGCGGTTGACTCTGTGTGATGCATGTTTGAAATGAACGTTTGACGTGTACGTTTGAGACGTATGGTTGAAATGAATGTTTGAGGATGAATATTGGAGATGAACTTGTGTGCTGGCAATTAGGTGCCTGACTCTGAGTGTGTGGGTTCGAACCCGCATGGTACTCAACCCAACAAAAGTACTAGAATCTGTACTTTACTAAGGAAGTGTAATCCCAAATATATGTTAAACATTTGAGATGAACGTCTGAGATGAACGTTTGAGATGTATGTTTGACATGAACGTTTGAGATGTATGTTTGAGATAAACGTTTCATTGGATCACCAAATTGACGACCAAACACTAGGCTACCCCGTTAATCATGAAACTGTCCTCGATTCGTTCTGGAAAACTTATTCATGCGTTAGTTTGATGATATTTTGTTACCTTGCTAAGTAGTCTGAATCCAACTACGTTTTCCTTGATACGTGTACTTCCTTCACGGAAATATGTGGCTCGCTCAATATTAAATATGAATAATACGCAAACCGTGGACTTTATAGGTAAAACACCAGATGAAATCAACCGATAACCACGTCGCAAACAGCCTTTACGAACAATCAAATGGGCATTAGAAGCAACATAGCGGTATATATATTATTGGATCATTGAACATAAACGACGCCAGGTGTTTCAAATTGATTGGAAAGCATATAATAACGCAGAAAGCAGTTTCGTTGAAGGCAACTTGCATTTTCACCCACATTTATTAACCAAACATATACGCATGCGCAAGGAGTGAGTGAGTGAGTGACTTGGGTTTTAGCTTTTAGAAATATTCCAGCAATATTACGACGGGGGACACCAGAAATGGGCTGCACACATTGTGCCCATGTGGGGAACCGAACCCGGGTCTTCAGCGTGACGAGCGAACGCTTTAATCATTAGGCTACCCCACCACCCCTTATACGCGCTGGGAAACGTACCATACATAAAAATTCATATTAACTTAGAAATAATATTTTCATGATAAATATATTAATATTCAAAATACACACCAAAAACAGAGAACCACATGTAGTTCAACAAGTTTAAATATATAAAATCTTTTCCATGATCATAGTCACTGCTAAACGCCTTGCCGTATGAGGCGAGTGTCGGGTTCGGGTGGTCAGGTTCGCTGACTTGGTTGACACATATTACGGTATCCCAATCTGGCAAATCGATGTTCATTCAGTTGATCACTGGCTTTTCTGGCCCAGAATCCATTATGTACAGATCGCTGCCATGTTATACGTTCGCATGTTTGTAAATACTGTATATCAAATTGGTAAACTTCTACAAAATGAAACACAACCTCGCCCCAGGCTACTTATGTGACCTTGTGCCTAAAACTGTCTCTGAAAATAGTCAATATAATCTCAGAAACAACACCATGTTACAAACAATAAACTGTAGGACAGAAACATATGAAAAATCATTCCTACCAGCCACAATTAAAATTTGGAATTTGTTACCTGACGACGTCGCGAATGCTAATACAATAGGCGAATTTAAACCTCTGTTAAAAAATTATGAATCCAATAATTATCTTGACCTGAATTATGGTAGCCGATTTTCTCAGATTGTACACAGTCGCCTCAAGCTCGGCTGCAGTGATCTAAATGCTGATAAAGTGAGCTAATTGTCAGCATATGTCAACTAATACTGAATGCGCTTGTGGATACCATAATGAAAACGTTATTCATCATCTCTTTACACGTAAATTACATACTGCCTTTAGAAATAATGCATACTTTTATGTAAATGGCCACAGCCCCCAAACTGTGTTATAAGGAACACCGCCAACTACCAATAATGAAAATAAGAATATTATAGTCCCTACACCAATTCACTTGCAAGACTAAACGATTCGATAAAACAGTCTAACCTAAATAATAAATAACAATTACCTTAACAAAAGCAATGAAAGTAACTGCAAGCGTGTTGTTAATTAGAACTGTCAATGCACATACGATGTTATGGTTTTAGTTTATTTCATTTTGTCTATTTCATTCTGTCTCTTGTGTCTAGTTCTTGTGTGTTCTATTTGTGTTATATTTATGTTGGTGAGGTATTCACAAAAGCAAAGCTTTGCTTGTTTACCAAACCAGATTCTCTCATGAATATAAATATGCTTAAACCACATATTGTATGTTTATAATGTCTTATTAGTTTTTTATTAGTCTCTCATAACCTAACGGGTGGTTTCTGTACTTTTAAGCTTCACTAAATTATTTGTATTATATGACAATGTACAGCAAGTGAGACTTAAATCATCTCTCTTTAAGATCTAAAGGCTTACGGATTGCTTGTTTGGGGCGATCTAGCAGGCCCCTAGCGGTAGAAACTAGATGAGTTTGTGATAGCATTGACGCCAGCCATTCTATCAACAAATGCGAAAATAAAACGATGTGACCAAGGAACATTACACATTAAATCACCATTGTGGACATCAATAAAATCACCATTGTGGACATCAATAAAATCACCATTGTGGACATCAATAGTTTAGCATGTACATACTTATGTGTATACTTCCACATTTAGGACACTCAATGATACATCCAAACTGAGTGAGATAACACACTTAGTGAGTTTAGGTTTACGCAACTTTTAGCAATATTCCAGCAGTATCACGGCAGGGGACACCAAAAATGGGCTTCATACATTGTACCTATGTAGGGAATCGAACCCTGGTCTTCGGCGTGACGAACGAACGTTTTAACCACTAGGCTACCCCACCGCGGTGGTTTCCCGCTCCTATCACACATCACTTATTGCAAGTGCCACACAGGGACATTGTGTGGGTGGCAGACAGACAGATAGTTTATTTCGGTCTCACCTCGTACAATACAACATAAAAATACAATAAAATACACAAATACATTGCTGAACCACCAATTTAGGGTTACGACAGATACACAAAGAATTTAAGATAATTATATACAATAAAATACATATTAACATGATTAACATATCGTTGCTTAAAATACCCCGTCTTCTATCTAAAATAAATTTCAAGGTTTTGGCTGATACAAATACAATATCTGGGTTACACAATCTATAAAAGACTTTATGACAAGCGCTCCGATGATTAAAACTATCTCATATACTGCTACATTTAGCTAAAAGAACTTCTTTTGGCATTTGCCAGACAGGGACAGCTCACCCTTCCTTGTTATTGCTATCAAATAAGGTTAATCTTGATCCAGATCAATTAATTTGCCGAGCGCAACAGAAGGAAGTGCCACAGAGAGCATAAACTTAAATTATTAGAGAAGTGCTACATGGACCTAACTAGGATACAAATATTTCCTGGTGTACTCAATCAATACTGAAAGATATAAATGAGTATATTGGTATACACTAACAATATGGAATGCAATAGGAAACAGAAAAAATATGAACATAAGTAAAGAACATACAATGAATGAAGTGAACATGACTGACCTTGATATAACACAACAAGCATCGATTAGTGGCCAGTGTTTATTCGGTGTAGTTCATCAGTGAAATACCCAGAATAATTACCCTCATTTATACCCACGATGCTCTCAGAGTTCGTGATATTGCCGCACGTTCAACGGTCACTTCTTTAAACAATACTTACAAATGCTGCTTATCTACACAGCTGCCTATCTGAGTCTTGAGATTTCCTCGTAGCTTTGAAAGACTTGAGAATGCAAACATTACTAAAATTATCTATCAGTTTTCTCGGTGATCGTGTTATCAACGAATAATGTTTACTTCTCTCCCCGGACATGTAGTCTTGACAATCAAGACGAGTGTTTATAAATGTTGACGGATTATAGACTTGGGACGGAACATGCATGTAAGTCTTAAAGCTTAACACACAATGCTAAGTAGCTTACAACTTGAAACTGAAGGTCAGTGTCTATCAACTGGGTGTTGATGCAGCGTCTCATATGATAGATTTTTAGAATTTGAAGTATCATGTTATGTACAATGTATATGTACATACAGAGTTTTTACAGATGGGTTTTAATGTGTGTGTGTGTGAGAGAGAGAGAGAGAGAGAGAGAGAGAGAGAGGGGAGGGGGTCGGTTAAGTGGCCTATTTACAGTCGGTCGGTCGATGAGAAACACAGAAATAGATATATTGCCCTAACAGAGGATGCAGAGTAACTGCTAAAGCCCTAGTGAAACAAGTCTAGATTTCCCCACAATCTCCCTACTCACTGGGGCTCCTTTTCAATTTCTGTGGGTTGGTTTGTTACAATCAAAACTATATATATATATATATATATATATATTCAGGGACTAAGCGTTAGTCTAAGAAACTGTGGGCGTTTGCCATTGATTGGTAGTTTGCCTTTTCACCATTGCCATTGTACATATTAGTAAATAACAGAAATAAATCCGGATTGAAAGCTGACGGGAAGTGACTTATAAATATTACATGATATTGCATGTACGGCATTAGTAATGGACCATTGATTTTTATGGAATATGGAACAAGTGTTTATGGATAACAACTTCTTTATTTCGTGAGTGCGACGTTTTGATACAGATTCTTGTACCGTTGTCAAGCAAGAGTGATACATGAAGTGGAGGAGCTGCATATATATATATACTGTATATAACAATAAAACATACATTGTAATAGACAAGGAAACAACATAATTGCCATAATTGGTTAAGCAGTAAGCTGATGAAGCCAGTGAGTACACAAAGGATAGTGAATGGAAGCCAGAGATGTAGTTACAATGAGATGTTTATACAATAGATGCGATGTTTATACAATAGATTGGGCTTGGTGGAGGAGTGGATCATAAGCTCATGGAATGAAGTATCCTTGGTCACGGTTGATGGTGGACTTATGGCGTTTGATATGAATGGCTTCGGTGAGCTTGCGTTTAGTGAAGTCCGTTTGGTTGTTGGCGAGAAAGGTGAAGTCGGACCACAGTAAACCACTAAATGTAAAACAAGTCTAATATTTTTAAAAAGGCAATAATTAAATGAGAACTTATATTACTAAAAAGATCCTTCATAGTTTGTGATTTGAAATAGATATCCCTTGTGATGGAATATTCAACACAGTCAAGCAGGACATGCTTGACCGTGATTCTTTCATCACAAGGGATACAAAACGGAGGATCCTGGAGAGTGGATATCTGAGTAAAGGGCTGAAAATTCAGTAATCTCAAAATCTCTGAAAAGTGGTAGGCATAATGATGAGGATAGGACATAGTCAACTAAACTTGAATCCTGACAAGTGACGTTGTCAACATCATTATCTTCATCTAAATCTGCCATTGCAAATGAACATATTGGTATTTGTACATAGTTGTATTAATTTGAGGCCTGATGCATTTGTTTTACCCTTATCTTGGTTTGCTCTTAATATAGGACGGGAGGCTGTGCAAAGGATATCCTCAGGTTTATAAATATCATTCATTGTATCAATATCAATACCAAGTTCTTCAATGATATGTTTGTCGATAGTACAAAAGTCCTTCAGATTATATGTCCTTGCATTAAAGTCTCCCATAAGCAAAAGGTAATCACTTTTACTTTGCATATGTAGGACTGATTGCTCTAGAGCAGGACCGCTATAGTTATGCATAAAGGTTTTTGTCTGTCTTTAAAAATAAAACGGCCTGAAGAAATAGTTACAGAAACATAAAACACATGGAAAGTTTACTAAAAGTATACAGGTAAATAGTTAGATTTATCATCCAAAACTGTGTTCCACAGGAGATATCGCTTGTGTAAGATCATATGATATCTCTTAGGAGATATCGTTTTGACAGTAGATTTTGTACAATGCCCTGACAATGCTGCATGTATGGCGTCATCAACTTGATGACGTCACAATGCTATGACATTGCTGCACTGCAAGTCTAATGGTAGTACAGTGTTGAGAGATGTACATTTTTCATTGAAAACTAATGAAGAATGATTTTTGCGGATAAATAGAATCTCACCCTCGTGTCTGCTGATATCAATTATATCAACACTCGTTGATAAAGGTAAACATATCCTCGGCACGCCTCGGATATTTGTAACTTTATCAACTCGTGTTGATATAATTGATATCAGTAGACACTTGGGTGAGATTCTCTATATATTTAAATAGATATCACCCACAGAGCCTATGATATATATAAGTGATTTCCGCAGGTGTAAAAGCAATAACTATATTAAAAGATGAGTCCAGATATTTGTTCTTGTCGAAACTATCTGCACTGCCAAAACTCCTTAATGTCTGCAATGCCGATATGAAGAAGTTTTGGTAAGAAGAAACATCTGGACTCATTTTATATATATATATATATTAGTGTACCTTGAAATGTATTTACACGAATCAACGAAATTCTTTCTAATGTATAATCGAATGATTTTTCATAACTAAAGAACATGAACTAATCAAAAGCAATAACTGAAAGGATGTCAATAGTTTTTATGTAATGTCATCTCAATGTTATAATTTTTGGCCTATTGTGATGTCATGTCAATATCGTCGATGTGAGCTTATAAGTCCAGTGCCATAGTGTCCGGTACTGACTGTGCGGGGACTGGGATATAACTGCCTGCTGAGAACAAATAGAGGATAACGACCTAAACATCATGATATATCTAAACTGAAATCCAGGATGATGACTCATTATCAGCATACATATTCCTATGTGATGCCCCCTGTGGTTCGACTAGGATTAAACTACTTACCAAACATGTTTAAACTTTCCCGGGAAATCATTCCTGACAGACCAATGATTGGAGTCATGTTTCTCTCAGTTCTGTCACACAAAGAACCTCTAAACAATGAACAGTGTCCATCATTCAATGTTTATTCAGGCAAGGACATAAATACAGCGATAAAGTATACTTTTCACCAACGAACATTCCGTGTCGCACCATCGATAGAAAAGAAAACTGTTTTAAAAAGAGACCATGTATCTGAAAGGCACACAGCCAAACGTTTTACTATTGCTAACGCCATCTCAGTAACACTGACCAAAGAGAAATACATTGTGCTCTCCCATTTTGTATAAACGACACCCAATTGGGTTATCGGCAAATTCACGACGATTTAGTTCTCATGTAACTGTTGGCCACACAGCTCGAGCAGTAATGTACGTATTGTTATTATGATACGCCTTTCCACAAAAATCTTTGCCATAAAAAGAACATCTGTTACATGCTGAGACATGTATAGTAGCCATGCTGTTTTGTTCAGACACATTTGTTGTAAGTCTTGGCGATTAAGGTAAATATTTCATTTTTGGAATACATGCATTTGAAAGAATTGTTTCAGTCAAATTATTATTGCAAATCTTGTATTGCCTGATGCAAAATGATCAATGTCTGATAAATCATATGTTGTATTTCAGTCTGTTTAAACGAAGAGCGATTCACTTGGATTACTCTTTTATTACTCTTTTGTTTCAGTTGAAAGCCAATACCGATATCGTGACGACCGAGGATATTAAGCTGCTTATTTCACAGATCTTGAAGATTGAAATATCGACACATCCCTAGAAACGTTACCTTTGAAATGGCTACGATACGTTCTGTTGCAAAACTGTTTGTTCCTTTAATAATTTGCTTATCTTTGGTGACTGTTTTTGTTCGGATCTTTCAACTGAACCAGTACCCCTTAAGGATCGCCTCGTCAATCATGAACACTATAAATTCACAAGCTGTAAAAGTTCATTCGAAGGAGGTGCTGAATCTATCGAGGGACATCCGTGAAGAATTCCAGAAGTCGTTGGAACAATACCTGTCTGGAAATATCAAATTTGAGGATCTGCATCTTCACAAAGGTTAGTTTTTGTTGACATTGAAGGATGTCTCCTTACACTCTGAGCAGGTTTGTGCTACACCAATGTGCACAGACTATCAGCTAAATCATGATGCGTCATCTATATGCTTGAAATCAAATCGTGAATAAAGTAGATCAAGTATGTTTACCACTTTAAGATTCTTTGTTCAGATTCTTTATTCTCCATGGGACCACCAATGGTGGTATAAGAGTGAATTACAAGGTATAATAATACATTGTGATGTGCAAGATGGCAGTACATATAATGGGTACAACAACCATGATAGAGAAAGGCTATGACACTCTTGTTGCTATAATCTTTATAAATTTTGCAAGGGATTTCAGTTCCTTTCTTTTACTGAATAAAAAGAGTAATTTCAAAGAGTGGAGGCTGGCATTTTTGTCATATTTAATTGGTATAAGATTTTTTTCTATGACTTTCCAGTGATGTACAGCAAAAATGTAATGAAATTAGTCTGCTATGGCTGATGAATTACAAAGGTTGCAGGTTCTATTTTCTTTTGGCGTATTGGTCCAGCGACCTTTTTCAGTTGGTAGGTTATGATTTGTAGTTCTAAATTTAAGTAAGGGATAAGAAATAGATTTGGGTAGATAAACGTAATTTTCAAATTTAGGTGATTTCTTGTAATATTTATAGTAAAAGCCATTTGATCTGTTAGTAACTGAGCTGTTCCATGATTGACAAAATTGATCACTGAGAATCGTGTCGATCATACTAACCAACCACTGTCTGTCATATAGGCTTGGCATAGTAATACATATGAAAGACCACATTTGTTTAAAATTGATTCAATGTGGCTAATCCAAGGTGATAGATAAAAGATACATCTGATGTGATAAAAGTTAACAGGCCACACGATACTTTATCCGTTCTTGACACTTGTTTATGCCAGTAGTTTATCCTTCTTTTAGCTATCGGAATTGTTAATGGTTTTCAGCCTAGCTCGCCATACACCATAAAGTTAGGTGTAGACCCTTTAAGACCTAATGCTAACTTTAAAAACTTCAGATGTACCTTTTCCAGAATATTTATATTTGAATTTGAATACCCCAAATGTCTGCACCATACAAAGGAATTGGGAGTATCATGACATCGAAGGATTTGATCGTACAGTCTAGTGGTAGATCAAGGTTACGAGCATTCCTTGAAAGTATATACACCCTCATACATTTTGTGGCATTCACAGCTAATGAGTTCAAACCGAAGGTAAATTTTCTATTTTTGTGAAATACAAATCCAAGGTACAATAATGGTCAACAATCTCATTTTTTTTCTCAATGAAAAATGATAGCTTATTAACTCTTCTTTTGCCACTTACAAATATGACTATTTTAGTATAAACGATATTAATGTCAAGGTTCCATTTGCCGCTGTATCTTGTGAAAGAGTTTAGTGAGTGTTGCAAAGATTTAGGGATTGTAGCAAACAAGACTGTATCGTCAGCATGGAGTAGTAACAACAACTGTACATATACTACTCATCAAAAGTTTAGACTCACTAGTGTAAAGTAAGCCACTTACTTCAGTCAACTGTTCTAAACTAGATTTTTCAAAATAGGCCATACTGTTTAAAGGTACTGTTTATATATGAACTGGCGTATTGTAAAACAAATTCGTAACTTTGAAAACATTATTGTCATGGGTTCAATAAAAGATGAAACTCGGTGAAAATTGGCGAATTCTTAACAAAACTTTTCACCAAAACGCAAATGTTCCCTTGCACGATATTTGCATGTGCTTTTCATCAATTTGATGCATGGATGCATGATCCTCATGCAATTCATCTGCATACGATTTGCAGTTGGTTCCCCAAGTTGTGGAGAAATTCATCTTCGATGTAACCAGATATATATACATAACATATATAGCGAATGCTTTCGGTAAGTCTAAACCTTTGATGGGTAGTATATATCAGAGCATTGTCAGTCAAACCTGAGACACTCACTCCCTCGCAGTTCTCACTTGTCAACCACTTTTCAATGTCATTGAGGTATTTAAGCTTCTCTTGAGTCATGATGATGGAAATTAGAAAAACGGTCAGTGCTCACTTTAGAGAATGTCTTATAGAGGCAAGCAGATGAGACAAACCTAAGCCTCTGCCACAACCATAAGAAAACATACATTAGCACATATGAAGGATCGACCTTTTGTTCAATTCAATCAGCATAAGAACAATACTAAATAGACATGTTAATTATACCCTTTGATGTTACGCAGTACATCTGTTCCACATGTAATAGAGCATGTGTAAACATTTCGATGTAAATTAATTGCAATATTATATACAGGACACACCACTTAATGAAAGCATTTTACACCTTGTTAATTGAAACTCTGTGGCCTATGAAATCGGTGATCTGTGACAGAGACAAGTGCCACAGAGATTATCTCCCAATTCACAGACGCCCATTTGACAGGCAGTCGATTGACAGACACTGAACTATACTACCCATCAAAAGTTTAGACTCACTTAAAGCACTCGCTAAATGTTATGTATATAGATTCGGTTACATTTAAGATGAATTTCTCCACTAACTTAGGGGAACCATCTGCAAACCTTATGCAGATGAATTCCACGAGGATCCTGCATCGGTTTTCTGAAAAGCATGTGCATATATCGTGCATGTGAACAGCTGCGTTTAGGTGTCAAGTTTTTTTAAGAATTCGCCAATTTTCACGATTTATTGAACTCATGACAATAATGTTTTTCAACGTTACGGATTTGTTTTACAATACATCAGTTCATGTGTAAACAGTACCTTTAAACATTATGAAATATTTAGCAAAATCTAGTTTAGAACAGTTGACTGAAGTAAGTGGCTACATTTACACTCGTGAGACTAAACTTTTGGTGGGTAGTATAGAAGGTTAATTAGGGTAACACTTACGGGTTTAATGGAACAGTCTACTGTCTAGTGAGCAGAATTGAGAGAGCCTGAAACAGGTTCGTTACTAAGAAGTATGATTGTGCGTAAATAGAACTTTGTTGTGATTAAATGATAATATGTCTCCTCTTCTCAAAATTGTTTTTACTTTCAATTACTATCGAATATTAAAACAGGTTTGTCACTGAGAGGTTTGGTTGTGTTAATTAATTGAAACATATCTTGTTCATTCAAGAAAATGATTAGGCACAAGTTATCCAGCTTAGAAAAGCCTTCTCCCAATAATAGGATATGTACTGAGAAACCGTTTTGTTTGAGAGATATAGATATGTACATAATTGAAAACATTCTAATTTTCAGTAATTGAGAGACCTGCATTGCCATGTAAGATAAGATTAATACCAATCAATGTTCTATTTTCAACAATACTTTCTAAAGATTGTTACAGTTTGTGTCTTTGAGTAGTATACAATGGACATTCAAGGAAGTAATGAAAAACATTCTCACATCCATGGCCACATTGACATGATGCGTCATTTTTTTTTATATTTATTCTAAATAAATCATAATTAAGTGTACTCGTCATATATATCTTAATCTTGCGTGCAAAACATTTAACTTCCTTATTCCATATGAATAATATTTAGGTGCACATTTTTATTTCACACATATATAAAATTTAAATGATGCAACAGAGTCGCAATTTCTAACAGCTAAGGGAATATTATTCCACACTTTAACTGCTGATGGAATAAACGATGATGTTGAGCTCCTCAGTCTCGTACATGGTTGGCTAAAATTATTGGAGTTTCTTAACTCATAGCTTGTCCGGTTGCCTACGACAGGTGAGAATAAATCCTGATGAAAAATCGGTGTTGTTCTATTTAGTAGGAACTTTAAATTCTGAAATGCTCCAATCATTTTCGATGTCTCTTTGACAATGTTTTCAGTTACACGAGAAGGTTAAAACCCAAATGTTTATGAAAATCAACTGTTTTTATATTGCAACAATCAAAACTCAACTTAATGTCTTTTCGGCCAACTTTCAAAGTAAATAATATAGCTCCAGTTTTTTTCTTGTTTTTTTGTGTTTCAACTATTCCATTATAACGTGCAGGTAACAGGTAGTAGCTAATCTGTTCATTGAACCGTAAATGTTGTTGTTTTAAGGCGTCTGCGAACTGCTTGTCTGCGTTAGCAAGATGGCCGGGTAGGTTGTGTTTTGAAAGCCCCGAAGCTTACTTGTTTCTTTTCACCCAGAAATCAACTTATCTGTTCCAATTAACACAAGAAAATGAGTACCACAAATAAAACTCCAACCCAGGAGCCCAAACTAAAAAGAAAAAGGCCCGCTAATACTCCCGAAACGGATGGAAATGTGGACGACACTAGGCCGCAGAGTGACACGTCACAAGGAAACATCAACGCGGCAGTGAGAGAGTCAATGTTGTCACTCCATGACACCACAATCACCCCTCGACTTCCAATCACCGCCTGCCCAAACTAATCCTGGACAGAATCTCCATCCACTTTCTGTAAATCCTCAATCTGCTGGTTTGTCACCGATACTTACTTCACTCAGTAATATAGAGACAAAACTCTCCAAGCTTGACAGTATCGACAAATCTGTCTCTGATATCCAAAGTAAAGTTTCTCGCCTAGAGATCAAAGTAGCACAGCTAGACGATCTCAAGTCTAAAGTAGATACTGTTGAAAGGAGTGTAGAATTCGTCAGTTCTAAGTTTGATGACTGGTCTGTTGATAAACAAAAGCTGGAGAGGGATTTACAGGTGCTTCAAGTCTAAGAGCAACCCAAGTTGATTGTTGATCTACAGGCACAAAATCTTCGAACCAAGGATAGATCTACGTTGTAGATCAATGAGAGATAATCTTATATTCACTGGATTCGAAGAACAAGACATACCACAAGTCCCCGAAGATACTGAACAGATACTGAGAACATTTATTAAGGATGAATTTAAGGTTGATGCTGATCAGATAATCTTCCAACGAGTCCATAGAATATGGGCCCCGATGGAGAGCTAGTGGCGGTTATACCAGACCTAGGTCCATTATAGCTAAGTTCAATATAACTGCAGAAAGGGATAGAGTGAAAAGGGCAGGCAGGGAACTCCAGGGTAAGCCATACCGAATGGTGGAGCAGTTCCCTGACGAAGTGAGTGAATATAGGAGAGATGTCTTATTCCCACTTATGAGGGAAGCCAGGAAAAACAACAAGAAAACTCATGTTGTCGTGAACAAACTTTACGTGGACAACGCCCTGTACCCACCCCTCCTCCATTGAGAAGGAGATGTATTGCTTTAAAATGCTTGTAACCAAAGTCTTCTTTGCTAACCATGGCAAACCCAATGACAGTCGAGTACTTCACATCACAGGAAGGAGGACAGCAGATACTACTAGATACAGGTTACAGGTACAGACTCAACAACCGACGACAGACCTGCGTACACTGGAAGTGTGTTCATGGAGGCTGCCTTGGTGTAAGTTTACCACTGTCGGACAGTTTGTTCGAAATCAGTCCCCACACAACCATCCACAGGAAGATCAAGCGGCTCTGAAGATTGCCAGTGCTCTGCGGCGACGGGTACAGACTGAGTTAATGCCAGTACCGACCATCTACGACGAGGAGATTTCAAGACTGGACCGAGATGAAGCAGCGACCGTCAAGTCCTTCTATTCAGTGAAGAGTGGACTCTACAAGCAGAGACGAAAGACGATGCCGCTCAGCGAGGTGAATCTACCAGACTGCTTCAAGGAAACTTCTGATAGACTGCCCTTCCTTTGCATAGACGACGGAGACGACGACAGGATCATCTGCTTCGCCACAAGTGACCGCCTGACCCTCCTACAAGTAGTCGGCACCCTCTACATGGACGGCACGTTCTACTCTGTCTGCTGCCCAACCGCCCACGCCGCACCTGAGCGACAAGGTACAACAGACAACAGGATCCCCCCTTCAGCCTGATGTCATCCAGACTGATTTCGAAATCGCCGGCATCAACGCTGTTGAGACCGTCTTCCCCAACTGTGACATCCGTGGCTACTACTTCCACTACACACAGGCTCTCTGGAGGAAGGTTCAGACTCTCGGCTTCAGCAAAGCCTACCAGCAGGATTCCTCTCAGCTGCTTGACATTTCATTAAGTTGGCGTAAATGACTCAAACAGCATGAATGACTTCAGTTGTCATCAGAAATGTATATTTGTATATTTGTATGTTTGTATATTTGTACCCCACATGGGTACAATGTGTGAAGCCCATTTCTGGTGTCCCCCGCCGTGATGTTGCTGGAATATTGCTAAAAGCGGCGTAAAACCAAACTCAGTCAGTTGTATATTTGTACATCTGTAAATAATTCATGTTGATTTATAATGTAATATATGATTTAGAATGTAAGGTAATGTCATTTCAATTAATAATTCAATTATATGATTTATAATGTAATGTAATCTCAATTAAAATTTCAATAATATGTAATGTAATGTAATTTTGTGTTAAGAAATGAAAACGATGATATGATTAAATCTTATAAAATGTCATTTAAAAGTCTGTGTTTTGTATTCCCTGTAGGCATCAGTGCACAATGAAGTGGGGACCTACCACTTTAGTGAAAGGGTAGAGGCAGTGCAATTTGTAACCACTGGTGCGTAAGATTGTTTATTTAAGACTGTAGGCGTTATTCCCCGTATACATTAGTAGACTCCACCCCCAGACAAGCCGCGACACCAAGACTTAACTAGAGGGAGGACGGCAGTACTGAGCATGATCCTCATCAAACAACAGCTAATTTCTGCAATCCTGCACCAAGATGTAGAACTGGAGCTGTGATCCAACCTGATGACCTGAAATGTGTCAGCTTGAATGTGTATGGCCTGAGAAAGAGGCTAGATTACCCTGATTTTGTTGAGTTTATATGATATTGCAGGACTACATGAAACTAAGACTCTTTAGATGACATTGCTATTGTGGTTATAAAGTGTACCTGAAAAAAAGAAAGTCATTCGCTAGAAGATCCGGTGGGATAGGTGCGGCTGTCAAAGAAGAATATAGTGACTATGTGTCCATTGTTGATTATGATATTGATACTGTGTTGTGGCTGAGAGAATCTGGTAAACTGCCTCATGTACCCAGGACTTGTTTATAGGTGTAGTATACATTCCACCTGAAAGCTCTAGATACTATAGAGAAGACATGTTCCAAGATATTGAAAATAGTTTATGTCCCTTTGAGTCAGAGTCTGACTTTGTTATACTCACTGGGCATTTTAATGCAAGGACCAAAAGAGTACAGGATTATTTTCACATAATAAATGATTTAGAACTGGACATAGATGAGATGGGACCAGAGCTAGATCCTGAATCTGTATTATTTGATCTCAATTTACCAAGGCAAAGAGATACAAAGGACAGAGGTAGCCCAAACAATTATGGACATAAACTTATCGATTATGCAAATGTCATAATTTGTTTATATGTTATGGCCGACTTGGCTGTGATAGTCTGGACTGACTGACTGAGTTTGGTTTTACGCCGCTTTTAGCAATATTCAAGCAACATTACGGCGGGGGACACCAGAAATGGGCTTCACACATTGTGCCCATGTGGGGATTCGAACCTGGGTCTTCGGCGTGACGAGCCAACGCTTTAACCATTAGGCTATCCCACCGCCCCTGATAGTCTGGAAAGCAATACAACTTTTAATGATACAAGTATTGTTGCTTATGTTTTGTCCTCTGCAAGATCTTTGCCATTATTTTCACATTTTAGTGTTAATGATTTTTGTCCCATACTCTCTGATGTACATTGCCCTGTCAGCTTCAGTCTCGGTATTAATCAGTTTCAAGATCAAGTTGATTGTGATAGTGTACAGTGTGTAAACATTAATAACGAAGCTACTACAAGAACCAGGCAAGTTTGAAAATAGCAAATTGCCAGTATTTAAGGAAGAACTGCAGCAGCATAGTGTAAACAAAGTCATTGATAAAATAAGGTCAACACAGCCAGGTCAATGTGATCTGGCTGAGGTCATAAACTCGTTAGCCAACGAAATTACGCACGTGCTTCTTGATTCAGCACGGACTTCTTTTGCGCATGCTCCTAATAAGGAAAACGCTACTATCAAACGTAAGGCAACGCGCGTCAACAAAACGTGGTTTGGTGAAGATTGTAAAGAAAAGCGAAGCCAGTTCTTTCGGGCAAAGAATGCATATTCAAGAAACAAAAGTGACAGCAATAGAAGCATGTTGCGACTTAAAAGTAGGGAATATAAGCTGTGTATGAATAAATATGTAAAGCAGAACGTGCATTTTCTCAGAAAAGGTTTTCGAGACAATATTAAAGCGTCACCTAGACATTATTGGAAAATTTTGAACCCTAAACATATGCACAGCACTGATCAAATATCTCTTGAAGAATTTCATGATTACTTTCAGAAAATAAATGAGACGGAAATAAGTGGAAGTGTGAATGGTGAATTTGATATTGATGATACCCCAGAATATGATGATTTGATTTTAAATGGAGTTATTTCAGAGAATGAAGTACTGTCCGCTTTAAACAAACTCAAGGAAAACAAAACACCTGGCTTAGATGTGATACGAAATGAATACCTGATTGCAACTCTCCTACATTATTAGCTGTATATACTGACTATTTCAATTTGATAGTAATATAAATACTGGTATTTTACCCGATGCATGGCTTACAGGTATTATTAAGCCAATTTATAAGAAAAAGGGAAACGCCGATGATCCAAATTCATACCGCCCAATTTCGATACTTAGCTGTTTCGGCAAACTATATACTTCCATTCTCAATGAACGACTGACCAAATTCTGTGAAAACTTTGAAATCATTTCCCATTCGCAATCGGGCTTTCGCAAAGGGTTTTTCAACAGCAGATCATGTTTTTTATTATACAGAGTCTTATTACTTCGTTGCAAAATAGACGCAAGAAGTTATATTGTGCTTTCATCGATTTCTCTAAGGCTTTTGACAAGGTATGGCGGGCTGGACTTTGGACAAAACTATTACGCTGTGGGGTAAAAGGTTAAACATTTAATCTTATCCGAAATATGTATAATGAAATTAAATCATGTGTTATGATAAATAAGATGAAATCAAGCTGCCTTCCATGTCTGTCGGGGGTCCGTCAAGGAGAAAACCTATCTCCTCTTCTTTTCGCATTGTATCTTAATGATCTTGAAGAATATCTAACTTGTAATCGGTGTGATGGTCTGAAGCTAGAATACGATAATGATCACTTGACCATCCACCTTAAACTTTTAGTGTTGCTTTATGCTGATTACACTGTACTTGTAGCCGAAAGTAACTACCATCTGCAGACGGCACTTGATTGGTTTTCACGTTATTGTGATTTTGGAAACTTGAAGTTAACTCAGATAAAACAAAAATATTTTATATTTGGATCGGGTTCAGCGGGCAAAAAATTAAAACAAATTCCTCTATAATCATTGCCACCTGGACATTTTTTATACCTTTAAGTACCACGAAATAACATTTCATAGAAACGGAAGAATGATAACTGCTTTCAAGCACGCTGCAGATATGGGTAATAAAGCCTCAATGTCTTTATTAAAACGAGCGAGAAATTTACATTTACTTTTGGATTGTCTTATCTCTTCTTTCGATAAAGTTGTTCTTCCGGTCTTACAATACGGCTGTGAAATCTGGGGCTTTGAGGACACTAATCTAATTGAACGTGTAAACTTGACATTTCTAAAGCTTGTAGCAGGTCTGAGGATGTCAACAGACAACTATATGTATTACGGTGAATATGGGAGAGAACCGTTACGCATACAAATAGATAAACGTGCTATAGCATACTGGTGCAAATTATCATGTCCTAATCCTACCAATACAATTGCCTCATTTATGCT
This sequence comes from Haliotis rubra, assembly GCF_003918875.1. Lineage (NCBI taxonomy): Eukaryota > Metazoa > Mollusca > Gastropoda > Lepetellida > Haliotidae > Haliotis > Haliotis rubra. The sequence continues at coordinate 572,018 of NW_025764937.1, read as the reverse complement.
AAATTACATTATTAGTAAACGTACACATGGCTATTCTTATCCTTGGTTAAATTACATCAAAGATATTTTAAGAACTTGTGGTATCCCGCATTGTTTTGAATATCCATATATTTTTTCAAAAGAATGGTTAACTGCAAAAGTGGTTCTAATTTTAAAGGACCAGTTTTTGCAGTCCTGGAGAAGTGCCATTCGGGATTCCTCCGAAAGGTTTCTACTATTCCATTATTAAAGATTCACCATGTTTTGAAAAGTATTTATTGCTCACGGATAACATTTATAAACCTTTACTATATTTTAGAACAAGTAATCACAAATTGCCTATAGAACAGGGTCGCTGGTCGAACATGAAGAGAGATTTTGTACATTGTGTAACTCTCAACAAATTGGCGACGAATTCCACTAAGTTTTTAGATGTAAAGCATTGGCGAATGAACGTTCTTCTATTATCAGTGATTATTATTATAAATGGCCTAACATGTCAAAATATAAGCAACTTGTTGGGAATAATAAGATACATGTCCTGAAAAAAACTGTCAAAATTTCTGAATGTTGTGCACGCCATCTTGCTGTAACTTCTATATAACTATGTGTAACATGTAACTCGTGTACCACTGTTGGTGGTTCCTTGCAGTAATAAAGTGTAAAGTTGTGGGAGGACACCGCCACAGAGGGAAGTTACTGAGTCAAACACTCTTGATGTATGACATTGTTTGATAAAAATATCTCAAAGAATAGTAACTGGTTCCTTCTTTGTTGGAACAGATAATGATGCCATATCCAAGGCTCTATATCAAAAGGAGCGAGTGCTCTGCTGGATTATGACGTCACCAAAGAACCTGGATGTTAAAACACGTGTCGTTCGTGACACGTGGAGTAGGCGCTGCAACAAAGTCCTCTTCATGAGCTCTGTGACAGATCCAAAGTTTCCTACAATCGGATTAAACGTGACGGAAGGGCGGGAGCATCTGACGGCCAAAACGATGCAGGCTTTCCGCTACATTTACGAAAACCACTTTGATGATGCTGACTGGTTCATGAAAGCTGACGATGACACATATGTTATTTTAGAAAATCTCCGATACTTTCTGACGTCCCAAAACAAATCCGAACCTGTATTTTTTGGCCATCATTTCAAGGTAAATGTCAAACAAGGGTACTACAGTGGCGGAGGAGGGTATGTGCTGAGTAAGGAGGCGTTGAGGAGATATGGGGAGAAGGGACACGATCCTAAACTGTGCAGGCCTGATGGTGGTGCAGAAGATGTAGCGTTCGGCAGATGTATGGAGAACCTGGGAGTGAGGACAGTCAACACAACAGACGCTCTCGGGAGGAGCAGATTCCACTGTTTTAAGCCAGAGGCACACGTGATGGGTGTATACCCAGAGTGGTTTTACAAGTACGATGCAAATGGTGCTAAGAAGGTACGCTAAACACACAATGTTGTATTTCTCCAGGGAAAACTTATATTTATCCCATTGCAGTCTGACAAAGCCGTTATAAGAGTTGGTCAAATGAATCATACAATCAGCACTGGATTCAAACTTGTTGTACGAATAAGTAAAGCTGAATCGATCAGCTGAGTTTTAACTTCATCTTCCAGCCTCATTCATGCATCTGGAATGGACTTGTATTAAATACTGCCACATTAAGTATGATACTTGTTTCCATTAATCGGGAATGTGTACAGTACAACTACCGGTTGGGAGTATGGATCCCCATGTCCATCTGATGGGACTATGGATATCTGTATCCACATATATATTCGTGCATTCGTCATTCCCAGTTTGCAGGTGCATGAATACGTGAGTGAGTGCTAATTTTGTTATTCAGCAACTCGTTGGTTCGGGAGTGTCACTCTCCCTTCTGTCGCTGTCTCCCTTCTGTCACTGTGTATGAGTCTAGCCACATTCGATCGGGAACGTGTGGTGTACAATATCTTTTAATACCAGTTGTATATATATATATATATATAGATATTCTCACCCAAGTGTTTACTGATATCGATTATATCAAAACGAGTTGGTCCGACTGAGAGGGTACGTAAGTCCCAAAACTTTCAAAGTTAAATTTAAGCTTACCAGATTTTTAAACGTAGTGTTTTTGTTCTTTTAAATTTCGGCTCAATTTTTACTACAATCGCCAGCGGCTGATGGGATGGTGTAAATCCAGCTAGGGTCCATGTAGGAAGCAAATGTACTGTAAGTCCCCATGGTCCCTAGTATGGTGATCTACCTTCAGTTGTTGGCAATCTATAGCCTGGTTTAATATTGTATTGTCCTCTATAGTCAAAATGTTTTAGATTTGATTACTGGTTTTACGTTTCTGTCTGTGATAATCTAGTTATTTTACTGTCCTTCGTCGACAGGTTTTTGTAATTTAAATTCCATTTATTATCAATTTATAACTTTTTAAGTCACGATATGGCCAAAATTTTGCAGATGTGACTATAAATCTTAACTCACTCACTCACTCAACACCAGTTGATAAAGTTACAAATATTAGACGCTTGCCGAGCATATTTTTACTTTTTTCAACGAGTGTTGATATATTTGATACCAGAAGATACGAGTGTGAGATTCTACTTATCATCACAAATCACTCTTCATTTACTGATTTCTCTGAAAAATATACATCTCTGAACATTTTACTGCCATTAGACTTGCAATACAGCGATGTCATAGCATTGTGACGTCATCAAGTTATGACGTCATAGCATTGTGATGTCATCAGGTTTTTGACGTAGTAGCATTGTGAGTCATGTAATTGATGATGACGCAAGATTTACAACATTTATGATGTGAAGCACTTCTTCCGCCCTTGTATATCCACACGTCCACAGTGAGCGTAAATCAACCCAGTTTATGAAAATCAGGTATAACATTAACGTTATATACTGGACAAAATAAGTTAGGGATATTGATATTTTTAAGATTGATATTTTATCAGTGTGTCAATGAAGGATTGTAAACCAATAGTGAGTTTTTTCCGCAATCTGATTGGTTAATTACACTTGTCGAATATTGTTCGACATACCCGAAAATGATGGCCTAATAACCGCACATTAATAAGTTGGCATTAATACCGTACTATTTTCGCTGCATGAATTTGCATAATTGAGGAACATTACCACCTCAAATTCTTTCTCTGGGATTTTGATACAATCTTTGAGACGACAAATTCTTGGAAGAATCATAGGCAAATTTTAACGTTTAAAACCTCCGGCTAACGCCGTCGGTTTTACACTAAATTTGCCTATGTTGAATTCCAATGAGTCCCGGAAATTGAACAAACCAAATAATTTATCTTCTAATTAGATCACTATTCAAAATTTCAAAATTTACATATATCCCTAACTATTTTTGTCCAGTATATGTTGTTTTAACCATGAAATACAATGAAACCTGCCAACAACGGCACCTGTCTAAGCCGGCATGCCGGCATAATATTTTGGTCTCGACATTTTACAACGATATTAGGATCATTAAAACATTGTCTAATCCAGCACTTGTCTAAATCGGCATTTTATTTCCTCTTGGCACGCTAGATAATCGCGTGTGTGGTGACTGCGCGTTGAATTGAACGCTCTAAGCTAGCATGGGTATGAGCAGTCCAATCAAGGTCCCATAATTTAATACGCTCCTCTCGGCACGCTAGAAAATCAGGAAGTAGTGATTGTGCGGAGACTGACGAGTGTAAATGGCAGCCATGTTGGAAAATGATCGTCGCTGTCTAATCCGGCATTGTATTCGAACCGGTTTAGACGGGTTTCACTGTACACGGAAGTACGATAGTTCTCAATAAATGTGTCCCGGACGAATATCGACACAAAAGTATTCATCAGCATTAAGTAAAGTTTTCACGAGAAACATATTATATTTCAGGGTATAGACAGCATCTCCGACTACGCCATAACCTTCCACTACGTGCCCCCAAAGACGATGTACGCTCTGGAGTTTTACATCTACCACTTACGACCGTATGGCATTGTGTCCGGCACCCAGGAGTTCAATAGACATGTCAAGGTGAAACGAGAATCTTAGATCAATCCACAAGCGGAGAGATACAGGGGACGTCTTTCGACTGATGCCGTGTTCGACAGCCAAGTTCCATCATGTGTTTAGAGTTATTCGTGTCTCAGAGTGACTTTAAAACCCTCTGTTTGGGCAACGTTTTATCTTTTAGAATTACTACTTTTGAACGCTTTCATTTTTTTAAAGTGTTTGGTTTCAGTTCGTCATGTTTATTACGCAGTAACCGTCAATTATACAGATAATTGGTTATCCACTTGGTCATGTCTGTCATCACACCAATAAGTCCAAGGGAATGCCGTAGCCTCTTTATGTGCCCATTGGAGTTTCTTTGTCTGTCCATTGTTGTTTTTAACTTCTTGTTCGTCACTATATTGCTGAAATATTGCCGAGGTGACGTTAAATTTTAACTCACTCAATTTAACTTGTTGTTTATAACTATTAATCATAAAGGTAAGTCTAAAACATCAGGTGGTCTCTTAAATACCACGAGAGACAGTGGATGCTGGGCAATTCCCTACCAGGTTGTCCTTTCACAAAGCACTAAGGTGATCGTAAGTCACTAAGGTAACCTTAGTGCAATGTTTAACCTTAGTAAAGGTTGGTTCGTGAAAGGAGGCCCAGGTCATTTCCCCACCTGGACATTTCCCAACCCAAGAATATTATGGCCTGGCAATTTCCCCACCTATTTGAAAACATCTCCCAAAATTGATGAGTTAATTAGTGCATCTGAAGGGAACTGTGTTTGGATGGTTATAAGCTGAGATGTCTATTATGATTAGAGGCGTGACGATACAGAAATTTCACGATACGATACGATACGTATCGCGATATCTTGGAACGATAAGATTCGATTCAATGCATATCACGATATGCTTTCTTTAGTTATTTTCCTTTAAAAGTCATATTTTAATAGCAAGAAATTTGACATAACCGTCAATATCTAATGAAAATTAACAATGTTAAGGTCAACGATACATATCACGATACGAAAAAACGTATCGATATATTTATCGTCAGATAAAGTATCACGATTATCGATACTACGATATATCGTCACAGCTGTAATTATGATGATATGTAAAAGCTGCATTATTGATTGGCATTAACTGTATTAAAATACGTACAGCATTCAGAACAAGGACTGTAACTGACTGACTGAGTTAGGTTTTACATCACGGCGGGCAACACCAAGGACTATAAGGTTTAATGAAATGGAATACAGTGATTAATCAGGAGGAGGTTACACCGTTACACCTATCTGCTGTAGCGCAAATAGCAGTTCAAATACATCAATACATCAAATACATCAACTTGTTTCTATGAAATCTAATCCACATGTTTTCTTGTTTCAACGATTTAATTCCCTCTTTGGTCTCTTCCATTGAGGTACATTTATTAAGTACTGGTTCCGTGACGTCTATTAACTGCTTCTCATCACATTTTGTACAATTAATGTCTTTAATAGATTTTTCAAAACTATCCTCAGCTGGAATGGGACTATAAACAATGATGTCGTCTTTCCGTTAAATATTTTCCAGATCTCTTTAGGAGAAGAAATATATTTCCTTATGCGTGTTTGTGTTCATCAATTTGTCTTGTAGTACCTGTTTGTAGTACATGCTTTGTTTGCGATTTTACAATAATGCAATCTATGATATTCAGTTCCAACTTTTATGTAGCCTTTGCGGGCTTAAGAATACTTTTTTACGCATTCATCAGCATATTTATTGAAGAAGAACTCATATACTGAAGTGCAAAAGAAAGTTTTTACAAGGTGGTGTTTTTATTATGATTGTATGGTTTAGTTAACATGTTTATCAATTTATATTGACAGTTATATTCTGATGAAAAAGCATCTCGACCAAACGCACCCAAAATTCAGACCTGGTAAAAGGTTCTGTATGACATTCGTGAAAATTAAAATGCACGTGCATATCATGACAACCCTACCAATGAAACCGAGTCCCAAACTCGCCTGAAATAATTCTTGTCTTGACACAATCGCCATGCTACGACTTACGACTTACTTTGGGACGACTGCAAGTTGGCCAGACTGAACTGAGGGTACCCAATCATTATAATGTTGTTTTAATATTCATTTTAATGTTAGGACAATTTATAACCGACTGCAGGAGCGGTATCAGACCACTAACAGCATCCAAGACCATCCACGCAGTGGACGACCTTCAGTAACATCACAACGTCAAGACCGACAGACTGTGCGCAACCATCTGCAGCATCGCTTTATCTGAGGGACGGAAACAGCACACCGGACAATTGGGACTCATTACAGACCAATTAGTGCCGATACAGTATGTGGATGTTTGCGCGGAAGAAACCTCTGCTGCCACAGACCGCTCCTCACCGCCCAAACCGACTGCAACTCAGCATCGACATTGTCGTTATCTAAAATGAAGAACTGAGGGTTTTTTTCTGATGAAAGCCGATATTGTGTTACAACAGCCGATGGCAGAGTGAGAGTATGGCGAAGACGTGGGGAACGGTTTTCTAATGCGTGTATTGTTGAAAGAGATTCGTGGGGTTGTCCAAGCAACATGGCGTGGGGTGCAATCGGTCTGAACCAGAGAGTTGGCCCCGTGGTGTTCCAGAATCTTGGTCCAGGATGAGGAAATGCCGTGACAGCTGCTCGCTATATTGACCAAGTCATAAGATCCCACGCTGTACCACATTTTGGACGTCACAGAAATCACATCTTCCAGTAAGACAACGCTCGTGCCCACACTGCCAGAGCAACATTGTACAGTCGATGCAACGCCGTCATCGGTGCCAATGGAGGCCACACACGATACTGACTTGAGGTATCCCAATGGCACCAGGGGCGGTGGGGTAGCCTAGTGGTTAAAGCGTTCGCTCGTCACGCCGAAGGCCCGGGTTCGATTCCCTACATGGGTACAATATGTGAAGCCCATTTTTGGTGTCCCCCGCCGTGATATTGCTGGAATAATGCTAAAAGCGGCCTAAAACTAAACTCACTCACTCACTCACTCAATGGCACCATGTTTGGTGATCTTTTTTGTGCGAGATCTAAATATGATTCCCCAAAAGATGTTAACTATAATTGTCAAGTTTGAACTAAGTCCTCCTTTTTGATTGTTAATAAGAGCGAATTAAAGTGTTTGCTTTAAGAAACCTTTATCGGTGTGGTGTTTCTTTTGCGGTTCAGTATATATATATTTTCCTGTTGAAGTTCTGTGTTCGGTTATGATAAAGCAGCCTATCAAAGATTTCACGCTTTGGCGAGCACGTGCGCAAGTCCATCCGCTGATCTGAGTTTAGGTTTACGCTGCTTTTAGCAATATTCTAGCAATATCACGACGAGGGACATCAGATATGGGCAATCGAACCCCGGTTATCGGCGTGACGAGCGAACGCTAACTACTGGGCGACCCTATCGCCCCGTATATATGTATGATCTGTGTTTGGCCGGGTGCGTTGGGCCGGGCGTGTTGCGGCGGGTACATTGAGCCGGGACAAACACGGGTCCAACGATCAAGTGCAACCATGAATGACGTCATAATATTGTTATAAAAGTGACATAATTCATACAAGACGTTAAATTCAAGGCCTCTGTGTTTACATAAACACTGCTTCAACATATATATACCGCTCAAAAAAAAGGTAAATAACACGCTGTTACTTCTTAAATCTTAAGACATTGCATAACAGTGATTGACTGACTTTAGTTTTACGCCGCAGTCAGCAATATTCCAGCTATATGGTGGCGGTCAGTAAGTAATCGGGTCTGGGTCAGATAATCCAGTGATGCGCTCGATCTAGCAAGTGGGATACGGTGACATGTGTCAGCGAGCCGGACCACCCGATGCCGTTAGTCGCCTCTTACGCCAAGCATAGGTTACTGAAGGCCAATTCTAACCCGGATCTTCACGGGTCCACTGTATAGCAGATTAAACAAAGTCGTGTGAAAGAATCGGGTGTTCCTTTACTTCTTGTGAATAGTATACTCTACTATGCATCAACAGATGATTCACACTATGTATACGATGACGATTTGGCTATTCATGTACATGAGGTCAGGTTATTCAGGTTACCAAAGGCTTTGGATATTTCACCAAATAATTCCGAACAGAGCTCGGTGCTTGGCCGAGAATTCCTGCAGTATGGCAATCAGCATGGTTAGTTTGTTGCGAGGGGCAACAGCATTCCGGACATCAGCTGCTACACAACGTACTCTCGCAGACATGATGTCACTCCTGGATCAAAGCAATGTTGTCCCCGAAACAAGTGTGGCCATGACCTATTAAACTTTGCCATAACCAGTTCGTCTCCCACAGGAGATGGTGAATGTGACTCCGTCCTGCAAGACAAACGACACGTGATATATCATCGACTACATCAATAATACGTCTTCAGTAAAACGTCATTAATTATACGTCATCAGTAATATGTCATCACTAATACGTCATCAATAACACGTCATCAGTATTACGTCATCCCTAATACGTCATCAATAATGCATCATCAATTAAACGCATTTACGAATATTATTTACTAATTATGATTACATCTTTACAGCAATGTATCTTCACCTTTTCTGTGTCTGATGCTACCGTATACCTTTGTTTGTTGACTTTGTAACCATGGGAACAAATAAAAAATAAATAAAAAAACTTTTCGATATTAACAAAATTACCGTTGAATAGCTATATCGTTTGTGTTTGATTTTAGGCCAGATCAATCATAGATTTTGTTAGGTGGCAGTGGTACTTTGTACTTGGTGACAATCATTCGAATGTTCTTTATTTAGACTTGCGCGACACAAATTCTAGAATGTACCACAGGCCTGGAAGCTTTTTATTATATGAGGAACTTGCCCCTCATCTCATTTTGCATCTCAAGTTACAAGACAATAGCATTGAGATCATTTTACCCTGGATTTCTGTCCAACTCATTGATGCAGCAAGGCGAATATTACCATCAGTGTCTTTGTTGGTATAATCACTGCTTTCGTAAGGCGACTATGCTTGTCGTAAGAGGCGACTAACGGGATCGGGTGGTCAGGCTCGCTGGCTTGGTTGACACATGTCATCGGTTCCCAATTGCGCAGATCGATGCTCATGCTGTTGATCACTGGATTATCTGGTCCAGATTCGATTACTTACAGACCACCGCCATATAGCTGCCATATAACACTTCTAGCCGCGCGTGTTTCTATAATTGTTTATTCGTTTCTGAACGTATTACCGCTCAATCTATATGATTTCGTAGCTAAAATATGTTTACAATTATGCTTAGAAATTATGGGAAGGGAAGGGGGGTCATTGATTGTGTACATGACATGCAGGGGGGTCACTTATTTTGTACATAAATGTTGGGGGTCATTCACATTGTACATGCTTCTCCATAAAATCATCATCACTGCCCCCCCCCACACACACACACACACACACACACCACCACCACCACCACCCCCAGCCTTAACTTATGAACGGCCCCTTATTACTGTGTCTAGTCCTATGAAAACATCTTTCGACTGGTTGAAACCAAGTTCAAATAATCATGTATACAAGTTTGGATGTAACCTCTCTGTAGCCAAATCAGGGTACATTATAAACGCGAAAATGAGATGCATTTCCTCAAGATATTGCGACGATGGCCGGCCCTGGTTTTGTGGAATAAGCGTCAGCTCGGACAACAGGTGATCAGGAGTTTGATCCCCGGCCGCGTCATACAAAGTTAGTACTTGATGTGTCCCGACCAGGCGCCCGGCTGGGATATTTCAGAAAGACTGAGGGGCGGTGGGGTAGCCTAGTGGTTAAAGCGTCGGCTCGTCACGCCGAAGACCCGGGTTCGATTCCCCACATGGGAACAATGTGTTAAGCCCATTTCTGGTGTCCCCCGCCGTGATATTGCTGGAATATTGCTAAAAGCGGCTTAAAACTCCGTCAGTCAGTCAGAAAGACTGGTCGGGCCGGAATCAGTATACGGAACACAGTATCTATAAGTGGTGTTTATCGTCTTAAACTGCGAAACGGTATCTCACTTGGCTGGGTCTACAAACGTGTGGACTAGTACATTCAGCCAAACGCACATGCACGTCCTTTACAGGTGCAAAGTCAAGAAGGTGAAGTTTAAACTCATATCAACTCATCTCACTGTGTGCTGAAAGATATCAAGCTTGATGAGATCCCACCACGGCCTTGTGTTTCTTTGTTTGTTGCTTAACGCCGCACCCGGCAAAGGTCCAGCAATATGGAGGCAGTTTGAAAATAATCGAGCCTGGACCAAACAATCCAGTGATCAAAGGTATGAACATCGATCTACGCAATTGGGAAACGATGGCATGTTTCAACCAAATCAACGAGCCTGATCACCCGATCCCGTTAGTCGCCTCTTAAGACAAGCATGGGTTACTGAAGATCAATTCTAACTGGGATCTTCACGGGTCTCATCACAAGGCAAAACATTGATTACACAACAGTCTCGTTTCCTGCTGACTGGGTTCCGTCCTATTGCGCAACTTAGTACGATAACCAGTCCAGATTTTTTAGACCAACTCATTCAACTGGTTATATAAACATTAATCAGTATTATTTGATACATCATTTGTATATCGCAACACTACGCTCATTTATATTCTCGCAAACACGTCGGGCAGCGTGATCCGTCGTACAGTGTGCTCTGAAAAACGCAAATCTGGAAATCGCGGAAATCTCAAAAGGAGGCTCGGACGCAAGAAACGTACGGAAGTGATATTATATCACTCACATTGTACGTTACAAAAATACATTGAATAAGCGCAAAGAACACATAACAGGTATGACCAGTGAGCCATTATGAATTGTAAATCATTTTACGACCTCATCAAACAGGGGCAGTCTGTGTGACGTCTTAATTACGGTTATGCTATCTAAACCTCGCCATAAAATATGGAAATACGATATTTTTAATAAATTTTAAAATTAAAATTAATTTGTAAATACCATTTTCTTATGAAACAAGGAAGTGGAATTTCGTGTAACCATAGTTGTTTGTAGTGTCTCTTTTCACTTTCACACGAGAAAATTCGGATAGGCTGAAAAGTAGGTCATTGTCTGAATTGGTTCATGAGACTCATGTTTCGGTTTGCTTGTAGATATGCTCGTTACCGTTGTTTCAATTTCTCCTATAGACAAACTTTTCACTTTGCAGTCCTCTCGTTAATGTATAGCCAGATTACCAAAGATCAAGAAGAGGAACACGTTGAAGTGAGTGAGTGAGTGGTTATTACGACGCTTGTAGCAATATTCCAGCAATATCACGGCGGCGGACACCAGAAATGGGCTTCACACATTGTACCCATGTGGGGAATTGTTCAAGTGTGAGATGTGTAATCAAATATAGATCACAAACTTTGGTATCCTAGAATTGGAAATGGCGCTTGCATTAACACGAGAATGATTCGTTTGATATGGTTGAGGCGTCTTCTTTATCTGCATTAGTGATACGCAAACAGAAGCTGATCATCTTGTATTTGTGATTGAGAAGTAGTGTTAGACATATTCAATTTCACGATCCTGTCCTTTGCCAATGCAATCTCCGAGGCAATGGTCCAAGAACGTGTCATAAGAGTCAATTCATTTTATTTCACGTGCTTAATCGATTCCACGAGAGGACAATAAGTAGCATTTAATTCTGTTGCCGACATTCACTGATGAAATCGGTATTGTTGTGTCTAAATGCAAATTTTCAAAACTCATATCCGATTTACACAAACAACGAGTACGCCCAACTTCACAATTCGTGGCTTCTGTCACCTTAATTTCGTGCACCAATGGTTTCAATTATCTATCTTTCAATTCATCCACAATTCTAATGCAATATCCGCTCAACAAATAACACGTGTGACTGTTTTGAACTAAATGCAGATCAATCTCTCTGATCGACTCCTTTCAGTTCATTGTCTTATTTAAGAATACGTCACTTTGACGAATGTCAATTAATTTGATTGACACGCAACGCCAACATTATGGACATGGCTTTTTAAACCACGGTTACGGTGGTCCTGATCCATTTGGCAACATCACTGACAATGAAGAATCTACTTTGTATACCAGTACCTATTCATGATTGATTTGGCAACGATTTGGCAACACCACTGACAATGAAGAATCTACTTTGTACACCAGTACCTATTCATGATTGATTTGGCAACGATTTGGCAACACCACTGACAATGAAGAATCTACTTCGTATACCAGTACCTGGTCATGATTGATTTGGCAACGATTTGGCAACACCACTGACAATGAAGAATCTACTTCGTATACCAGTACCTGGTCATGATTGATTTGGCAACGATTTGGCAACACCACTGACAATGAAGAATCTACTTCGTATACCAGTACCTGGTCATGATTGATTTGGCAACGATTTGGCAACACCACTGACAATGAAGAATCTACTTCGTATACCAGTACCTGGTCATGATTGATTTGGCAACGATTTGGCAACACCACTGACTATGAAGAATCTACTTCGTATACCAGTACCTGGTCATGATTGATTTGGCAACGATTTGGCAACACCACTGACAATGAAGAATCTACTTCGTATACCAGTACCTGGTCATGATTGATTTGGCAACGATTTGGCAACACCCTATCAATGACGAACCTTCTATGTTTACCAGTACCTGATCATGATTGGTATGGCAACTATATGGCAACACCGTAGAAAGGAAGAGTCCTTTCTATTTACCAGTACCTAATCATGATTGATAGAGTAATTTAATTAAAAACGTTTTGCCAACGGGATTCGTACAGGCCAGGTCCTTCATAATGGAGACATAAAATTAAACATTTAATGTTTACTTACATCAAGACCAAATAGTTATACAGTTTAAGAAAGGATAAGTGTGTTTTATACATTATCATTGTGCCGTTATATACATGGAACGATTTAGCAACTCTTCGTTTAAACACGAACATACTGAACAAAAGCTTGCTTTTTTGAACGGTGATAGAATGCATATACGCTGTTATAATTTTGCCACAAATTAATAATAATTAGTCTACTGGTAAAAATGTTCGTGTTGGGCCTTTGCGAATTGGATATTACCTTTGAATATGTATATCATATCCACAAAATAATTCACTAGCCTAAAAATTGAATGTAGAAACTAAGCAAAAGATTACAAAAAGTTGAAAATCAATCATTTATCAGGTTATAATCTTGCATGAATTAAAAGTGCATAACTTAAGTGGGAGAGAGTGATATATTCAAAACATGACGCCATGAAAATTCACTAGCCAGTCGGGCAACTGACTTGGAGATTTAATGGCCCGACTGAATTTGTACTAGCCACGGGCTAGATGGGCCAGTGGCTATTTCGCACACAGTTGCAGAGTAAAGCATTAACGTGAAAACCAATCTTTTGCTTTGAACGAACTAGCGAGTTGCATTTAGCCTGTCAGCTGGACCCCACAGATATGGAATATGATTACCTTAATGAGTCCGAACATTGTTGCCCATAATCCATAGTTAGGTACCATGTCCCTCCCGGAGGCCCGTCGGACAAAGGTCTGCAGCACCACCCCTCCCGCCAGGTACACAACGAAGGTCCCGAAGAAGCTGGTGGGTAGTTATACATGACTGTACATTCTATTCAATGCTGCATTTGGTTATTTAATGGTGTGTTTAACACATAGGGATGACATATGTGTATCATAATTAGCAAACATTGGCAGGGAGTGAATCTAGGTAATAACAGACTTGCATCAAGCAGAGATATCTGGATGAAGCACACGCTTTATAAAGGGCATCTGGATCACAAAGATGTAACATGGCGGGTATCTAGATGGCAAATATCGAGATGACAGATTTCTGGCATGGAAGCTATCCAGATGGCAAACATGTGGCAAGGTCTGTGTGACAAACAAGACATTCAGATGAAAAACGTGGAATGCAGCTTATCTAGATATCAGTCTGTACAAGGACGGGATGAAGATGACAAATAGGTGGCAAGAGTATCTACATGACAAAGAAAGGGCATAGAAGGTATCCAGGTGCCAACGGTAGGGCGTGGAAGGTATCTAGAAATGACAAAGAAAGGGCATGGAAGGTGTCTAGATGCCAAAGATAGGACATGGAAGGTATGCAGATGCCAAACATAGGGCATTGAAGGTATCTAGATGCCAAAGATAGGGCCACAGATAGGTCATTGAAGGTATCTAGATGTCAAAGATAGGGCATTGAAGGTATCCAGATGCCAAAGATAGGGCATGGAAGGTATCTAGATGCCAAAGATAGGGCATTGAAGGTATCTAGATGCCAAAGATAGGGCATTGAAGGTATCCAGATGCCAAAGATAGGGCATGGAAGGTATTCAGATGCCAAAGATAGGACCAAAGATAGGGCATTGAAGGTATTCAGATGCCAAAGATAGGACCAAAGATAGGGCATGGAAGGTATTCAGATGCCAAAGATAGGGCATGGAAGGTATCCAGATGCCAAAGATAGGACCAAAGATAGGGCATGGAAGGTATTCAGATGCCAAAGATAGGGCATGGAAGGTATCCAGATGCCAAAGATAGAGCATGGGAGGTATTCAGATGCCAAAGATAGGACCAAAGATAGGGCATGGAAGGTATTCAAAGCCCAAAAATAGGACCAAAGATGGGGCATGGAAGGTATCCAGATGCCAAAGATAGGGCATGGAAGGTATATTTAGATGCCAAAGATAGGGCATGGAAGGTATTCAGATGCCAAAGATAGAGCATTGGAGGTATTCAGATGCCAAAGATAGGTCATGGAAGATATTCAGATGCCAAAGATAGGACATGGATGGTATATAGATGCCAAAGATAGAGCATTGGAGGTATTCAGATGCCAAATGAAGTAATATCAAGCTCACTTCGGTTTCTTACGAGTATGCAAGGGTAAGGGATTATATAACGTCAAGGCATAACTTCCAACAGCGTCTGGGACAGGAACGTTTTCTTATTATTTCAGGTTGGAATATAACTCTGGGCAATATAAAAATAGATGGGCAATAGAAACAAAAACGAATATCTTCACATGCTTCATGATAGTACATAAATCATGGAAACTGTAAGATTAAGTACACCCAAATAACAGACATGGTGGTAATGGAGGATCCTATATGCCAAAGAAAGTGTTTTGAGGGATTGTGCAGACGCCCTTAATAGCAACTCACACGATGACAAGGATGCTACCGATAGATATCCCCCCTTCAGGCTCCGGGGGCCCTTTGGTAGGTCCTGGTCCTGCTTTTGGACAAGCGTACTTGCTGGTCAACGTCATCAGCTGCAATGAGTAAGCTTGTTAAGTGAAAAAATGCTTTAGGGAAAACACACATGCTGGTAAGCTCTAATGAGTAAGGTAAATAAATGAAACGCTGCTTTTGGACAAGTCCACTTGTTGGTCAACGTAATCAACTGTAATGAGTAAGGTAGTTAAGTGACAAAATGCTTTAGGGCAAACACACATGCTGGTCAGCTCTAATGAGTAAGGTACAACTGCTGTAAGGTCAGCTTAATGAGCAAAAACACATGCTGGTCAGCTCTAATGAGTAATAAAATGAAACGCTGCTTTTGGACAAGTCCACTTGTTGGTCAACGTAATCAACTGTAATGTAAGTTAAGGTAGTTAATGCTGGTCAGCTCTAATGAGTAACAAAATGCTTTAGTCCACTTGTTGGTCAAAACAACATGCTGGTCAGCTCATAATGAGTAATGAGTAAGGTAAATAAGTGAAACGCTGCTTTTGGACAAGTCCACTTGTTGGTCAACGTAATCAACTGTAATGAGTAAGGTAG
Source organism: Haliotis rubra (assembly GCF_003918875.1). NCBI lineage: Eukaryota > Metazoa > Mollusca > Gastropoda > Lepetellida > Haliotidae > Haliotis > Haliotis rubra. Next base: position 556,190 of record NW_025764937.1, on the reverse strand, counting down.
TTAAGTGACAAAATGCTTTAGGGCAAACACACATGCTGGTCAGCTCTAATGAGTAAGGTAAATAAATGAAACGCTGCTTTTGGACAAGTCCACTTGTTGGTCAACGTAATCAACTGTAATGCGTAAGATAGTTAGGTGAAACGCTAAATGTGGATGTACACTTGCTGCTTTGACAAATATTGAAGGTGCATCACTTCGTGAAAGTTTAATGTGACACAGAAATCTAGATGAACATTATGAGGGATGGAGGGTATCTAGATGACAAATTTGGGAAATCTAATGTGACAGGAAATTCCGTAATAACGCAGGGCTTGGTCTTTGTGCACACTGGTGGATACGGATGACGATTATTGGTTGTTTGGGTTTTCTAGAATAATCTAGTATGGATCAGACAATCCAGTGATCATTATCATGTGCACCGATCTACGCAAATGAGACAGGATGACATGTGTCAACCAAGCGAGTCTGACCACTCGATCCCGTTAGCCGCCTCTTACGACAAGCATGGGTTGCTGAAAACCGATTGTAACCCGGATGTTCAAGGGTCGATGACGATTATTTGGGAGAGGCTATATTTGTATAAAGCAGGGGTGTGTGAGGGAGCTACACCAGGGAGGGGACTGATACTCACATAATTTCCAGGGTTACTCGGATCCTCCCCTGTGATGGCAAGCGAGGCCTCTTGGGTCTCGTCACATGTCAACGTCACAATCGTCGTCCTGTTCACAAATTACAACTGATGACTTTTATGTTCCACTGACCTGAGGGGATGCGGAGTGCCCTAGTGGTCATAGTGTGCGCTCGTCACACCGAAGACCCGGGTTCGAATGTGTGAGGCCCATTACTGGTTTTTCCCCCTCCGTGATATTGGTCCAATGTTGCAAGAAGCGACGTACAAAATATTCACTCAGTGACCTGAACGGTAATGTGTCATGTCCACAAACTGATTTTCTGGTAACAGAATGGACAGGGCTCGTGTAGCATTCTTGTTCTGAACGAAGTCACCATTTTGTTGTCTACAGTGTTTCGTCTTTTCATGATGAGTAAGTTTAATTTTTACTCCCCTTTAGCAATATTCCAGCAATACCACGGCGGGAGGCACCAGAAATTAGCTTCACACATTGTACCCATGTGGAGACTCGAACCCGGGTCTTCGGCGTGACTAGCGAACGCTTTAACAACCAGGCTACCCCATCGCCCCTTTATATGATTAATGCTACCATGGCTACGTGAAATGCTCGAATTTGATTGGTCAATCAATAAAATCAGATGGTATCAATTTGGGATTGAAAATGCGTCCGATTTCACGGCGCTTCGCTGCGCACATATACAACACTGCCGCACTACTACAGCTTGACCACCAATATGGCTAATATCAACACAACAGACGTGATGTAAATGCCTACAAAACATTTATTAAAACTCGAAAAATACAATTATATGATTTTTCCTTCACAATTATTAGGGAAACTCACTATCATATTCATTTCTATCATAAAAATATTCAAACTCAATGACAATACACAGCCCCAAACATAACCAAACAATATCTAACATATAAATCAGAAAACCTTGTAAAATACATCCCTATCTATACAAAATTTGCAGCAAAACGTTAGTACACATTTGCCTACCTGGTAAATGGTATATTAGTTCCCTTTAGAATGGGAAATTCACAAGAAAACGGTCAGACAAAACACCAAATTTATGCCACTCATAATCCATTATGTCCTGTTGCATCGTTCAAAAAATAGATGTCAAAACTTGAACCACCAGAAAGCTCTTCTCTGCTACGCGTTCGGCTTCAAATGAAATTTAGAGACTATCAATTCGGTCTAACATTTATTTAATTTCCAAACACAGTACGTGTATCTCCTAAATAAGCAGCGTGTTAGGTTAATATTACATATGCTGACTTATCTATAGGAGTCAGCTTTGTTCTTCAGAAATTGTAAATTGATGTTGAAGTACCTGGTGATGTCGGTGGTGGAAGAATAGTGGAGGCTGAGAGAAGTGGCTTCATTCACGAACTCAGCTGAGGCCTGGTCACCCAGGTTGTAGTCGGTACCGGTGCTGCTGTCAGATTGGCATGCCTGCAACAGCGAGTGAGTGTGTGAATATAGTTTTACGCCACTTTTAGCAATATTCCAGCAAGATCACGGCGGGGAACACCAGAAATGGGCTTCACACATTGTACCCGTGTGGGGAATCGAACCCGGGCCCTCGGCGTGAAGAGCGGACGCTTTAACCACTAAGCCACCCCACTGCCCCCTATACCATGCAACAGAGTTTAGATGATTAGACTGAAAGTAAGGCAATTTGGTTTGATGCCGTGTTAAAAGGTTTTTCAAGCGCAAGTGCGAGGTCTGATGGGTATGTATAGGTTAATCACCCGTACAAGGTAGTTATTTAAATGAGCGGCTTTAGCTAGGACTTTAGCCCGAGCTGAGTTTATTTAAATAACTACCGTAGTGAGGGTGATTAAACGGCTCACACCACGAGGGCATACTTATTTTATACGCGTATAATGTATTAGGCATGATAAAGATTATCAAAATGAGTTCAATGTTATTGTGTTTAAATAGAAACAATTGCCCTAGGGCAGTTATTCAGTTATGCTACTAAAACACTTCCAAGAACAATGGACATAACTTTCCCTAGTGGTTTAAGGTGATGAAACCCAAAGGCTGATTGATGGATTGTTCAACGCCGTACTCAGCGGTAGTCCAGCTATATGGCGGCGGCCTATAAATAATCGAATTTCAGATAGGACAATCCAGTGATCCAGTTAACCGTCTGTAAATAATCGAGTTTGGACCAGACAAGCAAGTGATCAACAGCATCGAGCTTCGAACTACGAAAATCAGCGAGTCTGATCATTCGATCCCGGTTGTCGCCTCTTACGACAAGCATGGGTTGCTGAAGACCAATTCTACCCCTGATCTTCACGGGTCCAAGCCCAAACTTGATGTGGTGCCGAGATCAGGACGATGATGTTCCTGGCATCCTGAAGGACACTATATCAGGGACGCAGACTAGTGGGACTCTCATATCACACACGCTATTTTCTGTTAAGTTGGACCATGCTTGAGACTTACCGCGACCTGGGTACAGGCACTTGTGCCCTCGGTGAAGTCTTTGCAAGGATTCCACGAGTACTTAAAGGTGGAACCACTTGCGTCTGGCTGGTCGAGGAACCTACAACAGAAAACAGACTACTGGAATCGATCTAAGAAACACACTTCGTGAATTTTGGCAGTTGGCCGACATTTACTTAAGGCTGCCGCTTAATTCTAAACGGATAACAGTTACATACTGCAGAAATCTACAAGTCAGAACATCCCAACTAACACGAAAAAAATGTGATAAAAACATCCCCAAAACATTTCGCAACTGTTCCAGAAATATATTGGTATGGTTCCAGAAACTTTTCGAAACAGTTTAATTAAATTTCAATAGCATATTGATTAGTAGTGAGACATTCTTAAAACCCTACGGAAACAATTAGGAATTTTTTAATTTTTTTAAACTATTATGAACCTATGACAATGTTATCTGTTAGCTGGGAGATATACTCAAGGAACAAAGAAACGATAACAGATAGATAATCCAGGATTCTACAACAGATAGTTTGATATACTTCAGTATAAGTATATACACTACATGTGTATATATACCGTTGTAAAAAAGCACGTTACGGCAGTCGTAAGTCTATGTTAAGGTATGGGAGTCACCTTAGCGCTAAGATCGCTTTGTACAACGGTATTCTGGAACGTACAGCAAAAGGCAGACATTCCGTACTGAAAGATGGCACACAACAGTTCAAGAAAGGCTGACGACATATAAGAGACGTGATACGTTCAAGCTTTCTTCACCATATGCAATTAAACACGATGCTTGCAAAACGCACTGAACATGAGATGCTTTTCTCTTCACATTTCAGCGAGTGAGTGAGATAAGTTTGCTTTTAGCAATATTCCAGCAATATCACGGCGGGGAACACAAGAAATGGGCTTCACACATTGTACCCATGTGAGGAATCGAACTCTGGTCTTCGGCGTGACGAGCGAACGCTTTAACCACTAGGCTATCCACCGCCCCTTCACATTTCAGAACCCATTGAGATACATATGCACCACGCTATCATTTCAATTCAGATATAGTTAGAAAACGTGGGTTTCATATTTATGAGTAAGTCGTGTTTTACGCCGCTTTGAAAACTGTTTCAGGTAAAAAGGGCGTGTCACAATCGGAGGTTAAAACGCATACTGACGTTTTTTATACCCTGACCATATTTTATGCTCTTACCTCATTGACCCTACCTCTAACAATGAGTGAGTTCAGAGTTAGGCCGCACTCAGCAATATTCCAGCTATATGGCGGCGGTCTGTAAGTAATCGAGTCTGGACCAGACAATCCCGTGATCAACAGCATGAGCATCGATCTGAGCAATTGGGAACCGATGACGTGTCAACCAAGTCAGCGAGCCTGACCACCCGATCAGTCACCTTTTACGACAAGCATGGGTTACTGAAGATCAATTCTAACCCGGACCTTCACGGGTACCTCTAACAATGAGGCTGAAACGATTCATGATCGGGGATTCAAAGAACACATCGAAAAATCCTGACACTTCTAAGGGGAATAACTCTTCTCAGCGGATTGCTTCTGCTTGATTGATTATGGTGACATATGTAGGTCGAATTTAACATAGAATGTTGAACAAACAGTGTAAAACTTACTTGGCGGACCCGGCTGTGTTGGCGAGAGGAGTCAGATCTATTGTTCCCTTGGAGTTCTTGCACGAACATGATGTCTGCTGGATACACGTGTCTAACACTTGGGTGAGTGAGGGAGTTGGCGCAAACGAGAAGACGAGTAAACAAATATATACACGATAAATATGGCGTGGAGTCATGTTGCTGAATAAACAGGTATCATGTCCCAGATGACAGGTCACTCAGTGCACAGTCAGTATGCTCACGAGGTGACCCGATTCATGGCCTATTGTCACATGGGTCACATGGGAGACTAGGTACACGTCCAACAAGCCTTATACTGGTGTCGCCTGTGAACCGCCAGGTGTCCAAAGCATCCTCGTTATACAGCTGTAGTTGGTAGTGTATTGTTACAGCGCTGAAGTTTGATCAATGGGGAAAGTTGTACCGATATACAAATTCTTTAACATAATGTAAGCGACTTTTCGGCGTAAACGCCCAACACCGTTATCACGAAAGTGTTATCGCGTCGCTTACATTAATAATAAAGACGTTGTATATGCATAGAATTTCCCCGTTTTTCATCAAACCAACTTCTAAATGCCACTCAAAGAAGTTATGTTGTGCGTTGTCTAACACACCAGGAATTGACAAGAAAGAGGTCTTTCCAAAAGACAAGGCAAATTACTTCTATTCTAGCCGTCAACTTTCCCTTTATGTCTAGAAGCAATATTCTTGAACATGCAGGGAGCTGTGGGGTAGCCTAGTGGTTAAAGCGTTCGCTCGTCACGCCGAAGACCCGGGTTCGATTTCCCACATGATACAATGTGTGAAGTCCACTTCTGGTGTCCCCCACCTTATATAGCTGGAGTACTGCTAAAAGCGGCGTAAAATCACATACTCACTCTCTCAGTCACTCTAGAAACTACAGTCTTGCAGTGAATTACATTTAATACATTGCAATCAAGCAACCTCGTGGAGGGCTTCAACATTCAAGTAGTGAGTGAGTGAGTTTAGTTTTACGCCGCACTCAACAATATACCAGCTATATGGCGGCGGTCTGTAAATAATCGAGTCTGGACCAAACAATACAGTTATCAACGGGATGGTCATCGATATACACAATTGTTATACGATGGCATGTGTCAACCAAGTCAGCGAGCCTGACCACCACGACAAGCATCGTTACTGAAGACCAATTCTAACCCAAACCTTGAACAACATTCAAGGCCTCAGTAAAGCTTTCGAAACCCTGTACGGTCGACATGTTGTGATCGGTGGTGCTTTTGGTGGGATACGATGAGTGGATGAAATTTTAATATTTGATACAACATGATGTCCGATGTTATTCACAAAATTAAACTGTGATTTTATCCCTTATTACACTGGTACAAAATGTCCCATGCATGACTGTTTGTAACTAAAGTTCGTTTCTTCTTTATTGTCTGAGGCGGAAATTTTAACTCCCTGAACAAATAGCCGAATGCTGGACAGTTATGCAGAACATATATTTTCAGCGAACGTGATGGAGACTATATTGAAGGCTGACCCGTCACGTGTTGCTGTAATAATCACGTGAGTGTGTACCAATGACCTGATAGCGTGTGATTGACAGGTCAAAGGTTTCATGCGGTCTGATACACAGGTCCGTTATCTGGCGAGAGATTAGCTGAGTCACGTAGCGTCTTGCAGTTTAGTGAGAAGGAAACTTCTGGTATTCTAAAATACCACCACGAAAATACCACTACTGGGTCCCCAACACCTGAGGCGCCCATTTATAGAATGGAATGAACCGTGATTTCTTGTCGTCTGCTTATGCAATGTTCTCTCTCTCTCTGATTACACAAAGCCATTTAGAAAGTGGTCAAATGTAACATACGTTATATTTGGGATTACACTTTCTTAGTAAAGAGCAGATTCTAGTACATTTGTTGGGTTGAGATCCGGGATTCGAATCCACACCCACAGAGGTGCCGGCTTCTGGAGATTCATGAGTGTGTAAGGTAGTGAGACAGAAGGCTATTGAATGTGTAAGGTGTGTGTGTGTGTGTGTGTGTGTGTGTGTGTGTGTGTGTGTGTGTGTGTGTGTGTGTGTGTGTGTGTGTGTGTGTGTGTGTGTGGGTGTGGGTGTGTGTGTTTAAGACCTATGAGTGTGTAAAGAAACAGGAGATTACAGAGGGTGTGTCAAAGCCATGTGTCAAAGAGGATCTCAAGACCTTTACAACACCCACATCCCTTCATAATGAAAATGTTTTATGTCTTTTTGACTTTACTGACATCGATACAAGAAACATTTCAGTGTCATTAAAGCAGATGTGTGTTACTTTTTATGGTTTTGGAAGGTCATTAGATAGTTTACCATTACGTTTCGCAACACCACCCATGGCAACATGTCAATAACGGTCAATAAATTCCATCACAGAGTCACTTCTTACAGATTTAATTCAACCGACCACTTAAAAGGATGTAACCTTATCGAGCGTTGGGCTTTCGTAACACATTCAATAGGTCAATATCTCTCGTTACGTTCAAACGAGGTGCTGCTGTACCAGGATATGAGTACTGCCGAATGCCCCACACATCTGATGAAGCCTGTCAATACAATTCTAAGATGGTATCAAGCACCGAGTCATGTTGGCGAAGGGGTAGCTTATTTGTTACAGCACCGGCTCTTTGAGACTGACATGCTGTTGATCACTGGGTTGTCTGGTCCAGACTAGATTATTTACAGTTAGATGGAATATTGCTGAGAGCGGCGTAAAACCAAACTCACTCACTATGTGACTAATCCAGTTACATAATAATATGGCGTGAACACTTTTTTTCTCTTGGTTCAGTGCCACCGTTGGAATAATGCAATGCGTAATTACTGATACACTCACTCACTCACTCTCTCTCACTCAGTGCCTGTTCCCAGGTTACAGTGAACGAGTGAGTTTATTTAGTTTTACGCCGCTTTTAGCAGTATTCCATCAAAGGGCTTCACCAGAAATGGGCTTCATACATTTTACCCATGTGGGGAATCGAACCCGGGTCTTTGGTGGAACGAGCGAAAGCTTTAACTGCTAGGCTACCCCACCGCCTCCGGGTTAGAATGGGTCCATATTTATCTGTATTGACAGAACCGTGATGACCCGGTTTAGAATTAATCTTCATCAGTCCATCCTTGCCGCAAGAAGCGACTAACGGCATCGGGTGGTCAGACTTGAGTGATGCATGTCTTCGTGTCCCAATTGTGTAGATTGTTGCTCATTGCTTCAATCACTGGATCGTCTGGTCCAAATTCTAACATTTACAGACCGCCGTCTGTTAAGTTGCTGAGTGCGGCGTTAAATAACAACGCACACACACACATATAGACGTGAACGGCAAGAAATTGCATCGGGTGCTCAGGCTCGGCGACTTGACCGTTCAGCCAATGGCTTCGAGAACTGCTCATACCTTCAATCACCGAATTGTCTGGCCCAGACTTTATTACCAATAGCCCACCATCATAAGACTGGGGTGTTGCTGCAAGATGTGTCAAGCAACAAATCATACAGTCTATCTGAAGTACATGAAATCCTTCTCCAAATCAACCTACATGTATTTGAGCCTCATCAACGTATTGTTGGAAATGGAAATGAATTTCGTCAAGAAGGTTAGAATGTTAAATATTCCAGACATCCTAACAAGTAAAACTTGTCAACAACTGAATGGTGCCAATACGCCATCAGAATATGGATCAGAATATCGCAGTGACACGAACGTCACGTTTGTGGAGAGCTTTGTTTCTTTCAAACCAACGTCACAACACAACTGAGCTCAAAATTTTTTATTGCCTGTACTCCGATACACAAGTGCATTCCAACTCACTACAAGGGTCCCCAAATACCAATCATTCAAAGTCTAGTAGACGTAAATATCAATGGGTACACATGTGAAACTTACGTGGTGGGCTATATTATATATAACTATTTAAAAAATCGCTTGACACGAAGACGCATGTCCGGATGCTGAATTCACCAACATCCGGTATACACTGAAGATTGTACCATACTTCGCTCAGAAGAACTTTGTCAAATTTAGTGGGAGATTAATGATGATTTTATGTACGCTGCCATTGGATGTATTTACGTAAGGTTAAACATATCATCAATACATTACTTAAAACGAAAATTTTGTTTCAGTCATATTTATGTTAAACTAATCGGTGCTACGTACCCACACGCTTCATAACCAAATATTCTGTGTTGAGAATAACATCACACTAAACTTCAAGACAAGCAATTGGTTATTCAAACTAAGAGAGTCTACGACCTCAGAAGATTCAGGTGAGAATTGATCTTCAGTAGCCCATGCTAGTCGTAAGGGACGACTAACGGGATCGGGTGGTAAGGCTCGCTGACTTGGTTGACACATGTCATCGTATCCCAATCGATGCTCATGCTGTTGATCACGGGATTGTCTGGTCCAGACTCGATTGTTTACATACCTTCGCAATATAGCTGGAATATAGTTGAGTGCGGCGTTAAACAACAAACCAACCAACCATTTTGAATCTATCATGAACATATCCTCATGGCCATCTCCTCTCTTCGCCCGAAAGGAAATACACACTCTTCCGCTGCTTAAAGATCACATATACTCTACGGGGATACAAATACATAAATCACTAACTGGCATCGCTATAAATGAAACCCTGTCATTAAAACTACTCACTTCGGTCTTTAATTAACTTAAATCGACCTTTTTGACAACAGTGCACAATTCTCACCCGCGAACGAAATTTCAACCAATCAGAGCGGGGCGTCTCTGTGACGTCATATGAGGAATAGATATGAGGGCCGATGCAGAATTCATCTACGTTTCAGGGGGTAAATTATCTTGTTTACAGGTTTGTATAAACCTGAAATCGTGACAACTGTTGTGGAAAATGAAAGCTATATGTTCTCACAATCTACTGTCATTTAATTTTGTCTCCTGCTTTGCCTAGTTTCCGAGTTACTTCTTGTTTTCATAGACGATTCTGTCAAAATCGCTTGGTGTCGTTAGGCCTTATTTGTATAATGACTGATCCAAATTGATCCTATTTCTGTGTTTTTTTTACCTCGATATTTAAGCATGTCATGTAAAAATCTGTTTGTATTCTCAAAACAGTGTCGGCCCATATGTTTTCACATGCAATACAGCAATTAATACTCCCTTGTTGTAACCCGTGTTAGGGGGTATAAACCTACACATGTTATTTGTCATCATTCACTTGATGGTCAGTTAATGAATTTATAACAGGTATAATTAATGGTAACACACTTCAATTACCCGACAAAGGTTCCCATTTGGCATTTCTTGTGTCTGGAGTAAATACTCAACATTATAAACATCGGTCAAAGGATTAACCGATAACACACTGATTGATTAATTACTTTTATCTTACACAGCGGATTTATCAAAAGGTAGTGTTTATGTATGTAGATTTACTAATCTATACTTAATACACTCTGTCGTGTCGGTGTCTGCGTACAAACAACGTCCTTCTTTCAAAGGATTACCCGCCAATACATTGATTGATTGCCCAGTATTGGCTAACTAAATTACTGTTTTTAAAGAAAGGCGGACATTATGCAATTAGTTGCCAGGTGTGCTATCTTGGGTGACCAATGAGACTATACACCAATGTGACATACCTGAAACGATATATCACTTTTTCGTATACTAGACTGTTAAAAGACACATTACCTGGAACAGCTGCAGATGAATGGCATATCACTCGTTTTTGTGGATATTAATGGATACATTCCTCGAGCAAGGTAATAGCCTGACATTGTTCCTATAAATTTAATCTGTTTTAATTTTAATATTTGCATTTTGTTTTTATTCATTTGTCGTAGCATTCAACAGAATCATTGTTTTCGCCGTGAAGTGTATTGAGACAGACAACATACACTAGGGTGTGTGTGTGCGAATTATGATTCACATTGGCAAACTATAAAATGTCTAGATATTACAGTTCTGTTATAAATTCACTATAAGTATCAGCAGATCGTCTGCTTTTTATTTAGTTTCAAAATGCATACAAGTATGATAATAAACTAATTAGGATTATAAGACCAAATATAAAGACGCACATTGACTAGTATCTACATACTGGTGAGTGGACATTAACCATGTGAATGTAACTTTATCGCGCAGTATTGTGACTTCGACCCCCACCTCGCTTCCGTGGAAGAAATCGTTATGTTATAAGTTGTGTCATGCAAAATCCTTTTGGTTATGATTCCAATACATATTTAACTACGAGTAGAAAGTAGTTTTGATTTTCTAACTTGATGAAAACAAACAATAATCTCATTAATTCTAACAGACTTTAGCCCGTCACTTTACGATTTTCAAAAATGGCGGCGCCCTGTCGCGAACATCTGCCAGTCTGAGGATAAATGCTAATTTAGGTTTGTTTTCACCGAGTTACAAAATCAAAACTACTTTCTACTGGTAGTAAAATATGTATTTGATTGATGGCCAATAGGATTTTGCATGACATAGCTTATAACATAACAATTTCTCTCGTGGCAGCGAGGTGGGTGTCAATATAATACTACTTACAATATTATTGTTACTTCGATCACAACCTCGCTTCCGAGGAAGACATCGTTATGTTACAAGTTGTGTCATGGAAAATCTTTATGGTCATCAATCATATACATATTTGACTACAACTAGTAAGTAGTTTTGATTCTTTACCTTCCGTGAAGCGATCTGAACACAAGTAAGATATCGTTTCAGGCTTCCACAACGGTCGCTTCGCACTCACAAACATAACCCATTTAGCACGAACTGCGGGGTCCTGTGGAAATCTGTGCATGGTGACACCATCGCCCGACCCCTAGGAGCAATTGACGACAAAGCAACGATTCGGCATGTCGTCGTTGATGTCGAGAAATCATCAAAATGATGAGCGTGCTGCACACTTTCTATACAACTAACTGAAAATCGTTCCTCATATGACGTCACTGCAGTGCTCTGGCGACAGAGTTACGTAACCTGTCTGTGGTTTCGTTGGCGGGCGAGAGTGAAGCAGGCGACTTTTTGGCAACTTTTAATTAACCACAAGTTTTTTAAGAATAAATTTGGTGTTCCGCATAAGTCTAACCACAAATCTTTCATATGTAATAGTTAAAAGAGTACAAAAAAACAAAGTTTATTTGTTCTTTAAGCATCACTATCATATACTGTTGCTCACTCTACGCATAAGACCCGTGAAGATCCGGGGTAGAATAGGTCTTCAGCAACCCATGTGCTTGCCATAAAAAGGCGACTATCTTGTCGTAAGAGGCGACTAACGGGATCGGGTGGTCAGTTTCGCTGACTTGGTTGACACATGTCATCGGTTCCCAATTGCGCAGATCGATGCTCATGCTGTTGATCACTGGATTGTCTGGTCCAGACTCGATTATTTACAGACCGCCGCCATATAGCTGGAATATTGCTGAGTGCGGCGTAAAACTAAACTCACTCACTCACTCACTCTACGCATAACTTCCACATATTTCTGTAACCTACATTCTTCTACTATAACGGTTCAGTGTCTGTGTTTCCGTTTACAGAGTCCAAACCTATCACGACATTGTCGTAAAAGGGCTTCATCGGGCTAACAGATTTTGCTGATGCGTTTGTGTCATTGAACATAAACAAAACCAACTGTTATCTACTACAATATTCCAATCTCCATTGTATTAGCATCATGATCAACCTTCCAAAACGTTGTGCAATAACTGGAGACAGCATGCAAAGAATGAAATCAATTAAAGGAGATATACAGTAATTGAATCACTTATAAGGCATATCAAAACTAGTAACGTGAAGAACATTTGTTTTCTCAAAAGTCAATATTAATTGAAAAAACTGTTACAAAATACTTGCATTCCGGAAACTACCGAGAGGTAATGAGAATTGTAATCGACTTGTAACAGATCGCTCATTACGTGTAGAATTTGCCTTTACATTTTAGAATACAATGGAAGCACATATGACTTTTGTGTGTGTAAATGTATACTTTGTTTTGATCCTTTATAACACATTTCAAAAAGTAATTATTCAATATGTCTCCTTTAAGGATTAAAATTAGAAACTCATTTTTGCAGGTATGGGTTGTTTTTCAATTTTTGCAATTTCACAAAGAATGTTCCACTTCAACAAGCTACGTCCGGTTTTATCTATCGCCCACCAGGCATGCTGACTGTTCTGGAATCTGTGAATATGTGGGAGTAACTATTGTTTTACGCCGCTTTAATTCCTGTTATACGGTGTCGTGGGACACAAGACATGAGTTTCATACATTGTTAAAGTGTTAGGGATCGAACCCGGGCCTCCGACGTGACGAGAGAACGCTTCCTCAGCAAAGCTACTCCACCGCAACCGTCCTAACTATATATAACTGGACACATACAGATTCAGCGTTTGAATGTTCTTCGGCAACCCATGCTTGTAACGGGATCTGCTGACTTTATTGATGTGTGTCATAATGTCCCATATTATGTCAATCACTAGATTGTCGGGCCCAGACTCGATATTTACAACCGCCGACAACAACGTACAAACATACTCACGTACACACGCAGTCAAGCAATCATATACATATTATATAACTACACACCAACGCACTGGCAGATACACCTGCACACACACGTATACATATGTGATAAAATACACACACGCATACATACACACACAGACGCAGCCACACACGCGCGCACACACACATACATACATACACACACACACACATAATACATACATACATACATACATACATACATACATACATACATACATACATACATACATACATACATACATACATACATACATACATACATACATACATACATACATACATACATACATACATACATACATACATACATACATACATACATACATACAATGGGGGATGGGTTGCGTGGGCCCTGTCCTAATCCTCTGTTGTAATTGATACATTGATACAACTGAAATCAATGCGGCATGCCCATCTCAGTTCATCATCATTAAACCATTCAACTAACAGCCGGTATCAATTCCCATGTGTGAAACTCAAGCCACCTGCTACACACCTCCATCACATGACTCGAACCCTAGGACAGGTCGTTTCAATACCTCTCCCAACATGGCGACTCGTTATCAAGTGATCCTGGCGATTTCATTAACAGTCCTACCCCTGGTCTCGTTCGGAGAAATTACAAAATGTGACAAACTAACATCTTGTTCCTGTAAAACCGACAAAGGTGTGGTGGACTTGACTCCTCTCACAGGCACAAATGGACCCAGGTAATAAACCACTCCTTTACATTCGCCTCGCTTAATACAACCCATGTTCTCAAATCACTGTCTGTGTGCATTTTGTGAATCTCACACTTTAACTATATACGTGATATTTTGCATTAGAGTCAATGGAATTTTCAATCTAATTGTTTTGTTCTTGATAGCTACGTATTTAGAAAGGACGTTTCTTGTAGATTTGAGAGGGTGATAAAATTGAAAGATGCCTGAACCTCTGGAAAGACCCTATTAACAAACAGGTTCAGATATTGTTTGTCAATTCAGTGAACGGGAGTTGAATGTCATTGTACGGACAGTGCTATATCATATAAACAGTGCTGTAACAAGATATACAATCCCACGTCTAGTGTTTACAACCGTCTGCACATTCACATGTCTAGTGTTTACAGTCGTCTCCACATTCACACGTCTAGTGTTTATAGTCGTCTGCACATTCACACGTCTAGTGTTTACAGTCGTCTGCACATTCACACGTCTAGTATTTACAGTCGTCTGCACATTCACACGTCTAGTATTTGCAATAGTCAGCACATTCACACGTCTAGTGTTTACAGTCGTCTGCATATTCACACGTCTAGTGTTTACAGTCGTCTAGTATTTGCATTAGTCAGCACATTCACACGTCTAGTGTTTATAGTCGTCTGCATATTCACACATCTAGTATTTACAGTCGTCTGCACATTCACACGTCTAGTATTTGCATTAGTCAGCACATTCACACGTCTAGTGTTTACAGTCGTCTGCATATTCACACGTCTAGTATTTGCAATAGTCAGCACATTCACACGTCTAGTGTTTACAGTCGTCTGCATATTCACACATCTAGTGTTTACAGTCGTCTGCATATTCACACGTCTAGTATTTACAGTTGTCTGCATATTCACACGTCTAGTGTTAATAGTGATCTGCACATGCCCGCGTCTAGTTTTTCGGTGACACCACCACCACCTTGAACTTGTCCTCATGCATTCCACTGTTGCAGATTTAAAGACTTTCCAGCACCCAGCGGGGACAAGTTCTCCTGGAATCCCTGCAAGCCATTCTCAGAAGGAAAGTGCAAGGGTGTAGCGGTCAGTCACGCTTTTTACGTTTATTAGACTCACCTCATCCAATTTCAACCCCGTGAAACGGCATTGATTGTCGGTACAATCTCCATGAAATGTTAATGCAGCCTCATATATCTGTCCATCAGTTGTAGTAAAATGCAAGTGAGATTTAAACTTACTGACCCATTCCGTGTCACTAACGGGATCGGGGGGTCAAGCTCGCTGACTTGGTTGACACATGGCATCGTATCGTAACTGCGCAGATCGATGCTCATACTGTTGAAGACTGGCTTGTCTGGACCAGATTCGATTATTTACGGACCACCGGCATATAGCTGGAATATTGCTGAGTGCGGCGTAAAACTAAACTTTTTCGCCATTGTGACTGAAGAAGACATGATTTGTTTGTTTCTTTGTTTGCTAGACCGCATCCGTGGTTTAGAGGTAAGAGCGTCCGCCGTGAGAGCGGAAGGTCTCAGGTTCGATCCCCGGCCGCGTACTACCAAAAGACGATAAATATGTTGCTCGTTAGTCCCTGCCTGACGCTCGGCAGTAATGGGTACAACAAGGACTGGTCGGCTCGGGGTATTCATGCTTCACTGCGGCATGGTATCTCAGTGGGCTAGCACTATAAAACCAGCTTCAGTCTGGGCTAGTACAAGCAGCCGCACATACACACACGTATGCACGTCGTCATATGAGCGAAATGTACGACGTTAAATCCCATTTCACCTCACCTCTTTGTTTGTTTGAGGGCAGTCTGTAAATATTCGAGTGATTGACATCATATTATTGATCTGCCCAATTGGGATACGATGACATGTGTTAACCAAGCCTGACCACCTCATTTGGTGGTATTTTGGATAAAAGTATAACTAGAAAACAAATCGCCCGCCGTCTTGCGAATGTGTCCACTGCCATATATTGAACAGACATATAGTGAAGAATAACATGATTTGATTTAGACTTTGACACGGGCGAGTGTACATCCTTGCCTTGCGAAGCGGCTAAATGCGTGTACGGAGTTTCCAACGGTTGGGAGGTTGGGGGGTAGCCTGGTGGTTAAAGCGTTCGCTCGTTACGCCAACCTGGGTTCGATTCCCCACATGGGTACAATATGTGAATCCCATTTCTGGTGTAACCCGCCCTGATATTGCTGGAATATTTCTAAAAGCGGCGCAAAACCTTTCTCACTCACTCACTCCAACGTTTGTGTTGTTTGTCTTTCAGGCTTGTCAAATACAGAATCTCATCCCCCCGTCCTATTTCAACATTGGGTCCCAAGACAGCGCAACCTTCAGTATTGATCAGGGTCTGAAGCTCACCTACAATGCTGACACATTCTTTGATCAACCTGGGGCCCCAAACACAGCCAGGTGAGTATAAACGTAATGCACAATAGGGGCTGTAAAGTCTCGCGAGGCACTACTTCCGGTACTAAGCTGGTTCCCGGCTCCCTTTGCTCGCGCCAACTTGCGATATGCGAGACGGGGCCCAGCTTACTTCCGGTACAAGATTTCTGGTGACAAGCGTATATTCAAGAAGCAGTTCAGGGCCTAGATTTTCGAAGCTCTCTTAGCGCTAAGATAGTCGTAAGTGCCATACCCTAACATTAACTTACGACTATCTTAGCGCTAAGAGAGCTTCGAAAATTTAGGCCCTGGTTCCAAATTGCGCGACCGCCAAATATGACTCTACTAGACCGGACGAAGTGTACAACCATGCTTGGCTGTCACAGCTGTTGACAGTCGTAAGCTATAGTTGGCTAATTTGGGAATGGTTAGATCGGAAATTTGTTATTCCTGCAAGGATTAACGGTTCCTTACTGTCTACTGACAAGCCTGAGACAATTCGAATGGTATGAAACGATGTTTGTCACCGGAAGAACTAAGGTCTCGCGAAGTGCCGTGTCCTTCTTACGGGCCCTATATACGCCGGCAAAGCGAATGACTGCTCTCAGGTTAACCATGCGGTGTGGCTTATTAAAGCTAGCGGCAAAGAGTAGCTGAATGGGTGATGCCCTCGGCAAGCAGACCTACTGATGCCTTCAGTCCCCTTCCGTGATATTGCTGAAATATTGCTTAAAGCGGCGTAAAACTAAACTCACTCACACACTCAATCACTGATGCCCGCAGATTGTATCGCACTTTCTCACATTGAACGAAAGGTAATACAGGATGCCAGCTCCTTTACCCGCTACCCGGGTTCGATTCCCCACATGGGTACAATGTGTCAAGACTATTCCTGGTGTTCCCCGCCGTGATATTGCTGGAATATTGCTAAAAGAACGTGTAAAACCATACTGAGACACGAGCTGTCAATTCGTGGAGAATCCACACTAAGACACGCACGTTTGCCCCTCTGTTTTCGGGAGTCTTAATGAGTGGGCTGCTTTTACTTTAACACCTTAGTTTATGCAGCATAAATCATTTCTTTTGCAGACAATTCTAAATATATACTTCTGCTATTCCAGAACCACCAAAGTATCATTAGTCTGTGACGAAAGCAATGATCCAGGGGAGCTAACCGTTGATGGAGAGACACCAGCCGGAAGTGCAGTTTATGTGAGTTAACGTTAAGTCAATGCACATCGATTTTTGCTTTGAAACATAATATTACTGTGGAACAATATGATGTAATTTGGAATTAAAAGAAAGCGGGGTGGTATTTAAGCGAAAAATTTAGCTTATCCCAGAAAACAAATCGTCCGTGCGGGAACATGCCCATTTTGACCATGATGTTCTCACACAAATCCCTAACCTCTAACGGACCTCTAACGGACCACCACACATTCTTCACTCCAGCTGATGACCCTGACCAGCAAGTACGCATGTGAGGCCATCCCTTCCTCTGAAGGAGGTATCTCTGTCGGCACCGTCCTGGACATCATGTGAGCACCATGAGCTGCGCGGCAGTAGGCGTGGTTACTATACTCAGCGACTTTACTAGGGGGTGTATGTGTGTGTGTGTGTGTGAGGGGGTTGCACGGGAGTGGGGAGGGTACAGGCAAACAAACAGAAAGTGAGAGAGGGAGGGAGACGTACAGAGGAAGATGTAGAGAGAATGGCAGCAAGGTGGATAGGGTGTGAGAGAGAGAAGGAGAGAGAAGGAAATTGAGTCAGAAACACGCGGAAGAGTGGAGAGATAGATAGTGAGACATATAATAGGTCGAAGAGGGAGAGAGAGAAAAAAATTAAGACGGGTAGAGACAATGGGTAGGGCGAGGGAGAGTGAGAGAGGCAGAGAAAGACAGAGTGGGGGAGGGATTTAGAGAAAGGGAGATCGGGTATTGGGAGAGAAGGGAAGACAGAAACGTGAGAGACAGAAGGAGAGAAACAAAATGAGCGGCAGAAAGAGTGAGTGAGTGAGTGAATTCAGCAATTTTCCAGTCTGGAGGCATAAAGAGACAAAGGCGGATAAAGAGGAAAGAGCGGGACAGGGAGAGATCCTAGACCTATTTATCTTGGTTTGTCATCATTTACCCCTGCCGGTGAATTTCACCGCAGTCGTAACTTCGGGCGTTCCTCCCACATGAAGCAGACACGTTGTAATATACCTAGATGAAGCGCAGTCCAAATCGGCGCTAAAATCAACTCAAGACCACACCAACTTACTACACATACATGATCATAATAACAGTTTGTCATCGTGTAATTTAACTTTTAACACGTCACGAGATATCTTGTATAACGCAGCATATCCTCAAACCCTACCCTCACCATCTGACCATGACCAGGGACAGCTTCGCATCAAATGTGTCTTAAATAAGCGTCATTGTTTATTAAAAACAACAAATATACAAGGACTAGGCTCTTGACAAATGGTATGTTTCATTCTGTCCCACATGGTTCGTCGTGACGTGGAGCGGTGGGGTTAACGGTTAAAGCGTTCACACTTCACGCCGAAGGCCCTAGTTCGATTCCCTACATGGGTACAATGTGTGAAGCCCATTTCAGGTGTCCCCCGACGAGAAATTGCTGGAGTTTAAAGCGGTGTAAAACTTAATTCACGCACAACCAAGTGACGAATAATAATTGTGGAGTAAGATTTCTGAAATACGCGCGTCAGTTTGGCGATCTCAAAATACTTTGTTAAGGCCTGTACTACGCTTGAAAGGCAAGCGTGAGGGTCACTCACTAGTAATGCCAATCCTTTGTTGCAGTCTGTTAGTGGGTGCAGCTCTCTATATCTGTGTGGGGGTTGGCTTCCAGAAATACGCGAGGAAGGCAGAAGGGAGAGAGATCTTCCCCAACTATTCGTTCTGGGTAGGTCTACCTGGACTTATCAGGGTGAGTATATAACGGTATTAGCAATGATATATAATGCTGTATACACTGTATACGAATCTCTGATGTACCAGTGAGTGGGTTTAGTTTCACGCCACACCCAGCAACATTCCAGCTATATGGCGGCGGCCTTTAAATAATCGAGTCTGGACCAGACAATCCAGTGATCAAAAGCATGAGCATGATACGATGACATGTATCAACCAAGTCAGCGAGTCGATCCCCTTAGTCGGTTCCTTACAAGCTTGTGTTACTGAAGACCAATTCTAACCCGGATCTTCACTGGTCCTCTCATATACCAAGTGATAGACACCTCACCATGTATTTGGGGCGTTAGGGTGGCCTAGTGGTTTCCAAGCGATCACTCATCATGCAGAAGGCACATTGGTAGACATATGAAGCTCTTCTAAGTGTCCACTGCTGTGATATTGCTGGAATATTGTACCGTAAAATCCTACTCATGCTTGCTTGTCATTAAACCTGGGTGAGACTGAGCTCCTGTCCACATAAATGAGTGGACAATGGGTAGCCGATTTCTCAAAGGTTTCTTTTGGACAACACTTAACACACATTGGTCATTGGTGGTGAAGAAAGAGAAAAGCAGATGAAGTGACATTGGTTTGTGAACTGACATTGTTAGGCAGTAACCCATGCTTGTCGTAAGAGGCGACTAACGGGATCGGGTGACCAGACTCGCTCGTTGACACATGCCATCTATCCCAGATCGATGCTCATGATGTTGATCTCTGGATTGTCTGGTCCAGACTTGATTATTTACACACCGCCGCCATA
Source organism: Haliotis rubra (assembly GCF_003918875.1). NCBI lineage: Eukaryota > Metazoa > Mollusca > Gastropoda > Lepetellida > Haliotidae > Haliotis > Haliotis rubra. Next base: position 536,033 of record NW_025764937.1, on the reverse strand, counting down.
CAGCTGGATATTGCTGAGAACGGCGTAATACTAAACTCACTCATAGCTTTTTCTCTATTATGACAACTGCTTGTCATGACGAGGGTGAATACATTCGACCAGGCACACAATAAGACATGATTTCTTTGTTTCTTTGCTTGACTCGATTATTTACAGACTGTCGCCTTATACCTGGAATATTGTTTGCAACAAACAAACAAACTCCGGCGTAATGTTAAAAGGTGGATGGATTTTGCATGTTTTTCGCCATCACGTCTAAGTGAGTGAGTGAGTTTAGTTTTACACCGCACTCAGCAATATTCCAGCTATATGGCGGCGGTCTGTAAATAATCGAGTCTGGACCAGACAATCCAGTGATCAACAGCATGACCATCGATCTGCGCAATTGGGAACCGATGACATGTGTCAACCAAGTCAGCGAGCCTGACCACCCGATCCGGTTAGTCGCCTCTTACGACAAGCATGGGTTGCTGAAGACCTATTCTACCCCGGATCTCCACTGGCCCCATCACGTCTGAGGCAAAATCATGATGTTGATCACAGGATTGTCTGGCCCTGACTCGATTATTTACAGATCGACATATAGCTGGAATATAGCTGTGTGCGGCGTTACACAACAAACAAACAAATATGCTCATCTGTCGCCTTCAATTGTTTGTACGTGCTTGGTGGATAACAGCTGGACATTAGCACAAACACACTTGACAATTGAAGTCTTTGTGATATCCATGACTCTTAAAATATTTAATTTTGATTGCAGTGTAACATGAAGTTAGTGAACGTTTGGATAATATTATTTTTAGTATTATACAACATGGATAAATAGATTTCTCTTTCTCCTTTAAAGGAAGGTCAGATTTTGTGCAACTCTTGTCAGAATTGTTCCAGTGGCCGATCTCCAAAGATAATAAATAACCTCTGCTCCGTATACGTTTTAGATAACGTACATCGGCAAATATCAACATAACTTTCTCAACGAATATGGGTCATCATGCAACTACAATGTACCATATATTCTATATTTAAAAAGATTCAGAACATCCTCTGATTTTAGGATGGTGCGTTATTCACGGTCAGCCTTTGTGGACGGCGGTCAACCAGCAAGACGTACGACAACATCTAGCTCCTGGCTCCACCCATTGCTCCATTGCTGGCTCCATCTGGGCGCACGGATGCAGCCAATTCCGCGAAATTCGTACCGCTATTTAGGGAACATGGGTTTGAAATTTGACATTTAATCCGACAATGATTACATGGATACTCGTCATACCATCTATAAGAGAGTGAATGGTTTGGTTTTACGCCGCTTTTAGCAATATTCCAGCCAATATCACGGCGGGGAACGCCAGAAATGGGCGTTACACATTGCACCCATGTGGGGAATCGGTGTGACAAGCGAACGCTTTAACCACTAGGCTACCCCGCAGCCTCCTTATATATAAACGGAGTTATTTTGGGGCTCATATGTGATTGGAGGAAAGTGAAGGACAGATCCGTGACCCCCACCTCCACGCAACCAACCACCCAAGCTTGAGTCGACCGCTATTCTAATGTGTATGGGCTAGTCAAATTCTTCGGAGATACTGATGTCAGCTTGTTAATGTTAACTGATGCAGAAATGAGGAAAAGTGTCGGGGAAGGGATAGAAAGGGTCAAAGGGCGTTAACGGTCATACACGCATGGAGACAACACAAATAATTTATTTGAATTTTTCTTAAATACATTTTTCCCCACTTTCTTGGATGTATTTATTACAATGGTAACGCTGGTCACAATACGTCATATTCGCAAGCTGTTGTAGCGGTATAAGCCGTGGTTTTGTTGCCATTACATTTATTTTCATGAGCGAAAGTGTATTTGATCAAGCACAAGAGGTACACGAGAGTCAATACTATTTTCATAGGCATGTAAGCAAAAACCAAAACTATAAAATACCACCGCCCCATAACCAACCAGCTTTACAATAAGTCACAAGAAACTGGAACGTTTTTATCCGGATTATGGGGTTTGTTTGTTTGGTTTTCTGTTGTACTATTTGTTGTACTATTGTTTTCTGTTGTACTATTTGTTGTACTATTGTTTTCTGTTGTACTATTTGTTGTACTATTGTTTTCTGTTGTACTATTTGTTGTACTATTGTTTTCTGTTGCACTATTTTGGGTTTTGGGTTTTGTTTGTTTTGTTGTATTTAATGTGAGCTTCAGGCTAATTCTTGAGACAGTGTCATTGTCACGTTTCCCCGTATGAAAACGTGAAATAAAACAAAGTTTTACATACATTATGTCTTCGTTTCATTGGGGTTTGATCTCTGAGTGAGTGAATATTGTTTTATGTCATGTATCCCTACATCATATCACATCTGTGTGATGGAACCTCACCAGAAAGCCGGAGGCAGAAAATATGTGAGAGTCTGATGAATTACTACACGGAATGGGCACTGGGCCAACGGTCACTTTCACCACACGAAGACCGTTTTTCCCAAATTAACCATGTTTGGAAATGAACGTATCATCCGAGGCCCAAATGATTAACGTTTGGCCGCCCATTTCAACATTTTGGCCGTCATGAAATATCTAACCCGGATCTTCATGGGTTGGGAGACTATGAACAGATATGACAAGGTGTGTTTATATGGCCATCGTTTTTATATATTAATAACATCTGAAATAATTGTAAATGGTGTTCATTTATGACTCTTCTTTAAATACCCTTGAAAATCGTATGACCATGTTTAGATGTATCCCATGTTTTACTCTCTCCTAAATGTTCGGACATAGGTAAATGGGTTATTACTAGTGTTGGGAATTGGTTAAAATCTTATAATTGATGATTGGTTCATTACATCCGATCAATCATCGAAAATAGTTGGTTAGCGTTATTTATCAAATTGACTTGGTTATATTTGTTAATGCACACAAAATGAAGAAAAAAACATGTAGTGCTTTCTGTTGTTTTGGCAAATTTCGTGTCTTTAAAGGATAACTAATATGTTAGGAACATAAATTTCCTGGAGTCTTCAAGATAAATTGTAACCATGACTTGGATCGAGCTTGTAGTGCTTATGAAACGCAACAAACAAAACCAACCTTGTGATAAATATTGTCAATGCAAACAAAGGTTCCAAAATTGTTTGTGTTCGATTATGACAAAAATGTGATCGATTGCTTGGTCGTTTAGTCATTACGACCAATCTTCAATCAATTGGACCACCACTAATTATTACCATATTGACAGAAACTAGCATGTATTTCGGTGGTTTGGTAATGTAACTGCATTATGTTACCAGCAGTGGCTCGTTAGCGTGCAGCGTCCACGTCAGTGACGTAATGACGTAATTGGTAACATATCACGGAGATCCAAGTTTCCACGTACAGTAGAACACGGATATAGCGAACACGGATATAGCGTACAAACGGATATAGCGAACAAATTTAAAAGTCCTGTCAACAGTCCTTTATAATATCATTAAAATTATACGCGAATAACGAACTCGTGAGTAGCGAATTAACGGCTATAGCGTCTCACGACGCCGACCTTTTCGATTTTCCACTAGTCTCAGGACGCCGACCTGCGGTTTTCTTTGAAGTTTAGGTTCTGATTAGGCTTAGGGTAATCTACTCTAGATGTTTTGATAAGGTGAACTCGTCGCACATGCACGGGTCACTTGAGGGTGAACTCATGTCACTTGAAAAGTTTACAATAACACTTAGCAGAGTGCCAATATTGAACAATGTTCATATCTTTGGTATAAATATCTATGGAACGGCCAAAGGATTCACATTCGATTTCGAAATGGCAAATGCACAGCTAGATCAGAGATTCATCCCTACAGCCCGCGGCGGTCGTTACTTGGTTGTTGGCGGGTTCATGTACAGAGTCAGCAAGAGAAAACGAGACTGGATATCTTGGATATGTACTGCAAAAGGCTGCAAATCCACAGCATCAACAACGAATGACATCGTCACCATGGTGAACGATGAACACAATCATCAAGCTGTCACGCGTGATATTAAGGTAAGAGTTTAAATTCTTATATATGTATAAATTTTGTTATTGCCACAGATTTTTATAACAGATGCTTAATAAATGGAAAAGTTTGGAATTTTATAACAGATGCTTAATAAATGGTTAATAATTCTTTGCTTTTTGATGACGAGATCAAGAGGTTCGTCCGGAGATGTGCCGTCTTGCCTTTGGTGCCAGCACAGGAGGTAAGTTATGTTAAAACAAATAGTTAACTCCACCCCAATAGGTTGTGTAACAAAGGTGTTATTTTGCCCTGTATATTCAGTAACATTAATTTATGTATCTTTTCTTCTTCAGGTAGAGGACCTGTGGCTGGATACCTTGGCGACGATGCCAGATGATGACCGGTGCCGACAGCTCGGGGACTACATGACCAACTTCTGGGTGGAGGGAGATCTGCACATGACGCAATGGAACCACCACAACTCAGATGGGCCAAGAACAAACAACCACCTAGAAGGATGGCATTCACGCCTGAAGAAATACGTCGGCAAGGCTCATCCAAACATTTTCGAGATTGTGTCCTTCTTGTCACGTGAACAGACCAACACCGAAAACAAGCTAGTCCAGTATGCTGCTGGCCAGAAGCGTCCCTCCAAAAAGAGGAAATACAGGGATTTGGAGCGACGACTGGATAACATCTGTCACCAGCTTGAACAAGGAACACTGTCCGTGGGGCAGTTTGCTGATTCAGCATCCCACCTATTGCATTTAGGTTAAAATCTTTGAAAAAATGTATGCTATATGAATTTACGATGTATTTATTAAAAATGCTAAAATCTGTCAACTAATAAAAATCTGTCATCTGTTGTCATCTTCTCATTAGGTGCGCTCTCATCCGCATAATCCGGATTATCCTCCTCTAACAACACTTTGATCCTGCATTGTCCTCGTAATCCATTATTAAGTGGCAAAGTGAAACTAGTCTCAGGACGTCGACCTTCAGATTGCACCCAACCGTAAAGTTGAGTCGAAAGGTCGGCGTCGTGAGCCTGAACCAACTGATTTACTACCCCCAAGCCCCAATTAACAACGTGATTAGCGAACTCACTCAGTGTCAGCTCAGTGTCAGCTCAGCAACTTAGCGGTATACATCAACCTTGTTGGCGGCGAATCAACATTGTTCGATGGTCATTAACGTGTTTAACAAAACAAACATGTCGTGTTTAAAAGCTTGACTGGTGTACAGGTCTTCGTTCAGATTGTTGTGATTGTTAAACATGTTCTAGCTAATGTCTGTGAATGATAAATTCAGAATTGTAATGTTATGTCAATGTACATGTACAAGAATAAAGATTTGTAGCCTCAGCATATACGTGTCTCTACATCTCTACAATTCAAAATTGCGAGTTCCAAATATATCATGACGTGACCTTTATCATTATTACAGCTAATTATTAGGAATATGACATCATATCTGTCTTTATATTAGAATCGGGTATTTAATAATCTCCCCTGAAAAATGACTCTACAAAAGAGAATACTCGTCGAAAATTATAAACGCGTTTTGATGCCTTAAAATATTTGAATCCAAAACTTGTTTGAAATTGTTTTCTACTGATAAGGTTTTAGACAAAGTGTATCGAAGCACACTGATGCCATACACAGATAAGCAAGTACAGTTTGTGTCTAAATGTGTTTGCGTTGGGCATTTTTATCATTTTGTTATTAAATATATTATGGAAATGACCATAAAGTAGATATTGAAGCAAGTTACAATGTAGTTCATGAAATGTAATGTGATAACTGTGTCTACCAAACATCACTCATTCTTATTGACAAAAACAACGATTTTAAACAAAGTTGGTATAGATGTAAATGCATTCATTTCCAAGTAATCCACGTCATTGGATTATACTCACATGTTTGCTTTGGATGTATATGTTTGGAAATGTTGCAGAAATGCGCACGTTTACATCAGTATCCTGGCAGGTGTGGTATGTCGTATATGCCAGGGGGTAGCGACATTAAACCAAATTATTGATATTTAATATATATAAATTATTGACATACCATTTGGACTGATTTGGATGGAGACTTAAATTGGGTGACGCATGTGAAATTGTTATTGCTTCAAACTGGATTTTAATACTTCTTTGATTGGCATTCTAGAAGTTGGGTAGATGAGTGAATGAGTGAGTTTAGTTTTACACCGCACTCAGCAATATTCCAGCTATATGGCGGCGGCGGTTTGTAAATAATCGAGTCTGGACAAGACAATCCAGTGCTCAACAGCATGAGCATCGATCTGCGCAATTGGGAACCGATGACATGTGTCAACCAAGTTAGTGAGCCTGACCACCCTAAACCCGTTAGTCGCCTCTTACGACAAGCATAGTCGCCTTTTGTGGCAAACATGAGTTGCTGAAGACCTATTCTACCCCGGATCCTCACGGGTAGTAGGGTAGATGAAGAATTAGGACTATTTTTATGGATATACAACTTCTTTATTCTGTATAGGCGACGTTTCGACATAGATTCTAATGTCGTTGTCAAACAAGTGGTACATGAGAGGTATTATTAGGTGATATATGTACATGAGATATCCCCAAGGCCTATCATCACTTGCTGAATTAATTACATGTAAACCTACTCAGCCATTGTACATTTTCCCTTGTCTAACACTGTACATTATCCATTGTGTAAGCATCACTTCACCACTGGCTTTCCAATAGTCCCTTTATCACTTATGTAAACAACCTATGTACATCATTCACTACTGGCCACCCATCAACATCCTTAATCTCTCATGTAATATACAACCATGTTCATCTCCTTTACTGGCTTCCTATATACCTACTTTATCCTGTGTTATCAACCTCTTCTATTATAAAAACAACTCAATTTCGACTCATCCCTCATCTATTGTTCAAACATATCTCATGTATATATATATATATATCACCCAATATTAACTCTCATGTACCACTTGCTTGACAACGACATTAGAATCTATGTCGAAACGTCGCCTATACAGAATAAAGAAGTTGTATATCCATAAAATAGTCCTCATTCTTCTTCTGGATTTAATATGCATGGGTAGCCACAGAATATGCTGATGAGTTATCATATGAATAATAAGTCATATTACTCGGCAGATACATTGATATTCAAATCCAGACTTGGAATAAAATAATAGATACTCCTGCATTTCACAGATATTCTAGATCATATAAATCATTACTGAGAACGTGGATTATACATTATGTGTAATTTTGAGAAAGATCCAGCCAAATCACGTGGTTTAAACATACAGGTGAAACACTTCAGTAAAACATATGATCCAAAATGCCTAATCTGCGATAAATGTAATTTGATCGAGGACGGATTTAAGTTTGCATAAGTACGTCCTCACTATAAGTCAAGCACAGAGATGTTGTTACTCATATACTATCATCAATATCCATAAAGGCTGAAATTCTGCAAACAAAAAACTTGCCACCTCTGAGCAGTTACCACTTGAGGAGGCCCATGGTTGCTTGTCATGTATGTTTGTGTGTTTCTGTGTATGTGCAGGTAAGACTATATATATAGATGCATACACAGGATAACTTTTGAGACATAATAATTTGAAAACCACACGCCTCACCTCCTACCTTGATAGATCGTGGATCAGACTGACCATGTCTGTACACTGTACCTGTTGATGTGTAACCACCTTTACTTGTCATCTTATGTGAACAACAAGGAGTATGTACAAGCGTTCATATGCATTCTTTATCATGATAGAGACACTCCGGTTTGATTCCCTACAGGGTTCAATGTGAGAACTCGTGAGGATCCGGGTTAGAATTGGCCTTCAGCAACCCATGCTTGTCGTAAGAGGCTACTAACGGATCGGATGGTCAGGCTCGCTGACTTGGTTGACACAAGTCATCGTATCCCATCGTATTCAACACTGAAAGTGGATATTACTGTGAGTTCACTCTTTAATTAACCGTTTAGTACATACCAGTAACAACAACATGAAACATAATCAAAGTCAACTGTATTAGTTATTGTTTCAGGTAAATAATGTATATTAATTTACAAAGCATTTAGTGTAAGTCTAGAACGTTCTGCAAGCGAAGCTAACTCTTCTAAAAAGGATTTTCAGAGGCAGTCAAGGCTAATACATGCACTTACTAGACCCATTTGCCCAAAGGTTGATCGTCTCCCATACTCTAACATAGACATAAGACGGTCTTAAGCGATAAGATCGCTCTGTGCATCTGGGTCCAGATTTACACTTCTCATTATATGCAGAACTTCGAGAAGAACTTCGAGTAGTTCGTAAATATAAACTTACGAAAAAAATATAGCTGCACACTGCCAAATGAAATTAATTTCGTCATTGTCACAAACTAGGTGAAATTATCGATATCTCTTGAAATGTAATATTTCGTATTCAACTATGGTGATGACGTCAAAGTAATTGTGTTACAGTTAATTCACATTTGGACGTTCATTTCAAACAAGTAAAATTGAAGCAAGAAGAGAACAAAATGTAAAATTATTGAGAATTATGTTTCAAACGCAACATGGTGTAGGTCTGAGAGATAAATCCAAACTTGATTCCAGAAGAGATTCCAGAAGTGATTCCGGGAATTGAATCGACAGAAATACATGATTTCTCCAAGACAGAAGTGGATCAGTACGGTATTACGCCGCACTATTCCAGCAATATCATCCGGGGACACCAGAAATGGTCTACACACGTGGCACCAAATGTAGGGAATCGAACCCAGGTCTTCGGCGTGACGAATGAATGCTTCAACCACTAGGCTACCACTGTTCCATAACACAGCTGAATGACTGATTTACGACTCAATGTTGACGGTGTGGTTGATAGCGATCATAAAAGAACAATAGATTTACAGTTTGAGATGATTTCGAAACAAACAATTTCACCTCAATATTATCTAAAAATAGGGGCGGTGGGGTAGCCTAGAGGTTAAGACATTTGCTCGCCGAAGACACGGGTTCGATTCCCACACGGGTACAATGTGTGAAGCCCATTTCTGGTGTCCCCCGCTGTAATATAGCTGGAATATTGCTAAAGGGCGGCGTGAAACTAAACTCACTCACTCACATATAAATATAACTGTTCGGCGACGTTCAGATCCGCCGATAATATTAAAGGTCGTTTTCTAACACGTTAGTAACACCCAGCTCAATGTGAGCGACAAGAATGTACCCGAAATGAACTGTAGCTGTAACCCGAACCTAGTGTTAAGCTATAATCGTCTCAAGTACACTCCCAATTATATGCACTGTAACACGACTCCCAATCATGTACTGCACGTGATCACGTGATCACGTGATCTCACACACCCGCCATCACCTCGAGTGCTAGTCTGGACATCTAACCATGAAACGAGGAATTACCTTTCTCATTGCTATCATACTTTACGTACTTCAAGTTGAATGTATAAAGTCTTGTGCTAAGACGAGCGCATGTTCTTGTATGGGAGACAATGGCATGGTAGACTTATCTCCCTTGGCGAAAAAACGGAGGTCCACAGTGAGTACTCATTCCGCAAATGTGAAACTGTGAATGTCGTTTTACGCCGTTTTAGGAATATTCCCGCTAATTACATGACTGGAAGATGACCACGGTAAGTACTCGCGCCACTAAAGTGAAAGTTTTACGGTTTCAGAAATAGGGCCCGTAAGTAGGTCACGGTAGTTCGCGAGACCTTAGTACTCACGGTGACGAACAACGTACATTTGGCCCGTTCTAGCGGTCGCGCAATTTGGAACGAGAACTGGTTCTTGAATGTATGCTTGTCACCGGAAATCTGGTACCGGAAGTAAGCTGGGCCCCGTCTCGCATGTCGCAAGTTGGCGTGCACAAAGGGAGCCGGGAACCACTAGCAGCGCCTCGCGAGACTTACAGGCCGTATATACCCAGATTGAATCACTCTGCAGGACACCCAAATGTGATTTCACTGTACTCTTATATGGAATCGAAACCGGTCTCCAGTTTGGAGAGCCGACACACCAACTTCTAAGCTACCCAGCCGCCCCTGTGATGAACTGCGGTTGTACTGTATGACATTCTTTGTGAGGGGTGTGGCGTATAAAAGAGAAGCGTTTTATCCTTATAAGAAACCCAAGAGATATTCTCCAGAACTATTCTTATCGGGGAACGGGTGGTCCAGTAGTTTAAGGAGTCGGTTTTCTGAGTAAAGACTTGCGCCCCTTGACGTCCCAGAACCTTATAATCTTGGACTTGAATCCCAGATTCGTCCTCAATTTGTTTCTTGGTTTGTAAGTGGCAGACTGTCCTTGCGGGGTTCATTCACAATATTGGCAAACATGTAAGTCCCGCATCATCTAGAGTTTGATCTACATCACCTGGAACTTACCTCATTAAGCTGCCAGAAAATACATTTCAACTTGTATCAAAACAGTGATAAACTTCCCATATCCGCCAACTAACTCTTGATTCCTGCTGACAGGTTTAAAGACATATCGGCCACGACTGGAGACCAATTTTCCTGGAACCCATGTAAACCGTTCACAGAGGGTGGCTGTAAGAATGTGGCAGTGAGTATCTTATGTTGTTAGCAATCAACCCACAGACAAGCTGGAATACTGTTTCATCCAGCTTGCAGTAGTTTCTGTAATACATGGGTTGGTATATTTTACGTGTGAATAAACTGATGTGTACACTGACTTTCTTACTTAACTGAAAGGTGAAGCAGACTCAATCAACTGTTGTCAGAATATTTCTATTTATCCATCACTCATTCCTGCAACAGATTGTAAAAGGTATTGGGGTCTAAATAGCAGTAAACATAAATGGATTCAATGAAGACTGTGGTAAGAAATTAATCTCCAACCACATGATTCTTACCATGTTAAAAATGTAGCCAATTTGTGAATCAAAAAGCAAATTTATTTATTTTCAAGGGTAACATGTCTGTGGTACCCATCATCAGTGCTGTAAAGGTTGACATATAATTTTTAAAACTAAACAATTGGAAGCATTCATTGAGTGATGACTATGCGTACAGTTTAATATCTGTATAACATGATAGATTTTCTCAAATGAAAATCACATGGGATATAATTATCTTAGAGGTATAAAAAAATTATTTTCCCCTTAGTTCATGTTAAACCATTCTGAGATGCCTTAAGGTGTTTAACGGTTACATTCCAGTAACGGGCATATTTTAACACAAGGTGCGAGGATGACATCCTTCGAATGACATATCAAGAGTATAAATGACATCCGATGTGTCTCCCGATGGTTTGTGTAAGAGTGGTCTTTACGAGAGCAAGACATGATAGTGTCTGACCTGACAAACCACCAACCACCAAAGCCGTAAAGGTGAAGAGCATTAAATGAAAGTTAGCATATGTCACACACAGGATGCAAACCACCTTCAGACTCCGACTACTCTTACCACAAGGATACCAACGGGCATGACATGTGTGTCTGGAATACACAAGGATGATTTGAAACCTCTAAGCCTAACTGTAAACGACGGACGGGGCATGGATTTCGTTGCTTTAGGTTTCCAACCCTTCTAAAGTCCTCACACAATGCTGGATTGGTTGGACTGACATCGTGTGGAAGGCGTCCCCCTGGTGGCTTAAACAGTCCTCCGTCGCAGGGATTTGCATAATGCTTACCAAGTACGTCTTTATTCAAGGTGGGGAGAGGTCGAAACTTGACGATTCCAAATATTGTAAATGCTGAGTGAGTGAGTTTGGTTTTACGCCGCTTTTAGCTATATTCCAGCAAAATCACGGCGGGGGACACCAGAAATGGGCTTCACACATTGTACCCACGTGGTGAATCGAATCCGGGTCCTTGGCGTGACGAGCGAACGCCTTAACCACTAGGCTACCCCACCGCCCCTTGTAAATGCTGAAGATGTTCAAGCAACAATCATGCATTGGCGAGTTGCCTTAGCAGATAAACATGAAATTGATCAGTAATGGTCAGGACTTTCAGAGGGGTTTCCCTCCGGTAGGATTCATTCAGAATTCAAAATCACCGACGCCACCACCTTGACAGCTGATGGACCAAACATTGACTTCGTCGAAGATAGTTCTCCTGCTGTGATTCCCTTTGTCTTTGACACAATCGTGGTTAAAAATCGCTGGCTTAGCTTCAAAACGACGTTACATCTCGTTAGAGATTATGACATTGGAGCGGTTGTGATAAGGAGTCAGACGCCTTGGAACCTAGCCTTCTAAAACCAGTGTCACGCCTAGTTCATTCCTCTAGAACATCCTGAGAGAAGCGGTCACCATGGAGACATAACTGGTTCCACCTACGATACGCACATTCTGCCTTTCGCTATTGCACAAATGGAGAACACATTTAAGGGAGACACCTTTCTGCTGATCTAGCTGCCAACCCTGTCGTCAAGTGAAATACACCGTAGTGTGTTACTGTAGCATGCAAGAATGTCTTCCAAGTGAAGTCTTTTATTTTGTTTGTTAGCAAAACAATCAGTTCCTATTTCTGTTGTATTGATCACTACGATAGTATGCTGCGGTGTTGCATGTCCGACTAGGCCGTGATATTGCTGGAATATTGCTAAAAGCGGCGTAAAACTAAACTCAGTCAGTCAGTCAGTCAGACTAGAAAGCAGCCTGTGAGCATGAACAGTAGCGTACTTAATAAATTCTAAGAGGATGTACTGGATATTCTCCTTCTCATCATTGTGAGCAACCTTAATAGTTCAAACGTCATAAGTGAGTCAGTGAGTGTGTTTAGTTTTAAGCCGCTTTTAGCAATATTGCAGCAATATCACGGCGAAATAGGCTTCACACATTGTAAGGTGAGGTGAGGTGAAATTGGGTTTAACGTCGTGCTTGAGAATATTTCGCTCATATAACGACGTGCATGCGTGTGTATGTGTATGTGCGGCTGCTTGTACTAGCCCAGACTGAAGCTGGTATTATAGTGCTAGCCCACTGAGATACCATGCCGCAGTGAAGCACGAATACCCCACTCAGACACATTATACTGATTCCGAATCGACCAGTCCTTGTTGTACCCATTAATGCCGAGCGCCAGGCAGGGACCATATTTTAACGTCATTTTGGTATGACGCGGTCGTGGAACGAACCCGCGACCTTCAGCTCTCCGGGCGGACGCTCTAACCACTACACCACGGATGCGGTCTTCACACATTGTACCTATGTGGGGAATCGAACCCCGGTCTTTGGCGTGACCAGCGAACGGTTGAACCACGAGGCTACCCCACCGCCCATCAAACGTCATAAGTAGCCATCTGTCCATTAGCAGGCATAACGTATCAAAGATCTTCATACTCAGTATTCACTTCACATTCACCTGATGAAGCAGAATGAATTAGCTCTGAATCGTCGTATAAAGACTAAAAAAAGTTGCTATCCATAAAACGTGTCATGTATTCACAACAAAGATCCGCTTTCCTTCCTAGGCGTGTCAAATCCAGAACGCCAATCCACCTGCCTACTTTAACATCGGCACGCAGGACAGCGCCAAGTTCCAAGTGAAGAATGGAGCGTTGACCTTGACCTACACGGCAACGACGTTCCTTGGATCAGAACTTGAAGCTGGTTTTCTCAGGTACATCTCCGCTTTATACTGTTTGGTAACATGTGTTCTTCCGACAGACGTAAATTTCACTATTGCTTCTTCCTATATGATTGTTTACAAATCTCAGCTCTGATTAATTGGTGTAGGGCGTTTTTGCCTGTTATCCCTACATTTCGTCAAAAACGTGCAGGGATCGGATTCTGTTCGAAAAAAGTTATACTGCTACAATAGTTGTGACTTGAATGAATCAATTTGAATAATTATTGTTATATACCTCATTAGCAATTAGACCGCCTCGGTGGTGTAGTGGTTAGAGCGTCCGCCCGGAGTGCGGAAGGTCGCGGGGTCGACCCCCGACCGCGTCATACCAAAAAAAGACGTTAAAATATGGTACTTGTTGGTACAACAAGGACTGGTCGGCTCGGAGTCAGTATAATGTGTCTGCGTGGGGTATTCATGCTTCGCTGCGGCATGGTATCTCAGTGGGCTAGCACTATAAAACCAGCTTCAGTCTGGGCTAGTACAAGCAGCCGCACATACACATACACACGCATGCACGTCGTCATATGAGCGAAATATTCTCAAGCACGGCGTTGAACCCAATTCCACCACCACCACCATCAGCAATTATAAATTGATCCTTCTGAATCACAAGTAAGTGAGCAGCACGTGAATGAAAGAAGGCATACCAGGCAATATTCCAGCTACATAACTGTGGCCTGTGAAATTAATGATCCAGTGATCAACATTATGAGCATCAACCGGGATACGATGACATGTTTCCACCAAGTCTACGAGCCTGACCATCCGATCCCTTTAGTCACCTACAGCAAGCATGGGTTACTGAAGATTAATTCTAACCCGGATCTTGAGGGGTTCAGCTATATTGACTGTATCTAGGGACCATTTGTGATTCCGGGTTTGGTCAGAAGCAACCTTTTTTCTTGTAACGTGTGCCGCCATGATATTTCTGGAATACTGCTGAGAGCGGCATAAAACTAAAGTCACTCATTTTTGTTGAGGGTGCTAGCGTGATCCCCAGGGATTATTGCTGATAACAGCATTCACAGGATTCTGTTCTGCAATATTGCAGAACCAGAGTCGGTCACATACAGGCCGTTGGTTTAATATCCCATTTGCGTAGATGGATGCTGTTGATCACTGCATTGTCTGGCCCAGATTATTTACAGGTTGCCGTCATATAGCTGGAATATTGCTGAGTGCGACCTTAACTCACAAACAACAAACGCGCACACCGCACACCGTGCAACGCACAACGCATAATGCACACCGTTACATCAAGTCGTCTTGCAGGACTGCCATCATTACCCTGGTGTGTGACAAGACGGTGGAGGGAACACTAAAGGCTACTGGGGAAAAACCAGCCAGTAGCGGAAAATATGTAAGTTCTTCTCAGTAATGTAGAACATGTTTGAACATTCATGTCTCAAAAAAGTATTTCAGTGCCCAGTATATATTGTGTATTTAGTGTTTTGGGTGTTTTTTGGTGTTTTTTGTTTGTTTTTTTGTTTTGTTTTTGTTTTGTTTTTGTTTTTGTTTTGTTTTTGTTGTTTTTTTTGTTTTCTGGGGTGGTGGAGGGTTTTGGGTTTTTTTCGTTATATTCGGGGGGGGGTGTTTTTCTTGTTCTTGTTCTGTTATTTTTTTAGTTAAATCTTTCTGTTTAAGAGTGGAACTTCTTTGATACAACTAAAATAATGGTAAAACATATTCGTTAAAGACCTATTCTAGCGTAATTATTACCAGCTATTCACCTTATATTTCCAAACATCTATATTTCCATATATATCTTAACATGGTTTAAGAATCATGAAATGGATTTATTTTATTGAATATGCAAATAAAATAAATTTTGTTCAGCTACATTAAATCCCAAGGCAGATAGTCAAAAAATTACTTTGAAATATTTCTCTCTCTGAACAGCAGTGTAACTTTGCTGCCATACCCCCAGTGGAATTTTTAAATAATTACGCTGAAAAACATACAAAGGGTCCCAGAAACGTCAGACTAAAATATTTTGTAACTGTCGCGTGAATCACTGGCTGTTTGGAATTATTGCTTATAAGCATTTTAAGAGCAGGTGAACTGCAGTACCTTTATGTCCTCATTAAATATGTTGAAACAGCTCATGACACTTACAAGCAAGTACGCCTGTGAATCATCCGGCTCGGACGTAACGGTAACCTACAGTCTGTCTGTAGGAAGCATCCTCGTTATAACGTGAGTATACAGTTAGGGGGGAAGTCCCTTCCTTCACAATAACAACGTCAATGTGTATTAACGTATACGTGCAAGCATTGGGATTTATCAATCTCTTTGTAGGAAGAAGTGCTAGTTCTTTACGATGTGAAAGATGTCTTGTATTTGTTTCGATCGTGTTGAGCTCGTCAGAAATGAGAAGCACTCGGCATCACTCGGCCCTTTCCGTAACCAGCAACAAGACAAATACAACTGTCGATGAACGTTATGTGCCAACATACGACAAATAATCACAATGAGCATATGACTTATCCTAATCCTTATGTCGTTCCTACCCGTGAAGATCCGGGTTAGAATTAATCTTCAGTAACCCATGCTTGTCGAAAGAGGCGACTAACGGGATCGGGTGGTCAGGCTCGCTGACTTAGTTAACTTCGCATCGTATGATGCTGATGATCACTGGATTGTCTGGTCCATCAGATTTTTTCCAGACCGCCGCCAGTTGGGATATTGTGGCGTCAAAATCAAACAAACCAACGGTAAAAACTCTTGCAGGAATATTTTGTAATGACAAATGTTTGTACTTTAAGTTACTGACGATAAAGTAAAGTGCGTTCAGTCATATTGTATGTCCACTTAAGTCAGATGTGTTATAAAAAACACTTGCAATATATGGCATTTGGGAATGATACAAGAGTATCAATACACACGATTTGGGGTGAGTGAGTTTAATTTTACGCCGCTTTTGGGAATATTCCAGCAATATCACGAAATAGGCTTCACATATTGTGCCCATGTGGGGAATCGAACCCTGCTCTTCGGCGTATTTGTAGCTTTGCTTTTTTTACGCTAAGGCGAAACAACAAATCTTGGGTACGATGGAATGGGGTCGCAGTATCCCAAATGTTTTTACTGTTTGGCAAACGAAAAGTGAAATATATGAAGGTCTGTGTCGCTGTAACAAACTTGTTTCCCCATTTTGCCTGTGCATTAAGCACTCAGACAAGTAACCATTATGACTCCCTTATCACCAGGGGCATCCTCCGTACCTGGGCAAACCAATACCAAGACTGTTCCACAAGGGAATTGATAAAAGCGATGAAACCCGTGAAGATCCGGGTTAGAAATGGTCGTCATCAACTCATGCTTGTCGTAAGAGGCGCCTAAAGGGACCGGGTGATCAGGCTCGCTGACTTGATTGACATGTCATCGTATCCCAGTTGCATAGATCGATGCTCATGCGGTTTGCCACTGGATTGTCTGGTCCAGACACGAGATGTTGCTGTTGATCACTGGATTGTCTGGTCCAGACTCGAGATATTGCTGTTGATCACTGGATTGTCTGGTCCAGGCTCGAGATATTGCTGTTGATCAGTGGATTGTCTGGTCCAGACTCGAGATGTTGATGTTGACCACTAGATTGTCTGGTCCAGACTCGAGATATTGCTGTTGATCACTGGATTGTCTGGTCCAGACTCGAGATATTGATGTTGATCACTGGATTGTCTGGTCCAGACTCGAGATATTGCTGTTGATCACTGGATTGTCTGGTCCAGACTCGAGATGTTGATGTTGATCACTGGATTGTCTGGTCCAGACTCGAGATATTGCTGTTGATCACTGGACTGTCTGGTCCAGACTCGAGATATTGCTGTTGATCACTGGATTGCCTGGTCCAGACTCGAGATATTGCCAAGTGCGGCGTTCAACAACAAGCAAGCAATAGAAAATAGAGTTTTTCGGAGCTGTGTTCTATGGCTTTTGTGACCAACTCGTGTTATTCCGGGAAAAGCCGAATAGGGTTAATGCACTTTACGGAAAGTGGTGGCGAGTGGCGAGTGGTGACGAATGAGTTCTTTTGGGTAGGCCAGAAGAGCTGTACGATTTGCCTTTTTACGAATTAGCAGCCAAGCGGGATGTTTACATCTGTGTCTTCTAGACATGTTCATAATAATGTGTTTGTTTTAGCTTGGCTGGATGAACCCGCACCCGTCTCCAGTGCACTTACTATATATACGATGTGCTGGTGTTCCAGGTTTGTGTCGCTGCTTGTGGTGTACGTTGCTGTCGGTGTCTCTGTGCAGAAGTTCGTGAGGAAAGCGGAGGGCAAGGAGGTTATCCCCAATCTCAATCTGTGGTCCAGCCTCCCAGGTCTCATCAAGGTAGACCCCACACCAAGTACAGTCATGACAAGCTCAGAGCAGTTGTTTGGTTCTTTGTTGTTTGACGCCGCACACAGCAATATTCCAGCTATAAGACGACGGTGTGTAATTAATCGAGTCCAGGCCATACAACCTGGTGATCAACGGCATGAGCATCGATCTACACGTCATCGTATCTTAACTGCGTAGATTGGTGCTCATGATGTTTATCGCTGGTTTGTCTGGTCCAGACTCGATTATTTACAGACCGCCGCCATATAGCTGGAATATTGCTGAGTGCGGCGTCAACAACAAACCAACTAGGGCTGGGACGGGTCCAAATTTTCTACCTGAGTATCCCACCCCTATTATCCTACCCTACCCGGATGCCCGTTATGTTAATTCCTGACATCAAATTTGTAAGAAATGGCAACATATTCTTCAGATCGGAAGCTAAAATTTCGAGTTTTTGCAATATCTTAACCATGTGTTATATTCATAAGAAGTGACTGTAATTACGTCTTAATCTTCATAGCCAATACAACCTTTTAATCATGAAAGAATAACATATTGCATTGTTTGATCTATTAGTCACATGATCACAACGGGTCCGGGTACTGAGACGGGTACCCGGGTCCAACTCATTACCCAGGTATCCGGGTTACCCGTCCCAGCCCTACAACCAACCATTTGTTTTTCGAAGATTATTACAAAATTACCATGATTAGATTTCATCTAATTTACATAATATAATGAAGTGCACTATTTTGGCGTGGCTCTAGCAGAATCTCTGCTGTTTTGTTTAGATTTTCTTGAATAAAAAACATGATTGTGCAGAATGATGTTTTGCAATCCCACACGCATGTGCGATAGCGACCCATGAATTATCTCCCTTGCATTGCAGGCCGGTTTTCTCTTCACTGTAAAGTGTGGTAAAGGAGGTCAGTATGACAATATCTGAGATTTGTGACAGCTTTGGTCGTCATCACGTCACGTCACGTCGGTCATTCTCGTGTCTACAATCACGTGACAGTGTGACGAAATATGGAGCATGACATTCCAAAACTCAATGACGTTCCACCAACAGAAACCACTACGGCATCAAGTCGAGGCTGCCTCGTTTTCAAGCGGACATGAATATTAATTTAGAAGAACCTTCTTGTCTGCTGTTGACGGTGAAGCAGTTTGTTATGTGGGTGATTTAGCAATGCGGTTAATTGTTATAAGTATAAATAATATGTATTGTTTATAAAAAAATTCTAAAAAAGTATGTTGTTTGTCATATGTCTTCCCACAATAATATTTGTGTACAGCTGAGTGATAGTAAATGGATTTGTACGCGACTCATGTTTACATCAAATCAGATTCTTCAAATATTTTAAAATTACATTTTGTTTGTGATTTGTTTCAGTGGATGAAAGTTTTGAGTGGATAAAACGTATGAAGATTACATGATATAGTCTATATAAGAATGTATATTGTGTGTTGTACACAGTCTTCATCATCATGTAATAGCGGTGTATGTAGTAATGGTAGCCGTAGTGGTTGTGGTGGTAGTGATAGTAGTAATGGTAGCCGTAGTAGTTGTGGTGGTAGTGACAGTAGTAATGGTAGCCGTAGTGGTTGTGGTGGTAGTGATAGTAGTAATGGTAGCCATAGTAGTTGTGGTGGTAGTGATAGTAGTAATGGTAGCCGTAGTAGTTGTGGTGGTAGTCATAGTAGTAATGGTAGCCATAGTAGTTGTGGTGGTAGTGATAGTAGTAATGGTAGCCATAGTAGTTGTGGTGGTAGTGATAGTAGTAATGGTAGCCGTAGTGGTTGTGGTGGTAGTGATAGTAGTGATGGTAGCCATAGTAGTTGTGGTGGTAGTGATAGTAGTAATGGTAGCCGTAGTGGTTGTGGTGGTAGTGATAGTAGTAATGGTAGCCGTAGTGGTTGTGGTGGTAGTGATAGTAGTAATGGTACCCGTAGTAGTTGTGGTGGTAGTGATAGTAGTAATGGTAGCCGTAGTGGTTGTGGTGGTAGTGATAGTAGTAATGGTAGCCGTAGTAGTTGTGGTGGTAGTGATAGTAGTAATGGTAGCCGTAGTGGTTGTGGTGGTAGTGATAGTAGTAATGGTAGCCATAGTAGTTGTGGTGGTAGTGATAGTAGTAATGGTAGCCGTAGTAGTTGTGGTGGTAGTCATAGTAGTAATGGTAGCCATAGTAGTTGTGGTGGTAGTGATAGTAGTAATGGTAGCCATAGTAGTTGTGGTGGTAGTGATAGTAGTAATGGTAGCCGTAGTGGTTGTGGTGGTAGTGATAGTAGTGATGGTACCCGTAGTAGTTGTGGTGGTAGTGATAGTAGTAATGGTAGCCGTAGTGGTTGTGGTGGTAGTGATAGTAGTAATGGTAGCCGTAGTGGTTGTGGTGGTAGTGATAGTAGTAATGGTAGCCGTAGTGGTTGTGGTGGTAGTGATAGTAGTAATGGTAGCCGTAGTGGTTGTGGTGGTAGTGATAGTAGTAATGGTAGCCGTAGTAGTTGTGGTGGTAGTGATAGTCATAGTAGTAATGGTAGCCGTAGTAGTTGTGGTGGTAGTGATAGTAGTAATGGTAGCCGTAGTGGTTGTGGTGGTAGTGATAGTAGTAATGGTAGCCGTAGTGGTTGTGGTGGTAGTGATAGTAGTGATGGTAGCCGTAGTAGTTGTGGTGGTAGTGATAGTAGTAATGGTAGCCATAGTGGTTGTGGTGGTAGTGATAGTAGTAATGGTAGCCGTAGTGGTTGTGGTGGTAGTGATAGTAGTAATGGTAGCCGTAGTGTAGTTGTGGTGGTAGTGATAGTAGTAATGGTAGCCGTAGTGGTTGTGGTGGTAGTGATAGTAGTAATGGTAGCCATGAAGTGGTTGTGGCGGTAGTGATAGTAGTGAAGGGTAGCCATAGTGGTTGTGTGGTGGTAGTGATAGTAGTAATGGTAGCCGTAGTGGTTGTGGTGGTAGTGATAGTAGTGATGGTAGCCATAGTAGTTGTGGTGGTAGTGATAGTAGTAATGGTAGCCGTAGTGGTTGTGGTGGTAGTGATAGTAGTAATGGTAGCCGTAGTGGTTGTGGTGGTAGTGATAAGTAGTTATGGTACCCGTAGTAGTTGTGGTGGTAGTGATAAGTAGTAATGGTAGCCGTAGTGGTTGTGGTGGTAGTGATAAAGTAGTAATGGTAGCCGTAGTGGTTGTGGTGGTAGTGATAGTGATAAGTAGTAATGGTAGCCAGAAGAAGTGGTTGTGGTGGTAGTGATATAGTAGTAATGGTAGCCGTAGTGGTTGTGGTGGTAGTGACAGTAGTAAATGGTAGCCGTAGTGGTTGTGGTGGTAGTGATGAAGTAGTAATGGTAGCCGTAGTGATTGTGGTAGTAGTGATGATAGTAGTAATGGTAGCCATAGTAGTTGTGGTTAGTAGTGATAGTAGTAATGGTAGCCGTAGTAGTTGTGGTGGTAGTGATAGTAGTAATGGTAGCCGTAGTGGTTGTGGTGGTAGTGATAGTAGTAATGGTAGCTGTAGTGGTTGTGGTGGTAGTGACAGTAGTAATGGTAGCCGTAGTGGTTGTGGTGGTAGTGATAGTAGTAATGGTAGCATAGTACTTGTGGTGGTAGTGATAGTAGTAATGGTAGCCGTAGTGGTTGTGGTGGTAGTGATAGTAGTAATGGTAGCCGAAGTGGTTGTGGTGGTAGTGACAGTAGTAATGGTAGCCGTAGTGGTTGTGGTGGTAGTGATAAAGTAGTAATGGTAGCCAAGAAGTGGTGTGGTGGTAGTGATAGTAGTAATGGTAGCCGTAGTAGTTGTGCGGTAGTGATAGTAACAATGGTAGCCGTTTGTGGTTGTGGTGGTGAGTGATAGTAACAATGGTAGCCGTAGTGGTTGTAGTGTGGTAGTGATAGAAAGTAGTTATGGTAGCCGTAGTAGTTGTGGTGGTAGTCATAGTAGTAATGGTAGCCATAGTAGTTGTGGTGGTAGTGATAGTAGTAATGGTAGCCATAGTAGTTGTGGTGGTAGTGATAGTAGTAATGGTAGCCGTAGTGGTTGTGGTGGTAGTGATAGTAGTAATGGTAGCCATAGTAGTTGTGGTGGTAGTGATAGTAGTAATGGTAGCCGTAGTGGTTGTGGTGGTAGTGATAGTAGTAATGGTAGCTGTAGTGGTTGTGGTGGTAGTGATAGTAGTAATGGTACCCGTAGTAGTTGTGGTGGTAGTGATAGTAGTAATGGTAGCCGTAGTGGTTGTGGTGGTAGTGATAGTAGTAATGGTAGCCAGGGAAGTGGTTGTGGCGGTAGTGACAGTAGTAATGGTAGCCGTAGTGGTTGTGGTGGTAGTGATAGTAGTAATGGTAGCCGAAGTGGTTGTGGTGGTAGTGATAGTAGTAATGGTAGCCGTAGTAGTTGTGGCGGTAGTGATAGTAACAATGGTAGCCGTTGTGGTTGTGGTGGTAGTGATAGTAACAATGGTAGCCGTAGTGGTTGTGGTGGTAGTGATAGTAGTTATGGTAGCCGTAGTGGTTGTGGTGGTAGTGATAGTAACAATGGTACCCGTAGTGGTTGTGGTGGTAGTGATAGTAACAATGGTAGCCGTTGTGGTTGTGGTGGTAGTGATAGTAACAATGGTAGCCGTTGTGGTTGTGGTGGTAGTGATAGTAACAATGGTAGCCGTTGTGGTTGTAATGGTAGTGATAGTAGTAATGGTAGCCGTAGTAGTTCTGGCGGTAGTGATAGTAACAATGGTAGCCGTTGTGGTTGTGGTGGTAGTGATGGTAGTTATGGTAGCCGTAGTGGTTGTGGTGGCAGTGATAGTAACAATGGTAGCCGTAGCAGTTCTGGCGGTAGTGATAGTAACAATGCTAGCCGTTGTGGTTGTGGTGGTAGTGATAGTAGTTATGGTATCCGTAGTGGTTGTGGTGGTAGTGATAGTAACAATGGTAGCCGTTGTGGTTGTGGTGGTAGTGATGGTAGTTATGGTAGCCGTAGTGGTTGTGGTGGCAGTGATAGTAACAATGGTAGCCGTAGTGGTTGTGGTGGTAGTGATAGTAACAATGGTACCCGTAGTGGTTGTGGTGGTAGTGATAGTAACAATGGTAGCCGAAGTGGTTGTGGTGGTAGTGATAGTAGTAATGGTAGCCGTAGTGGTTGTGGTGGTAGTGATAGTAGTGATGGTAGCCATAGTAGTTGTGGTGGCAGTGATAGTAGTAATGGTAGCCGTAGTGGTTGTGGTGGTAGTGATAGTAGTAATGGTAGCCGTAGTGGTTGTGGTGGTAGTGATAGTAGTAATGGTACCCGTAGTAGTTGTGGTGGTAGTGATAGTAGTAATGGTAGCCGTAGTGGTTGTGGTGGTAGTGATAGTAGTAATGGTAGCCGAAGTGGTTGTGGCGGTAGTGATAGTAGTGATGGTAGCCATAGTAGTTGTGGTGGTAGTGATAGTAGTAATGGTAGCCGTAGTGGTTGTGGTGGTAGTGATAGTAGTGATGGTAGCCATAGTAGTTGTGGTGGTAGTGATAGTACTAATGGTAGCCGTAGTGGTTGTGGTGGTAGTGATAGTAGTAATGGTAGCCGTAGTGGTTGTGGTGGTAGTGATAGTAGTTATGGTAGCCGTAGTAGTTGTGGTGGTAGTGATAGTAGTAATGGTAGCCGTAGTGGTTGTGGTGGTAGTGATAGTAGTAATGGTAGCCGTAGTGGTTGTGGTGGTAGTGATAGTGATAGTAGTAATGGTAGCCGAAGTGGTTGTGGTGGTAGTGATAGTAGTAATGGTAGCCGTAGTGGTTGTGGTGGTAGTGACAGTAGTAATGGTAGCCGTAGTGGTTGTGGTGGTAGTGATAGTAGTAATGGTAGCCGTAGTGGTTGTGGTGGTAGTGATGGTAGTAGTAATGGTAGCCATAGTGGTTGTAATTGGTAGTGATAGTAGTAATGGTATGCGTAGTGGTTGTAGTGGTGGTAGTGATAGTAGTAATGGTAGCCCTAGTGGTTTGTGGTGGTAGTGATAGTAGTAATGGTAGCTGTAGTGGTTGTGGTGGTAGTGACAGTAGTAATGGTGGCTATGTAGTGGTTGTGCTGGTAGTGATGGTAGTAGTAATGGTAGCCATAGTACTTGTGTGAGTGGTAGTGATGAGTAGTAATGGTATGCCGTAGTGGTTGTGGTGGTAGTGATGGTAGTAATGGTAGCCGAAGTGGTTGTGGTGGTAGTGACGAGTAGTAATGGTATGCATGTAGTGGTTGTGGTGGTAGTGATATTAGTAATGGTATCAGAAGACGTGGTTGTGGTGGTAGTGATAGTAGTAATGGTAGCCGTAGTAGTTGTGGCAGTGAGTGATAGTAACAAGTAGCCGTTGTGTGGTTGTGGTGGTAGTGATGGCATCAGTAACAATGGTAGCCGTAGTGGTTGTGGTGGTAGTGATAGTAAGTAATTATGGTAGCCGTAGTAGTTGTGGTGGTAGTCATAGTAGTAATGGTAGCCATAGTAGTTGTAATTTAGTAGTGATAGTAGTAATATAGGTAGCCATAGTAGTTGTGGTGGTAGTGATAGTAGTAATGGTAGCCGTAGTGGTTGTGGTGGTAGTGATAAAGTAGTAATGGTAGCCATAGTAGTTGTGGTGGTAGTGATAGTAGTAATGGTAGCCGTAGTGGTTATTGGTGGTAGTGATAGTAGTAATGGTAGCTAGTGGTTGTGGTGGTAGTGATAGTAGTAATGGTACCCGTAGTAGTTGTGGTGAGTAGTGATAGTAGTAATGGTAGCCATGAGTGTGGTTGTGGTGGTAGTGATGAAGTAGTAATGGTAGCCAGAGTGGTTGTGGCGGTAGTGACAGAGTAGTAATGGTAACCGTAGTGGTTGTGGTGGTAGTGATGAAGTAGTAATGGTAGCCAGGGAAGTGGTTGTGGTGGTAGTGATAGTAGTAATGGTAGCCGTAGTAGTTGTGGCGGTAGTGATAGTAACAATGGTAGCCGTTGTGGTTGTGGTGGTAGTGATAGTAACAATGGTAGCCGTAGTGGTTGTGGTGGTAGTGATAGTAGTTATGGTAGCCGTAGTGGTTGAGGTGGTAGTGATAGTAACAATGGTACCCGTAGTGGTTGTGGTGGTAGTGATAGTAACAATGGTAGCCGTTGTGGTTGTGGTGGTAGTGATAGTAACAATGGTAGCCGTTCTGGTTGTGGTGGTAGTGATAGTAACAATGGTAGCCGTTGTGGTTGTAATGGTAGTGATAGTAAGTAATGAGTATGCGTAGTAGTTCTGGCGGTAGTGATAGTAGTAACAATGGTAGCCGTTGTGGTTGTGGTGTAGTAGTGATGGTAGTTATGGTAGCCGTAGTGGTTGTGGTGGCAGTGATAAGTAACAATGGTAGCCATGTAACAGTTCTGGCGGTAATGATGTAAGTAATGAAATGCTGGCCAGCCGTTGTGGTTGTAATTGGTAGTGATAGTAGTTATGGTATCCGTAGTGGTTGTGGTGGTAGTGATAGTAACAATGGTAGCCGTTGTGGTTGTGGTGGTGAAGTGATGGTAGTTATGGTAGCCGTAGTGGTTGTGGTGGCGATGTGATAAGTAACAATGGTAGCCGTAGTGGTTGTGGTGGTAGTGATAGTAACAATGGGTACGGCACCCGTAGTGGTTGTGGTGGTAGTGATAAAACGAGTAACAATGGTAGCCAGAAGTGGTTGTGGTGGTGGTAGTGATGAAGTAGTAATGGTAGCCGTAGTGGTTGTGGTGTAGTGATATGATAGTAGTGATGGTAGCCATAGTAGTTGTGGTGGCGGTGATGGTAGTAATGGTAGCCATAGTGGTTATTGGTGGTAGTGATAGTAGTGATGGTAGCCATAGTAGTTGTGGTGGTAGTGATGAGTAGTAATGGTAGCCGTAGTGGTTGTGGTGGTAGTGATAGTAGTGATGGTAGCCATAGTAGTTGTGTGGTGGTAGTGATAGTAGTAATGGTAGCCGTAGTGTGGTTGTGGTGGTAGTGATGATAAGTAGTAATGGTAGCCGTAGTGGTTGTGGTGGTAGTGATAGTAGTGATGGGTACCCGTAGTAGTTGTGGTGGTAGTGATAGTAGTAATGGTAGCCGTAGTGGTTTGGTGGTGGTAGTGATAGTGGTAATGGTAGCCGTAGTGGTTGTGGTGGTAGTGATGGTGTAGTGATGGTAGCCATAGTAGTTGTGGTGGCAGTGGTGATAGTAGTAATGGTAGCCGTAGTGGTTGTGGTGGTAGTGATGAGTAGTGATGGTATCCATAGTAGTTGTGGTGGTAGTGATAAAGTAGTAATGGTAGCCGTAGTGGTTGTGGTGGTAGTGATATAGTAGTGATGGTATCCATAGTAGTTGTGGTTGGTAAGTGATAAAGTAGTAATGGTAGCCGTAGTGGTTGTGGTGGTAGTGATAGTGAAAGTAATGGTAGCCGTAGTGTGGTTGTGGTGGTAGTGATAGATAGTAAGTGATGGTAGCCATAGTAGTTGTGAAGTGGTGGTAAGTGATAGTAGTAATGGTAGCCGTAGTGGTTGTGGTGGTAGTGATATGAAGTAAGTGATGGTACCCATAGTAGTTGTGGTGGTAGTGATAAGTAGTAATGGTATGCGTAGTGGTTGTGGTGGTAGTGATAGTAATAATGCGGTATGCGTAGTGGTTGTGGTGGTAGTGATAGTAGTAATGGTACCCGTAGTAGTTGTGGTGGTAGTGAAATGATAGTAGTAATGGTAGCCGTAGTGGTTGTGGTGGTGAGTGATAGTAATAATGGTAGCCGTAGTGGTTTGTGGTAGTAGTGATAGTGATAGTAGTAGTAATGGTAGCCAAGTGGTTGTGGTGGTAGTGATAGTAGTAATGGTAGCTGTGAGTGGTTGTGGTGGTAGTGATAGTAGTAATGGTACCCGTAGTAGTTGTGGTGGTAGTGATAGTAGTAATGGTAGCCATGTAGTGGTTGTGGTGGTAGGTAGTGATAGTAGTAATGGTAGCCAGAAGTGGTTGTGGCGGTAGTGACAGTAGTAATGGTAGCCGTAGTGGTTTGTGGTGGTAGTGATAGTGTAGTAATGGTAGCCAGAAGTGGTTGTGGTGGTAGTGATAGTAGTAATGGTAGCCGTAGTAGTTGTGGCGGTAGTGATAGTAACAATGGTAGCCGTTGTGGTTGTGGTGGTGGTAGTAAATGGTAACAATGGTATGCGTAGTGGTTGTGGTGGTAGTGATAGTAGTTATGGTAGCCGTAGTGGTTGTGGTGGTAGTGATGATAGTAACAATGTTACCCGTAGTGGTTGTGGTGGTAGTGATGAAGTAACAATGGTGCCGTAGTGGTTGTGGTGGTAGTGATGTAAAAGTAACAATGGTAGCCGTTGTGGTTGTGGTGAGTGGTGATAGTAACAATGGTAGCCGTTGTGGTTGTAATGGTAGTGATGAAGTAGTAATGGTAGCCGTAGTAGTTCTGGCGGTAGTGATAGTAACAATGGTAGCCGTTGTGGTTGTGGTGGTAGTGATGGTAGTTATGGTAGCCGTAGTGGTGTGGTGGTGGCGGTGAGTAAGTAACAATGGTAGCCATGGTAGCAGTTCTGGCGGTAATTGATGGTAACAATGCTATGCGTTGTGGTTTGTAATTGGTAGTGATGGTAGTTATGGTATCCGTAGTGGTTGTGGTGGTAGTGATAGTAACAATGGTAGCCGTTGTGGTTGTGGTGGTAGTGAAGGTAGTTATATGGTAGCCGTAGTGGTTTGTGGTGGCGGTGATAGTAACAATGGTAGCCGTAGTGGTTGTGGTGGTGATTGATAAAGTAACAATGGGTACCAAATAGTGGTTGTAATTGGTAGTAGATAGTAACAATGGTAGCCAGAGTGGTTGTAGTGGTGAGTGATAAGTAGTAGTAATGGTAGCCGTAGTGGTTGTGGTGGTAGTGATGAAGTAGTGATGGTAGCCATAGTAGTTGTGGTGGCAGTGATGAAGTAGTAATGGTAGCCGTAGTGGTTGTGGTGGTGAGTGATGATAATGAGTACTGGTAGCCGTAGTGGTTATTAATTGGTAGTGATAGTAATAATGGTACCCGTAGTAGTTGTGGTGGTAGTGATAGTAGTAGTAATGGTAGCCGTGAGTGGTTGTGGTGGTAGTGGTAGTAGTAATGGTAGCCGAAGTGGTTTGTGGCGGTAGTGATAGTAGTGATGGTAGCCATAGTAGTAGTTGTGAATTGGTAGTGATAGTAGTAATGGTAGCCGTAGTGGTTGTGGTGGTAGTGATAGTAGTGATGGTAGCCATAGTAGTTGTGGTGGTAGTGATGAAGTAGTAATGGTAGCCGTAGTGGTTGTGGTGGTAGTAGTGATAGTAGTAATGGTAGCCGTAGTGGTTGTGAAGTGAGTAGTGAGTAGTAGTAATGGGTACCCGTAGTAGTTGTGGTGGTAGTGATGAAAGTAGTAATGGTAGCCGTAGTGGTTGTGGTGGTAGTGATAGTAGTAATGGTAGCCGTAGTGGTTGTGGTGGTAGTGATAGTGATAGTAGTAATGGTAGCCGAAGTGGTTGTGGTGGTAGTGATAGTAGTAATGGTAGCTGTAGTGGTTGTGGTGGTAGTGACAGTAGTAATGGTAGCCGTAGTGGTTGTGGTGGTAGTGATAGTAGTAATGGTAGCCGTAGTGGTTGTGGTGGTAGTGATAGTAGTAATGGTAGCCATAGTAGTTGTGGTGGTAGTGATAGTAGTAATGGTAGCCGTAGTGGTTGTGGTGGTAGTGATAGTAGTAATGGTAGCCGTAGTGGTTGTGGTGGTAGTGATAGTAGTAATGGTAGCTGTAGTGGTTGTGGTGGTAGTGACAGTAGTAATGGTAGCCGTAGTGGTTGTGATGGTAGTGATAGTAGTAATGGTAGCCATAGTACTTGTGGTGGTAGTGATAGTAGTAATGGTAGCCGTAGTGGTTGTGGTGGTAGTGATAGTAGTAATGGTAGCCGAAGTGGTTTGTGGTGGTAGTGACAGTAAGTAATGGTAGCCGTAGTGGTTGTGGTGGTAGTGATGAGTAGTAATGGTAGCCAGAAGTGGTTGTGGTGGTAGTGATAGTAACAATGGTAGCCGTTGTGGTTGTGGTGGTAGTGATAAAGTAACAATGGTAGCCGAAGTAGTGGTTGTGGTGGTGGTGATGAAGTAGTTATGGTAGCCGTAGTAGTTGTGGTGGTAGTCATGAAGTAGTAATTGTAGCCATAGTAGTTGTGTGGTGGTAGTGATGAAGTAGTAATGGTAGCCATAGTAGTTGTGGTGGTAGTGATAGTAGTAATGGTAGCCGTAGTGGTTGTGGTGGTAGTGATAGTAGTAATGGTAGCCATAGTAGTTGTGGTGGTAGTGATAATAGTAATGGTAGCCGTAGTGGTTGTGGTGGTAGTGATAGTAGTAATGGTAGCTGTAGTGGTTGTGGTGGTAGTGATAGTAGTAATGGTACCCGTAGTAGTTGTGGTGGTAGTGATAGTAGTAATGGTAGCCGTAGTGGTTGTGGTGGTAGTGATAGTAGTAATGGTAGCCATAGTAGTTGTGGTGGTAGTGATAGTAGTAATGGTAGCCATAGTAGTTGTGGTGGTAGTGATAGTAGTAATGGTAGCCGTAGTGGTTGTGGTGGTAGTGATAGTAGTGATGGAAGCCATAGTAGTTGTGGTGGTAGTGATAGTAGTAATGGTAGCCGAAGTGGTTGTGGCGGTAGTGATGGTAGTAATGGTAGCCGTAGTGGTTGTGGTGGTAGTGATAGTAGTAATGGTAGCCGAAGTGGTTGTGGTGGTAGTGATAGTAGTAATGGTAGCCGTAGTAGTTGTGGCGGTAGTGATAGTAACAATGGTAGCCGTTGTGGTTGTGGTGGTAGTGATAGTAACAATGGTAGCCGTAGTGGTTGTGGTGGTAGTGATAGTAGTTATGGTAGCCGTAGTGGTTGTGGTGGTAGTGATAGTAACAATGGTACCCGTAGTGGTTGTGGTGGTAGTGATAGTAACAATGGTAGCCGTTGTGGTTGTGGTGGTAGTGATAGTAACAATGGTAGCCGTTGTGGTTGTGGTGGTAGTGATAGTAACAATGGTAGCCGTTGTGGTTGTAATGGTAGTGATAGTAGTAATGGTAGCCGTAGTAGTTCTGGCGGTAGTGATAGTAACAATGGTAGCCGTTGTGGTTGTGGTGGTAGTGATGGTAGTTATGGTAGCCGTAGTGGTTGTGGTGGCAGTGATAGTAGTAATGGTAGCTGTAGTGGTTGTGGTGGTAGTGATAGAAGTAATGGTACCCGTAGTGGTTGTGGTGGTAGTGATAGTAGTAATGGTAGCCGTAGTGGTTGTGGTGGTAGTGATAGTAGTAATGGTAGCTGTAGTGGTTGTGGTGGTAGTGATAGTAGTAATGGTACCCGTAGTGGTTGTGGTGGTAGTGATAGTAGTAATGGTAGCCGTAGTGGTTGTGGTGGTAGTGATAGTAGTAATGGTAGCCGTAGCAGTTCTGGCGGTAGTGTTAGTAACAATGCTAGCCGTTGTGGTTGTGGTGGTAGTGATAGTAGTTATGGTATCCGTAGTGGTTGTGGTGGTAGTGATAGTAACAATGGTAGCCGTTGTGGTTGTGGTGGTAGTGATGGTAGTTATGGTAGCCGTAGTGGTTGTGGTGGCAGTGATAGTAACAATGGTAGCCGTAGCAGTTCTGGCGGTAGTGTTAGTAACAATGCTAGCCGTTGTGGTTGTGGTGGTAGTGATAGTAGTTATGGTATCCGTAGTGGTTGTGGTGGTAGTGATAGTAACAATGGTAGCCGTTGTGGTTGTGGTGGTAGTGATGGTAGTTATGGTAGCCGTAGTGGTTGTGGTGGCAGTGATAGTAACAATGGTAGCCGTAGTGGTTGTGGTGGTAGTGATAGTAACAATGGTACCCGTAGTGGTTGTGGTGGTAGTGATAGTAACAATGGTAGCCGAAGTGGTTGTGGTGGTAGTGATAGTAGTAATGGTAGCCGTAGTAGTTGTGGCGGAAGTGATAGTAACAATGGTAGCCGTAGCAGTTCTGGCGGTAGTGATAGTAACAATGGTAGCCGTTGTGGTTGTGGTGGTAGTGATGGCTAGTTATGGTAGCCGTAGTGGTTGTGGTGGCAGTGATAGTAACAATGGTAGCCGTAGTGGTTGTGGTGGTAGTGATAGTAGTAATGGTACCCGTAGTAGTTGTGGTGGTAGTGATGGTAGTAATGGTAGCCGTAGTGGTTGTGGTGGTAGTGATAGTAGTAATGGTACCCGTAGTAGTTGTGGTGGTAGTGATAGTAACAATGGTAGCCGTTGTGGTTGTGGTGGTAGTGATAGTAGTTATGGTAGCCGTAGTGGTTGTGGTGGTAGTGATAGTAGTAATGGTACCCGTAGTAGTTGTGGTGGTAGTGATGGTAGTAATGGTAGCCGTAGTGGTTGTGGTGGTAGTGATAGTAGTAATGGTACCCGTAGTAGTTGTGGTGGTAGTGATGGTAGTAATGGTAGCCGTAGTGGTTGTGGTGGTAGTGATAGTAACAATGGTAGCCGTAGTGGTTGTGGTGGTAGTGATAGTAGTAATGGTACCCGTAGTAGCTGTGGTGGTAGTGATAGGTGGTGGTCGATGTGGTGTTTAAAAATGTGAAACATATAGGTCTTGCCATGCCCATATAAATGACTATGACTGCCACGTCAGTCTGACTAATGAGAAAACAAGTAACAGAGCAAATAGCATGAGTTGTTTGTTTCTGTCAACAAATATTTGATTCTCGTATACATGAGATATTCTATTCCCAATCATTAACACAGCCATGACAGATGAGATAACTCCTCAGACCAGTTATGACTATTATATTCATGATTCTTCTTCTTGCACTTTTGTATTGAGGATTCAGGTAAGCATATCGACAACACTTCATAATATACGTTCCAAAATAAATAATAATGTCTTTTATGTGCCTTTTGATAAATATGTCATCAGTTACATAACAGCCATGTATACGCTCAGATATAAAAGTAAAGCGAGAAAAGAACAAATATACACCATACGTAATATATAAAGTCACACAAAGAAAACATTATTTATCATACAAGTGTCAAATAAATATATGTACAACGAGTCTGTGCTATAATCTGATTGGTTGACGAAAACATCTCAAAAATCACATGCACAAATCACACTTTTCTTGATAAGGATGGTTTGTCTGTTCAAAGTATGAAAAATGTGCAATTCTGATTGGTGAAATGAATACCGCATTGATTAAATTAAAGTTTACACAATATTTACCATCAAACACCTTTGGACAATTTCGGATGTTTTGCAGTCTCGAAGGTTTTGATTGTATTAAAACAACTTCGATTTTGGTCGATTCTGCCAGAACAATGTTATTCGCTTTCTAAAACGTATTTTCTGCAAATTATATACATACAGACAAGATCTTTTAAAGTTCCATGAATTCACTTCAAAATGTAGAGTCGTATTTACGTCGAAAATAGCTCTCTAAATTAATATCAAATATATAATACATAAATATTTTGCATTCCACCGGTTCTTTGTTGAAGGGGCTTGTTCATGGTTTCAAAAAATGTATTACTCAATCTGCAAACTATCAGTTATCAAATAAAATCCAGTTATAAATTAAACTGGTTTTTAGATTTGCGTATTCTCAACAAAAAAAGTATGAACTAGGTAACATATACTCATGCCAATAATGGTTGTCACCAACTTAATTTTTTAAATTGAGAGGGGGTGTGGGGTGGGGTTGTGAGGTGGGGGTGGGGGTGCGGGGTGGGTTTTTGGGGGTTGACAACCATTATTGGCATGAGTATATTTTAAACAACAGGTCGGTTTTCAACTATACAAATATAATCTAATCCCAAAGTCACTGATTTTCAACATTTCTTCAAAACATGTTAGTTTTTTCGAATACTGTAAAGACTCAAAGACTTAATACTATTTGAAAACAAACTATCTGACAAAACGGTTAGCGCTATTTACATGAAAAATGAACACTCCTTCCTCCTGAGCCTATGGAAGGAGCGTAAAGAATAACCACCTTGAGCATCTTGAGATCACAGATACAGCAGTTCGCCTGGGAATCTGAAATATGTAGCAATACAGCGATTTTAATTAAACTTGGCTTCCAAGTTGAAACTGACAACAGATGCCTAGTTTACACATGTGAGCGACAAATGATATTCTCCAAATTCAGTGAGTTTGTCCTTGTGCTGAAAACTGTTGTATGCCAGAAGGTAGGTCGTAAAGCCCCACCCTGACGCCCCCTGGCCAATGATCGTGTCTCTCTGCTGTGACTGCCCCACAGGATCAATTCATTGCACTCACATCCTTCTTTATGTCCCACAAGGCCGCACAGCTTAATACACCCTGAACTTCGACCCCAACCGCCCCTCGTTGATAATGATGATAATTTGATAATTTTACGTGCGCTTTCTGACATGATACGTATTTTACACACCCGCCAGGCCAGTGAACGATCATACCCATTAACTTGCCTTATGCCCCTTTCACCACTGCAACCATCTCTTCCTCTGCCTCCATCCCTCACCACTCACCAATAACCCACCTCTCCACTCACCAATACCCCACCTCACCAATAACCCCACCTCTCCACTCACCAATACCCAGCCTCACCACTCACCAATACCCAACCTCACCACTCACCAATACCCAACCTTACCACTCACCAATACCCAACCTCACCACTCACCAATACCCAACCTCACCAATACCCCACCTCTCCATTCACCAATACCCAACCTCACCACTCACCAATACCCCACCTCACCACTCACCAATACCCAACCTCTCCACTCACCAATACCCAGCCTCACCACTCACCAATACCCAACCTCACCACTCACTAATACCCAACCTTACCACTCACCAATACCCAACCTCACCACTCACCAATACCCAACCTCGCCAACACCCCACCTTTCCATTCACCAATACCCAACCTCACCACTCACTAATACCCAACCTTACCACTCACCAATACCCCACCTCTCCACTCACCAATACCCAACCTCACCATTCACCAATACCCAGCCTCACCACTCACTAATACCCAACCTTACCACTCACCAATACCCAACCTCACCACTCACCAATACCCAACCTCGCCAACACCCCACCTCTCCATTAACCAATACCCAACCTTACCACTCACCTCCTATGGCCACACTTTGTTTTCCTTCTTGATAATCTCGTGGAGCATGACGGCCGAGAAGAACACCAGTAGGAACTACAACGAGATTCAAGCAGCCTTCACTCGATCTGTATGAGATGCAATGTTGCTTCATTTTCGAAGACGAACAGCTTTGCTACTTTCAGATGAAAAGGTTTACCACAGCTACACGAACAAGACTCGAATCAATGTTACTCGGAGTGTTTGTTTCGTATTCTTTGTTGTTTAACGCAACAAGCAGCATTATTGAATCTACTGAGGTCTGTAAGTAATCATCTGCATCTGCACAAATGGTATACGACTGCTGCAGCAACCAAGTCAGCGAGCCTAAGCATCAAATCTCGTTAGTCGCCTGTTACGACAAGAATTATCTTCGCTAGTGCTGTTGGCATCATCTGGTGCAATCATTATGGAATCAGCCCCCCTGTACCAAATGATCGATTTTACTTCATTAATTTGCAATCAAGTAAAGTCTGTTTAATCGAGAACTGATAATGATACAAAAAACAAAGTAAACACATATTTAACATCATTATACCTGCCGCAAAGCAATCAAAGACCCTATTGACGTAAAGATTTATTTGTAACAAAACCAAACATTGCTCGTGTTCTCTTAACAGCCCTCTTTATCATTGTTACGTTGGTGCAACTGATGACTGATACTCACCAAACCACCAACATCAACACATGCGAAGATGATGAAGGTGTCCCCCTTAAGAACGAAATCCAGGATTGAGTCATAGCATCCCTGGAGAGACAGAAAGCAAACGAAGAACCGTTAAGACGCAATAACAACATTGCGGTGTATACGTACTTGCTTTACAATTGTTCATGAGGATAATTAAACCTAAGAGGCATCGCCAAACTCTAAAAGTCGTGTTGTTGACTAGTCTGCCTCACAGTCCCTGAACTACATTTTTCCCCTTCCGCTTAACCCTTTTTGCATTGCCAAAGCCTTAAATGAAGCAAGTCTAGACTTGCTCTGGTTCAGAATCTCCCTTCTCTCTGGAGCTGCCTTTCAATTTAATTATAATGTGTTTTCTATCAAACTTATATATAGTCAGAGACTAAGCGTAATTTATATGGTAGACGTGTGAAGGTCATTCCCAAATCTGACACATCAGCGACATAAAAACTATGTTTTGACTTGTATCATATTCTCTGTGTTGTTGTATTCTTTTCTAGGGAGAACTATTGACTTGAATTTGATGGGCGCAACCCTAACTGGATTCTGCATTCAGGAGAGATTTGTGGAAACTGCTTTGTCGTATGTATTTGCAATTCTAATTTTGACAGTATCCCCCTTTAAAGGAGAAATCCATTGATTTAAACATATTTATTCAAGAGAATGGATTGGGTACAAGTTATGCCAACTTAGTGAAACCCTCTCCTAATCCATGTTTTTTCACAGTTATGAAGGCTAAATAAAGCAGCACATTGAGCTTCCCACTTGGAGTTGTATCTACCAAAAAAAGGTATACAATACTTCACAGAAGACAGAGACATAACATGTGTATCAATGCGCCTTCAGCACAGGGTATTGAACACAGTATCTGGGTTTCCTGCGTGACACAGACACATGTTATATTGAACACAGTATCTGGGTTTCCGGCGTGACACAGACACATGGTGTATTGAACACAGTATCTGGGTTTCCGGCGTGACACAGACACATGGTGTATTGAACACAGTATCTGGGTTTCCTGCGTGACACAGACACATGTTGTATTGAACACAGTATCTGGGTTTCCGGCGTGACACAGACACATGTTGTATTGAACACAGTATCTTGGTTTCCGGCGTGACACAGACACATGTTGTATTGAACACAGTATCTGGGTTTCCGGTGTGACACAGACACATGGTGTATTGAACACAGTATCTTGGTTTCCGGCGTGACACAGACACATGTTGTATTGAACACAGTATCTGGGTTTCCGGCGTGACACAGACACATGTTGTATTGAACACAGTATCTGGGTTTCCGGCGTGATTGAACACAGTATCTGGGTTTCCGGCGTGACACAGACACATGGTGTTTTGAACACAGTATCTGGCTTTCCGGCGTGACACAAACACATGGTGTATTGAACACAGTATCTGGGTTTCTTGAGTGACACAGACACACAGTGTATTGAATACAGTATCTGGGTTTCCTGCATGACACAGACACACAGTGTATTGAACACAGTATCTGGGTTTCCGGCATGACACAGACACACAGTGTATTGAACACAGTATCTGGGTTTCCGGCGTGACACAGACACACAGTGTATTGAACACAGTATCTGGGTTTCCTGCGTGAGACAAACACACAGTGTATTGAACACAATATCTGGGTTTCCGGCATGACACAGACACATGGTGTATTGAACACAGTACCTGGGTTTCCTGCGTGACACAGACACATGTTGTATTGAACACAGTTTCTGGGTTGCAGGCATGACACAGACACACAGTGTATTGAACACAGTTTCTGGGTTTCAGGCATGACACACAGACACACAGTGTATTGAACACAACATCTCGGTTTCCGGCATGACACAGACACACAGTGTATTGAATACAGTACCTTGTTTTCCTGCATGACACAGTCAGTCAGTGTATTGAACACAACATCTGGGTTTCCGGCATGACACAGACACACAGTGTATTGAACACAGTATCTGGGTTTCCAGCATGACACAGACATACAGTGTATTGAACACAGTATCTGGGTTTCCGGCATGACACAGACACACAGTGTATTGAACACAGTATCTGGGTCCCTGCGTGACACAGACACATGGTGTATTGAACACAGTATCTGGGTTTCCGGCGTGACACAGACACACTGTGTATTGAACACAGTATCTGGGTTCCCGGCGTGACACAGACACACAGTGTATTGAACACAGTATCTGGGTCCCTGCGTGACACAGACACACAGTGTATTGAACACAGTATCTGGGTCCCTGCGTGACACAGACACATGGTGTATTGAACACTGTATTTGGGTTTCCGGCGTGACACAGACACACAGTGTATTGAATACAGTATCTGGGTTTCCGGCGTGACATAGTCACACAGTGTATTGAACACAGTATCTGGGTCCCTGCATGACACAGAGACATGGTTCATTGAACACGGTATCTGGGTCCCTGCGTGACACAGACACACAGTGTATTGAACACAGTATCTGGGTTTCCGGCATGACACTGACACACTGTGTATTGAACACTGTATCTGGGTTTCCGGCGTGACACAGATACACAGTGTATTGAACACAGTATCTGGGTCCCTGCGTGACACAGTAAGTCAGTGTATTGAACACTGTATCTGGGTTTCCGGCGTGACACAGACACACAGTGTATTGAACACAGTATCTGGGTCCCTGCGTGACACAGACACATGGTTCATTGAACACAGTATCTGGGTTTCCGGCATGACACAGACACACAGTGTATTGGTTTCTGACATGACACAGACACACAGTGTATTGAACACAGTATCTGGGTTCCCGGCATGACACAGACACACAGTGTATTGAACACAGTATCTGGGTCCCTGCGTGACACAGAGACATGGTTCATTGAACACAGTATCTGGGTTTCCTGCGTGACACAGACACACAGTGTATTGAACACAGTATCTGGGTCCCAGCGTGACACAGACACATGGTGTATTGAACACAGTATCTGGGTCCCTGCGTGACACAGACACACATTGTATTGAACACAGTATCTGGGTTCCCGGCGTGACACAGACACACAGTGTATTGAACACAGTATCTGGGTCCCTGCGTGACACAGGCACTCATTCTGTATAAGTACACCTTATAACACATTTAATCAGAACCCTCCGAACGCAGCAGGTACAATCAAACTAGGGCTAGTTTTTTTCATAATGAATTGGTCACATCTAAACATATCTTTCACATGACTACCTTGTTAAAATTGCTGTTTACGTCGGTAGGAAGTTTTGCACAGTCATCTCCCGTGGGCGGGCCTGTGTACTTCCCTGCCTTACAGCATGCAACAGGTGTCATGTACAAGATCGGAGACGACATCCCAAAAGTGGTCTGCCACTTCGTGGCAGCATCAAAGTCGCTGCCGTTATTGATGCCGCAACATTCCAGCTGAAACACCAATCTTAAGAATTGTAGAATTATGCTTTCCTGATTAAAGTTTCACTTTAAATTAAAGTTAACATGTACATTTACATTTTATCTTTTGGGGTTCCATTTAGATTATGAATTCTTTTAATGGCCTTAACATGATGATTTCTGGCAGAAACTATTTTTTAGAAACTCAGTACACCGTACAACTTCATGTCTACTGCATTTAGATAACGGTTTCACGATATGAGCATATTCTTTGTGAACAAACATGGCTGAAATTGTATGTGATCAGATCACAAACGAAGCAGGTCAATCATCTGAATCATAAGTGGTTTGAAAATATATCACAGTGAAGGAAAACTTCGATGTAAAGAAGTACATTATGTGTTATCATTATCCGGATTATACTCTCGTGCCTCCGCATCTTATCTATCTCTAAGAAAGATGCTGATGGGTAGAATATTCTCCAAAGACCACTCTCGTCTCATAACCTCTATTTATAACCAGGTTTGGGGAGTGGGGTAGCCTAGTGGTCAAAGTGTTCGCTCGTCACGACGAAGACCCCGGTTCGATTCCCCACATGGGTACAATGCGCGAAGTCCATTTCTGGCGTCACCCGTCGTAATATTGTTGGGATACTGCTAAAAGCGGCGTAAACCAAACTCACTCAGTTACTCTATTTATAATCAGTCATCTACCTGAACCATCAACACATTCAAGGCCAGTGACGTCACATCTGTTCCATTGACGCCTTGGTACTCTTGCTGCAGTGTCGTCTTCAGGGTGTTTCGAGGATAATCTACAATCTGCAGGGACGAAATTAAATATAGAAATGCTGAATTTCGCATCCTCTCAATATCATTTAACGGTAATATAATATCATCGATGACGACAATACATGCTACAATGTCATTCAACAAATTTACATTGGAGTGTCTTCCCGCAACAAATTTACAACAGTCGTGCGATGCTCCCATTCTGCATTTAAAATAGGAATAAATCCTCGTCATATTTACTTATTAAACCTCTCTTGATAATTATTAGATCTACTGATAGCGATAATTACTCAACTGACTTCTATTGATAATGATAATTACTTACAAGACAGCTACTGATAGTGATAATTACTCAACTGACTTCTGTTAATATTGATAATTACTTACAAGACCGCTACTGATAGTGATAATTACTCAACTGACTTTTGTCAATAATGATAATTACTTACAAGACCGCTACTGATAGTGATAATTACTCAACTGACTTCTGTTAATAATGATAATTCCTTACAAGACCGCTACTGATAGTGATAATTACTCAACTGACTTCTGTTAATAATGATACAAATTACTGATAGTGATAATTACTCAACCGACTACTGTTAATAATGATAATTCCTTACAAGACCGCTACTGATAGTGATAATTACTCAACTGACTTCTGTTAATAATGATAATTCCTTACAAGACCGCTACTGATAGTGATAATTACTCAACTGACTTCTGTTAATAATGATAGTTACTAACAAGACCCATACTGATAGAAATAGTTACTTACAAAATTTATATTTATAATTTCTTACAGAGCCTCTATTGATAATGGTAAATATTTACATGGCCTCTACCTACAGTGATGATTGCTTTTATCGCGATAATTACGTACATGACCTATGCTGATAATTGCTTACAGGACCTCTGCCGATAACGATAATTACACACATAACTTATATTGACAGTGATAATTACCCACAGGACCTCTGTTGATACTGATAATTACTTACATAACATATACCGACAGTGACAATTACTTCTTATAATTACCCACAGGACCTCTACTGATAGTGATAATTACTTATATGACATACACCGACACTGACAATTACTTCTCTATAATTACCTACAGACCCCTATTGATAGCAATAATTACTTCCATAACATTTACCGACACTGACAATTACTTCTCTATAATTACCTACAGACCCTATAATTTCCTACAGACCTCTATCGATAGTAATAATTACTTACATAACATTTACCGACAGTGACAGTAACTTCTCTATAATTACCTACAGACCCTATAATTACCTACAGACCTCTATCGATAGCAATAATTACTTACACAACATTTACCGACAGTGACAGTAACTTCTCTATAATTACCTACAGACCCTATAATTACCTACAGACCTCTATTGATAGCAATAATTACTTACATAACATTTCCCGACAGTGACAATTACTTCTCTATAAATACCTACAGACCCTATAATTACCTACATACCTCTATTGATAGCAATAATTACTTACATAACATTTACCGACAGTGACAATTACTTCTCTATAAATACCTACAGACCCTATAATTACCTACATACCTCTGTTGATAGCAATACTTACCAACATAACATATACCGACAATGACAATTACTGCTCTATAATTACCTGCAGGCCTCTATTGATAGTAATAATTACTTACGAAGACCCTATTTATGGTGATAATTACCTACAGAACTTCTATTGATGTTGACAAGTACTTACTCTGTTAATAGTGCGGATTACTTACCAGACCTCTGTTTATGACCAAGATGAGTATCAGGGTGAGCTGGCTGACAAACAGCAGGCTGACTATCACCAGGTACTATAATCAGACACAATAATAATGACTGAATTTATAAAGCGCTAAAATACTCCAGGCACTAAGTGTCTGCTCTAAGCGTTATGATGAATATATGCCCAGTATTCAAAACGAGTAGGAACACGGAAAAGGAATGTGTTTAAATGAGATTTGAAGCTGTCTAGGGTTGATGACAGTCTGATATCATTGGGAAGAAAGTTCCAGAGAGAAGGAGCAGCATAGCTGAATGAGCGGTAGCCAAATGACGTCAGACTTGGTGTCTTCAGAAGATCAAGATTTGATGATCTTAATGTTTTCACAGGATTGTGTTTGGAGAGGTGAGGTGAGGTGAAATTGAGTTTAACGTCGTACTTGAGAATATTTCGCTCATATGACGACGTGCATGCGTGTGTATGTGTATGTGCGGCTGCTTGTACTAGCCCAGACTGAAGCTGGTTTTATAGTGCTAGCCCACTGGGATACCATGCCGCAGTGAAACATGAATACCCCAACTCAGACACATTATACTAACTCTGAGCCGACCAGTCCTTGTTGTACCCATTAATGCCGAGCGCCAGGCAGGGAGCAACAAGTACCATATTTTAGCGTCTTTTGGTATGACGCGGTCGGGGATCGAACCCGCGACCTTCCGCTCTCCGGGCGGACGCTCTAACCACTACACCACAGAGGCGGTTCTTGTTTGGAGAGTATTTGACTTAGGTAACATGGAGCATCGAACACATGGACTACTTAATGCCACAGAAACATCTTCAGTCTGATTTACACCAGTCTAAGTAAACTTAGGCTCAGTATTATTCGTTACACTGCTAAACTGAGTCTAACAAAACCTTGTTAAAGGTCGCGTGAGCTAACCTTTTGGACTGACCAGTCAGAACACAGCTTACCAAATCACGAAAGTTAACATTCGCACATACCTTTTGAACCTTTACCTAAAAAACTCGAACGATTCCGAATGCTATTTTCCGCACGATCGCTTCCGAATGATACACGCAATGAGTAAACAGTCGCTGAAAATAGCGTTTTGTCAATATTCAAGGATGTCATCTTGCGAAAATATAAGCAAATAGTAACCATGTCATTAGAAACCCATAAGCGTATACTAGTATATATTACAGGATATATGTATAATCAGTAAAAATGTATAATTACTGAAAATTTTAGTAATTATGTATAATGTCTGATTCACTCAGGAATTATGTATATTTACTGAACGTTTCAGTAATTATACATAATTCCTGAAATTTGAGAAACATAATTATACATATTTACTGAGATCATTTTGAGTTACTGAAATATTGATATTACTTTTAAAGTCAATCAGACTTTCATAGATATGTCATCTTATGGTATATAAAATACAGCAGGATCAAAGGTTGAGTGTAGTTCAGTCACAACATAATTATACTTATTTATCGAAAAGCATCGTCTTCACGGTATTTAAACAATAAAGGGTTTCAAGCATTTTTAGTAAGAAA
This sequence comes from Haliotis rubra, assembly GCF_003918875.1. NCBI lineage: Eukaryota > Metazoa > Mollusca > Gastropoda > Lepetellida > Haliotidae > Haliotis > Haliotis rubra. The sequence continues at coordinate 493,803 of NW_025764937.1, read as the reverse complement.
TACATGTTAAATTATTGAAACCATGGCCTGTGAATACATTACAGCAGCATCAAAGGTTAAGTGCAGTACAGTCACAACATAATTAATTATTGAGTCACATAAATTAATTATTGGTCCTCACGGTATTCATTAACAAGCCGCTGAGGTCCCTAGACGAAGGATATGGACAATGCTAACAGCCTTTAAACAATACAGTTTTGAATCATTTTTGTAAGAAATACATGTTAACTTATTGAAACCATGGCCTGTAAAATCACAGCAGGATCAAATTAATTATTGAGTCACACATAATTAATTAATCACATAAATTAATTATTGGTCCTCACGGTATTCATTAACAAGCCGCTGACGTCCCTAGACGAAGGATATGGACAATGCTAACAGCCTTTAAACAATACAGGGTTTTGAAGCAATTTTTGTAAGAAATACATGTTAACTTATTGAAACCATGGCCTGTAAAATACATTACAGCAGGATCAAAGGTAAACACATCACAACAGGGTTTGAGTCACATAAAAGCACGGTATTCATTTGTCCCTAGACGAAGGATATGGACAAAACAGCCTTTAAACAATACAGGGTTTTGAAGCAATTTTTGTAAGAAATACATGTTAACTTATTAAAAACACGGTCTGTAAATACAATACAGCAGGGTCAAAATGCAGCACAGTCACAACATAATAATAGTTAATTATTGAAAACAAATTAACATAATTAGCACCAGACCAGTATAAATGTTGGTAAATTTGGATCTGCTTCACTTTCCAAACATGGATCAAGAGAAGATTTTCCGAGGAGGACTTTTCATGATTTATGAGACGAACAAACGGGTTCTGATACCAAAGGAAGAATACTACAAGATCATCAGCGACCTCCTAGAAGCATCCAAGACCTCCAAGAAGACTCCCCATCAGTACTATCTTCTTAAGAAGTATGAAGTTCTTCAGTGTGGTGACATTAACAGGCTGATAAGAAGACGTCAGCACGAAGAAGAAACACCCCTGTACTTCATTTCCATAGAAGAGACCCATGAAGTTGTCAAACGGGGTCACATTGCGACGGGCCATGGGGGACGGGACAAAATGGTTCATGAACTGTCCAAGAAGTACGCAAACATAACCATTGAAGCATTGACCCTCTTCGAGAACTTGTGTGTTGAATGCCAGCGGAAGCATAAGAGAGCTACAACAAAAGGGACCGTAGTAAAGCCAATCTTCTCCAAAGACTTCATCTCCAGAGCACGAGTCGATCTTCTCGACATGCAATCCATGACTCCAGGACAGCTCAAATGCATCATGGTATATCCAGACCTTCTGACTAAGTTTTGTGTATTGCGGCCCCTGACTTCTTAACGCGCAGCAGAAGTGGCGTATCAGCTTCTTGACGTCTTCCTCCTCTTCAAAGTGACAATGGATTTGAATTTACTCTGGGCTGAAGATTATTGGTGATGGTACATGGAAAACCAAGACACCTCCAAAGTATGGTGGCTGATTAGGGCCATCGCTTTCTCGCCTTAAAATTCGGAGGCGAGAAAGCGAGAAAGCGATATCACGAGACGAGAAAGCGATAACACGAGACGAGAAAGCGATAACACGAGACGAGAAAGCGATGGCAAGAGACGAGAAAGCGATAACGCGAGACGAGAAAGCGATAACGCGAGACGAGAAAGCGATAGCACGAGACGAGAAAGCGATAGCACGAGACGAGAAAGCGATACCATTACGCGAGAAAGCGATACAGCGAGAAAGCGATAAACCGAGAAAGCGATACAGCGAGAAAGCGATATACCAAGGCGAGAAAGCGATGGCCCTAATCAGCCACCATACCAAAGTCAAGGTTCTGTAGAAAGGGCAAATTGTAACATCAAGGATATGCTTGTTGCTTGGATTGGTGATAATGATACAAGTGATTGGATTGTTGGACTAAAGTTCGTTCAATTTCAGAAGACCTCCAGTCTCCATACCGGAATCAAGCGATCTCCATTTGCGGCGCTGTAAGGGTCTGACGCTGGATTGACATCAACCAGCTTGCCCACTGACATTCTGAAGACTACTGCAGAGATCAGTCAACTAAATGCCATTTTATCCAACCAAGAAGCCATTCAGCTGCAGAGGAAAAGAGCGTGTGAACCTCAAACTGAACAGGCAGAGCGTATGGTACAGAGGAGGTGTACTATAACAGTGAAATGTGTACTATAGCAGTGAAACTACTATAGCAGTGAAATATGTACTATAACAGTGAAATGTGTACTATAGCAGTGAAACTACTATAGCAGTGAAATGTGTACTATAGCAGTGAAATATTGTACTATAGCAGTGAAATGTGTACTATAGCAGTGAAACTACTATAGCAGTGAAATGTGTACTATAACAGTGAAATGTGTACTATAGCAGTGAAATGTGTACTATAGCGGTGAAATGTGTACAATAACAGCGAAATGTGTACTATAATAGTGAAATGTGTACTGTAGCAGTGAAATGTGTACTATAGCAGTGAAATGTTTACTATAGCAGTGAAATGTGTACTATAGCAGTGAAACTACTATAGCAGTGAAATGTGTACTATAGCAGTGAAATGTGTACTATAGCAGTGAAATGTGTACTATAGCAGTGAAATGTGTACTATAGCAGTGAAATGTGTACTATAGCAGTGAAATGTGTACTATAGCAGTGAAATGTGTACTATAGCAGTGAAATGTGTACTATAGCAGTGAAATGTGTACTATAGCAGTGAAATGTTTACTATAGCAGTGAAATGTGTACTATAGCAGTAAAACTACTATAGCAGTGAAATGTTTACTATAGCAGTGGAATGTGTACTATAGCAGTGAAATGTGTACTATAGCAGTTAAAGGTGGTGTAGCAGTATGATATTAGGAAGTATGCTCGTAACCAATTCGACGTGTGTGCTACGAGACTGTACTCTGCAGATGATTTCAACACGGAGAAAACCATTTCCCTTCGGCAAGCTGTTCACCAACGCTCTTACTGTAGTGGACAAGGTTTCACTAAATGCAACTGTGCTGGCTCAAAGCTTTGTGTTACAAGGCAAAGATTGAATGTAGTTCCAGGTGTCACTGAACACTCCCATGTTCAAATAAAAATTCATGAACACAATGAAATAAAATTCATGAAAATCAATGTGCTGTACCTTGTTCCTAAAAATGAAGACATATCTATGAAAATTTGACTGACTGACTGAAAAGTAATATCAATATTTCAGTAATTCAAATGATATCAGTAAATATGTATAATTTTGTTTTTAAATATCAGGAATTATGTATAATGACTGAAAATTTCAGTAAATATACATACTTCCTGAGTGAATCAGACATTATACATAATTACTGAAATTTTCAGTAATTATACATATTTACTTATTATACATATTTCCTGTAACATATACAGCAGGTCAAATATCTGTGTTTTATGCGGATTTTCGATTGTTGGTAGATCGGTTTCAGCGACCAGGGAAAAGAAAATCCAAAAACCGTTTTGTAAGTCCCGCCGAACCCTAACAAGTAGCCGTTGTCTGATTGGTTAAATCCGTTCAGCCGTCTCGCGTTTGATTGGACGGTCATAGGTCCCTCAAAGGTTAGCTGAAGCGACCTTCTACAAGGTTTTGTTAGACTCAGTATAGCAGTGTAACGAATAATACTGAGCCTAAGTTTTTTTAGACTGGATTTACTCCAGCTTTGTTGACATGTAGGAAATGTGAATGATACATATGTACATAGGAAACACATGTACGATTGCAAGCAATGAATCAAAGTCACTTAGTGAATTCTCCTGAGAGGGTATCCGTGAACATCCGGGTTAGAATTGATCTTTAGTAACCCATGCTTGCCGTAAGAGGCGACTAACGGGATCAGGTGGTCAGGCTCGCTGAATAGGTTCCCAATTGCGCAGATCGAATCTCATGATGTTGATCACTGGATTTTCTGGTGCAGACTCGATTATTTACAGACCGCCGCCAGTTTTACGCCGCACTCAGCAATATTCCACCTATATGGCGGCGGTCTATAAATAATCGAGTCTGAACCAGACATCCAGTGCTGCATGAGCATCGATCTAATTGGGAACCGATGACATGTTTCAACCTCAGGCAGCCCGACCGACCCGATCCCGTTAGTCGCCTCTTACGACAAGTTTGGGTTACTGAAGGCTCATTCTAACCCGGACCTTCACGGGTGCAAAGGTGCTGTAAGTCCCCATGGCCCCTAGTAGGATGATCCTCTACCTTCTGGCGATCTGCTGGCGATCTATAGCCCATTTTTATGTTGTAATGTCCTAAATAGTGTATAATTTTGAGTTACATGCTAGTTGTAAATTTGTAACTGTGATATACTAAACGTAGTTGTTTTACTGTTCTTTGGCGACAGATTTTATACAATTATAAAGAATTTACTGTTTCAGTCAAGATTAAAATGTATACATTTTAAGTTATTTGTGTGTGTGCATACATGTGTGTGTGCGTCTGCGTGTGCGTGTGTGTACGCGCGTCTGCGTGTGTATGAACGTGAAAGACAATTATTCAAGGATTTCTGGACAATACATCAACGTTATTGAAACTACTCACACAGATGACCACGCATTTGACCATACAGCAAGCTCCAACGAGGCCGAATATCCCGATGGCCATCATTACCACTCCGAGGACAATAAAGGCAGTAGCTAGACCGCCGAGCAGCTCACTGAGATCGATTTCTGGGAAGGTTGTTGAAGAACCTGTAGCCGTGGAGGCCTGTTGTTCAGCAGCTGCAGTTGCAGACTCCAATAAACCGGATATGTATGGTGATTGCACCTTGACCATGACGCCAGCTGCCAAGATAGCCAAGCCTATGATCTGAAAACAGGAATGTGGAAAAGTTGAGAAAGAAATCTGAACGACCTTTCTGTATGTTACATTATGCTTTTATTTTATTATATTTTTAAGGGTGAAATACTGTAAATATTGGTGAAAATGAAAATGGTATTTTCACTGAGTAGAATAACATGTTATTTCACTGAGTAGAATATCACTTTTGTCTGGAACTACTTTCTGATTAAAGAGTTACCTCCCTTGCGACAGAGTTGGGTTGCGTGATAAAATGCAGACTTACTCGATGCCTCGGTCATTGATAAACAATGATCAAAATATAATAAATAGAATATTTTGCTGATGTTGTCACTCGATGAAATATACATGTTATTTGACAACATTAACAAAAAAAATCCTCTATGTATTTGATGGTAATATGGCGTTTTGTACTCTATTTCATCAGAACTGTGGCCCACTGACTGACTGAGTGAGTTTAGTTTTACGACGCACTCGGCAATATTCCAGCTATATGGCGGCGGTCCGTAAATAATCGAGTCTGGATCAGACAACCCAGTGATCAACAGCTGAGCACCGAACTACACAATTGGGAAGGCTACCATGTCACGACAAGCATGGGTTACTGAAGATCAATTCACGGGATCTTCATGGGTCCAATGGTACAGCTTGACATAATGAGACATTCCATACCACTCAACCTTGCACAGGAGGACTTGTTGATGGTATCAGAAATACTATCTTGCTTTTTGGAACAGGCAGTTTTAGAACAACAGACAAATCATTAGTTTCTGCAGGCGTACTACAGTCCGTTTGAGTCAGAAACGGACCGATGAATTGCAAATGATATCATTGTACAAAATTGCCACATAAATATAAATAGTACACATGTTTATCATTTACTAATACACAACAGCTTTCTCATATTTGAAAATTTTCCGGACTCCACCCAAAAAGTTCTTTAAGAAACTATCATTAAAATTTTGACACAGTTCACTATTTGTTACGAGGGAGGAGTGCAGAGAAAGGGACAGCCAGGTGTTAGAGAAGCACGTGCACAAGTGCCCACCAAGTTATTGATTCATTAGCCTGTGCTGTGCCGTCTCCGTCCTTTCTCGCACACCTGGCTGTCCCTTTCTCTGCACTCCTCCCTCGTAACAAATAGTGAACTGTGTCAAAATTTTAATGATAGTTTCTTAAAGAACTTTTATGTGGCAATTTTGTACAATGATAACATTTGCAATTCATCGATCCGTTTCTGACTCAAACGGACTGTAGTTGATTGTATTTTGAAGAGGAACTTAATCAGCACTTCATTGGTACAGTGGGCGGTGGGGTAGTCTAGTGGTTAAGGCGTTCGCTCGTCACGTCGTAGACCCGAGTTCGATTCCCCACATGGGTACAATGTGTGAAGCCCATTTCTGATGTCCCCCGCCGTCATATTGCTGGAATATTGCTATTGTTAGTTAGTAGGTTGGGCTTACGTAGATTTTGTCATTGTAAGCGATGTCTCGGTGTCGTCCGAAGCGATCTTACTGCCAGGGTCATTATAACTCCCTTGCCTTAACACAGCGCTAAGGATCGTAGAGCTAAGGTGAACTTGTACAACGGCACCCGGCTCGCATTAGTTTAGAGAAAAGATACCACTTGCGACACACATTCCGCTAACATTCTATTGTACTATTAACAACATTAATTCCACGAATTGCTAAATAATTAATGTTTCTTTTAAAATTAAGGACATTAGCAGACTAAAACAGTCTTCATATTCAGGATCTTTTGGAAATGGCGAAACAAGTATTCCTACAAAGATCTCAGAAAAGTAGTTCAAGTAATAATTATTGAAAAACGATAAGTCAATGAATATGTTTAATTTTGATAGAAACATATATTTTCTTAACTCGAAAAGGAGAAGGGAGATTCAGAAATCTAGACTTGCTTCATTTGGGGTCTATAGCATTGCACAAAGCACTGAGAGGAAGAGGAGATGATGCGGCTCAGGGACTGTGAAACAAGCTATTCAAATAACTGACAAGACCTCGACCTTGTTGGGTAGAGAGACCAACGATGATAAACAGCTGAGTGGCTAGCAAATATTCAGTCACGTGATCACTCATCAAGCAAACACCGGTGGGTCGTTTCAGCTCACAATAGGGATCTCTATGGCCTTTTAACAGAGTCATAAATTGCCATACAAGATCTCTTAAACTCCTTTTAGTATCTCCCTTGGATAAACTTGTAAAGTCTTCAGTTTTGCAGTTGTTGTCATTGTTAGGTTGGTGTGTTGTTTAAAGCCGAAGTCAGCAGTATTCCAGCTATATGGCGGCGGTCTGTAAATAATAGAGTCTGGACCAGACAATCCAGCGATCAGCATCATGAGCATCGATCTACGCAATTGGGAACCGATGACATGTGTCAACCAAGTCAGCGAGTCTGACCACCCGATCACGTTAGTCGCCTCTTACGACAAGCATGGGTTGCTGAACACCAATTCTAACCCGGATGTTCACGGGTATGATGTCACTGTTAGGGTATATAGTACCACGATGCACGGGGATGGGTAAGGGGTTCAGTGGACTAGGATGCTGAAACTCCGCGTGCATAGATGCGCCCCTTTGTCCTGTCAAGATCCGCTGCTTCCAATCCAATGCTTGTCATGATTATGATTCTTGGTCACGACCATGCTCGTGGGTCTCACTCACTCACTCACTCCCCCACTCACATACTCACTCACTCGCTGTACGTACCGTGAACACGAGGCTGAGTAACCCAATAAGGATCCGGCCTATGACTGAAAGTACCTGACACATGGTGCCGCTGTAGTTGTAAAACCCGTATCTGCAAATAAAAGTTGTAATTTAATGGCATATATTTAAAACTGAAGAGCTGTTTAAATGCTCCGCAAGTTTCTGTGAAAGGCTGCCCAAAGGATATTTATATTGTTCTGTGGGAAACATTTGTGGGAAAATATAAGGACGGTATACATGTACATTACTCGAACAAAATACAACTTCTATCCCCATCCGCCCTAGAAGTTCAAGGTCATAATTATTGGTACAATGACTGGGTCATGTCTCAAGGTTGTAAACGAAACTACGTACATAACGAACTAACGGATATCTCGAACTGTTTGTGTCTGTGATTATTTGTCCCTGTCACTTGATTTGTATTTTACTCTATATGCGTATAACGAACATTGGCTATAACGAACTGAGATTAGTGTTCCCATCATGTTCGCTGTAACGAACTGAGATTAGTCTTCCTCGTTATAACTGAGATTAGTGTTCCCTCGTTATAACTGAGATTAGTGTTCCCTCGTTATAACTGAGATTAGTGTTACCTCGTTATAACTGAGATAAGTGTTACCTCGTTATAACTGAGATTAGTGTTACCTCGTTATAACTGAGATTAGTGTTACCTCGTTATAACTGAGATTAGTGTTCCCTCGTTATAACTGAGATTAGTGTTCCCTCGTTATAACTGAGATTAGTGTTCCCTCGTTATAACTGAGATTAGTGTTCCCCTCGTTATAACTGAGATTAGTGTTACCCTCGTTATAACTGAGATTAGTGTTGCCTCGTTATAACTGAGGATTAGTGTTACCTCGTTATAACTGAGATTAGTGTTCCCTCGTTATTACTGAGATAAGTGTTCCCCTCGTTATAACTGAGATTAGTGTTACCTCGTTATAACTGAGATTAGTGTTACCTCGTTATAACTGAGATTAGTGTTACCTCGTTATAACTGAGATTAGTGTTCCCTCGTTATAACTGAGATTAGTGTTCCCTCGTTATAACTGAGATTAGTGTTCCCTCGTTATAACTGAGATTAGTGTTACCTCGTTATAACTGAGATTAGTGTTACCTCGTTATAACTGAGATTAGTGTTACCTCGTTATAACTGAGATTAGTGTTCCCTCGTTATTACTGAGATAAGTGTTCCCCTCGTTATAACTGAGATTAGTGTTACCTCGTTATAACTGAGATTAGTGTTACCTCGTTATAACTGAGATTAGTGTTACCTCGTTATAACTGAGATTAGTGTTACCTAGTTATAACTGAGATTAGTGTTCCCTCGTTACAACTGAGATTAGTGTTCCTCGTTATAACTGAGATAGTGTTCCCTCGTTATAACTGAGATTAGTGCTACCTCGTTATAACTGAGATTAGTGTTCCTTCGTTATAACTGAGATTAGTGTTCCTCGTTAGTGTTCCTCGTTAACTGAGATAGTGTTCCTCGTTATAACTGAGAGATTAGTGCTACCTCGTTATAACTGAGATTAGTGCTACATCGTTATAACTGAGATTAGTGTTCCCCTCGTTATAACTGAAATTAGTGTTACCTCGTTATAACTGAGATTAGTGTTACCTCGTTATAACTGAGATTAGTGTTCCCTCGTTATAACTGAGGTTAGTGTTCCTCGTTACAACTGATATTAGTGTTCCCTCGTTATAACTGAGATTAGTGTTACCTCGTTATAACTGAGATTAGTGTTACCTAGTTATAACTGAGATTAGTGTTCCCTCGTTACAACTGAGATTAGTGTTCCTCGTTATAACTGAGATAGTGTTCCCTCGTTATAACTGAGATTAGTGCTACCTCGTTATAACTGAGATTAGTGTTCCTTCGTTATAACTGAGATTAGTGTTCCCTAGTTATAACTGAGATTAGTGTTCCCTCGTTACAACTGAGATTAGTGTTCCTCGTTATAACTGAGATAGTGTTCCCTCGTTATAACTGAGATTAGTGCTACCTCGTTATAACTGAGATTAGTGCTACATCGTTATAACTGAGATTAGTGTTCCTCGTTATAACTGAAATTAGTGTTACCTCGTTATAACTGAGATTAGTGTTACCTCGTTATAACTGAGATTAGTGTTCCCTCGTTATAACTGAGATTAGTGTTCCCTCGTTACAACTGAGATTAGTGTTCCCTCGTTATAACTGAGATTAGTGTTACCTCGTTATAAGCGAAGTTTACTGCATACCAAACACGTGGCCCTTCTGTTCCCACTACTGCTACTTATACTGCTACTGCTACTGCTACTGCTGAATACAATAGTAAGGACGAATTTGTCCATTGAAATCGTGATCTCTTTCGTTTTACAGAATTACACATTCACACAAAAAAACACACCGACAAACACACACAAAAACATATTTAAACAAACATACACACACAGACGCAACCACATATACAAATACACAAACACACATAACACACACGCGCACGCACACATACACACACATACAAACGCACGCACACACACACACAAAACACACAAAGAGTGTGTAGACAGATGTTGATCCTTGGGACCTGTTGGTTACTGACAAGCGACAGTAAGCGCGCGCACGCAGACACACGAACACCCACAACACCGCACACACACGAACACCGTACACACCTACACACTCAGTGTGCAGACATATTGTAATCCTTGTCACCTGACGGTGATTTAACAAGCGACAGCAAGCACGCACACGCACACGCAGACACAGACACACACGCACACACACACACAGACACAGACACACACACACACAGTGTGCAGACATTGTAATCCTTGTCACCTGTCGGTGATTAACAAGCGACAGCAAGCACGCACACGCACACACACACACACACACACACACACACACACACACACAGTGTGCAGACATTGTAATCCTTGTCACCTGTCGGTGATTAACAAGCGACAGCAAGCACGCACACGCACACGCAGACACAGACACACACACACACAGTGTGCAGACATTGTAATCCTTGTCACCTGACAGTGATTAACAAGCGACAGCAAGCACGCGACAACACGCAGACAACCACACACTCACAGTGTGCAGACAGATGGTAATCCTTGTCACCTGTCGGTGATTAACAAGCGACAGCAAGCACGCACACGCAGACACAGACACACAGTGTGCAGACAAGCGACAGTAAAACGGCCGATCCAGGACAGCATGAAAAACACGAGCCAACTGGTTGTTTACTCAATATATTTTGTGAGTATTATATCCCACTTCCTAGCTACGCAACAACACAACCTTCACAGGTAGGTAATAAACTATCCGTTGGACAAGTCACGATTGTCAACAGTGTTGACACTTCCAAGAAAGTTGATCCCTTCTCAGAACACAACCATTGTTCAGGACCTCAAAGGCTGGGTAAATACCCATTAACACAGGTATTCGTCATAACGGGGCAACCATAGGAACGTCACCAGTGTCTATGTGCATACATGAACGGTAGGCTAGCGCTTAGTGTCTGAATATATACAACTCAAAAGAACCCAAGGAACACCTAGGTTTTTTTATTATAAAGAAAACACATATGATACGACGAAATTTTATTGTTGGTTAAGTTCAATGCAGAAACAAAGTCTTCTCGCCGCCTCACGTATGGCAATACCCTCCTGGATCCACCCAATAGCTCTCCCCCTTTCAGCAATGCTTATACGGCGACGTTTTCAACATGTGATTCATCTGTGCTCCAAACGTTGCTTATAAGGGAAATTTGTGCATGATGTTCAGGGAGATTTGCCTTATAACGTGCACTGGCAGGTTTGGGTGTATTCGGGAGAATAAGACCTTTGGAAGCCTCAAATTGCAACTCAAAAATGCGTGAAAATGTCTAATTTCCAACTTGAAACCCTTCAAAATTCTATCGGTTTATCTTCCTAACATAATGTGACCTTTAAACCATTACCAGTTGTCGATCAAATGACATCATTATTTTGCACCCAATCTCTGTGAAGTTTCCAGCATATTATCTAAAACCTTTTGACCCAAAATTACCACTGTTCCTTCGATTCTATTGAGTAGTTTTCTAATTTTGATAGAAACAAACAATTTCTTTCACATTAAAAAGGGGCCCCGGTGAAAAGGGTGATGTAGTACCTGAGGAAATCTAGACTTGCCTGGGGCTCTAGCTTGGCAGAAAGGGCAAGGCAGTAGGGAATATAATGTGGTTCAAGGTATGTGTGACAGCCTAATGAACGGGTTGTAACGTACGTTGTAGCATTACGTGTGGTTTGTATACCCAAAAGCCACTTATGCGTTCGCAAGTTACAAAGAAGCAATATCTCATGTTGAATAATACGCTTATGGTAAACATGTTTATGCACCAAATGAAAACAGCAATGACATCATCAACTATTCATAAGTTTCACATATTTTTAATCTGTGTTTTAGCCTTTTAACAATCGATTTCGTTTTTCACTGTACAACTGCTATGGACGTTCTCCATTCTAGTGAAAACATTGTAAGCATATTGTGTGAAATATATATGTATTGCTGAGTGAAAGTTCGTGTGGGATCCTACAGGGTCAATTCGCATTGCCGCGATGTCAAATTATATTTGTACCCCTTACAAATACCAACAAATATTTCCGTGAGGACCGGGTTTGAATTGGTCTTCAGTAACCCATACTTGTCGTTAGGGGAGACTAACGGGATCGGGTAGCTAGGCTCACTGACTTGGTTGACACATGTCATCGGTTCCAAAATGGGTAGATCAATTCTCATGATGTTGATCACAAGATTGTCTGGTCCAAACTCTATTATGTTCAGAACGCCGCCATATAGCTGGACTATTGCCGTGTGCAGCGTTAGACAACTAATAGTGAGTGAGTGAGTGAGTGAGTGAGTGAGTGAGTGAGTGAGTGAGTGAGTGAGTGGGTGGGTGGGTGTTGAGTGAGTGAGTGAGTGAGTGAGGTGAGTTTAGTTTAGTTTAGTTTTAGTTTGGCCCCGCACTCAGCCTGACCACCCGATCCCTTTAGTCGCCTCTTAGTACAGAACAATCAAAGACACAAACACACTAGCAAAGAGTGTTTTAAATCAGAGCCCAACAACCCAAGGCAACGACAATGCCCCTTAAAGGATTCCATATCTTCGTGTTAGGGTAGGCTATTTAAGGATCTGTACAACCAATACCTCATGACCAGCACGTTCATGGTTGTACTGTGATATATTTAGGTTGGTTTACTTTCAACGTCGGGGTCTGAATAAACAGTAGATTTTGTCATTACTTCCTCGGGGTTATCTGTGACATGTTGAAGACAATCAAATAATCAGATCTAAGTTTAAGACCTAGAGCCAAGACTTAAATCATACTGAAGTTAATATCTGTATACATGCCTCCAAGCAAAATGGGAACCTATGACAACTGTGCTACACTACCGGCCAAAGACGTTTACTGTATTTTTATAGCTACTAATTTAAAAAACTAATTTAAACGACATATTTGCAGCACAGCCTATAATAGCAAACATTTGCGTTTCATCGTTTATTTGATCGGATCTAATAACCGCATACTAATATATAACCTGTCATAAACACATGCAAAGGTTAGTCAATTATTCACACAAAATAACACTAAACCATGTGGTACAGGTCAACAGACATCATTTAGTCACTGGCGCTAAAGTTTTGAAATGTCTTTCACATGTGAACCAAAAACCCATTGAGATATCTTGTTAAGGCTTTGAATGTAATAATCCTTATCATATAACCTTTAGCAAGAGTCTTATCTAAAATATTTAAAATCTTCGTGGAAAGCTCATGCTCGGTTTTTTTCTCAAACGCTGTGAAATGAAGACATATGAAATATGGCTCTCATAAAAGTTGACGTATGGAAAATTAAATATATATATTTTGCAATATAAACTTGTGGAACATTTGTGTCACTGAATCAGCCCTAAGCATGAAACAGACAATGAAAAGCGAATTTGTAATCCGATCAGAAATTCCCTCTGCACATAGACACAACACAGCAAGGAAGGGTGCAGAACGAATGGCCACAGAGAAGCCCGATTCCTGTCAAAATGTCCTAATTACCATATTCCAAACTTACAAATAAATATATATTCAGTAAATATTTAAGGTTTACTTCTATTCGGTAATACAAAACATTCTTTCGAGGTCAATCCTGATAGTTTTCCATCAGTTATAACTGACTGACTGAGTTTGGTTTTACGCCGCTTTTAGCAATATTCCAGCAACATCACGGCGGGGGACACCAGAAAACCATCAGTTATAAATGTTTTCGAATGTCGAATCCATTGTTCTATATCTTTCTTAAAAGAAGAAATGCTTTAACGAAATCTGGCTTTCGTAATTAGATAAATGCTTTCATTACTGTCTGGTGAAATGCTCTAATTCCTATATTTTTATTGATCTTCACATGTATCGATACAGTTGGGGAAACATCGATATATTGATTGAAGCCTTATCACTACTGAGATTAAAGAACACACAAGGCTCATCGAGATAATTCTCAGTGTGATGTATGATCGGAAATAGCAAGCTTGCTACGACCAGATGGCACGTATCCGCCCACGACCACGTTCCACGGTGAGCACCTACACATCAGTAGGAACGTCGTTCATGAAAGCGTTCGTGGAGCTGCAACTGTCCAATTAATGTTACAGTCGTTGTAACTGGACCATTTGCTAGCCAATGTATCTATTATCCCGACCTGGCTTCCTGTCAGTTACGTGAGATCACATGATATCTCCCAGAGGATTGAATCTGTGTCGTAATGCTGTTTCTGACCTCAAGATAATGACATCTTTATCTCTCTGCCGCTGAAGATAGTTAGCTACACTCAAGACACTGGTTATTACTATTATAAATTTCAAAGAATAATTTTGGATGACAAATCCAATTCAACTGCATGTACTTTTTTATATCAAGTCAAGTCGACGAAAGTTAAATATACTCAACAGAATACGTTCCAACTGACCATGAGACGGCCAGTGGGCATCCTAGACACGTCCTCTACCAGATGTCATGTGAAGTTGTGAAGGGAAACATTTAGATCCTCACACCATTTTCCCATTTTCTTACTTTAGACGTGTTCTATATGTTGTTTTCGGTTTCACCGTTAAATCAAATATTTGATATTTCTGAAAAAACACAAGCTCAAATTTGACCATCCCTTTGGTCAATAAATGACTAAAGAACGCCCAACATTTTGGTCGACAACACTCTTTTCACGTTTTTCCCAGCCTCGTATGAAGAGTTAAAGCTACGTTACTTCACGAGACTCAATGTTGTATTCTCCACTATTGCTCTCGTTTACGACATAGGACGAAAAATTGATTTATAGGGAATTCGCAATGTTCATTATACCACAGTCACATTAAATCAGATCGTTACCTTGATACAATATCACTCCGTGTGAAGATCAGACGACGTCTCCACGGGGGGTCGTGGCTGGTGACTTTCGTATCAGTCAATCGGGGAGGCTTCTAAACTCTCGGATCGAGTGGGCCAAGTGTTTATATAAGCATATCAGATTTCTCGCTATGGAAAACAAATGTAAACGGAGATATCCGATAGCAAAATAATAACGCCGAGATATGTTTGCGTATAAATTTTATGCACCCCCTCATTTCAGTTGGGTCTGAAATGTATAGCCTGAGGGTGTGCTAAGAAGGGAGGTGTTTGATTAAAAATATATGTAAAAAAAAGAATGGAGGTGTTTGTGTTTTGGGGCGGGTTTTTTGTGTTTTGTGTTTGTTGTAGTTGTTGTTTTTTTTGGGTTTTTTGTTTTTGGTTTTGTTCTTTTTCAAAGACCGCGATTTCTTAACCGAGGTGGAAGAGAAATAAAGCCGAATTGTTTCTAAAGTTGATTGGCTCCAGAACCTACAGTAATCGTTTGCACAAATCCTCATTTTGAAAGTACACTCAGTGTTCACCAAAGACTGGGAATATTTTCGAGTTCAATTATAGGCATGAAACGTCAATGACGGAACACAGACAGTCTCGACAAGTTTTAAAAAACCAAAGTTTTTTTCTTATATATATAATTATATGATGCTGAGATACTGTTGCCAGAAACGTAACGGACATGATTCTTGTAATTATCTTCATATGGGGGCTGACATACTAGCGGTAAGAACATTAAGTGATTCTGCGTGTCACCATGCTTCTGCGAAGCTAAGTAAGAGTTGAAAAGAATCCTTGGTATTTCCAACCACAAAGCAGGTGTGAGTGAGTTTAGTTTTACGCCGCACTCAGGTATATGACGGCAGGCTGTAAATAAGTCTGCACCAGACAATCCAGTGATCAACAATATGACCATCGTTCTACGCAATTGGGATGCGATGACATGTGCAAGTCAAAACATTGATTACACAACAGTCTCGTTTCCTGCTGACTGCGTTCTGTCCCATTGCGCAACTTCGTACAATAACCAGTCCAAAATTTTGAGACCAACTCATTCAACTGGATATATAAATATTAATCAGTATTATTTGATACATCTAAACACTTGTATATTGCAACACCAGGCTCCTTCTAATCCTTGCAAACACGTCGTGCAGCGTGCTCTGTCATAGAGCCTGCTCTGACAAACGGAAATAGTGGAAATCTCAAAACGAGGCTCGGCCGCTAGAAAGGTTTGGCGGTCTGGTACGGACTTGATATTATATCGATCTTATTATACGTTACAAGAATACACTTAATATGCGCATAGAACACATAACATGTGTAACCAGTGAGCCAGATGAATTGTGAACCATTGAACGACCTCTTCAAACAGGGGCAGTCTGTGACGTCTTAGTTAACGAAATGCTGCCTAAACCTCGACATAGAATATAGAAATACGATTGTTTAAAACTTTGAAATTTAATATTAATTGTAAATACCATTTTGTTATGAAACAAGGAAGAGGAATTCAGTATAACCATAGTTGTTTGTAGTGTCTCTTTTCACTTTCACACGAGAAAATTCGGGTCACAAATCAGTTGAAGTTAAGCAACGTTAAGCAACGTTGAGCGCGGAGAGTTCTTGGATGGGTGACCGTGTTTGGCAGCTTGACTCCTGAGAGTTTCTGAGACTTCAGTCCTCACCCACAACGAAACATGTTGGCACCTTAGGCAAGTGAGTTCACCCAGCAGAAAATAGGTACCCGGTGGGATATGTCATATGACTAAGCTCAGGTTATCCGAGGTAGTAACGTCCATCATGTTATATACAGGTAGAGCATGTCCCAGCGGTGTGGAGTTCAGCGCTATATAAGTGGCCTTATTATCATTATCCATCCAATCCAATGATCTTCACCTCACGAAATATTTTCATGAATTCAAATAAGCTTACGGTAAAAACTATAACATACATCTTTGAAAATTCACCTTTAATTTTTTTCAGTAATGACCCCCATGTCCCCATGGGACCTCATTTACTCATCGGCTGTTTTAAGATACTCATTGAGATGGCGTTGGAAATATCACCTGCGATACCATATACCCTACTGTCCAATAACTATTTCTTGATTGTATCCAATGTAGCTACCGTCAAACACTGTGTATCATTTTTTGTACGACAGTGTAGAACGATATCAACGATATCATATCCAACCAGCTCTAATGACCATAATGTACATATGTCTAGGATGATTTCTAGAATTACGTGTGCCTCTGCAATATGTCTTGTATGTTCTCCGTTTTACTTGCCTTGCCTTTCCATGTGTTGGTTACGAGTTCCGCCGAGGGGAAGGATATGCTCATCTGGTATGATCACTGTATGATAGTGATACACAATTCTTATGATTTAGTTAAAATCGTTCATTGGGCGATTTCCTATGATTATGGAGATGGCTTGTCGGGTTTACCTACCCTGTTCCACAGAGCATAATGACTTAATTAAGAACACACGTTTTTTCATGACATTTAAGTTCCGTACAACGTGAATGTATAAAGAATATTAACTATACTCATGCCAATAATGGTTGTCACCCCCTTCAATTTTTGTTATTGGAGAGGGGGTGTGGGGTGGGGTTGTGGGGTGTGTGTGGGGTTGGGGTGGGGGGGGTGGCAACCATTTATGGCATGAGTATATTTACCCTTAATATTAGAATAATTAAATCCCTTGTCAAACACAACCAGACCTTCACAATTCCCGATTCAATGGCGGCATATTGACGAGCCTGATTTCTGAGCTTCCATTTTCAGTCTTATAAAATCACGATAAACATGACACCGTAACAGGTACCTCAGCGTCATGTAAGACACGGTAAAAGCAAATCTATATAGTAATACTTACCACAATTTAGAATTACTCCGTGTACTAGCGTTACGTCCTGACTTCACGGTATCCACCCGGAGACAGCTTACCTACCCGGATGTTAAAGACCTGTACATTAGCAATTAGACACCCGTCACCAAGGAGTAAGTTGTGAGCGTACGAGAACTTTTGTTCAATTCAGCCATTTGTGAGGCCCGCCCTGCCAAGCAGGGTACATGCTCTTTATAAAGGATTTGAATTGTAATGACATACAAACATTGTGTAGGGGGATTTAATGAATATTCTACACGTTACGACAGTAGCCACTGACATGATATTCGGAATCGTACCAAGGACTTCAAGTTTCCACAAAGCCGTTATGTTGGATTTTCTGTGCAAGAATCAATTTAACTACACGCGGAGCATTTTTAAGGGAAGAATGACAATACAATTTCATGAACGTATCAACCTTTGAAATATTCTATTTCTCGTATTCTAAATCGAACCGAATATTTCAAAGGTTGGTACGTTCATGAAATTGTACTTTCAGTCTTCCCTTAAAAATGCTCCGAAAATATTTCTGATCTCTAACTTGTTTTGTTTGATCATTGCACCCCTGGAATATGGAAGCCATTATGACATTCATTATCTCTGTTATGACATGAAACGTTAAACGTTTTAAGCGTAGCCTATTCCACACACTACAGTATTGGCAGATTATGCGTAACTTTTGTGAAAATAGTCAATAAATGTTATTTCGGAACATGGGCTTTTTACAGTCTCTGTCTTTTCCTTTGACATTACCAAAGAAAATCTATTCTTGTCGTGTTCACATAATGACCTTCTCAGATGAAAAATAACATCAGCAGGTGGTTGAATTTTACACTTGATTGAATGAGTGAGTTTAGTTTTACGCCGCACTCGGCAAAATTCCAGTTATATGGAGGTGGTTACGCTTGATGACAACATATTGTTTTGTTTGTGTTGTGTAACGCCGCACTCAGCAGTATTCCAGATGTATGGCAGCGGTCTGTAAATAATCGAGCCTAGGTCAGACAATCCAGTGATCAACGGCATGAGCACTGATCTACGCAAATGGGATATTGCTGGAAGCGACTTAAAACCCAACTCACTCTGATACTGTAAGGGGCACTGTCCTGATTTACATATTTTAATGGTCTGTTATACTGTAATGTTCGATTACAATAGTTGATGACTTTAATAGGCCGTGCTGTCATGTTTTACTTTTACTGTAACGTTTGCTTACGGAATGGGTTACTGTGCTATAATGATATATAGTTATTGTTTACTGCAGAAACCCAGTATGCTCTAATAGTGTACAGTATTTTCACACTGTAATGCTTTGTTATACTGCTTTTCTTCAATTATGTAATAAAATAATAATGTGTAATAGAAATATTAATATTGTATTTGGTCACTATACTGTAATGTTTGCTTACCGTAATAGGTCGCTTTAGTGCGCTGTTTAATTACTGCAACGATGACTAGACTGTAATGTTTGTAATCATTGTCTGCAATGATGACCAAGTGTAATGTTTGTATTAGTAATTATTTTCCCCAATGATAACCATATGTAATGTTCATAATTACTTCAACCAGTGATGACCAAATGTAATGTTTATAATTACTTCCTCCAATGATGACCAAATGTAATGTTCATAATTACTTCCTCCAATGATGACCATATGTAATGTTTATAATTACTTTCTCCAATGATAACCAAATGTAATGTTTATAATTACTTCCACCAATGATGACCAAATGTTATGTTTATAATTACTTTCTCCAATGATAACCAAATGTAATGTTTATAATTACTTCCACCAATGATGACCAAATGTTATGTTTATAATTACTTTCTACAATGATGACCAAATGTAATGTTTATAATTACTTTCTACAATGATGACCAAATGTAATGTTTGTGATTATTTTCTACAATGATGACCAAATGTAATGTTTATAATTACTCCCTCTAATGATGACCAAATGTAATGTTTATAATTATTTTCTACAATGATGACCATATGTAATGTTTGTGATTATTTTCTACAATGATGACCAAATGTAATGTTTATAATTACTTCCTCAAATGATGACCAAATGTAATGTTTATAATTATTTTCTACAATGATGACCAAATGTAATGTTTGTGATTATTTTCTACAATGATGACCAAATGTAAGGTTTGTGATTATTTTCTACAATGATGACAAAATGTAATGTTTACAATTACTTTGTGCAATGATGACCAAATGTAATGTTTGTGATTATTTTCTACAGAGATGACCAAATGTAATGTTTGTGATTATTTTCTACAATGATGACCAAATGTAATGTTTGTGATTATTTTCTACAATGATGACCAAATGTAATGTTTGTGATTATTTTCTACAATGATGACCAAATGTAATGTTTGTGATTATTTTCTACAATGATGACCAAATGTAATGTTTGTGATTATTTTCTACAATGATGACCAAATGTAATGTTTGTGATTATTTTCTACAATGATGACCAAATGTAATGTTTGTGATTATTTTCTACAGAGATGACCAAATGTAATGTTTGTGATTATTTTCTACAATGATGACCAAATGTAATGTTTACAATTATTTTTTGCAATGATGACCACATGTAATGTTTATAATTACTTTCTGCAATGATGACCAATGTATGTTTTATTTACTTTCTGCAATATTAAGTAGCTGTAAATGTATTCTTGATTTAACATGTAATATATGTTTACTGTACAGCAATTGTTTGCAATAATAATAATGATATTATTTGTATGTGCACTTATACTGCGCCAAACTACAGGCACGGAATGCGTGCTCATGGCGCTACAAACCAAATGGTGTTACGTTTCTTTGCTATCATGTATCGTTTACTATTATGTAACATGCCACTGTATTATTTACTATTTGTTCAAATGATGAGCCAACAATAAGGAGAAATATTGTATTTATTACGACAGCAGGTAAATAGAGTAATCAGATCAACTGTTTACATCTCTAAAGAATCACAACAGGTTCAAAAATGAACAAGAATAAACAGAATATATCAATACAAATCTGGTCAACAGCAAGTTTTCATAATATACTCATGCCAGTATTGGTTGTCACCCCTCCCCACCCCAACCCCACACACACCTCACACACCCCACCCCACACCCCATCTCCTATTAAAAAAATTGAAGGGGGTGACAACCATTATTGGCATGAGTATAGATACAAAAATATACGTCTAAAGGAACGGACGGATAGATTAAATGGACATTTGGACGGAATCTCATGCATTCAGAGACAAGGAAACCCCGTTAATGCACATGGTTTCTCTTTATATATATATCACTTGTGAGCACAATCTGTTTTAACGGGGTTCATTGTCCTGTACCGCCGTGTATATTGGAAGGAACAAGACCTGTTTATTATTCAGAAACATATTCAATATTTTGAACGTTTTCATTCAATTATAGAACATATAGAATTGTCCTTTTGTAACCCAGACAATGTGGTCTTGTCCTCAAAATCTGACGTCAACAAACACGTCATCAATTACGTCAACAAACAAGAGACAGGAAGGAAATAAAATACATATTTTACATTTGTAAACATTTATGACTCCAAGCAAAAGGAAAGCAGTTGATGATGGTGTTTTGTTGGGAAATACTACTTCGTTATGAAATACTAACAGTGCTTCACAAACATGTTCAGTTGTGTGTGGATGTTCATCATGTTGTCAGCCAACATGGGAACAACCATTTAGCAACGTTGTTAACCTAACTCTACAACGTCCTTGCAACATCTCCGACAAGATGTTAACCTAACTCGACAACGTCCTTTCAACATCTCCTACAAGAACACCGTGACACTTCCTTACAGCAACCACGCTGTCAGTTTTCTATGTACAGCCCACAACATACATAATATATGAATGTAATATAAAGTTGCAAATCGGGTTGTTCAACAGTTAAAGTCAGCCGTTGTAATACAGTCATTCTGATAGTTCCTGTTTCACTTGTACTATGTTTCGAGTTAATGGTAAAGTTCAGAGAATTTGAAATTTCAATTTCGGATGAATATGTTAATTAGAATTTAGAATTGTTTTACTACCAAACAAAAATGTTTTCAATGCATTTATTGTTCAAATTTATGCCTTGTTGCGTCCCATTTGTCAGGGTAGCAGGAAGTGTTGAAACATCTATCAAATACGAGATAGATTCGTGACAGTACAAACTTTAGGGCTATATTATTTCTGAAGCCCTTTAGTCTCGATACGACCTTCGTTCAATATCGGTATGTGTCATCACTTTGAAGATGCCACTATTTTAACAAAAGGTGAGGGGATACATCTCAAGATTTTTATCCGACAAATTGTAAACGCCATCTTTAAAACATGTACATTAACCAAGAAACGGCCATGACATTACAGTTACATAACAATTCTGTCAGTCATGAAATAATTCCTCTGAAATTCGAGACAACCATACATATCAGCATACCGAAATTCATCAATATAATTGTGTGATCTATTTCATATACAATGTTGCCCTTCTTAGGTAATATGTACATAGTGTCAACAAAGGAGAGCAAATTATCCAACAGGTGTCTTTCTCAGCTTATAAATTATCCTCGGTACAAAACTGGCACTTCTCCAAAACAGATGGCACGACATCGAAACAAATAGATCACAGTACATAGTAATATATAATATATATATATACAAATTTTATGGTATAATATACAAGATAATACTGAAATATCTGTATTCACTAGAACTTGCCTCCTGGTATTTGAAGAAATTTATTCCAATATAGACCCTAGGGGAACATGCTATAACGGGGACGAATATTTGATATTTTTTAGTGCCGTTAAAAGCATGCATTGTACTTTACTGGTTAATATATTTTAGTGGTTTGTTGATTACAGTATTTTGTCACTTCAATAAATCCCTGTACTGTTATTGTTTAGTATAACTGTCACGTTTACGTATGTAATGGTTTACTTTCTATAATGTTTGTTTACTGCAGTAACCCTGTGTGCTCTAATAATATATTGTATTTCAACACTGTCACAGACACGTTATAACGGGGGCGTATATTTGATACATTTTAGTATCGTATTGCAAAGGACTGGGCACAAAGGCATGTATTGTACTTCAATTGTATAACGTAGTTATCATAAATCATCATTCAACCATAGTGTGAATACAATGAACCCCGTTAAACCGGACACTCGAATTCCGGGCAACTATTCCGTAATCCAGGTAACCCCTTCTACTCTTTGTGCATCGGTCCGGATTAACGAGGTTCTACTGTATGCAGTGTATATATCTTATATTGAAACTATACTGAAACGGTTATGTTATGTACAAACAATCGGACTTACTGTTATAAGGTTTATATACACTCACAAATTCCTTATGAACATTCGAACAATAAGAACTGCCATCAGCTACGAACAACCTACATCTTAATGTTTTCATTCATATTCATATTTTAGGGTCCTTATGTGATTTGGAAAGGTATGGAATGTGATAGAAACAGATACGTTAAAACCCTTTTCACATCCGTCAAAAACTCTAAAAGCGGAGTCGATTGTACAATTGTGAATATATCATGAGTATGTGTTTGTTTCACATCGCGTTCAGCAGTATTACAGTGAGTGAGTGAGTTAGATTTTACGCTGATTTAAGCAATATTCCAGCAATATCACGGCGGGGGACACTAGAAATGGGCTTCACACATTGTACCCATGTGGGGAATCGAACCCGGGTCTTAAGCGTGACGAGCAAACGCCTTAACCACTAGGCTACCCCGCCGCCCCAGTATTACAGCTGTATGTGAACAATTGAGTCTGCACAAGACAATACACTGATTGACAGAATGAGATACGATTGCAGAGCACGTGTTTATGAATCACTTTCAAATAGTGATGATACCAGGGCCCAATTTCTCGAAACTAACTTAAGTTTTTACTCAAATTCCAAACTGAATTTGACAATTTGAAACAGCTAAGTTTCCAACTCAGTCGCATTTCTAAAACCAAAAAGACAAAACAACTCATGTAACCCGTCTACCTAACTCAAATTGTCTACTAAGTTGGAGTTTTATATCCATTTCAGTTTATTCTGGGAAATGAATGTTCCTGATTTTGCTCTAAAAACTGCACCTAAAGTCAAAACCCAGACTTAAGTTTGTTTCGAGAAATCGGGGCCAGGTGTTCGCATCTAGGTGAGCGTATCCTGCCTCACCGGTGGCACCAGTAACCAGTCATAAACACACGCAAAGACTAGTCAATTGTTCACCTGAAACATCGGGAATTAATGGTACAAGTCAAATTAGGGAATTGTATCGGATATCAGTTTTGTTACTGACGCATCAAATTTTGAAATGTCCTCCACATATCTACCATAAAACATTCTGAAAACTTTCCTTGGGGCTGTGAATGTTGATTGTGATGGAAACCATGGCATCCCTTTCCCTATATCTGTAAATGATGTCAGGATTGGAATGTCTTGGAATATCTCCCAACAATAATCAAGAGTCATTTTTAACATAATGTACAATAAAAATACTTCTTCACGTTAATACAGCAAGATTCTACAGACTTCCGCCTCGGAGGTAGATCACAGCATTGCTCAGGGTGTGGGTTTCTGCAAGATTAACACATGGAGATTAACACATATTCTTGTGCTGGTGGGTGGTTGATAAAGTATAGGGATTGGTAATGATGGTAGTCAGTAACTTCAATTCTATCAATAACTTCAATTCAACGATCATCATAGGTCTGCTTCTGAAACTGTCATGTACATTTAGACAGATCTAATCTTAATATGCCGAAATAATGACAAGGTGTAACAACGATAAACCTCATTTTATCTCATCTCACCTTGTAAATATCTAGCCAAATTTATGTTTAACCTCGACTATGGAATGTCTCATCTCAGACTAGATGTAACAACGATAAACCTCAAATTATCTCCTCTCACCTTGTAAATATCTAGCCAAATTTATGTTTAACCTCGACTATGGAATGTCTCATCTCAGACTAGATGTAACAACGATCAACCTCAAATTATCTCCTCTCACCTTGTAAATATCTAGCCAAATTTATGTTTAACCTCGACTATGGAATTTCTCATCTCTGACTAGATGTAACAACGATAAACCTCAAATATCTCCTCAAATGTCAATCTCTCACAAATTCATGTTTAACATCGTAATGTCTCATCTATCTAGCCGAATTCATGTTTAACATCGACAATGGAATAACTCACCTCTGTCTAGATGTGATCTGTCTAGGCCATGCTGCCGACTTTGTTTTTCTGAAGGATCTGGTACAGGATAATACCGGCGAAGATTGACAGGAGGGCCTGTGAAAGCAAACATTATTTCTTAAATTTACTTTTGATAAGAAACAAAGATTGTTTATAACAAAATCCAATATAGTTCATGTAGGTTTACTTATTTCTATTCAAAGAAAACATCACGTGTGAACCATATACACCTCATATCATGAAAGGCTAGCATAATTCCAATTTTTTCAATGAAATATTATCTGATTTAAATTATTATAATCGAAAATGTCATAACAAACTAACAACATACAAATATTGTAATTTATAAGTCAATGAAGACAAATACAATGTTATACCAATTTGTGATTAATATAGTAAACTCAGAAGCAAATACATAACAAGTTATTTTACGAAACAACCTTCCAAGCATCAGTTTAAGCAGCTATTGTAAACGGTTCATAGAATATTGATTAAAAATATTGCTTTGTTCATTAATCATGATCTCATGAAGAAAGTGATTCCAGCAATATCACGGCGGAGGACACCAGAAATGGGCTTCACATATTGCACCTATGTGAATAGACTAAGGCTTAGTCTCTGAATATATATAACTTTGATAGTAACAAACAAGCCCATTTAAATTGAAAAGGAGCCCTAGGGAGACCAGAGATTCAGATCCTGAACCTCGGGAAATCTAGACTTGCTTCGTTTAGGGCTTTAGCACTACAGGGAAGGCTAGGCTGTAGGGAAAATAATGTGGTTCAGGGACTGTGAGACAGACTACCATGTGGGGTATGAATTGATATTGAGTTGAATGAGTGAGTTTACTTACGAAACCACCAATGTCAGCGCACGCAAAAATGATGAAAGTTGTGCCTTTGAAGATAAAGTCCCATATCATCTCATAGCATCCCTGAAATAAAAAAGTCATAATAAAAATATAATGATCATATATGCACGCACACACACGCACAGAATAGATCATGTGCATCGATGCTAAGCTAAAATGGTCGATTGTAGAGAACAATTTTGTTTGGCTGTAGTTTAACGCCGCACTCAGCAACATTCCATCTCCATGGCGGCGGTCTGTATATAATCGAGTCTGGACCAGATAATCCAGTGATCAACAGCATGAGCACTGATCTACGCCACTGGGTTACGATGACATGTGTCAACCAAGTCAGCGAGCCTGACCACCCGATCCCGTTGGCCGACTCTTGAGACAAGCATGGGTTACTGAAGATCAATTCTAACCCTGATCTTCAGGGATTTCTTTGGTTACAAAACAATACAGTACTCGTGCCACGTATATCATTCATCTTACAACTCGTTGTTTCAAGACATTTCCTTTTGCAACAACTCGTTGTGATATCAATGGCTTCTGACTAAGGGCCTGTTCAATTATTGCGAAATTGTTTTGGTTTCTGAAACTGGTTTCTCCTGTTATAAACGAGTGTCTAGTTTCGGATACATGGTTTCAAAGTGAAACTAGTGTCTAGTTTTATAAACGAGTGGATGGTTTCACCATCAGGTTTCAAAATGGATACCAAAAAACTGTCTCAGCTATTATATATGTGAAACGAATTGAATGACAGCATTGCCGAAGGAAATATTTTTTTGTCATTTTATCAGGGAATTAAGAAATAATAAAGAGATGAGATGCTTTTGGAGGTAAATATTTGCGTATATGTAATTATACTGTTACAAGTAATTATATGTAAACAAGTTACATAAAATAGTCATGTTCAATACACTGGGGTTTTAAATAATATTTTCCTAGTTTTTAGTTGATTTCTATCATTATTTTGGTTAGAGAGACTGCTGCTCTTTTTGCCACCAAGATCAGTTGAACTTCGTTTCCACCATGTTAATTGTGAGAGAACGCGAAACCGAAACTGCGAAACCTGCCTCGGAGATGGTTTCGAAGTTTCAGAACCCGGTTTTAGGTTTCGACATAATCGAGTGCATGGTTTTCCAGAAACCAAAACCGGTTTAGCATAATCGAATAGGCCCAAACACTACCACAATGGACTCCATGTATGGATAACTCACGCTGTCCTTGTTATTGTTGGATGTTGTCGGGGCCGTCGCACATGTCTGGTCACTGCTGGTGAACTGACCCGACTTACAGCATGCTGCCGGTGTCTGGAAGTTGGCCGTTGTCCCAGGGCCCCAGACACTTGTCCATTTGGTTGCTGAAGTGAAGTCCTGTGAGTTGTCGATGCCGCAACATTGCAGCTGAATAGGAAGAAAAAACTGGCTAACATCACTGGTTTCATGAATTTATATATATACCATTGTGTCGAATTTTGTGTCAAGAGGTTTCTCGAAGTAAGAGCTTGTCCTTTTGTATCTCTCGTTATTCAATTTCGTCGTTATGTCGGATTTCGGATAACCCGAAGTGAGTGCATGAGTGAGTTAGTTTTGTTTTACCAGGCTTTCAGCAACATTCCAGCAATATCACAGCAGGGGACACCAGAAATGGGCTTTACACATTGTATCCATGTGGGAATCGGACCCGGGTCTTCGGCGTGACGAGCTAACGCTTTAACCACTGGGCTACTCCACCGCCCTGATAACTCGAAGTATTTACGCAGGTCCCTTAAGTTCGACACAATTATGTTTGTAAAAAATCAATAAGCGTCACTGTGAAAAGCATCACTTTAAATGTATATTGTTTTGCTGTGCATCAGAGGTGTTTATAACTACTATGATATTCTGCTATTGTCGATCTATATTACAGTGTTAAACTAAACATTTAGTTGATCAGCGCCGTACGGCGTCTCACCCCGTTCATGACGACGTTCCACAAGAGGGAGGTCACGTCGGTGCCGTTCACGCCTTGGTATTCCTGTTGCAGAGACGACTTCAGCCCAGCTTTTGGAGGTTCGGTGATCTGAGAGAAACATGGAATTATGTTACGGCTGTGACACCACCGTTGAATATAACATTCATATGTAAAAGTGATATAAATCTACGGGGTGTTTTAGAGTACGTCGTTTATTCATGATCAATGATAATGGGTTTTATGTGTACATTGTTAATACTATTTTATAAAAAGAAATATAATATACACGTGTTTGGTTTAATTCACTTACGATGCTTCTGTTGGATGCGACGATGGCGACTAGAGCAATCTGGCTGATGAGGAAGATGACGTTAACGATGAGATACTGAAACATATAAAACAGCATCAGCAACGCCTTCCAATGCAACAACTCCAAGCAGACACTGCTGAATACAATGTACACTATACGTCTATATGTGAAATGTACTTGTGTAACTATTGTGTACATGTTAATGAATGACAAACGTACTTTTATTATCAGTATGTAGCTTTCAATGTATGTCCAACGTTCTTATATGAATATTATTTAGCTTTTAATTGTGTACCTGTATGGATAATATTCAGCTTACAGCGTTTGCCAAACGTACTTGTATATGGATAATATCTAGCTTTCAATGTACGTCAAACGTTCTTGCATGAATATTATCTAGCTTTCAATGTACGTCAAACGTACTTGTATTACCATTGTTTACCTTTCAATGTACGTCAAACGTACTTGTATTACCATTGTTTACCTTTCAATGTACGTCAAACGTACTTGTATTACCATTGTTTACCTTTCAATGTACGTCAAACGTACTTGTATTACCATTGTTTACCTTTCAATGTACGTCAAACGTACTTGTATGACTACTATTTACCTTTCAATGTACGTCAAACCTACTTGTATGAATATTATTTAGCCTTCAATATACGTCAAACGTACTTGCCTGACCGTGTATAGCTGCCAATTTACGTATCTGTATAAACATTATTTAGCCTTCAATATACATGTACATGTACGTCATACGTATTTGTACGACCGCTGTTGAGCTATCAATGTACGTACGGGTATGGCATGTATTAATTTCAATATAAGTACTTGAATAACCAGTGTTGAAGTCATTATAGTAATCACACGGACGTTTACTAATGTATCTTGTAATCGGTATACGTCCAAATGAACTTGTATGACCAAGGTGAAAACTTCGTACCCAACAAATCAACTCACCAACACAATCATACACTTCACCATGCAGCACGCTCCTGCTATGCCAAGTACTCCAATAAACAGCATGATAATACCGATGATGATGAAGACGATAGCGAGGCCGCCCACAAGGTCGTTGATGTTGAAGTTGTCGGTAGGCAGATCGAAACCGGAGCCTATGGCAGCCGAAGCCTGTTCTTTCGCCATAGTAATGAGCGTTTGGAACAAATTCTGTATGACATCTGATTGCACCTTCACCATAATACCAAATACCAGCAGCACGAAACCCAGGATCTGCAACACGACACATGAACATACATATACATACCACTTGGTACGTCATATACTTGGGTTACAATATGCACATATATACCACAGGTAAAGGTGCATTAAAAGTAAACGACATATTTGACTCTTAAAATAAGTACATCAGATATACATTCCTTCCTGTTAGTTGCAGCTGTTAATAACATATAGCAGTACATTTAGTTCCGGTATCTGGGCAACGGTTATGCATACAATTCACTTCAGTTAGTTGTTCAGTAAGTGCAACGATTATGTATACATTTCACTGCAGTTAGTTCCTCTGTGAGTGCAACGGTTATGTATACATTTCACGGCAGTTAGATCCTCTATAAGTGCAACGGTTATGTATACATTTCACTGCAGTTATTTCCTCTGTGAGTGCAACGGTTATGTATACATTTCACTGCAGTTAGTTCCTCTGTAAGTGCAACGGTTATGTATACATTTCACTGT
The DNA here is from genome assembly GCF_003918875.1 of Haliotis rubra. Lineage (NCBI taxonomy): Eukaryota > Metazoa > Mollusca > Gastropoda > Lepetellida > Haliotidae > Haliotis > Haliotis rubra. The sequence continues at coordinate 463,864 of NW_025764937.1, read as the reverse complement.
AGTTAGTTCCTCTGTAAGTGCAACGGTTATGTATACATTTCACTGCAGTTAGTTCCTCTGTAAGTGCAACGGTTATGTATACATTTCACTGTAGTTAGTTCCTCTGTAAGTGCAACGGTTAATTATGTATACATTTCACTGTAGTTAGTTCCTCTGTAAGTACAACAATTATGTATACATTTCACTGCAGTTAGTTCCTCAGTGCAAATGCATTTCATTTCACTGCAGTTAGTTCCTCTGTAAGTGCAACGGTTATGTATACATTTCACTGCAGTAGTTAGTTCCTCTGTAAGTACAACGGTTATGTATACATTTCACTGCAGTTAGTTCCTCTGTAAGTACAACGGTTATGTACATTACAGTTAAAGTTCCTCTGTAAGTGCAACAGTTTACCTCTATAAGTACAACGGTTATGTATACATTTCACTACATGTGCAGTTAGTTCCTCTATATGTATACAACGATTCCTCTGTATGCAACGGTTATGCATTTCACTACATTTATTTCCTTTATATAGTGCAACGGTATGTATACATTTCACTACATATAGTTCCTCTGTATTACAATGGGTGTATACATTTCACTACATATAGTTCTATAAGTACAACGGTTATGTATACATTTCACTACATGTACTTCCTCTATAAGTACAACGATTATATATGCATTTCACTACATTTATTTCCTTTATATATGCAACGGTTTTTTACTTTTCACTACATATACTTCCCTCTATAAGTACAACGGTTATGTATACATTTCACTACATATACTTCCCTCTATAAGTACAACGGTTATGTATACATTTCACTACATATACATCCCTCTATAAGTACAACTGTTATGCATGCATTTCACTTATATCCTGTACAAGATCAACGGTTACTTACGGCGAAGATGACGCTGAGGATGCCGATGACAATCCTGCCGATGACCTCGAAACACTTACACATGATTGCGGCTTACGTGTGAGTACCTGTAACACAAGTTTAAGGCCATGATGAAGCTGTTACAACAAAATCTGTTTTTGCAAAACATTTTCACTAAACCACGGTGAGCTTCGTTTCAGGATCCGGGTGAGTTTCTTTCTGGAAGCCAGATGAGCTTTCGCTTGGTTGCGAAGGTGAGGTTTCATTCTGGGAGATACTACACTGCCGGCCAAAAGAAAATATTCACTTGAAAACGGAATTTGACAATACAATTACAAATGTTATCCAAACGTTACTAGGTTAAAATCTGTCACCGAATCGGTGCAAACTTAAAGTCCAAAACACAACTATGATATGAGATACCCATATCAAATGCGTGTACATCGTATAACGATTATATATTTGTTTCATATATACTCATGGAAACGAATAAGAGAACACCTGAAAGTACAGGTGTTCCTTTATTCTTTTTCAGGTTTCTTCACAAGCTTTGTATAGCACTGTGGGTGAAATTCTGGAAAAGAATAAAGGAACACCTCAACTTTCAGGTGTTCCCGTCGGACATTGGTGAATACTTTCTTTTGCGCGATAGTTTATTACAACGAACAGATCTAGATTATAGTCTGTTCCTTGAAGTGAAGTCCTTCTTTCACCAAGGACAAGAGATGAAAGATTACAGTGTGTTTCTTCATACAAATGAAAATGCCGTAAAGTAAGTATTAAGAGACAACTTGTTCTCCTCACTTCACTCATCCAGTAAAGTGCTTTACACGTGAGACTAGATACGTTCCCACCTCATACATATCTGTAATATTGTTTCAGGACATACAGTAAACTAAAACTTATAACGAACTCGAAGGGAACACTTATTTAAGTTCGTTATAACCGTAGTAATACCCACTTCGACACAAATCAACAGCAATTTACGTAGTTACAGTATTACCACTTTTTTAAACTTCAGTAGAAACCCATTTCATTGATAGGTAACAAGTGTTGTGAAGATGAGTTATTAGTGAGTGAGTGATTGAGTATGGTTTTACGCCGCTTTTAGCAATATTCCGGTTGGTGGGGGTAGCCTAGTGGTTAAAGTGTTGGCTCGTCACCGCGAAGACCTGGGTTCGATTCCCCACATGGGTACAATGTGTGAAGCCCATTTCTGGTGTCCCCCGCCGTGATATTGCTGGAATATTGCTAAAAGCGGCGTAAAACCATACTCACTCACTCATTTAGCTAAATTCCAGCAATATCACGGCGGGGGACACCAGAAATGGGCTTCACACATTGTACCCATGTGGGGAATCGAACCCGGGTTTTGGCGTGATGAGCGGACGCTTTAACCACTAGGACTACCGCCCTGACCCAGATGTGTAATATTTCCAGTACAACAGATGGATACTGATCAAAGTATCAATACATATGTATTGAGTCGTTCCCTGCAGTACCTCCACAGCAGATTTAAAAGTTTTGAGATTATCAGAGTTCCCCGAACTGATAACTAAACGTATAATATACAAATGGAGTGGAGTGGTATATAGGGAAAGGCTCACTTCACATGACGTCAGTGATGACGCTAAGAATGACGACATAGTGTTAAATCGGTTACTCCTGCCCTTCGCCTTATAGATGGTCAACACCTTTGTATAGAAGGACAGCTGACAAGCTAACAGATCATTGCTGTATATTTGTCGTCTCAGTTTGAAACTCCCATTGAGAACCTCCTGAAGGGCCCTTTGAAAATCTCTTCATGATTTACAAACAGTTCCAATCGAGTCATGATTGAGTTATATATCACGGTCAGCGAGTGACTCAAATCCAAAAATAGTCGTGTATTGGTACAGCGACACAAACATAAAGGTTTGGCATTCTATCAAACACGACACAATACGGGGAATATACTCGGCAGTGTGTTGCCAAGTACTAAGTCCGACCACTTGATAATAGTTTGATGTCAACGTGTTAGAACTGCTGACTGGAAAGAGCGAGCGTAGGGGCACCGCGTTCTGAATTGTCATTGTTGTTCGAACACATGGTCGTCACTGCCGCGTGTTTAAGCTATTGTCGGAAGCTATGGAGATTGGGCTGTTTGTATGTGTTGATTCCACTCCCAGTGCTAATGACCTTAAGGTACAAAGCCACAACGACTTACCCGTATAAACGTTTCGCGGAATGACTTTATCTAGAAATCTCAGCCTAAAAACTCATGAGCCTCTTAAGAAATAATATCCGAGCTTTTTGTGAGATCCTGTTCACTCGGAAATATTACTCAGCAAATCGTTAAGGTTGTTTCAGAATCACGTGATGATGTCACTCTTAATCGGTCGGCCGGTCTATCGAACCACGTTAATCCGCTTATCATGATGAACAATTGATTTGTTACGTCACAACCTTTGTACACTTTGTAGACGTTTCGAAACCAGCAAACGTTCGCTTGTTTTATTTTTGGACTAACAAATGTAATTTAGATAGTTAATTATAAATAATAAACTTTGCTGTTCGTATGCCAAGTAGCTTGATAACTGTCAGCATGAAACCTCTACCAGGAATCGTTAAGGGGTCTGCTGCTGTTCATGGGGGCTTGGTGAGTGGGTGGGGTGGGGGTGGGGGTGAATGCGGATGTTGTTTGTTAGAAAGTGAGCGAGTAGGGTTTAAAAGCAAATATTTCGTGGTGTAGCATATTATTGGAGGTAACCTCGAATTGATGCAACTTGGACGGGTTGAATCTCATCCGGGATTCGAACCCACATTCTCAGAGTCAGACACCTAATCGGCAGTGCACAAACTCAGCCATCTAACCCACTCAGCCACCGCAGCTTCCACATGTAATAATGATTACCATCTACTCTTGGACTTAGTTTCATCATAAACTTTGAGAAATGCAGGGGTTGCCATTTTCCTGGAGTCTCGTTCATCTTTAACTGGCCACAACGACGAGCCTGTACTATTCACCATTTCACTCGTCAGTTCTATTTCACTCATTATCCCCGGGGTACATTCAGCTGACAATGACATCAGAGTCGATTACAACATTCCTTCAGAATAATAAAGCAGCTTGAGTTATGTTAATTTATCACCACTCGAGTGGAAATCAGAAATCATTATTTCATTCACCTCCCGTAAGGAGGATTTACTGTCGTGGTTGTCTTCCAAAGCCATATACAGAAATACAACCTGCATTCAACCGTACAAAAAGTACAACCCATCAATACAGGTTCACATAACTCTTTTTTATTAGCAACTCAGACAGAAAGGCGATGAAATTATTGTATAACTGTCCACGTAATAATACACATCTGCACATTGCGTATGAGAAGGGTCTCAATGGGTATGTAAATCGATCAAATTGTATTATCACTCTGCTCAATTTTCAACTTACCTGTACACAAAACGTTTAGGATATATTCCGTCAGGGTCGCCGCAGGTGAACGGTGTTTTGTGTGTGTGCTGGTGTCTCACCGCGGTTATATAGCCGGGTATGTTGTAAAATAGTACCTCGACTGACCTCGTGACGTCAACAACTGTCACACCTGATTGAACCCTATCAACACGATCTGTATTCACCGCTGAAGCTATTAGGTGCTGTGGACAACGACAGTGGTTCACTGTGGACGTACTTTTAGCATGCTTGAAGTAAACAAACCTTAAAACGCTAATGCTACGCACGAGTATCTGTTGACGTTTTTGCCTAAAGATATGAGTATATATTATTGCACTACTATTCTATTCAAAGGGAATAGTACATAGAACGTCATTGCCTTAAATAACGGTATCAATATGAATAGTATTGTGATCATGATTTTAAAGGGGGGGTGGGGGGGTCACCCATTTTGTTCTGGGGAGCTAGGGGTTCAGCAATTTTGTGCACATGTACTAGGGGGGTAGCAATTTTGTACATAAGAGTATGTTTAATATTAGGAAGGGGAGGGGAGGTCATTAATTTTGTACATGACAAGCAGGGGGTCACTTATTTTGTACATAAATTTTGGGTGGGGACATTCACATTGTACATGCTTCTCCATGAAAATCATCAACATCACCCCACCCTCCACCCCATCCCAACCATAAATTATGAACGGTCCCTAATTGTAAAAATATAATAGATTTTAAATGTTAGTGTTTATTATTCATATTTTATCTGTAATAATGTGAGAAACGATAAGAAAGACTGCAAGTTGCCAAGTTAATGTCCTGAAATAGAACTTATCAGTATACCTCAGATATGTGTTTCTATCCACGGTACGCAAGGTAAGATATGACATTATTGTGTGAACGCATGTAAGTTTACATGTATTGAATATTTACTGAAATTCAAGCGTACTTGTACGCAATAGACATGGTAGGGATTGAGTTCTCACATAAATATTTGCAGAATTTACGCAGATACGCAGCCTATCTGTACCTCTGATCACATTTTGATAGTCATCCATGAATACATGTTTACGATACAACCAGAATCGTACAAAAAAACTTAGTTATGATTATGAATTGTAATCAAATTGTTTAAACCATTTTTAAAAAGGCAGGTTGTGGGGTGTATGTTTCCGTGAAATTATCACGGAATAATATGGAACTAAATTATATAAAGTTTCGATGTTGTGCTTTGTTAGCCGTAGGTTCATTACGTTCCATTTCAATTTTGGGAACCCATTTGTTCGATTCCGGGTTTATAAATCACTGTAGGTGATTCCATAGCACAATTTGTGTATCTTGTATTCAATAATTACAGCTTCAAAGATTTCTTTGTGCAAAAGAAGGGTCTGCCACATTTTGTTGTAATGAGACTTTTTGATTATACTTGTAGTTACACTTTTCAAAAAGCCTCATTGGAACAAAATGTGGCAGAGGTGATTATTTTCAACAGGATAGAATGAATGAATGAATGTAAAGAGAAATACCGATGAATGAAAGAAAGAATGAATGAATGGACGGAGAAATACCGATACTACACATGTAAATGACATACGTCGTTGTATAACCACAGCCATTCCTGCTATACCCGATATTAGCTGTACCTTTTGCATTTTGCCTGGGTCTTCGTTGTACCATAAATATTGTACCCGATTGTTATGTTTAGCTCTCTGGTTATACCAGGGTGTCTGTATGCCTCTCTTGTAACACCGGGTGTTTCTGATACATCTCTTGTTACACCGGGTGTTCGCTGTACGCCTCTTGTTAAATCCAGATATTCGCAATAACACCTATTATTGTAGAAGGATAGCAATATGTGGATGAACAGCGTCTTTATCACAGTGGGAGCGACGTGTCGGTGTAGGTTCAAGTACCATTTGTTGTCTTTCTTAGAGCCCCAACTTTTAAATCCCTCTCAAGAAAACCTTATTATTCCCTTGGGGCGATGGGGTAGCCTAGTGGTTAAAGCGTTCCAGGTCTTCGGCACATTGAATCTGGTGTCCCCACCGTGATATTGGAAATGTTACTAACAGCGGCGGTCTTCGGCATGAGAATTGTGAAACCCATTTCGGGTGTCCCCACCGTGATATTGATGGAATGTTACTAAAAGCGGCGTAAAATCATTTGCTTACAAGTCACTCCTTATTATTATCACATCTTTAAAAGTGCTATCTCATCTCTTCCAAAAAGTTTTCAGATTACTCTAATTCAGGTTGTTTCATCTACTTAAAATGTGGAGTTTGAATCAAATCTGTTATTATATCGTCGGGTGCTATCTATATGAAGAGTTGTTTCATCTACTTAAAATATTGGTCAACATATATTGACCAATAAGAGGAAACATTATGCAAGGTTTAATTCCCAAAGCCCTATAATCGATTATACGTGAGTCCTTAGTGTAAACGTACCAGCGTACCTCGGACGGTCTGTCACGGAAGCGCATTAAAAAGATGAATTATTAACAAAGATTCTTCAGAAATCGATAACGATGTTTTGACCAGATATGAGAAACGCCCGAAAGGTCGTGTGTTTACTTTACCATGGAGAAATCAATGAAATAACCAGTGGACGATTTTAGCCTTGGGATTGAACGTCATGCTCCTACGTGCATTGATTATGTACCCTTCACGGGTAATAGATCCCCATGCTGGCTCCCCACACCATTGAATGCAGACGTTAACGGGTTCATATGGTCTAATGTCGTCCACAATACAGAACGCCCGTCTATATAAAGACCAGGTTTAATCTCAATAATGGTATTATCGAGAACGCCGAGTCATTAAGCACTCGGATAATGCGGATATACCTTCACATAGCCGGTACATGCTAATAGCAAATGAGAAGGTATTTACGAACAGGGTTTTGGTATATGACAGAGCATAGCTGTCTGTTTTGGTCTTTGACGAAGACGGAGTATAAAGGAACTGTAGAATGGTTTATACCATGTGATTGTCAGTGGCATACGTCACGTGATTGGGTACGTTGGATGAGTCACATATCCAGTGGTTCGAGTATTTCACAATATTTCATTCATTCATTCATTCATAATTTATTTATTTCATTTTTTTATTCCTGTAAAGATGCTAGATGAGGCATACATGATGTATATCCATTGTACAGGAATTGAGAAAAATAAACAAATTAAAAAAACTAAAAACTAAAATAATAAAAAGTTATATAAAAAAATAATTCATTCTTTCACACATTCATACCCAATAAGTGATTAAACCATGTCTTTTCATGACTTAAGTTTCGATACATGGCCCATTTCTTTTCAAAATCATTAAGATATTTGAATATTTGAATTGAATATTTCATTTATACCACGGTCAGTTGAAAATGGGAGGAAAGCCCGAAGTTTCCCAGGTCTTGCGTGTGTTTGTAATTTCGGTGAAATCATGAGGATATATTTGATGCTTAAAACCCTTGAATGAGAATAAGGTATAACCATCTATCAGGATAATATAATGGTATTCCAACATAGGAGCATGAGATTCTGGTATGTCCAAGGAACGCAACTCTGTACGAGTGTGGCTCATCATCGCCCCAGATTCCTCGGCTTCATTCTATCGCACGAGTACATGTATTTATAATATGTTGAGGTGTGGGTATCGCCTTGGTTATCAAAAGTTTAGACTCGCTTAAAGCACTCACTATATGTTATGCATATATGTGAGGTTACATCAAAGATGAATTTCTACACTAACTTCGGGGAACCAACTGGATCATGGATTAAATTGCTGAAAAACATGTGCAAATATAGTGTATGTGAACAGCTGTGTTGTGGTGTAACTTTTGTTTAAATTTCGCCAATTTTCACTCAGTTTCATCATTGTTTTAACTCATGACAATAATCTTTTCAAAGTCACGAATTTGTTTTACAATACATCAGTTCATGTGTAAACAGTTCCTTTAAACAGTATGGAATATTTTGCAAAATTTAGTTTAGAGTGAGTTGACTGAAGTATGTGTCTATATTTACACTAGTGAGTCTAAACTTTTGATGGGGAGAATATATTGCTTAAAGGGAAAACCTAAAATGAGTGAGTGAGTATAGTTTTACGCCGCACTCAGCAATATTCCAGCTATGTGGTGGCGGTCTGTAAATAATCGAGTCTGGACCAAACAATCCAGTGATCAGCAGCATGAGCATCGATCTACGCAATTGGGAACCAATGACATGTGTCAACCAAGTCAGCGAGCATTTCCACCCGATCCCGTTAGTCGCCTCTTACGACAAGCATGGGTTACTGAAGATCAATTCTAACCCGGATCTTCACGGGTAGGAAATCTTCGAAACTTCTCGAAATGATCATTATCTATTGTAATTAAAAGAGAGGCTATACTTTTAGAAAAAATTCAACCTGTTTTTGAGACACAAAACGGGTAAATATGGAAATTCGTTCGTTTACCGCAACACAGGAAAAGAACTGATTGTGTTTATTGACGTCACATCGACGTTGTGTCCAGTCTCTGCTGGTGTTCGTAATGAATAGAGAAGCTAAACGAGACGTGCGTGTCGGTGCCCGCTTTGCCACAAATGCTTATTGTGAAATAAACCGCTCAGGTTCACACAATAAAGCCTGTTATCCGGGGTAGTGTCACGTGTACCATTACCAGTCGACTGGTGTTCACGTCTAAGTTGGATAATATCTGAACAACTTCTTCGTAGACTGTACCTATGTGTAAATACAGTACCGGACAGAAGAAAGTATACATATACAATTAACAAATGTTATATTTAGGATTACACATTCTCACTAAAGTACTGATACACAAGTCGCGATGACTTAGTGGTTAGACGGCTGACTTTGTGTGCTGGCGATTAGGTGAGTGAGTGGGTGCGCCGGTGAGTGAGTGAGTGAGTGAGTGAGTGAGTGAGTGAGTGAGTGAGTGAGTGAGTGAGTGAGTGAGTGAGTGGGTGGGTATTGGTGAGTGAGTTTAGTTTTACGCCGCCTTCAGCAATATTCCAGCAATATCACGGCAGGGGTCACAAGGTACGGGATTCACACATTGTACCCATGTGGGGAATCGAACCCGGGTCTTCGGCTTGACGAGAAAACGCTTTAACCATTAGGCTACCCCACCGCCCGAGTGAGTGAGTGACTGACTGAGTTACTGAGTGAGTAAGGTTTACGCTTATATTCCAACCAATAACTATGTAGCAGCAATACCACGTGACGTGACGTGACATGAGGCAGGTTTGTATCCATCACGTCATGCTCATGAATCTCACCTAAGTGATTGACTCCTCACAGACAGTGAGTGAGTGAGTCTTGTTTTACGCCACTTTTAGCAATATTCCAGTAATATCACGGCGAGGGGCACCAAAAATGGGCTTCACACATTGTACCCATTTGGGGAATCAAACCCGGGTCTTTGGCGTGACGAGCGAACGCTTTAACCACTAGGCTACCCCACCGCCCCACATACAGACAGTGATGTAGAAGAAAAAAACTGTTTCAGCAACAACGAACTCATTCAGCCTCAGGTATCACTTAAATAGATTCTGCCATACCGGAAACAAGCACTGGAATATTCGATCTGCGGTTGTTAGGCACGGATCAGTGATAGTCTACCAAAGCACCGTGTGTAAATCTGAAGTGTCAATTCAACAGTTATAAAAATCATTAAATGATCATTAAGAGTTAACAATTGCTACCATTGACAGTCTGACAGGCATTCCACAGAGCGGGAGGCCGCTTACACATAGTATGATTGATGTTCCTGGAATTATTCGAAGAGTCCTATGCGTGAGGCGTGCTTGGTAAAATTCCACCCGTAACGGAGGTGCTATGTAACACGCTCTTTATTACATGACTCCCCAGAAATGTCTTGTGTATCTGCTAATGTGTGAACTACCCAACCACTAGAATAGATTTTGGCTTAGTATATTTTTCATGCCAATAATTTGAAAACAATAAATATAAAATGTGAAACAAGCAAAGTGTAAACATGTGATGGAACGATGGTCTACTCGTCGTGAATATATGATGACGATGGTGATCATTAAACCACGTGGTTGTGTACAGTCAGTACAAGCGACAATAGCTGTCTAACAATTTAATCTAAATAAATCATGAAAGCAAATTGTACATTATTATAAAACAGGTTTATGGCTGTTAAAATACTTTTCCATCATCATGATCATGACGATGGACACGTTTATTAACAGCCCAAATTTTGATCCTAATCATGATGATGGAAAAGTTTTTTAGGAGCATTACTTTGATCATGATGATGGAAACGGTCATTAACAGCTTCAATTTTGATGATGATCATGATGATGGAAACGGTTATAACAGCCTAAATTTTGATGATGATATTGATGATGGAAATGTTTTAGAAGCATTCATTTTGACCATGATCATGATGATGGAAACGGTTATTAACTGCTTCAGTTTTGATCGTGATCAGTTTGATGGAACTGTTTATTAATAGCTTCAAGATTGATCGTAATCATGACGATGGAAATGTTTATACCAGCCGTAATTTTGTTTTATGATAATGTAAAATGCGTTTCCATGTCAGTCGTATTTGGAGTAAAGGCAGTTGTTATATAACGTTTCACATGGTGAGATAGATTTCAGATTAGAAAACAAGATGGTAACATATTTCAATCGTTGTTCATTTCTGAATGAATTTAATTAAAACTTCTTGAAACCGTGTCGAAATGACATTTTTGTGCTGATGTCGTCTTATTATAGTAATGGCATTTGTCACATATCAAATAACGACACAGACTTCAGGCGAGAATGATTTATTCAGATAGACTTGTAAAGCCAGTGGTCGCTTGTATTACACGTACACTACCACGTTGATCAATGTCTCTCCTTCATCTATTATACAGTGTTATTGCTGGTGTTGTGCAATGGAGATCCCGTTCAGGGACAAAGAGGGTAATTGTGTCTCTGTATTCCGTAGTGGGCTCCCTGTTGTAGTGTGATGATGAACGTGAATTATTTGTAATATTGACACATATACCTGTTTACTTGTATTTAGTGAAGAACTCAGATGAAGTACTGTGTGATTTGTTTGTTTTGTTAAAAAAGAACAGAATCTCGTGTGAAGTAACATGGATATTTTGTTTAAATAATATGTTTACGTTTCTACCCATGTTTGTGTCACAGAGAAAAACGGAAAGAGACAATGTTTCTCGCTCTCTTGCGTGCGCTCGCTCGCGCGTGCGTGCGTGCATGCGTGCATGTGTATGTGCCTCCGTGTGTGCGTCTCCGTGTGTGCGTGGTGGGGAGTCTGTTTGTTTATATTAATGTGTTGGCGTATGTGTGTGTGCGTGCGTGTGCGTGCGTGTGCGTGGGGCTGTTTGTTAATATTTATGTGTGTGCGTGTGTGTCTGTTTGTGTCTGTGTTTTGTGAGTACTTATGTATTGTACAATTTCACATTTCATCCGAGCCCTCATCCAATGCAAATCATCATCATCCTATCAACAAATTGTAGACCTGTCAAAGCCGAACTACTACTGTGTGTCATACTGTTTACATGACTTTACATTATATTTGTGTAAATCCATAACGTCACATGCAGAGATGTACAGGAAACCGACACAAAAGACGTATAGAATATGACTATTAAAAGTAAAAGATGTTTAAGCGGTTTAACTTTGAATCATCAAATGTTCTCATCACTAAAACAGTCGGGATTAAAAACAAATAATTCAAGATGTCACACAACAAACATCTAAAAATATAACTGAATACGTCACTCCAGCGAAATCCAAGTAAGAGTTTCTGCCGGAACTATTTTCAGGCGTCATAATTAACCTCGTGATATTTAGATTAAATTCTGAACGACAGGTGACCTTTGTATTTGAGGTAAAGACAAATATAACATCATCATCATTATCATCATCATCATCATCATCATCATCATCATGATGATGGCTCGTTTTATAATAATGGAGAAAAATGTCTTCACGTCAGTCATATTGAGGTAAAGACAGTTGTAACATTTCAAATAATGAGACAGACTTCAGTTCAGAAGACAAGGCGAGAATGATCTATTCAGATTGACTTGTAAGACCAGTATTCAGCTCCCTGTAATGAATGTACACTACCACGTTGATCAATGTCTCTTCATCTATTATACAGTGTTATTGCGGATGTTGTGCAATGGAGATCCCGTTCAGGGACAAAGAGGGTAATTGTGTCTCTGTATTCCGTAGTGGGTTCCCTGTTGTAGAGTGATGATGAACGTGAATTATTTGTAAGATTGACACATATACTTGTCTACCTGCATTTATTGAGGAAGTACGGTATTGTTAAAGAACATCTATCACAGGAGTGACGTAACATGGATTTCTTTCCAATGATATCTTTATGTTTCTACCCTCATGAAAATATTGTTTGTGTCACAGAGAGAGTGTGTTTGTCTGTCTGTCTGTGGTGTGTTGTGTGTGTGCTCCTGTGTTGTTGTTGTTGTTGTTGTTGTTGTTGTTGTTGTTGTTGTTGTTGTTTTGTTTTTTGTTGGTTTTTTGTCTATGTGCGTGTATGTGTCTGTCTGTCTGTCTGGCCGGCTGGCTGTGGAGTTTTGTGTGTGCTTCTATGTTTTTGTTGTTGTATGTTTTTTGTATATGTGCGTGTGTGTGTGTGTGTGTGTGTGTGTGTGTGTGTGTGTGTGTGTGTGTGTGTGTGTGTGTGTGTGTGTGTGTGTGTGTCTGTCTGTCTGTCTGTCTGTCTGTGTGTCTGTGTATTTCTGTGTGTGTGCTTATATTTTGCACAATTTTACATTTCACGGGGTCCTCCTCCAATGCTCGGGGCGGTGGGGTAGCCTAGTGGTTAAAGCGTTCGCTCGTCACGCCGAAGGCCCGGGTTCGAATCCCCACATGGGTACAATTTGTGAAGCCCATTTCTGGTGTCCCCCGCCATGATATTGCTGGAATATTGCTAAAAACGGCGTAAAACCATACTCAGTCAGTCAGTCAGTCCTCCAATGCTCATCATCCTATCAACAGGACGTGTCAAAGCGCAACTCTTACTGCGTGTCATGTACACATGATTTTACATTACATCTATATACATCCTCAGTGACACATACAGATTGGGATAGGAACCTGTCACAAATGACATTCAGAAAATTACTATTAAAACTAAAATATGTTTCACGGTTACTACGCATATGTCGACAGAATGAGCTAGACACGAGACCCTGAACCATTAAATGTCCCCATAAATAAATCAGACAAGAATAAATCCATATTCAAGATGTAACACGATATGGATCTCAAAATACAACTCAGTAGGTCACTCTAGTAAAATACGTGTAATGATTTCTGCCGGAACTATTTTCAACCGCCATCGTGACTTTCAGATTAAACAACAGGTGACCTTGAAAACTAAGACTTGCATATTGTGCATAGTCTAACGTCTATCAATAAGCTAACTTGGGTAGTAAAAATGGCATTTGTTTAAAAAAGCGCATTGCACTACGCGTATATCATCTCAGAAACATCAATACCCTTGCCATTACGTCCCCACAAACATAAAAGACTAAGTATATAAGTATATACACACAAACCCCCTCCAAGTTAAACAGAACACACAGGCAGACAATGTGATGTACTTAGTATGTTATACAAATCAATTACCTGACAATAAATCAACAAGCAAATGGTACAGACGTCCTGACTAGTAGCATTCAAGACATATTGTATTACACCTGGGACGCTGACGTGACATGAACTGCTAGAGGTATGTCGGCATGTGTTGTACCGGGTGGCCTGGTTTGTGTTTACCGTGCATGACAGGATGTTTGTCACGAATCCCGTCAATTAAATATTTACCTCCGTGCATGTTTGATCATAACTCATCTTGTGTCTGTGTGTGTACAGAGATCGCCTTTTTCTGTGGGTACCGTTATATCTAGCGAAAATGTCCGCGTTCACTAATTTTGGGATAAACAAACATATAGTCTTGGAGGGGCATTTAGAAGGAATACACATAAAGGCGAGAAGTTTATGGATGTCAGCTTCTATATATGGATGTCAGCTTCTATATATGGATGTCAGCTTCTATATATGGATGTCAGCTTCTATATATGGATGTCAGCTTCTTTATTGTGATGGACAAGACGTTTCGGAGTATATTCTTTCTCCTTCATCAGGTGAAAGGAGGATTAGGAAACAGGCAGCCTTTGAACATATGGCAGTCAAGTAGGGGATTGGTGACTTGAACCACAAACGCGCACCATCGTGTGTGTGCGTGCGTGCGTGCGTGTGTGCGTGCGTGTTTGAGTTCATGTTCATGTTTAGATATGGGGTTGTTGAGATCCCAGTTCATGTGGTATGTAAACATTTCTATTCATCATTGGGGTACAATAATGTTAGAGCGCCCGCGCGTCACGCTGAAGACCAAATTCCCTACATGAGCACAATGTATGAAGCCCATGTTGGAAATCCAACCCGGGTCTTCGGCGTGACGCGGGAACACCTGAACCACTAGGCCACCTCACCGCCCCTCACAGCAGATGAACTGTATGTAGGATTCATACAGAATCCCTAGGATCGAACTAGGAAGATTCAGGAGTTCCCTATACCTTTCGAGGATCGAATTTGCAAATGTGTTGAAGATGAATTTCATTTCCCGATGAAACACCGTTATCAAGCAAATGAGTGAGTGAGTGCGTGAGTTAATATTTAACGTCACATCGGCAATATTTCAGCCATATCGTGACGAGAACATTTGATATTGAAATGAAATATATGTATATTATAAAAAACCTGCCGACAAAGGACAGTAAAACAACTAGAATATCACATATATGTATGTAAAACTAGTAATTAAATCTAAAACGTTTTAACTATAGGAGAAAAACAAGACAGTGTAAAAATGGGCTATAAATCGCCAATAACTGAAGGTAGATCACCATACCAGGGACCATGG
This sequence comes from Haliotis rubra, assembly GCF_003918875.1. Lineage (NCBI taxonomy): Eukaryota > Metazoa > Mollusca > Gastropoda > Lepetellida > Haliotidae > Haliotis > Haliotis rubra. The sequence goes on along the minus strand of NW_025764937.1, from coordinate 448,631 downwards.
GGACTTACATTACTTTTGCTACCTGCATGGACCCTAGTTGGATTTACACCATCCCTTCAGCCATTGGCGACAGAAGAGAAATCTAGCCATAAATTAAAAGCACACATATTCTACGATTAAAAACCTGGCAAGCCTAAATTTACTCTAAATGTGTTGGGACTTACGTACCCTCTCAGGAGGACAATAATTTTACAATACTTCAAACCCCTTTGAGGGTACAGCCACTAACAATCGAAGTTGATAATCTAAACTACCAATTATAAAACCTTATCTATTTACAAAACATATATCATTATCAAGCACATGAAGAAGCCGAGCATCTATTGCAATAACATAGTTGTCTATCCATAAAGAGTGTTCCTCTTCATCATACCAGCTTCTAAATGTCACTTAAGGAGGCGATGAAATGTAGTCTTTATGAAGATATCCGTGTTGATATGATTAATACAATTAACAATAATTCATTGTCACTACTGTCTCCTCCAGACCTTTTTTTTTTGCTATAATGCAAAATAATATTTTTAATAAGGCGGCAGGTGTTTTAACATGTATGAAAGGCGGCTCAAATACCGTACTTAACCCTAATAATTAACTCAACTCAATCGTGGTATCGTATTTTATTCATGTATTATATACTGTATACTCGTGTCTCATAGGTCTAAATTGACGGATATTTCTTTTAACTAAAAGTCTTGTATTATGAAGGGGTACTACGGTAATAAACTAATTTTCTTCTTCTTCCTATCAAGTTAGTGGCGCGTGTTTATGTACCCAGATAAAACCTCGTTGTGTGGTTCATTACAGCAGCAAAACAGGTATACAGAGCCAGCTAATAGAGGAATACCCCGAAACATATCATATGACAGAGTCATTAACGTGGTACGAACCCGACACTCTCCATCGCACCTAATAATTTATGCTTTACAGATAATAGGCCACGTGTTCTGCTGGCTGAACTAATTGCCTGTTCTATATGGATGCAACCTAAAATACGTGTTATGCTACAGTAAGCATAGATTACAATAATTCTCTCAGACTGTATGACACCAGTATGAAAATATACAGCCTGTTCTCGTAACTAATATATAACAAACCACCCTTGATTCATTATTCTTGCTATAGGTTAACCGTCAGGAATAATGGGTGTTCGGACTACTAGGGTTATGTTAAACCCTGTATGTCCTAAGTTAATTCATTTACAATTTATTTACAGTTTAATATTTATGTACAGATATTTTGCAAGTCGTAACTTACCAGATACGTGGGTTTTGGAAGTATATTCCTGTTGCATATATTCCTCTATTTAACGGTGTTTTACCCTCCTCGCGACATGGCGGTTTGGTTACTTGGCCTAGTGGGTGAGGTGGTGAGGTAAGTGGGTGAGGTAGGGTGAAGTTCAACGTCAGATTTAAGACTGAAACATCTGTTATATAGACAACAAGTGGAAGCCTGTCAACTATATATAGTAGTCTAAACTGACGTTTAAAAGAAAGTACACACCTGGTGTTTTGGGATTATTTGAAAAGTGTTGTGATTTTGACTGGCAACTTCGCAATTGGGTACGATATCTGTGGTGTTTTGGCAACATAATAGGAATATCTGTGACTTATATATCACTGTAAAAACTCTTTTCCAAACATTTACGTCGATTTTGGGAAAGTAATCCAAAAGCACCAGATGTGTCACTTTAGATCAAGTCCTTTTGGAAACATCTGACAACTCGGGCTTAGTAATATGTTTAAGATTGGTCCACTTACATATCAGCGCAGTGCTGGTCCACTAACATGCTACACCAAGTGGGTACCAAACTAAACCATTATTTAGAATCCAAACAGACTAGGCCTTTTTTTCCACTTAGCACCATTTAACGCGTTTTGACGTCTTTTGGTAAGGTGCGACCAGAGAATCGAACTACCGACCAATCTTCGAGCAGACACCCCATCCACTGCACCACCATACGGTCTGACTAAATACGAAAAGTTCGTAAAACTGTCTCATCCCAAGTACTGCAACTAACGAAAGCCGCTTTGCATGTCATATTATTAACAAAAATACACCAATAATAATTTTTAATGTTTATTATATCTGACAATACTTTTGAAAGTGCACAAATATAATTACACATTAGCTGTCTAATAGGACGTTGATAGGCCAGTGGTTTGCGTGTTCGTCTCTACACAGACAATCAGATATCAATTATGAGCACGAATAGGTGTAATGCTGTAGTGTCGTTAAAAGTGCCTTAATAATGTCACTACCTCATATAATACCATTTAGAATAAAATATAAAACATTTGCATAATACACGTGTGAATGTATGAACGCTTTCGTTTAAAGACAATTTATTCATAAGTTCGCAGGACTCGGGAACACTTAACTAGGCTGAATGTTGGCAGTTTCGCAGCCCTAATACCGCAAAGAAACCCCTTAACAATGAAAGACAAGGGTATCGATACAACCGAACTGAGTGACTGCATAACGCTACCACAAGTTTCATGCAAGCCTCACGAATATCAGTGTTTACTGCCTTTAAGTAAACACACGACTGTATATGAACGGGGCAATTGACGTTAGAAACAATCACGCACCGTGTTTACCTACAAGTGCATGTTTGTGTAGTTTGGGGATTAGCTATGTATAACAGATCAAAGCATGGAAACCGGGTCTCTGACGCATGGGCAGGTGGGGTTGAGAATTGAAGAGGGTGGTTCAGATTTCGCCAAACCCATATAGCAGTTTGTTTGTTTTGCTTGTTTGTTTAACGCCGCACTCGACAATATTATATATGACGTGGGCTGTAAATAATCGTGTCTAGAGTATATTATACACTGATTGACATGTGGGACATCGGCCTGTGGTCACATACATCCACCGAGTCAATGAGCTTGACCACCCGATCCCGTTAGTCGCCGCCTAAGGCAAACATAGGACATCTGGAGTGAGTGAGTTTAGTTTTACGCCGCTTTCAGCAATATCCCAGCAATATCACGGTAGGGGACGCCAGAAATGGGCTTCACACGCTGTACCCATGTGGGGAATCGAACCAGGATCCTCGGCGTGACGAGAGAACGCTTCAACCACTAGGCTACCACACCGCCCCTGGAACCTTCTTACCCGGTTCTTCACAGGACACATTAAGCAGTCTGTACAGTGGGTGATAAAGGGGTGGTATTGTAACACCATTTTAATACTGCGCTTATATTTTGGATCGGAAAGAAACTTCATGTTTACCAACATTGTACATAAACTGTCAACTCCATGTATTATAACGTGGACGCTTGCTGATAAATCTACATAATTCATGAATGTTAAGTCTCGATTAATGTTACGACCGTTGCATACAAAACGGAGCAAATGCAACATTTTGATCTACACAAATCCAATACTTGTTTTAATAATAATAATAATAATAATAATAATAATAGTGCCTATTTATAGTGCGCACAAATCCACACTCGTAAGCATGCTCATGGCGCTACAATTAAAACAATATGTACAGTAAGAGTGAGCTGTCATAGAACTGAATGAAAAGGTGCGTTTTGAGATGGCTTTTAAAGGAGTCCAGAGTTGGTGCGAGCTATTTTAACTGTTGTAGATAGTAGTATATTTACCATTCCGCTCAAATGAACAAGGAATGTTTGATGAAAATACATAAACATCTTTTTTCAGAATGAAAGACAATTCACAGCTATTATGACAGTGACTCTCCACCAGTGCGACGTGGAAATGTAAAGAAAAAAATTAAAACCCGTAGAAGCCTCGAAATATCACAGGACGACATGGAGAAACATTACCCTATCTACATAATATGACATAAATGTACATGTATGTTTGCTCATCATCATCATCATAATCATCATCATCATTATCATCATCATCCTTGTTTTGTTATTCACATGCAGATGAGGAATCATTTACACACCATCTACAATACTTTGTTAACTTGTTTTTGTTTCTAACGCCGCATTCAGCAATAATCAGGCCATCTGACAAAAAAATCCAATCTGGACCCGACAATCCAGTGATTGACATCATGAGCATCGGTCTACATAGTTAACCTACGATGACATATATCAACCAAGTCAGTGAGAGTGGCCATCCGATCCCGTTAGTCGTCTCTGGGGACAAACATCAGGTTGCTGAAGATTAATTTTACCGTCATCTTCAAGGGTTCAGTATACAAAACAACACCGCCCCACACGGTTGGCACGCACCATTCTATTGATTGCAACAATAGCCGAAGTGTCCCTACATAATTCATCGCTTCTTGGAAAGAATGTCTGCATCAGTGACAAATATCGGGCTGAGAAACACGCCCCTTTCAATGTCTCTCGTTCTGTGCTGATGATCATACACTGACATACATTTCAATCCGTAACGATCTGTCAAGTTTGTGATTTTATCAATACAACGGTATTGACACAGGTTTCTCTTTGCGTTGTTAAAACCGCTTGACGAAGATTACCGAAACAAGTATGGATTTAAAGTTATGTTGCGCGTGACGATAACGGTAATGCATATGTGCTTGTTGATGAAACGTTGCCATGGTAGCAGTTAGACGACACTGATCATGTGTTGTGAAGCTGTGTTATAACGGGAACAGTGTCATATAGAGCAAGCGAAGGAACGACAACTGACATTGTTTGAAGAATGAGGACATTTTTTATGGATATACAGCTTCTTTATTCTGCAAAGGCGACGTTTATACATCATAAAGAACATGCATATCCATTAAAATTGTCCTCATTCTTCGTTTCCTAAACTTCCAGAATGCCAATCAAAGAAGATGTCCTTGCTTGGTTCAATACTGTAGCCAAGGTTAGGGACCGTTCATATTTCATGGCTAGGGGTGATGGTGATGTTCAGGGGTGGGGTGGGGGTGGGGATTCACCCATAATGCTCTGGGAGGTTGAGGTGGGGATGGGGGTGTCCATCAATTTTCTACATAAAAATATTAAAAAGTTATGCTTAAAAATTATGGGGGGTGGGGGCATAGATTTTGTACAAGACAAAGGGGGGGACTAACTTGTTCATACAACGTAGGGGGGGTCATTCACATTGTATACATGCTTCTCCATAAAATCATCATCAGACCCCCCCAACCATAAATCACGAACGGTCCCCTCATATTGGGAAGACAAGCGGTATAAAGAGGTACGTATGTCTGTGAACACGGCACAAGTTACGTACAGTCTGTAGATACAATGTGAGGGGGGTGCGGCGTAGTTTTTCGGGGTATATTGAAGTGTTACTGAAACACGCCACAAGAGGATTACGATTATGTACCTACATACTTATACGGCTTATGTCAATCTCATTGCGGCCATGCCAATGCAATGACATTTATTGTTAACAGTTTTTGACATGTTTAAACAGGTGAATTTAGTCATATCGTGCCAATATCTTTACTTCGGTTAGAATTCAGTTAAGCACACTGACTATCCGACATATAAAAATATAACATTCATCTCGGGACGGTGGCCCCCTTGATTAATGTTGAGGTGATGGTTAAGTCAAGTATATCGATTTTAAAGGTGGTTCCTTGTCCTGAGCAAGGAGCACCCTCTCCCTCTCTCTCTCTCTGTCTGTCTCTCTCTCTCTTTCTCTCTAGCATTTTCTTGTCATAAATATTAGGTACATGCCATAGCATTAATTACATATTATACACAGGTAAAAACACATGTATGTTCCGCGTATAACGATCGTCCCCAAACCGCAGAGTTATCGGGTATCCCAGGTGATCTATTTAGGTCATGCTGCTCCGTGTCTCGACTACCTACGTTCGAGGGATGATCAATCGTCATCTCTACCTGTATCTTCTGTCTATATCTTCACCTCGTTTTGTCGGTAACATCAAAGGATGCCACACAGGTAGACTGACACAACGTACCATAAGCTAAACGTGAACTTACCTTTGTCGAAAATCTGCTCAGAATAACTCCAAGATGGGTCTGACCATTCCTTGTCAAGTCCACACAACAATGCTGGCGCTAACGACGTTCCAATTAGTTCTGCGCATGTGCGAATCGGTCGATAATCAAGGGATTGATTGTATCAAGGCTTAAGACCCCCAGCGGAGAACCAACCTGTTGTCAAATTAATGCATGAACATAACACAATAGGTATTTCGCGGAATAAGAGTGTGTTGGGACATGCGGTGTTCAAACGAGACGGAGTCGTGTTGATGGTTCGAGAGTCTTCGGCGGTGTAACATCACTGACCTAGTCAATGCCTTGTTTGCAAAGGAAGACAAAACTGTTTCACAGCTTTATTGAATGGCCAACAAATATCACACGGGCCAGACGTGTTCATTGTTTTCCTTTTGTGTCAAAATTCATGCCAGAATTAAGGTGTGAAACAGTATACAACAGAAAATACATATAACGCTATGGTCCAATTTAGATATTGTGACTTGAAGTGAAGGCCAACACCTAGCCTGAAATATACATATTTTACAGAAATAGTTCCTAAATTAAATAGATAAAATATAACAAAAAGGCGCCCAGTGACTTTCTTCATTTTCTAGAAACTGTGGAAATCAAAAATTGCCACACATTCTAGACTTGCATGGGCTTTATTAGGTATATGTATTTCAGGGTCTGTACGATAGATTACATCAAGTTTTATTATCGCTTGTCTGGTCAGTTCGACTCCGTTTCATAATGCGTATTTATTTGCATTATTTGGGGAAAAGATTAATATTTTTATTTGTTGTTTTTGTACATTTCATTCTTTTACTACCAATTTTAAATGGGTGATTGAATCTTGTTTAACGGCGCTTTGAACATCAGTTACTCATATCATGAGGACAGCTTGTTGGGGTGAAAAGTTAGTTAGTTTAGTTTTACGCCGCACTCAGCAATATTCCAGCTACTAGTATATGGCGGCGGTCTGTAAATAATCGAACTGGACCAAACAATCCAGTGATCAACAGCATGAGCATCAATCTACGCAATTGGGACATATATCAACCAAGTCAGCGAGCCTGACCACCCGATCCCGTTAGTCGCCTCTTATGACAAGCATGGGTTACTGAAGATCAATTCTAACCCGGATCTGCACGTGTCTGGGGTGAAAAGTGGGAATGATTCATGATCTTCATCATGAAAAACCCACCGCTGAGATGACACAACCAGACACAAAAACAGAGCGATCACATTTTAAAAATTCACCAGCCTTACTTGGAAGTTGGTAGGTAACCGGATGGTGTGTTTGATTCTCTCACAGTAGGTCCGGGTTCATGTCCCCTATGCGGTTCGACGTGGCAATATTCAACTGACATATGATATAGTTATTACGTTTATTTACATACAAGTAATGAAGCCTACAACAAATGGACAATTAATATAGTTTGAGATATATTTCGTATGAATGTGATGCTTGTTTATCGGTCCTTTAATAACAACAATTATTGTTCACAACCACAGAACAATTATGTGTTGTTAACACTATGCCATGTCTTGATGAAATAACAAATAGACCCCGATATATTTCCTAGTTTCGATTTTAAGGGTTTTGCTTCTGAGCTTAAGGGAGTCATGGTGCCCTAAACCCTTTTAAATATGTGTGTGTGTGCGTGTGTGTGTATCCCAAGTAACCTCATTTATCCAGACACCACTGAACTTGTCCTTAGAACATAACATTACGTTCCTAAGGGCAACTGCCCGTAAAAGAAGCAACCGGATTAATGGCGTTCCACAGAGTCAGTATAATTATTAATTAGGTTCTATACTTTGCGGTCTTATGACGTAAGAGCTCCGTTACATAACAGAGACCACAGCCACCTTTGTCCCCTAATCAGGGGTATTGTATACCGTTGCCAGTACAGTAAAAGTCAATTACACGTACCTGGTATACGATAGTGTATCTTTCAACAGTGTTGTGCGTAACATTTGACCATTAGTAGACAATCTGGGGTGTGCGGCAGCTGGGTTTATTCACAACCTTTTGTTTCTATTTACAGTTGTGGTCGTTCGTTGTTTACCCCAAGAGGCCTTCCATGGGAAATAGAGTATAAATTAGCCAATAGTTAGAATATTTATGACTTTGTTAATGTGCCTTGCGTTGACCTACAACATATTCGGCGCCTATTATTTCAGCTTGACTAGAGTGATTGGTTCAGTGAACTGTTGAATGACGCAGATGTATGAAGTAGACACGATATACAATTCCTTTGCTTCATCAGACAGTGTGTACAAGTCATACCATGGTTTAATCAGACATTGTGTCCAGGTTATACCATGGTTTAACCAGGCATTGTGTACAAGTCATACGACGGTTTAATCAGAAATTGTGTACAAAATAATACCATGGTTAATCAGACATTGTGTATAAGTCATACCATGGTTTAATTAGACATTGTGTACAAGTCATACCATGGTTTAATCAGACATTGTGTACAAGTCATACCATGGTTTTTTAATTAGACATTATGTACAAGTCATACCATGGTTTAACCAGGCATTGTGAACAAGTCATACCATGGTTTAATCAGACATTGTGTACAAGTCATACCATGGTTTAATTAGGCATTGGGTACAAGTCATACCATGGTTTAACTAGGCATTTTGTACAAGACATACCATGGTTTAATCAGACATTGTGTACAAGTCATACCATGTTTTTTAATTAGACATTGGGTACAAGTCATACCATGGTTTAATCAGACATTGTGTACAAGTCATACCATGGTTTAATCAGACATTGTGCACAAGTCATACCATGGTTTAATTAGACATTGAGTACAAGTCATACCATGGTTTAACTAGGCATTTTGTACAAGTCATACCATGGTTTAACTAGACATTTTGTACAAGTCATACCATGGTTTAATCAGACATTGTGTACAAGTCATACTATGGTTTTTAATTAGACATTATGTACAAGTCATATCATGGTTTAATCAGACATTGTGTACAAGTCATACCATGGTTTAATCAGACATTGTGTACAAGTCATACCATGGTTTAATCAGGCATTGTGTACAAGTCATACCATGGTTTTTTAATCAGACATTGTGTACAAGTCATACCATGGTTTTTAATCATACATGGTTTAATCAGATATTGTGTACAAGTCATACCATGGTTAAATCAGACATTGTGTACAAGTCATACCATGGTTTAACCAGGCATTGTGTACAAGTCATACCATGGTTAAATCAGACATTGTGTACAAGTCATTCGACGGTTTAATCAGACATTGTGTACAAGTCATACCATATGGTTTAATCAGACATTGTATACAAGTCACACAATGGTTTAATTAGACATTGTGTACAAGTCATACCATGGTTTAACCAGGCATTGTGTACAAGTCATACCATGGTTTAACCAGGCATTGTGTACAAGTCATACCATGGTTTAATCAGACAGTGTGTACAAGTCATACCATGGTTTAATCAGACATTGTGTACAAGTCATACAATGGTTTAACCAGGCATTGTGTACAAATCATACCATGGTTTAATCAGACATTGTGTACAAGTCATACCATGGTTTAATCAGACATTGTGTACAAATCATACCATTGTTTAATCAGACATTGTGTACAAGTCATACCATTGTTTAATCAGACATTGTGTACAAATCATACCATGGTTTGTGTACAAGTCATACCATGGTTTAATTAGACATTGTGTACAAGTCATACCATGGTTTAATCAGACATAGTGTACAAGTCATACCATGGTTTAATCAGACATTGTGTACAAGACATATCCTACCTGAATCTTTGATAAATCGCTTCGTAGAACGGGACCTAGACCTTCAAAACATACCCTGCTTGAGTCAGATACGTTTGTTGATCTGTGGGTTTGTTTACTGGAGGATCAATCTGTTGAGATTACACAGTTAACCAAGATTGTCAAGTGTTCTATCTATGGAAACGAATTAGTGCCATTGACGAAAAACAATTCACCATCTGCATTTTTGTCTGTTTGTTGTTTATATTTCAACTATATGGCAGTGGTTTGTACATACCCGAGTTTGTATCAGACAATCCAGTGATCAACAGCATCAGCATCGATCAAGGCAACTGGGATACGTCGACGTGTCAACCAACCCAGCGAGCCTGACCACCAGATCCGGTTAGTCACCTCTTCGAATTAGCATATGTTGCTGAAGATCAATTCTAACCAGGATCTTCACGGGTTAATCTTCGCAGACGATACATTCATCTACGTAGATGGTACTTAAATCTACGCAGAACATACTTTCGTCAACGCAGTTGATACTTCCATCTTCATATATGATATCATAATCGTGCGTGCCGATACTCAGGCTGTGATATTGTCATGTGAAGTTGTAACCTAGTTGGATATAGCTTAAAAATAACCCCCTAAGTAGAAGTAAAGTGCCATCAACGTAGATGAAAGTATCGTCTTCGTCGAACTAAAGTGTCATCAACGAAGATGAAAGTATCGTCTACGTGGAAGTAACGTATCATCAACGTAGATGAAAGTATTGTCTACGTGGAAGTAACGTATCATCAACGTAGATGAAAGTATTGTCTACGTGGAAGTAACGTATCATCAACGTAGATGAAAGTATCGTCTACGTGGAAGTAACGTATCATCAACGTAGATGAAAGTATCGTCTACGTGGAAGTAACGTATCATCAACGTAGATGAAAGTATCGTCTACGCAGAAATACGGTGTCATTTACGAAGATGAAAGTATCGTCTACGTAGTAGTAAAGTGTCAACTACGTAGACGTAAGTATTGTCTAAGTAGATTATTGGTCTTTAAACTCTGGTACTAATACGCTTCTCTACGTCCTCATTTTACGAGTACCATTTCATCCCTGTCAGCTGTGCCTTCTCCGACTTAAGAAAACAATATATTGATTATAAATAGTGTAGTAACCCCTCATTTGAAACGTTTGTTCGACTTATGTTTTCAAATCACCAACTTACTTCTGTGAAGTTGTCTAAATATATATATTTTGCTATGTAATTGCATGAATGACCTCAGTTGTAATGACACTATTGAAACGTTATGTACTAGGGGTGGGTATTGTAGAGAATTTTCATATTGCGATATATTGCGATGCGAAAGCGTATATTGCGATATGTATTGCAATATATTGCATGAAGTATTTTTACACAAAAAACTACTTATAATCGAGTTACTGCTTGATTTATAGAGCAAAAACACAACAAAATCACCATGCTTGGTTAAGTTTCAATAACAAATTTTAATCATGATAAAATAAAAATGTGAATAATATTTGGCACAAATGAAACAAGGAAATATCCGAAGATTTCCGAGTGTTACGACGTTTTCCGAATGCAAGTCAAAATACCGGTCTTCGATCAGCGTATCGCAATACGTATCGTTTTCATGTCTGAACCGGTAAATACCGGTATACCGGTTATATTGCGCAGCCCTATTATGTACTGTGGGCCTGTGGCCTAGAAAAATACGAATACAACTTTTCTCCTACCATGACCAGTATGCATGCGGTACCATACACTGACACAGTAGCAAACAAACATCCGTTGTCAAGGCACCGTCTACCAATTTCACCTCAACAAGTTCCAGGTCTTAGCAAATAATTCATAAAAGTCACTTAGCGTGAATATTGAGCCTCGTTGTCCGGTAGCGGGAGTGGTATGACTGTGTACACTTACCTTCCTGTTGTTGTGGTACAGCAACACGAGGTTTTATCATTAATCGCACATTAATTGTTGTAGAGCCGATAATATCAATACATACACACCGGACTTTCAGAAGCACAGACTGGACATACAGTCAGTATGAATTTGATCTATGGTACATATATTTACAGAAATGTTGTTGTGGTTTGCTGTTGTTGTTGCTGTAGTTGCTGTTGTTTATTGTTTAACGCGGCACTCGGCAATATTCCAGGCAACAATGCAGTGATCAACAGCATGAGCATCAATCTACGCAATTGAGATACGATGACATGTGTCAACCACGTCAGCGAGCCTGACCACCCGATCCCGTTAGTCGCCCCTTACGGCAAGCATGGGTTGCTGAAGACTAATTCTAACCCGCATCTTCACGGGTGATTCTTAAAGGCTGGAAGACCTAAACTAGCACGTGACATTCACGTCGTATTCTGCGCATGAGTACCGGTAAGGCAGTGTGTTTAGGAAAAGAAACATCGATGTTTTTAAAAAGGCTTCGTTTTCCGGATAATAATAATAAATACAGCGATGGAGCAAACCAGGTGAAGTCCTTCGCCAAGTCTGCCCAGAGTCGGTCATTTGTGGAGAAGCTTTCTGAGAAACTATTGCATCGTGTGTACATGCAGTGTGTGGAACAGAATAGCAATCCTACCGACTCCTTCGCCTGGATGAAGTCGGCTGGTCTTAAATGTGAAACTGAGGGCTTCCTTTTTGCTGCTCAGAACCAGTCACTTCCCACTCGCAATCGCCTAAATGTGATTTTGAAAGAAAATGTCAATATGACATGTCGACTTAGCAATGAATTTACAGAGACTGTCCAACACCTTGTCAGTGGATGCCCTTCATTGGAACAAACAGCATATCTTAAACGACATGATGGCATGGCTCGTTGCTTTTACTACCGTCTCCGACATGCCTGTGGCTTTGACTCTGAGGTCAATCCATGGTATGACCCTGAACATGTCAGGGCGTCATGGAAAATGATGCTTTCAAACTTCTTTTGAATAGGTCCAAATAAAGCCTCAGAAGAATTCCAGCCAACAAATCTGATCTTGTCCTTTTTGATAAAGCCAATTAATTTATTTATATCATTGAATTTTCTGTCCCTTTTGCCAGCAATGTGACTGGCAAGATTCAGGAAAAGCATGATAAATATGCGAACGTCGTCTTTGAAATGTCTTGCTTGCATCCCAAGTACACTGTCGTCAGGCTCCCCTTTGTTCTCGGTGCCCTTGGTTTGGTACCTCTTGATCTCTTGGCGCAGATTAGGAGAGTGCCCGGGTTCTCCACCGGGAGCACAGCCCTTCTGACACTCTGGGTAATGCAGAAGGCTGCAGTGTTGGGGAGCCCTCATATTCTCCGGAAAGTTCTTAGTGGGCTCGACTAGGCAGTGTTTCCTGGGAGAAGTCCCATTCGCTGTCTGGGCTGCGTGTAGAGGTGCAAGGGCACTGAGCTGATGATGAGCCTTACCAGCCTGACTGCCAGGATCACCCGAACCCTCTCTGCTGCATTTTCATCTTTAATCTGTAAAACACAATAATGAGTCCATCTATATAACGCCAACTCCATACACTATGTGTATGCTCATAGCGCTATAGATATATTACAATATCAAGTTTAACTCTGTCAATGAGGACACAAGCACAAGGCTGTAGATTTTAATCCAGGTATGGCTGTCGGAAGAGATATGTTTTTAGCTTCGACTTGAAAAGCGAGAGTGTTTCGAGTTCTTTGACTTCAGTTTAGAGTTTGTTCCTTAGAACTGCAGAATTACAATTGAAAGATCTTCTACCAAATCGTTTCAAGTTAGTCTTTGGAATGTTGAAGAGATGCTGGTCTGCTGAACGAAGGGCTCTGGGCGATTTATACATTTGTGTGAGTTCGACAAGATATGATGGGGCTGATCGATGGTAACATTGCCCAATACCTTGAACTGCACACGTGCTTGCACTGGCAGCCAATGTAAATTGATGAGCACAGGAGTGACTTCTTTGTCCTAGACACAATCCTTTCCGCCATGTTCTGTATTCTCTGTAGTCGGGAGAACTGTTCCTGTGAGATGTTAACCAGCAGACTATTACAGTTTTGATGGGACTAGGCTTCTGACCAGCATGTGAGCGGCGTTAGTGGCCAGGAGATGCTGATGCTGCCAATATTTCTCTGATTTCTCAGGAATAACCCACGCTTGGAATCGTCTCCCAATGGCTTCCTGTAAAGTGTTGGTTCGATTCTCCACACACGTTTCCACAATATTCGAATATCCTTTCTTAATGCCCCTGAACATGACACAGGCATGCATGACAATGTGAGATTAATCTGTGTTTACCATTTGACAGAACTTATAAAATTCCAAGTATGCTATTTTCAACATACAGTGGAAACCTGATAAGTAAAATTTCAAGGGACTCGCCAAAATTGTTTACTTATCAGGTATTTTACTTATCCAAACTTATAAAAACCTGCAAATGACAACCATATGCATGTATATGTATGCATATGTAACAATGAACTACTTATCAGGGCTGGCCTCCAGTTGTCAGTGTATTGTCAACTGCGTGCTGCCAGTGAGCTATAAGTAGGATGTTTGTTTAGCTGGAGACTGACATGTGCCCCTCATGAAGGATTATGTGGTGATCACTAATTTAGTTATCCATCTCTTTTGTTAAGTAATTTACTTCCAGGGCGTTATATGTTATATTTGGGATTACACTTTCTCAGTCAAAGTACATCTTCTAGTCCATTTGGGGTTGAGTTCCATCCTGGATCCGAACCCACACTCTCAGAGTACACCTAACCCCCTCAGCAACCGTGGCGTCCAACGCGTGGAAGTCTGACAATTTGTAATAATTTGTGTACCCCTCTGAAAAGTACATTGTTCGATTGGCAGCTTGACCCTTGAGAATTTCTAGGACTTCTGTCCTGACCTACAACAAAACACGTGTGGTCTCACCTTAAGTATGTGAGTGTGTTCAAAATTGACTCAATTGTGTGTATTGGCACCTTGACCCTTGAGAATTTCTACGACTTTCGTCCTGCCCCACAACAAAACACGTGTGGTCTAAGGCAAGTGAGTTTGTTCAAAATTGCCTCTGTTCACCCAGCAGAAAATGGGTACCCGGTGGGATAAGTCATAAGTGACCGTTAACCTTGCCGAGTCTTTCTGGACAAATGGGTTTCCAGATTGCGACATGTTTAATAAGATTACAGACTATTGATGTTCCCATGTTCTAACATTTGCAAAATAAATAATTAACAGTCTTCCTGCTACACTAGTCGATACTAACACTCGTCAGAGGGGATTGGTGTGCTTCGGAGAAGTATTGATTTCAATTTTCAAAATCGATCGTTCCAATATCACGATCAGTAATTATTCTTTTGTCATGAAGATAATATTACACGGGAAATAATTGGCATGAGAGCCCGTCATAATAACTTAGATGTTATCTAGATCTTAGCATAAGATTTAGAGAGACAAAAATCCTCTCTTCAGTAGTGCACAACAAGACTTCAACATTTTAATCGTTAAACTTCTTTTTATTTCGAGCAGTATTCCAGCGGCTTGAACCTTTGGTATCTCATCATGTCACAGTGTAATCGAGCATTTCTTTCAATGAAGATCTCAAAAGGTGTCATACGAACCTTGATCAAAACTAGTTTGATCACTGTTACAACTTTTACTGGTTTGGGTAATCCAGGTTCAAACAAGTAGCAACCGTGAGATAGCAGCATTAGCAATGATATCTAAGACCCCAGAAAGTGTCAACATGTTTGATGGTAAACATGTGGTGAACGTTTCCAAATTTGAGGAATCGGTGACCAAAGTGCCAGATGCAAGTCTCCATGTTTACTTGTACTATGCTCGTATGTTTTAAAGGTGGAAAAAATTGCATGTCGCTGCATGTGTTTGGGACGTTTTCTACCTTTAGAACAGAGTGCGCTCACCATTCATGAACACCTGATATTGTCACTGTTAGATAATGATATCCAAAACACGCTTATCATCATATTGTCAGGCCATAACCTGTTTTCAGATTCCTTGTGATTACAGAAAGTAAAATGTCGCTATATTTTAAGATAGGAATATATCAATATGATGACGGCATTAAAGGCAATGAATGTACTTTCGAATTAGTTGTCTAACAGAACGGAAACCATGATTAATGTCTAGGTGATGTTAAGTCAAGTATATCGATTTTAAAAGTGGTTCCTTGTCCTGAGCAACATTTGCCATTATTGGAGTTCCAAGCCCACCTCACCTCCTCTCTCTCTCCACTCCTCTCTCCTCTCCCTCTCTCTCCCTCTCTCTCTCTCTCTCTCTCTCTCTCTCTCTCTCTCTCTCTCTCTCTCTCTCTCCCTCTCTCTGCACAATAGGTAAAGTAGTTTTCAATCATCTCAGCTACAGATCGTGACTTGGGCACAGTGTTTATATGTTACCCCCATCAACTCTCGTCTTAACCTGGATGAGTGTCACTGAGACAAACTCTATTTCGACATTGTCACCAATGTTTGTTTGTTTGTTTTTTTGTCACGCCGTCGCCTCCATTACAAATTCACACGGCTTCAGCTCGCATGAATATCGCTGTTTGATCGTCGGCTCATACATCATTCAGCCCTATCTAGTTAATGCGACTACTTCAGACAAACAAAGCAAACCGAAACATGATGGTCATAAAATATTCAAAATGAATTATACACTTCAATTAGTTTTTATTTTAACATGGTTTTTTTCAAAAAGACTAATTAGTCTACGGTTTCTTTTTACCGCTACTGAAGAGGTCGTAGAGGGCTGCTATATCGGGCATGACCATCAAGGAATACGTGGGTTATCCGAATCACAGGATGGAGAGAGAGGGACATATCAGGGAGGGAGACACATATCAGAGCGGGGACATGAAGCACATTGATGCGGCAGGGGGCAAATCGGGGGTGAGGGTCGAACATATGTCAGAGAAGTGGGAACAAATGTGGAAGAAGAAGGGACACATACTAGACGGGGTAAAAAGTGGAACACATGTCAGAGCGGAGGACACATGTTATAGGGGGAGAAGGTGGAGCAGGTGTCAGAGTGGGAGACATATGTTATAGGGAGATAAGGTGGTACACATGTCAGCAGGGAGGACACATGTTATAGGGAGAGAAGGTGGAACAGGTGTCAGAGTGGGTGTTATAGGGACAGAAGGTGGAACCGGTCTCAGAGAGGAGGCCACATGTTATAGGGAGTGAAGGTGGAACAGGTATCAGAGAGGAGGACACATGTTATAGGGAGAGAAGGTGGAACATGTGTCAGAGTGGAGGACACATGTTATAGGGAGAGAAGGTGGAACAGGTGTCAGAGTGGAGGCCACATGTTATAGGGAGAGAAGGTGGAACATGTGTCAGAGTGGGTGTTATAGGGAGAGAAGGTGGAACCGGTCTCAGAGAGGAAGACACATGTTATAGGGAGAGAAGGTGGAACATGTGTCAGAGAGGAGGCCACATGTTATAGGGAGAGAAGGTGGAACCGGTCTCAGAGTGGAAGACACATGTAATAGGGAGAGAAGGTGGAACAGGTGTCAGAGTGGAGGCCACATGTTATAAGGAGATAAGATGGAACAGGTATCAGAGAGGAGGCCACATGTTATAGGGAGAGAAGGTGGAACCGGTCTCAGAGAGGAGGACACATGTTATAGGGAGAGAAGGTGGAACATGTGCCAGAGAGGAGGACACATGTTATAGGGAGAGAAGGTGGAACCGGTCTCAGAGTGGAAGACACATGTTATAGGGAGAGAAGGTGGAACATGTGTCAGAGAGGAGGCCACATGTTATAGGGAGAGAAGGTGGAAAAGGTCTCAGAGCGGAAGACACATGTTATAGGGAGAGAAGGTGGAACATGTGTCAGAACGGAGGCCACATGTTATAGGGAGAGAAGGTGGAAAAGGTCTCAGAGCGGAAGACACATGTTATAGGGAGAGAAGGTGGAACCGGTCTCAGAGCGGAAGACACATGTTATAGGGAGAGAAGGTGGAACCGGTCTCAGAGAGGAGGACACATGTTATAGGGAGACAAGGTGGAAAAGGTCTCAGAGCGGAAGACACATGTTATAGGGAGAGAAGGTGGAACATGTGTCAGAACGGAGGCCACATGTTATAGGGAGAGAAGGTGGAAAAGGTCTCAGAGTGGAAGACACATGTTATAGGGAGAGAAGGTGGAACATGTGTCAGAACGGAGGCCACATGTTATAGGGAGAGAAGGTGGAAAAGGTCTCAGAGCGGAAGACACATGTTATAGGGAGAGAAGGTGGAACCGGTCTCAGAGAGGAGGACACATGTTATAGGGAGAGAAGGTGGAAAAGGTCTCAGAGCGGAAGACACATGTTATAGGGAGAGAAGGTGGAACATGTGTCAGAACGGAGGCCACATGTTATAGGGAGAGAAGGTGGAAAAGGTCTCAGAGTGGAAGACACATGTTATAGGGAGAGAAGGTGGAACATGTGTCAGAACGGGAGGCCACATGTTATAGGGAGAGAAGGTGGAAAGGTCTCAGAGCGGAAGACACATGTTATAGGGAGAGAAGGTGGAACATGTGTCAGAACGGAGGCCACATGTTATAGGGAGAGAAGGTGGAAAAGGTCTCAGAGCGGAAGACACATGTTATAGGGAGAGAAGGTGGAAAAGGTCTCAGAGCGGAAGACACATGTTATAGGGAGACAAGGTGGAACCGGTCTCAGAGAGGAGGACACATGTTATAGGGAGAGAAGGTGGAACCGGTCTCAGAGTGGAAGACACATGTTATAGGGAGAGAAGGTGGAACATGTGTCAGAGTGGAGACCACATGTTATAGGGAGAGAAGGTGGAACAGGTCTCAGAGCGGAAGACACATGTTATAGGGAGAGAAGGTGGAACAGGTGTCAGAGTGGAGGCCACATGTTATAAGGAGATAAGGTGGAACAGGTCTCAGAGAGGAGGACACATGTTATAGGGAGAGAAGGTGGAACATGTGTCAGAGTGGAGGCCACATGTTATAAGGAGAGAAGGTGGAAGAGGTATCAGAGAGGAGGCCACATGTTACAGGTGGAGAAGGTGGAACACACGTCAGAGTGGGGGACACATGTTATAGGGAGAGAAGGTGGAGCAGGTGTCAGAGTGGAAGACACATGTTATAGGGAGAGAAGGTGGAACCGGTCTCAGAGTGGAAGACACATGTTATAGGGAGAGAAGGTGGAACATGTGTCAGAGTGGAGGCCACATGTTATAGGGAGAGAAGGTGGAACCGGTCTCAGAGAGGAAGACACATGTTATAGGGAGAGAAGGTGGAACATATGTCAGAGTGGAGGCCACATGTTATAAGGAGAGAAGGTGGAAGATGTATCAGAGAGGAGGCCACATGTTATAGGGAGAGAAGGTGGAACAGGTGTCAGAGTGGAAGACACATGTTATAAGGAGATAAGGTGGAAGAGGTATCAGAGAGGAGGCCACATGTTACAGGTGGAGAAGGTGGAACACACGTCAGAGTGGGGGACACATGTTATAGGGAGAGAAGGTGGAACATGTGTCAGAGCGGAAGACACATGTTATAGGGAGAGTAGGTGGAACAGGTGTCAGAGTGGGTGTTATAGGAGAGAAGGTGGAACCGGTCTCAGATGGGAGGCCACATGTTATAGGGAGAGAAGGTGGAACATGTGTCAGAGTGGGTGTTACAGGGAGAGAAGGTGGAACCGGTCTCAGAGAGGAGGCCACATGTTATAGGGAGAGAACGTGAAACATGTGTCAGAGTGGAGGCCACATGTTATAGGGAGAGAAGGTGGAACATGTGTCAGAGTGGAAGACACATGTTATAGGGAGAGAAGGTGGAACATGTGTCAGAGTGGAGGACACATGTTATAGGGAGAGAAGGTGGAACATGTGTCAGAGTGGAAGACACATGTTATAGGGAGAGAAGGTGGAACCGGTCTCAGAGTTGTTGACACATGTTATAGGGAGAGAAGGTGGAACATGTGTCAGAGTGGAGGCCACATGTTATAGGGAGAGAAGGTGGAACCGGTCTCAGAGTGGAAGACACATGTTATAGGGAGAGAAGGTGGAACAGATGTCAGAGTGGAGGCCACATGTTATAAGGAGATAAGGTGGAACAGGTATCAGAGAGGAGAACACATGTTATATGGAGAGAAGGTGGAACATGTGTCAGAGTGGAGGCCACATGTTATAGGGAGAGAAGGTGGAACATGTGTCAGAGTGGAGGCCACATGTTATAGGGAGAGAAGGTGGAAGATGTATCAGAGAGGAGGCCACATGTTACAGGTGGAGAAGGTGGAACACACGTCAGAGTTGTTTACACATGTTATAGGGAGAGAAGGTGGAACATGTGTCAGAGCGGGGCCACATGTTACAGGCAGAGAAAGTGGAACACACGTCAGAGTGGGGGACACATGTTATAGGGAGAGAAGGTGGAACATGTGTCAGAGTGGAGGCCACATGCTATAAGGAGAGAAGGTGGAAGAGGTATCAGAGAGGAGGACACATGTTATAGGGAGAGAAGGTGGAACATGTGTCAGAGCGGGGGACACATGTTATAGGGAGAGGAGATGGAGCATATGTCAGAGCGACATATTACAGAGTGGAAGAAATATTTTGAATGGAGAGAAGGTGGAACACATGTCAGAGTGGAAGAAATATTTTAAAGGGAGAGAAGGTGGAACACATGTCAGAGTGGAAGAAATAAGGAGGAGAAAGTGCAACAAATATCAAAGAGGGGAAATATAATACAGGGGGAGAAACCGAACCACATATGAGAAGGCGAAACATGTAAAGTTGAACACATGACACATGGCACATTGAGAAGGGAGGGCGCAGGTAGAATACTTTTCTGGGGATGTTGATGGCGTTAGATATAGGTCAGAGAGTGAGTGAGTGAGTTTAGTTTTACGCCGCACTCAGCTATATTCCAGCTATATGGCGGCGTAGGTCAGAGAGCGTGGACCCATATCGGAATGGGTGGGTACACATCCGACGGGGAGGAAGTGGAACACATTTAGGACTGGGGACACTTGGAGTGAGTGAGAGAGTTTAAGTTTTACGCCGCTTTTAGCAATATTCCAGCAATATCACGGCGGGGGACACCAGAAATGGGCTTCACACATTGTACCCAAGAGGGGAATCGAACCCGGATCTTCGGCGTCAGGAGCGCAGGCTTTAACCACTGGGCTACCCCGCCGCCCGGGGACACTTGGAGGTTAGTGACAGAGTAGGTCGTACTAGTGAAACATCATTACAACTGCAGAAGTGCAACATGTTCAACATAGACACACTATGAAGTTATGGTGCTATCTGATGGCATTTACAGACTCTTTTCTATAGAAATATCATTGATTGTTTTGTATACCTTGTATGTCAGCCCAATTCTACCTATCATCGTCACACATTGACTACATGTACTGTACTTATAAATAAGCGAAAAAATGGTAAAACTTTTTTTTATAAAATATGCGTTTCAGAATATGTTCCTATTTCTATAGATATAAACAGTTTTCTTAATACATGCATAAAACGTTGTATAGATTTGCGATGAAAACGCAAAATGGATATCTCATTATTTATACATTAAATGTAGTTAATAACATATCAGAATATCCGATTCCGTTTATTTTCTCCACACGCTGCTAAATATAACAATACGGTCTCAGTTTTCAGTATTCCGAGAATAACAAATTCGTTGCCATACAAATTTGAGAGTATGACGTTAATATATACTATTTTTGTACCCAGGCAGCAACTTTTAATAATCTTCTCAACCTCTCTAAGATGCCGTTTGACTGTGGGTCCTGATTATTAATATCGTTCATTATGAAATATACACAGTACCGCAACACCCCATGTGTTTCATAACAGCCATATGTGACGGTCACGTGGGGTGGCCCAGTGGTTAAAGCGTTCGCTCGTCACGACGAAGACCCGGGTTCGATTCCCAACATGGGTACAATGTGTGAAGCCAGTTCTGGTGTCCCAGTCGTGATATTGCTGGAATATTGCGAAAAGCGACGTAAAACCATACTCACTGGTACCATCACGGCAAAGCCAAATGATCACAGCAACGGAACTTATCCATACTTCAGTTTACTATGTGGATAAATTAACCCTCAAGTAATACTTAAATGGGAAAAGAACGAAAAACTGTAGTTTATTCAGAAAAGCAAATATGCCCAAAAAAATGACATTTTTACGTAGTTCTGGTAACAATGGTTATGTTCAAGATTTTGGCATACAATCATTACGGAATCAGTGAAAAAACTATCGATAACCGAGCGTAATAGCAACATCAGTTGTAACCTCCGCCAACAGCCCTGGGTCCAGACCCACAAGCGTTCGAAACGTTACGACCTATCTTAACTACGTCCATGGCTTACGCTAGACGTAATGCTACGAATGCTTTGTGGATACGATCCCTGACTCTCCACCTCTTTTCTGACTGCATCCGACGTTGCATTGGACTTTGGGGCATTCCGCTCCATTCTTGATGGGGTTGGTGGCGTAACCTTGTGGTTCAAGCGTTCGCTCGCTATGCCGAAGGCTCGGGTTCGATTCCCCACATGGGTACAATTTGTGAAGCCCATTTCTGGGGTCCCCCGCCGTGGTATTGCTGAAATATTGCAAAAAGAGGCGTAAAACTAAACTCGCTCGCTCGATTGATGGTAGGGGACTTGTTCCAGTACATCAAGGTTTCGTACTGGAAGATCTCGTAGGTGTATTTTGCGACCCATAGTGTCCAAGACATGCTTTGAGGGAACATTACATGTTTTACGACCTGCTTTTGATGAAGCAGACTTGACCAAGGCTGATGACAGCTTGTTCAGGTCACCTAGAATCATGCGTGATGGGGATGAGCTGATTTAGCGCAGTTAAACTGAGACATTTTGTCTGACCAAACTAGTTAGCTTGTCGTGGTACACACTCACCAGTCACATATCAACCATCCATCATTTCAAAGTGGTATTGGTTCTGGTCCCATGGGTAAAAACGTCTGCGTGTAGTTTGGCAGCTGTATCTGGGAGCCATGACTGTTGCGACAGCCTTCTGATATTATCTTGAGTGTGAACCTGTCTTGTGTATTGCAATTAAAATATGGCAAATATTCGTAAAATATATGATAGACGAAGGAACTCTGGATTTATATAGTTGTTATCTGCAGTCCAGATGGTTCTACTCCTACACCCTCTGTGAGTGAGTCATAGTAGAGATTGTTGTTGCAGGGAAGCTAGGTACAGTCAGCAGATCTGGACTCCTGGCGGGCCAAGGGAGAGTTGCCACCGCCTCTTGATGTAAGAAATCACCAACGGCACGTGCATAACGTGGCCTAGCATTGACTGGCCTTGTGTTCAGAGGATGGTCATCTGAATGTTGAACAACAACGCGACCTAGGATGTCAGTGACGTACCGTTGACCAGAAATATTTTGTGTGATCGTCACAAGGTTATGTTTGCAGTCATGTAAGAGGCACCCCACACCATCAATGAACCCCCGCTAACGGTACTTGTACAAGAAGTTCCCTTGAGCATATGCAGTGATCCTGTGGCGCCAAACACGAGCTCGGGTATCAGTTTTGAATACATAAATTCGGCTTTCGTCGTACCAGAGGAACCTTCCTCAGAACGTCAAATTCCACTGACGTCGCGATTGACACCAAGCTAGTCCTGCTGCTTTGGACTCTGGGGATCAACGGATATCTGACCGGTCTACCACTATACCCGGCCGATTGTAAGCGATTTCGGACCGTTCCGAACGACAATGTGGAAACCACAGTGATCTTAAGACGCCAATTACATGACCGGATGTATCTGGTCAACTGGCTGATAGTCGATGGATGACAACCAGCACTTCTTGCCAATAACTCTCTGTGACACGCCAGAATTCCACACACCAATAACCTGCAATCTTTGAGCATTTGTCAGTTGAGGAGGCCCACATATGCCTATCAACATCGAAATCAATTGATTTTCGAATTATCGAGCTGTGTTAATAGTTCACTGAAACTTGATATTTGCTTAACGACAGTACACGTATTGCACGTGATTCTCGCCTTTGATCGTAGCACGTGCAGATCTAAAATCAATTATGGTGCGCCCTAAGGTTAAACAAACAAACATAATTATGATGTGAGTATTTACGGGTGTGTGTTTTGTTGCTTTATCTTTATTGACAAACTTTATGGATAGCAACTTCTTTTATTTCACGAGTATGGCGTTTCTATTCAGATTCTTGTACCGTTGTCGAACAGAAATGTATATATACTCAATGTTGACAAAAGGAAAGGCGTGAAAGCTGGAGATCTACAAATCAAAGGGGGAGTTAGAAAGGAGGAGATTTTTACACAGTAGATTCGGTTTGGTGGAGGAGTCATAAGCAGATGGAATGGAATCTCTGAATACATTAAAGCAAACCCCAATCACCAAATAAACCGGCCTGACACCACAACAAAGCAAAAGTGCCTCATTAAAATGCAGCCTTATCAATGGCACAACTTAAATATCACCAATATTAAACAAATAAAACCCGCCCCATGAAAACAGAATCATTTCTGTGGAACAACCTAAATACCTCCCTGTGAGGGCTCAGGACGCTGCGGGTGGAAATAATCGCCTCTGTCCTTCAGGTCATGCGAGGGCGTTGTTTCTCGTGGACACCTGAAGCCAGTACTCCATTTATCCGTTGGCAATCAAGTAATAAAATTGTTGATGGCATCGAAGCCTCGGGACAACGAGGTGACAAATACATTTACAGTTAATGCTTACAATTGACTTCTCTCATGTCAGAGGCCTGTTGTCTGAATGGTTCGCCGATTGTCTCTTGGATTAATGACTTCTGACCGCCGAGACCTGTCCCATGCGTTGGTTCATTTGGCTTTTGGTAATGAAATGATTGTAAATATGCTCCAACAGTGTTTAGTGGTTTCATATTACAGACGGTGTGATCCATTAAGGTAGACATATATTTAGGTTGTTAGATTTACTACGTGTGTTAAAATGTCAGACCAGTTTAAAGATATATAAATATATACAGTACAACCAGAAATTATTGAGAATTTAAAGATTGTAAAGCTTTATATTTTTTCACTCATTACTCACGTATTAAATGTGAATATTAGCAGAACATAACTCCAGATTCAAAGACAGGTGAACAGTTAGTATTTTTTCAAGTCACCAGCAATGCAGGCTTCAATGCGGCGGGGCATACTACTGATAAAAGAAGTTAGAAAGTCGTGGTCCATGCTGTCCCAAAATGTAACCACCTCTTCTTTCATTTCAGCAATATTTGTCTGATTTTTCTTATTGACACTTTCCTTCATAAGTCCCGAGACATTATCTATTGGATTTAGGTCAGGGCTATAGCTTGGCCAATCTAATAATGTCATATTTTGGGTCCGAAACCAGGCCTGTGAATGCTTTGAACGATGTTTTGGGTCGTTGTCCTGCTGGAAAATCCAAACATTTCCATAGAACACGTGAGCAGATGGAAGTAAATGTCCCTCGTGAATATCTGTGTACCACTCACTGTTCATATTCCCTTCAAATACACAGAAGAGCGTTGCCCCTAACACAGATATGCCACCCCACACGTTACATTTCGGACTGTACTTTGGGCGCTGATACACATATTTTTCAGTTTGTTTGGTCCAGAAATTCAGTGTATTAGGAAACAGTAACACAGAACTTTCATCTGAGAAGATCACATTGTCCCATTTAACATTTCTATGCTGTAAGCACCAGTTCAACCTTCGCTCGTTTTGTTCAGGTTTAATGATCGTTGATGGAATTCCTCGACGTTTCTGCCAACCCATTGCATGCAGCTCAGTTCTAATTGTCTCCTTACAGGCAGCCACAGTTCCTCTATCAATCATATCCAGCCTTAAGTTTTCTAAACTCCTTCGTTTGTTTTTAGAAACAAGAATACCAAGCCGCCTCCTGTCACCGACAGTCAATTTTCTGGGCCTACCTGCGCCTCCCTGGTGCTCAGTGCATATTCATTTGCGATAGTTTTTAAAACACGATAATCAGTGGGAAAAAGGATGCCTGTTCTACTTGAAATCACTTTAGCTGATCTGATGTCCTTGTTATAATACTCTAAAATCAACTTCCTCTTCTCTAAATCATCCATACTGAGGATCACTTAAAATGTCCTCTGCTAGCACGTAAACAAAGGGGGATAACTCTTCACAAACTAATGAAAA
Organism: Haliotis rubra; assembly: GCF_003918875.1. NCBI lineage: Eukaryota > Metazoa > Mollusca > Gastropoda > Lepetellida > Haliotidae > Haliotis > Haliotis rubra. The sequence goes on along the minus strand of NW_025764937.1, from coordinate 422,782 downwards.
AGGATTAACGGAGTTGTCTCTCTTGAATGAAACCAAACACTTGATAGCTGGTCACGGTTGTTTATACTAGAAATCCAATTAAACATATTCCTAAAATTATCAATAATTTCTGGTCATACTATACATACACTCACATGGCGGGTTGTTGCCAAAGATGACGAGATGCAGTTACACTTGAAGAAAAGAGTCATTAAGTGCATTGCTTAAAATCAGTGATGCAAAGAAGTGTTCACATAACACGCCCTAAGATCGAAGCGGGTACATGAGCATATTCACAAAAGTATTGTTAGTATGTACTTTCAAATATATTGTCTTACACACAGGAAACCATGATTAATGATGAGGTGATGGTTAAGTCAAGTATTCCAATTGTAAAGGTTGTCCGTGTTCCTGAGCATAGTGATGTCATTTAGCATTTTGCCACTATTGGATACCCCTTACTGAATGAACTCTCTCCTGAGCAGCCTGGTGTGATTTGTCATTATGCCATTAATGGGTCATTTTGCCTCTCTCTATGTACCTACATACTTGCAAACACGGCTTAAATGACTTATACGGCCTATGTCAATCTCATTTTGGCCATGCCAATGCAATGACATTTATTGTTAATAGCTTTTGACATGTTTTAGCAGGTGAATTTAGTCATATCGTGCCAATATCTTTACTTCGGTTTGAATTCAATTGATTAGAGACACTGACTTCACAATGGGTAAAGTAGTTTTCATTACATTCTGAATCACCTCAGCTACAGATCGTGACTTGAGCACAGTGTATAGTTCTTACCCCCATCAACTCTCGTCATGCCCTGGCTGAGTGTCACTGAGTAAAAGTATATGTCCACATTGTCACCACTAACAGGTATGTTTGTCGCGTCGTTGCAAATACACACGGCTTCAACTCGCATGAATATCGCTGTTTGATCGTCGGCCCATACATTTTGCAGCCGTATCTAGTAAATGCGCCTACTTCAGACAAACAAGGCAAACCGAAACATAATGGTACTGTGACGGTCATAAAATATTCAACATGAATTATACACTTCAATTGGTTTTGTTTTTAACATGCTGTTTTTTAAAAAGACTAATTAGTCTACGGTTTCTTTTTGCCGCTACTGAAGAGGTCGCGGAGGGCTGCTATATCGGGCATGACCATCAAGGAATACTTGGGTTATCCGGGTCACAGGAGGGAGAGAGAGGAACATATCAGAGAGGGAGACACATATCAAAACGGGTAAATGAAGTGCATGATGCGGCAGAGGGCAGATCGGGGATGAGGGTCGAATATATTTCAGAGAAGTAGAAACAAATGTGGAAGAAGAAGGGACACATATCAGACGGGGGAAGGTGGAACACCTGTCAGAGAGAGGCCATATGTTATACAGAGAGAAGGTGGAACACTTGTCAGAGTGAGGGACACATGTTATAGGGAGAGGTGAAACACCTGTCAGAGTGGGGGACACCTGCTATAGGAAGAGAAGGTGGAACACCTGTCAGAGTGGCGGACACCTGTTATAAGGAGAGAAGGTAGAACACCTGCCAAAGTGGGGGACACATGTTATAGGGAGAGGTGAAACACCTGTCAGTGTGGGGGACACATATTATAGGAAGAGAAGGTGGAACACCTGTCAGAGCGGGAGACGCCTGTTATTGGGAGAGAAGGTGGAACACATGTCAGAGATGGGGACACATGTTATATAGAGAGAAGGTGGAACACATGTCAGAGTGGGGACACATGTTATAGAGAGAGAGAAGGTGGAACACATGTCAGAGAGCGGGACACCTGTAATACATGGAGAGAAGGCGGAACACCTGTCAGAGTAGGGGAACACCTGTCAGATAGGGGACACCTGTTATAGAGAAGGTGGAACACCTTTCAGAGTGGGGGACACGTTATTGGGGAGAAGGTGGAACACATTTCAGATATGGGGGACACATGTTATAGGGAGAGAAGGTGGAACACATGTCAGAGATGGGGACACATGTTATAGAGAGAGAAGGTGGAACACATGTCAGATTTGGGGACACATGTTATAGGGAGAGAAGGTGGAACACATGTCAGATGGGGACACATGTTATAGGGAGAGAAGGTGGAACACATGTCAGAGATGGGGACACATGTTATATAAGGTGGAACACATGTCAGAATGGGGACACATGTAAGGAAAGGGGATATATCATAGGGGAATGTCCAACGCGTGTCAAAGTGGGTAAACATACATATTATATGGAGAGATGGTAGAACACATGTCAAGGGAAGGGGGGACACATATTGTAGTGGGGATGTGCAACGCGTGTCAGAGTGGGGTCACATGTTATAGGGAGAGAAGGTGGAACATATGTCAGAGTGAAATAAATAATTTTAAAGGAGGAGAAAGTGCAACAAATATCAAAGAGGAGAAATATAATACAGGGGAAGAAACCGAACCACACATGAGAAGGTGAAACATGTAAAGTTGAACACATGACACATGACACATGTCACATTGAGAAGGAAGGGCGCGGATAGAATACTTTTCTGGGGATGGTGATAGCGTGAGATATAGGTCAGAGAGTGAGTGAGTGAGTTTAGTTTTACGCCGCACTCAGCTATATTCCAGGTATATGGCGACGTAGGTCAGAGAGCGGAGACCCATATCGGAATGGGTGGGTACACATCCGACGGGGAGGAAGTGGAACACATTTAGGACTGGGGACACTTGGAGTGAGTGACTGAGTTTTAGTTTTACGACGCTTTTAGCAATATTCCAGCAATATCACGGCGGGGGACACCAGAAATGGGCTTCACACATTGTACCCATGTGGGGAATCGAACCCGGATCCTCGGCGTGAGGAGCGGACGCCTTAACCACTGGGCTACCCCACCGCCCGGGGACGCTTGGAGGTTAGTGACAGAGTAGGTCAATGTACTAGTGAAACATCATTACAACTTCTACAAGCAGCTACACATACACATACACACGCATGCACGTCGTCATATGAGCGAAATATTCTCCAGCGCGACGTTAAGCCCAATTTCACCTCACCTCACCTCATTAAAACTGCAGTAGTGCAACATGTTCAAAATAAACACACTATGAAGTTATGGTGCTATCTGATGGCATTTACAGACTTTTTTCTATAGAAATATCATTGATTGTTTTGTATACCTTGTATATCAGCACAATTGTAGCTATCATCGCCACACATTGACTACATGTACTGTACCTATGACTAAGTAAAAAATGGTAAATGAAAAAAAAAAACATGTGTCAATAATAATAAACGTTTGAGAATTAGTTCCTATTGCTATAGATATAGACAGTTTTCTTAATATACTCTCCAAAAAAGAAACGCATATAGGAATTTCAACTGTATTTTTATGTTTATTTTGAAACATCTTGTAGGCTTTATGAGTCAATGCAATATAGCGAAATTGCACACTGGGAATGCAGACTTATCAGTCTTCGGCACCAACTCCAGGAAAGTCAGTTTGAGTGTCACATGGAGACGTGTGGTGGCGCTGAAGTCAATACCTCGTGTGACCACCGTGGGCATCCAGAACTGCACGGCATCGCCTCGGCATCGAACGAATAAGTCTCAGAATCTCGTGTTGCCCAATCGCAGCTCACTCTGCCTGTAGTGCCTGTGCGAGTTGCTGAAGTGTCTGGGGCTGAGGGTTACGGCGTCGCACCCGTCTGTCCAGGGCATCCCACAGATGTTCGATCGGGTTTAAGTCCTATGATCTTGAGGGCCAGGGGAGCACATTGATGTTGTGGTTCTGGAGGAAGTCTCTAGTATGACGTGATGTGTAGGGCCTGGCATTGTCCTGTGGAAACAACTCCCTCTGGTGATCAATGATTGGAAGGAGGTGTGGGCGTAGGATTTCGTCACAGTATCGTTGAGCTGTCAGGTTGCCCTGGATCATCACCAAATCACTTCTCCTACGGCAGGTGATCGCCCCCCCACATCATAAGACTGCCCCGGCCGAATCTGTCCACCTGGGGGACGCAAGCGTCGGCGTAACGTTCACGTCGACGTCTGTACACCTGCATTCTTCCATCGCGTCGTTCCAATAGAAATCGTGATTCATCACTGAAACATATTCTACGCCAATTCGGTAGGTTCCAGGCCTGAACGTTGGTGCACCATTGAACTCGATGTCGACGATGTTGTTGTCGAAGCACAGGGCCAAAATAAGGTCTTCTGGCACGTAAACCAGCCTCTCTCAGCCTGTTCCTGACGGTCTGTGCAGAAAGCCTCCTCAATCCGGGTATTTGTCGAGCGGTACTGGTCGCCGTAGCTGTTCGATGATGCAGGTGATGTACCCGGATGTAGTGATCTTGCGCCGCAGTGGTCAAAACACCATAGGACTCAAAAACAGAGCAAAACCTTATGTAAAATTAATCACGTTTTAATTCATTGCTACATGAAATTGCTATTTTCATGATGTGTTTCTTTTTTGGGAGAGTATACTTTTATAAAACGTGGTGTAGATTTGCAATAAAAACGCAAAATGGATTTCTCATTAAATATACATTAAATGTAGTCAATAACATATCAGAATATCTGATTCCGTTTATTTTCTCCACACGCTGCTAAATATAACAATACGGTCTCAGGTTTCAGTGTTCCGAGAATAACAAATTCGTTGCCATACAAATTTGAGAGTATGACGTTAATATATACTATTTTTGTACCCAGGCAGCAACTTTTAATAATCTTCTCAACCTCTCTAAGATGCCGTTTGACTGTGGGTCCTGATTATTAATATCGTTCATTATCAAATATACACAGTATCGCAACACCCCATGCGTTTCATTACATCCATATGTCACCATCACGACGAAGACCCGGGTTCGATTCCCAACATGGGTACAATGTGTGAAGCCAGTTCTGGTGTCCCTGTCGTGATATTGCTGGAATATTGCGAAAAGCGACGTAAAACCATACTCACTGGTACCATCACGGCAAAGCCAAATGATCACAGCAACGGAACTTATCCATCCGTAATTCAGTTTACTATGCGGATAAATTAACCCTCAAGAAATACTTAAATGGGAAAAGAACGAAAAACTTGTCTATTCAGAAAAGCAAATATGCACAAAAAAATAACATATTTTACGTAGTTCTGGTAACAATGGTTATTTTCAAGATTTCGGCATACAATCATTACGAAATCAGTGAAAAAATATCAATAACCGAGCGTAATAGCAACATCAGTTGTAACCTCCGCCAAGTTTAATAACATTCCTGGGTCCAGACCCACAACGCGTTTGAAACGGTACGACATATCTTAACTACATCCATGGCTTTGTGGATACGATCCCTGACTCTTCACCTCTTTCCTGACTGCATCCGACGTTGCATTGCACGTTGGGGCATTCCGCTCCATTCTTGATGGGGTTGGTTGGGTAGCCTAGTGGTTAAAGTGTTCGCTCGCTATGCCGAAGGCTCGGGTTCGATTCCCCACATGGGTACAAGTTGTGAAGCCCATTTCCTGCGTCTCCTGCCTTGGTATTGCTGAAATTTTGCAAAAAGAGGCGTAAAACTAAACTCGCTCGCTCGATTGATGGGGGCGGTACATCAAAGTTTCGTACTGGAAGATTTCATTGGTGTATTTTGCGACCCATAGTGTTCAAGACATGCTTTGAGGGAACATTACATGTTTTACGACCTGCTTTTGATGAAGCAGACTTGACCAAGGCTGATGACAGCTTGTTCAGGTCACCTAGAATCATGCGTGATGGGGATGAGCTGATTTAGCGCAGTTAAACTGAGACATTTTGTCTGACCAAACTAGTTAGCTTGTCGTGGTACACACTCACCAGTCACATATCAACCATCCATCATTTGTAAACCTGTCTTGTGTATTGCAATTAAAATACGGCAAATATTCGCAAAATATATGATAGACGATGGAACTGTGGATTTATATAGTTGATATTTGAAGTCCAGATGGTTCTACTCCTACTCATTCTGTGAGTGTGTCATAGTAGAGATTGTTGTTGCAGGGAAGCTAGGTGCAGTCAGCAGATCTGGACTCCTGGCGGGCCAAGGGAGAGTTGCCACCGCCTCTTGATGTAAGAAATCACCAACAGCACGTGCATAACGTGGCCTAGCATTGACTAGCCTTGTGTTCAGAGGATGGTCATCGGAATGTGGTACAACAACGCGGCCTAGGATGTCAGTGATGTACCGTTGACCAGACATAATTTGTTAATGCTTACAATTGACTTCTCTCATGTCAGAGGCCTGTTGTCTGAATGGTTCGCCGATTGTCTCTTGGATTAATGACTTCTGACCACCGAGACCTGCCCCATGCGTCGGTTCATTTGGCTTTTGGTAATGAAATGATTGTAAATATGCTCCAACAGTGTTTAGTGGTTTCATATTACAGACGGTGAGATCCATTAAGGTAGAGATATATTTAGGTCGTTAGATTTACTACGTGTGTTAAAATGTCAGACCAGTTTAAAGATATATAAATAAACTGAACGCCAAAAGAAATGTTACACCTCTGAACATTAGAATATCCTAAAATGTTATATGGATAGAAGACTTTGGTTTGGTATGTTTTAACAACCAATCATGTAACTCTATTGAGTTAAAACATCAGACATAATTCATTGATAATTAGGATATGGACATGTTTGTTTAGGTGGGGCCCATTGTCCTATTTTCAATCAAGTAAAAATTCAAATCAAAAGTGTAAAAAACAGTTAAAAATGGGTCCAAATGATATTGTTTATGATGATAATGCATGCACATTCACAAAGAGTGATAAAGTTTGGTTTTGGATATGAAAGAGTGGTTGTTTACAGTAAAAAGGGGACCCAATGCTTAAATTGGATTTTTGTCTCTTTAAAACACATTCCAACCACTTGAAGTTTAAATTTTGGATCATCATGACTTTCGACTGTTTTAGGAAGAGTCGTCAAATGAGAAAAGACTAATTTCTACCCTTAGATACTGTGAAATTTTGCCTATTTCTGTCCTTGTATAAGGAAGCATAACGCCAAAACGTACCCATTGTAACTTCACCTTGCATGAAATGCACGTGAAAACTGTTGGAAACGGGTATATAAGGCCCCTCGATTTATCATTTCACACCATACATTCACTACAATGCCGAGATTAACAGCAGAAGAGCGGGGAGAGCCATTGGAATGCTGCAGACTGGGTCGACTGATCGGGAAGTGGTTGTAACTGGTGGCCTCCCGCTTCTGGGTCTGTCTCTAGTTGTGCCAGTATTCTTGAATCGCTGACGCAGCCTTAGAATGGTGAGGCGATGACACCCGAATGCAGCAGCCACTTCCCGATCAGTCGACCCAGTCTGAAGCATTCCAACATTTTCTATTGGATTTAGGTCAGGGCTATAGCTTGGCCAATCTAATAATGTCATATTTTGGGTCCGAAACCAGGCCTGTGAATGCTTTGAACGATGTTTTGGGTCGTTGTCCTGCTGGAAAATCCAAACATTTCCATAGAACACGTGAGCAGATGGAAGTAAATGTCCCTCGAGAATAGCTGTGTACCGCTCAATGTTCATATTCCCTTCAAATACACAGAGGGGCGTTGCCCCTAACACAGATATGCCACCCCACACGTTAAATTTCGGACTGCACTTTGGGCGCTGATACAAAAGTTTTTCAGTTTGTTTGGTCCAGAATGTCAGTGTATTAGGATACAACCACACAGAACTTTCATCTGAGAAAAACACATTGTCCAAGTTAACATTTCCATGCTGTAAGCACCAGTTCAACCTTCGCTCCTTTTGTTCAGGTTTCATGATCGGTGATGGAATTCCTCGACTTTTCTGCCAACCCATTGCATGCAGCTCACTTCTAATTGTCTCCTTACAGACAGCCACAGTTCCTCTATCAATCATATCCAGCCTTAAGTTTTCTAAACTCCTTGTTTGTTTTTAGAAACAAGAATACCAAGCCGCCTCCTGTCACCGACAGTCAATTTTCTGGGCCTACCTGCGCCTCCCTGGTGCTCAATGCCATATCTATTTGCAATATTTTTCAAAACACGATAAACAGTGGACAAAGGGATGTCTGTTCTAATTGAAATCACTTTAGCTGATCTGATGTCCTTGTTATAATACTCTAAAATCAACTTCCTCTTCTCTTAATCATCTATACTGAGGATCACTGAAAATGTCGTCTGCTAGCAAGTAAACAAAAGGGGAATAACTCTTCACAAACTAATGAAAAAGGATTAACGGAGTTGTCTCTCTTGAATGAAACCAAGCACTTGATAGCTGGTCAAGGCTGTTTACACTAGAAATCCAATTAAACATATTCCTAAAATTCTCAATAATTTCTGGTCATACTATATATACCTACTTGGACAAAGCCACAACTGAATCATAGCTACACATTTGGACATTGTACTGACTTCAGTATTTCAGAGCCCTGTATTTCTAACCTTGGTGCAATTTCTTCATTGCTGTTAGTCAGTGTTCATAGTTCTTGGGACGCGTGAAGGTTCGGGTTAGAATATTGATCTTCAGTAACCCATGCTTGTCCTAAGAGGCGACTAACGGGATCGGGTGGTCAGGCTCGCTGACTTGGTTGACACGTCATCGGTTCCAACTTGCGCAGATCGATGCTCATGCTGTTGATCACTGGATTTCTGGTTCAGACCCGATTATTTACAGACCGCGCTATATAGCTGGAATATTGCTGAGCACGGCGTAAAACTAAACTCACTCACTGATAGTTCTTGAAATCAGGTGGGGGACCAAATCCGGTGATCAGGTACTTCACGTGGATTACAACTTGACGGTACCTGGGGTCCTGTTAGATTCCATTAAGATCTCCCATATTCCTACCCTGCACCTCCAGTAGCGTCGATAGTAGCCTAGTGGTTAAAGTGTTCGTCTGTCATGACAACCTCCTGGGTCAAAGCCCATCTGCTTCTCTCAGCGTAACCGTTCACAAACGAGAATTTGTTTTTGTTTGTTTGTTGTTTACAAACACACTCAGCAATATTTCAGCCATATGGCGGCGGTCGTGAAATAATTGAGTCTGGGCCAGAGAATCCAGTGATTGACATCAGGAGCATCGATCTATACAGTTGGAATACGATGACATGTGTCAACCAAGTCAGCGAGCCTGACCTCCCGGTCCAACAAGTCGCCTCTTACGACAAACATGGGTTGCTGAAGATTCTAACAATGATCTTCACTGTACGAGAGAAAGAGAGAGGTGAGGTGAGGTGAGGTGAGGTGAGGTGAGGTGAGGTGAAATTGGGTTTAACGTCGCGCTGGAGAATATTTCGCTCATATGACGACGTGCATGCGTGTGTATGTGTAGGTGCGTCTGCTTGTACTAACCCAGACTGAAGCTGGTTTTATAGTGCTAGCCCACTGAGATACCATGCCGCAGTGAAGCATGAATACCCCACTCAGACACATTATACTGACTCCGAGCCGACCAGTCCTTGATGTACCCATTAATGCCGAGCACCAGGCAGGGACCAACAAGTACCATATTTTAACGTCTTTTGGTATGACGCGGTCGGGGATCGAACCCGCGACCTTCCGCTCTCCGGGCGGACGCTCTAACCACTACACCACGGAGGCGGTCCAGAAAGAGAGAGAAGTACGTCAAAAGACAACTAAGCATATTATTAAATCTCAGTTAGTTTGGTAAATAGGGCGAGGTGGAGTAACATTCGGGGTCTGAAGAGTGAGCCAACATCACAGCGGGGACACCAGAAATAGGCTTCACACATTGTGCCCATGTGGGGAATCGGACCCAGGTCTTCGTCCTCACAAGCAAACGCTTTAACCACTAGGCTACCCTCAGCCCCCTCTTTACCGAAACTTTACATAATAAAATATATGTGGGAAAGGTGAGGGCCCCTATTCCAACTGGTGATAATTTGGCCCATGCGTTGTTGTAACCAATATCCAATTACTTGTACATTTGCCTCAACTTGAAACAGTGTATTCTAATGTCGTCTCAATCTTGTGGAGTGTTAGCAGAGGCAAATTACCACAAACAACCACAACCAAACCAGTTCAGCGGCCTATCACTTTACTGCAAGACTATGTAAAATATAGATTTCAGAATTCAATACAAAATGCAGAGGTAAGACAAGACTTCAACGAGCCCCACTCTCCCGGAGACAATCAAGAAGATTGGCTTCTATTCAATATATTGACATCACAGCGGTGGCTCGGTGCAATTTGCCAATGGTCGATATATTGATTAAGTCACCTGTTATAATTGATCCTCAGGTGCTGTTCGGCAATCCGTGGGTCTCGCCCAACATATTTAGGTTGTCAAGCCACTAACGTGAGGCGAGGTTATGAATGGAAAGTCAAAGGCCACTCGAATATTTTATGTACGTTTCGGTCAGGTCTCACTTTGGACCTTTGTTAACGAAATTCAGTTCTGCGTGAATCTGTTCCGCCAGGAATAAACATTACACATGTAAATGTATATCGTCCAGTGGAATTAAGTGTGTACATGAGGAACATATTTTCTGTGATTTGCAGAAATCAACCTGCATATTTATGGTCCGTTGCAGGTAGGTATTTCACCAGCGCATTTCGGTCTTAAAACACTTGGTCAGTGTGAGAGAATGAAATTCACCACAACGTTTTCCCACAAAAAAGGTGCAGGGTATGATAATGTTCCATTGGAAAACACCGCTTGACAAAATTAATACAATGGAACATTTTGTCATCTGGAACAGAGTCTTTGACTTACACATCACATGAAATTAACGGTAAACCACTTCACAGTTGTCCAGATGTATCGGTGAATACATCAACAGTTTCCTGAATCTAAAACAAAGATGTGGATGTACTGGTCAATACACCCCACAAGATGATCGAGGATAATAGTTATCCTTTACATCAGCAGCATGTCCTATCCGTGACTTTGTAAATGTGGCGATTCAGTACTTGACTTTAGTTTTGGTTTGGTGGAAGGTGCTGATCACACGTTCCTCACACCACCAAGACCCATCCCACCGCCACCCGATCAATCCATCTGTGAATCTGGCTTTCATCTAATGTTCTCAGCAGAAAAACACAAGGCAAACTCGAGGTGAATATGATATACGATCGATGATATGATACAGAAACAACTGTTTGTTTCTTTTGCTGGTGTAGCTGGAGCACAAGGTGCAACACACATGCACACACATGCACACGCATGCACACACAAAGTGTGATGACTGTTAAATGATAATAGGAACTTGCACATATATTTGTTACGTAACTCTTGCATAGAGAGTATATATTTGCAGACAGTCAATATATGTCTGCAGACAGCATGTCTTGTCAGTTAACTACAGATGACAATAATGGAATATATACTAAACATCATTGAAAGCGCATCACTTATAAAAGTTCAGATTATTAAAAGCACGTGTAAGGAATTGATATTTATTGAGTGGATAATCACAGATGGACGCCTGACAAAAATAACAACACAGAAAAGACGCTCATTCATTGAAATGTTCCACAGTCAGAAAGGATCAAACACACGTCGGGTCAAATCGAAAATCGTGTGACCGCCATTTGCTTTGACACATGCAGTTCAACGTCTCCTCATTGAGTCAATAAGCGTCCGAATAGAGTTCTTGAGGATGGCATTCAACATCTGCAGTAGTGCAGCCGCAAGTTCCCGGATGTTTCGCATCTGTTGTCGCCGCGAAAGACTTTGACCAATTTCGTCCCACAAGTGCTCCATGGGGATACATCTGGCGACTGTGCTGGCCAATGAATAACCTGGATGTGTTACTGGGCCAGATACTGCATGGAAAGTCTTGTTGTGTGTGCCCGTGCGTTGTCCTGTTGAAAAGTATGGACATCTTGGTGGTGATTGAAGACAGATACGATGTGATTCTGAAGAATCTGCTCACGGTAATAAAGGGCATTAACTCTACCTTGACAGACCTGAAGGCAGTCCTGTGATTGTAATTTATCCCACCCCAGGCCATGACAATCCCACCACCCAAAGGTCTGTCTGAACCACACACAAATCAGCATAACGTTCACCACGTCTACGCCAAACACGTAATCGGCCGTCAACATTACGTAGATGAAGACGTGACTCGTCAGTGACTACCACACCATGCCACTGTTGTAACCTTTACTGAAAATGCCTGCTAGCCCATTGTATACGCTCATTACGGTGTCGGTCAGTCAGAATTGGTCCAACGTAAGGACGTCGAGCATGGAGCCCTGTAGGTGTAGATGGCGTCGCATGGAATCGGCGTCGCATGGAATCAGCGTTGATGACCCCCACTTCAACCTTGAACTAGTGCAGCACTCCTGGCAGTTGGCAGTGTTCAATCACTGATATGGACAAGTTCAATATGACGATCCTGATGGAGCGTAACACGTTGTTGCCAAGGTCATTGAAGGTCACGGGTGCTGCCTGTCTACTGATGTCGTCTATGAAGCCTAACGATGGTGGAGTGGCCAAGTCCAAGTTGTCGAGCAATATCCCTGCTGCTGGTGCCAACCTGAATCATGCCTAGTGCACGTTCTCTTTCGTGAGGAGTTAACCTTGGTATCTCTGTCCTCGTTTCACAATCGTTACTGAAGCAATGAGAATCGGTTCTCATACACCTGCTTTTAATGTCACAGTCAGTATGATTTCAGAATGAAATACGCACTTTTTTCATGGCATGGCTGCATGTTGATGCATTTTGGAACTAAGAGTCATACTGTGGACAGGAATTTGTTTCTAAAGCATTTTTTTAACTCGACATGCCCTTCGACTTCATGTTAGTTATATTGTCATGCTGAAATCCATCTTGATGAAAATATGGACAATTTTAGACTGGTGCGTTTTCAATGATGTACAGTATATTTGTAGCAGTGGGCTGTCTGCACATAGTCACATTCCACACATTCCCAGTTGGATTATGCATTCTTCAGAGCATGACAAACATAGACCTGGTAGTATGTGACAGCTGTGTACATGACACACATAGACCTGGTAGTATGTGACAGCTGTGTACATGACACACATAGACCTGGTAGTATGTGACAGCTGTGTACATGACACACATAGACCTGGTAGTATGTGACAGCTGTGTACATGACACACATAGACCTGGTAGTATGTGACAGCAGCATGACACACATAGACCTGGTAGTATGTGACAGCTGTGTACATGACACACATAGACCTGGTAGTATGTGACAGCTGTGTACATGACACACATAGACCTGGTAGTATGTGACAGCTGTGTACATGACACACATAGACCTGGTAGTATGTGACAGCTGTGTTCATGACACACATAGACCTGGTAGTATGTGGCAGCTGTGTACATGACAAACATAGACCTGGTAGTATGTGACAGCTGTGTTCATGACACACATAGACCTGGTAGTATGTGGCAGCTGTGTACATGACACACATAGACCTGGTAGTATGTGACAGCTGTGTACATGACACACATTCCTGACTGCATGACACTGGTTACATGTCACACATTCCTGGTTGAATGTGACACATTCCTGTTTGTATGTCACACATTCCCGGTTGTATGTCACATTCCTGGTTGAATGTGTGAATGTCACACATTCCTGGTTGTATGTCACATTCCTGGTTGAATGTCACACATTCCTGGTAGTATGTCACAAATTCATAGTAGTATGTCACATTCCTGGTTGAATGTCACACATCCCTGGTAGTATGTCACATTCCTGGTTGAATGTCACATTCCTGGTTGTATGTCACACATTCCTGGTTAAAGGTCACATTCCTGGTTGTATATTGACACCTGGTTACATGACACACATTCCTGAATGCATGACACTTGTTACATGACACACATTCCTGAATGCATGACACTTGTTACATGAAACACATTCCTGAATGCATGACACCTGTTTTTATGACACACATTCCTGGTTACGTGACAGTTAAAATATCTTCCACACAACATGCTCAGGAATGTCCTCATTCACCAACGTATGAATGCATCCCAGACATACACTCACCCATACCCCACTGGATACCACATGGAACACGGACGCATCAATCAATGCTTATAAAGTTTCAAACTCAGCCAGATAACCACCTAAACCAACATTATACTATCAAAATGCCAAACTTGATTGCATAGTACGATAAAAATGCTTGTCAAAAATCACCAGTTACTCAACACACACTGTCTGACATCAACCACAAAGATGTCCCAGAAAATGGCATAGTAAAGGCAACATTTGACCAGCTTGTTCACCCCATGCAAGTATAGGTGAGGTATGTGTATCAGAACACCTCTAGGTCCAGTCACAGGATGACTGGAGGTGATGCCAGATGCACTGACAGTGATGGGGCAGTATTGCTGGTTCCACCCTCTGGGGGTCAGTCATACTTCAAGACGGTCGATTTCATGTCCTTCCTCGGGGGATGAAGAGGTTTGACCTGGGACAGAACTTGTCGGGCATAGTCGGACTTGTGCAGGCCTGCATCGCGGAGCTTCTGTTCCAGCCTCACCCTGGGGTCTGATGTCACCTGTAACCATGACAACCAGTTCTGACATTGGTCGATAACATGGGTATATATGTCTGTGATAAAAAACACAACTGTAGGAAAACTATATGTATCTAATGCTCCAGTCTGTCAGCTCAGAACATGTTTATTGTAACAAACAAGCCTGGTCTCGATATTTCCATACTGATTCCTTCAATCCATACTCCAAGTCTAAATGTAGAGATAGTATCAAAATCATGAAATATGATACACCCAGCCTGATCACCCATACTTCATATCTTGACTATGTTGAACACCAGTGCTTGTCACCCTTCATTAGACCATGGTTTATAGTCAGGCAGCTGGTCTGAGGACTGTGTGTTCAGCAGTGGGGTAAACCTTGTTTGTTTTTAGTAACCTGATACATTCTGTGGCTAGTTCCATATCAACAAGAATTTCCTGAGTTTGGGAGGTATCATACTAATTACTGGATAACACATTTACTGCTGCTAAAGATCCTAAAAGATAGGCACTTTTCTAGGATTTGGCCTAGGACATTATAGGAACAAGTACACAACCTCATAACATATAAATTCTCACTAAAAGTGAGTGACTGTGTTAGGGTTTACACAGCTTCTTGCAATATTCCAGCAATAATACGGCAGGAGACACCAGAAATGGGCTTCACACAATCAGAGACCATATAATAGATGGTCTCTGACACAATGTACCCATGTGGGGAATCGAACCCAGGATTTAGCATGACAAGGAGTGTTTTAACAACTAGGCTACCCCACTGCCCTAAACTGAAGTACCTGATTGGCTGTGAAGGTGTTGATATCAAACAGGGGCTTCTGGATGTTACTCTCTTCAAATTCTTCCTCTGCCAGCCTTGCTTGCCATGCCTGTAACCACAGCAACAGACAGGCATTTCTTACAACAACCTGACGCTCTCCAGGTAACACTGTACAGCATGTTTTAAGGTGTGGATCCACTTATTAAAATTATCCAGTTTATCATCAGGGGCTATGGTCCAAATGCAACACTCTTGGCACTGTATGATCGACATCTTTATACAGGCAGGTATTACTCATTTGCATATATTGTACCATTCCCAAAAATTTGCTATGAATTTTTGCAAACATTATCCTTGGGTGTCAACAGATTCTTAGTCTCATTTTTGCATTCGAACCACAGAGGTTCTGATAAAAGGTCGAACGCTTGCCCATACAACCAAACCAACCATCCTGACCACCCGATCCCGTTAGTCGCCTCTTATGACAAGCATGGGTTGCTGGAGATCAATTCTAACCCAGATCTTCATGGGTCATCTTGACAGAGACAGGTATTGTCTCAGGAAATGATCTGATTATAACCTACAAACAGAAGATATTTGCATAAATCTGCATACAATACACCATTTACATACACGACTGTCAACACACCTGCAGAACAGACACAGGTGTGCACAATCCTTACCTCTGTTTGTTTGAGCAGTCTCTCGGGGTCACTCTCTGCAATAGGCCGCACCTATAACATGAATGTCACACATTCCAGAGTCATCATTTAAGGGACAAAAACCTACAAAGAACAAAGCATCTACATATTCAGAATACTACTTATGATGAGCTGAGGTATTCTAAACTGTAAATTGTCATTTTAGCTTGAATTTTAGCTTATTTGAATGTTGTGTTGTGTAACTCATGAGTGTTACAGGTACATGGAGGTGGCCTGTAAAAAGTCAATTCCTAAGATGACAAACCAGTGATTGATATCATGAGCAACAATCCCATGGCTGGTGCATGATGACCTGCAATAACAAAGTTACTCAGCCAGCATCGGACCATCTCGCCAAGCTAGTCATCTAACATGACTTGAATGAGATGATAGGGAACATTTTCTAATGTATCACAAGCATGGTGCCTCTCTGACCTGCTCTCGGAGAGCCTCCAGTCTCCTCTCTCGCTCCATGTCCTCTTGGGCTTTGGCCTCCTGTTCTATCTGTCTCTCCTCTCTCCGTCTCTCCAGCTGTTCCTCCCGGAACTTCACCCTGCAACAACACCACTGTGAGTCACACCTGGCTTAGCAACACCACTGTGAGTCACACCTGGCTTAGCAACACCACTGTGAGTCACACCTGGCTTAGCAACACCACTGTGAGTCACACCTGGCTTAGCAACACCACTGTGAGTCACACCTGGCTTAGCAGCACCATTCTGACTCACACCTGGCTTAGCAACACCATTCTGACTCACACCTGGCTTAGCAACACCATTCTGACTCACACCTGGCTTAGCAGCACCATTCTGACTCACACCTGGCTTAGCAACACCATTCTGACTCACCTGGCTTAGCAACACCATTCTGACTCACACCTGGCTTAGCAACACCACTGTGAGTCATACCTGGCTTAGCGGCACCATTCTGACTCACACCTGGCTTAGCAACACCACTGTGAGTCATACCTGGCTTAGCAGCACCATTCTGACTCACACCTGGCTTAGCAACACTATTGTGAGTCACACCTGGCTTAGCAAAACCGTTCTGACTCACACCTGGCTTAGCAACACCATTCTGCTCACACCTGGCTTAGCAACAATATTGTGAGTCATGATAGGCTTAGCAGCACCATTCTGACTCACACCTGGCTTAGCAGCACCATTCTGACTCACACCAGGCTTAGCAGCACCACTGTGAGTCACACCTCACTTAGCAACACCATTGTGACTTATGCTAGGCTTCACAACACCACTGTCAGTAACACAAGGCTTTGCAACACCATTTTTAAGTCACACCAGGCTTAGCATCACCATCACAAGTCATGCCAGGCTTATTTAACAGAACTCAATAGTAACAATTATGAATGAGCCCACCTCTCCCTGTCGAACTCGGCTTGCTCCTCGAGGATGGTCTGAAGCTCCTGGAGTCGATATCGGTCTCTCTCCTCCTGCTTCCGTCGTCTCTCCTCTCTCTCCTGGTGGTACTCACTGATCTGGAGAGTCACAGAAGACAGTCACACATGCTGAATATACAATTCTCAAGAAAATATTGCATAGGAAAGCACAATCATATTTAATTAAGATAATATTTTAGATACCCCATATCTAACGACCAAATCCTTGAAAACCAAACAATGCAATGGTTTAGCAAAATGAACCTCCAGATGTGAACAAAGCCCAGTGTTATCAGAGAGTCACCACGTGTTGTCTACAGCAACTTCACTATACTCCAACATCCTCACACCTGCAGTGAGTGAGTATCGTTTTACGCCACTTTTAGCAATATTCCAGCAATATCATGTGACACCAAAATGGGCTTCACACATTGCACCCATGTGGGGAATCAAGCCTGACTTTGGCGTGATGAGCAAACACTTTAACCACTAGGCTACCCCAGTGCCCCCCCAAACCACTGTACAACTCCCACTGTTTAGCAGTGAGGCACCAGGCTGCTCTTTTTCCTCTCCTTTCCCTCCATCTCCATCACAGTGTACAAATCCTACAGTTTCTCTTCTCTGTATAAGTCGAGTCAATCCTCCCATACTCTGGAACACCAAATGTGCGACAAAAAGCAAACAAAAATAACAAATCAACACTCCACCTTGTGTTTCTGCTTCTGCCGACGTTGCTGTTCTTGTTCTCGCTCGGCTTGCTCCAGTTCTGCCATCTCCTCCGCCCGCTTCTGCTCCAGCTCCATCTCCAGCTGCATCACCTCCATCTTCTGCTCCCTCCATCGCAGCACCTGGGCAACATGACACACATTGCTGCACTCATATGGAGCTACACAGAGGCTGACAGTTATTTTGTTTTTATTTTAATTTTATATACATCTTTAACTTTAGTTGATAACATGTACGGGGCATCTTCTGTGTTTCATCAGCAAGTCCAGGAAACCACAGATGTGTCTCACCTGTGCGTACAGGGCATCACATCTGGGTCTCACCCGTGCATACAGGGCATCACATCTGGGTCTCACCTGTGCGTACAGGGCATGACATCTGGGTCTCACCCATGCATACAGGGCATCACATCTGGGTCTCACCCGTGCATACAGGGCATCACATCTGGGTCTCACCTGTGCATACAGGGCATCACATCTGTGTCTCAACAGAGAGTACAAAGAATTACTTTGTATGACTAATCTGCTTCACCTAAGTGTCTCACCTGATAATACAGAGAATCAGACCTGTGTCTCACCTTTATGTATGGAGCATTCATCAAGTGACTCACTTGAGTTCATAGAGTACATACCTACCTGGTATATCTACCTGAGAGTACAGAGCATCATGAAAGGGTCTTACCTGATAATACAGGGCATCAAATAGGTGCCTCAACTGAACATATAGGGCATCAAACAGATGTCTCATCCTGCATGTATAGGGCATCAAACAGATGTCTCATCCTGCATGTATAGGGCATCAAACAGATGTCTCATCCTGCATGTATAGGGCATTAAACAGGTGTCTCATCCTGCATGTATAGGGCATCAAACAGATGTCTCATTCTGCATGTATAGGGCATTAAACAGGTGTCTCATCCTGCATGTATAGGGCATTAAACAGGTGTCTCATCCTGCATGTATAGGGCATTAAACAGATGTCTCATCCTGCATGTATAGGGCATCAAACAGATGTCTCATCCTGCATGTATAGGGCATCAAACAGGTGTCTCATCCTGCATGTATAGGGCATCAAACAGGTGTCTCATCCTGCATGTATAGGGCATCAAACAGATGTCTCATCCTGCATGTATAGGGCATCAAACAGATGTCTCATCCTGCATGTATAGGGCATCAAACAGATGTCTCATCCTGCATGTATAGGGCATCAAACAGATGTCTCATCCTGCATGTATAGGGCATTAATCAGGTGTCTCATCCTGCATGTATAGGGCATCAAACAGATGTCTCATCCTGCATGTATAGGGCATTAAACAGGTGTCTCATCCTGCATGTATAGGGCATTAAACAGGTGTCTCATCCTGCATGTATAGGGCATTAAACAGATGTCTCATCCTGCATGTATAGGGCATCAAACAGATGTCTCATCCTGCATGTATAGGGCATCAAACAGATGTCTCATCCTGCATGTATAGGGCATCAAACAGGTGTCTCATCCTGCATGTATAGGGCATCAAACAGATGTCTCATCCTGCATGTATAGGGCATCAAACAGATGTCTCATCCTGCATGTATAGGGCATCAAACAGATGTCTCATCCTGCATGTATAGGGCATCAAACAGATGTCTCATCCTGCATGTATAGGGCATTAATCAGGTGTCTCATCCTGCATGTATATGGGGCATCAAACAGATGTCTCATCCTGCATGTATAGGGCATCACTCACAGATGTCTCATCCTGCATGTATAGGGCATCAAACAGATGTCTCATCCTGCATGTATAGGGCATTAAACAGATGTCTCATCCTGCATGTATAGGGCATCAAACAGATGTCTCATCCTGCATGTATAGGGCATTAAACAGGTGTCTCATCCTGCATGTATAGGGCATCAAACAGATGTCTCATCCTGCATGTATAGGGCATCAAACAGATGTCTCATCCTGCATGTATAGGGCATTAAACAGGTGTCTCATCCTGCATGTATAGGGCATCAAACAGATGTCTCATCCTGCATGTATAGGGCATTACTCCTGTGCAGAAGGCACCACATTATTGAGACACCTGAATGTACTTGGCACAACACTACTTCCTCACTCATGTCCAGGGCATCACTATCTCAACTGAGTGTACAGGGCATCACTAGCTCACCTGAGTGTACAGGGCATCACTAGCTCACCTGAGTGTACAGGGCATCACTATTTCACCTCAGTGTACAAGGTATAACTATCTCACCTGAGCACACAGGGCATCACTATCTCACCTGAGCGTACAGAGCATCACTACCTCACCTGAGCATACAGAGCATCACTATCTCACCTGAGTGTACAGGGCATCACTATCTCACCTGAGTGTACAGGGCATCACTATCTCACCTGAGTGTACAGGGCTTCACTATCTCACCTGAGTGTACAGGGCATCACTACCTCACCTGAGTGTACAGGGCATCATCAGTGTCTCACTATCTCACCTGAGTGTACAGGGCATCACTATCTCACCTGAGTGTACAGGGCATCACTATCTCACCTGAGTGTACAGGGCTTCACTATCTCACCTGAGTGTACAGGGCATCACTATCTCACCTGAGTGTACAGGGCATCACTATCTCACCTGAGTGTACAGGGCTTCACTATCTCACCTGAGTGTACAGGGCATCACTATCTCACCTGAGTGTACAGGGCATCACTACCTCACCTGAGTGTACAGGGCATCAGTGTCTCACCTGAGTGTACAGGGCTTCACTATCTCACCTGAGTGTACAGGGCATCACTATCTCACCTGAGTGTACAGGGCATCAGTGTCTCACCTGAGTGTACAGGGCATCACTATCTCACCTGAGTGTACAGGGCATCACTATCTCACCTGACTATCTCACCTGAGTGTACAGGGCATCACTGTCTCACCTGAGTGTACAGGGCATCACTATCTCACCTGAGTGTACAGGGCATCACTATCTCACCTGAGTGTACAGGGCATCACTATCTCACCTGAGTGTACAGGGCATCACTATCTCACCTCACCTGAGTGTACAGGGCATCACTATCTCACCTGAGTGTACAGGTCATCAGTGTCTCACCTGAGTGTACAGGGCATCACTATCTCACCTGAGTGTACAGGTCATCAGTGTCTCACCTGAGTGTACAGGTCATCAGTGTCTCACCTGAGTGTACAGGGCATCACTATCTCACCTGAGTGTACAGGTCATCAGTGTCTCACCTGAGAGTACAGGGCTTCACACAACTCCAGCTGTTTCTGTCTGCTGTTCTCTTTCAGGTCATCCAGGTCCTGGGCAGCAGCAGCCTCAGCAAACACCAGCCTGGCCTTCACCAACAGCTCCCGACGGTCACGGAGCCAGTCAGACAAGATGGATTTGTGCCGCTCATTATAATGCTTGAAGTCTAGCCACCAGTCCTCATGCTCCATCTACAGCAACATAACAACAAGTAATTAGTCGGCCTCTTAGAACTGTAGACTTTCAAATGTTTACTACACTACCCATCAAAAGTTTAGACTTAAAGAACTCACTTTATATGTTATGTATATATATATGGCTACATCGGAGATGAAATTCTCTACAACTTCATAAAACTAACTACAAACTTTTGTAGGAGGATCATGCATCAACTTGCTGAAAAGCATGTGCAAATATCATGCATGTGAACAGTTTTGGTGTTGAGTTTTGTTAAGAATTTCACTGAGTTTCATTATTCATGGAACTCATGACAATAATCTTTTCAACGTTAGGAAGTTGTTTTACAATACATCAGTTCATGTGCAAACAGTACCTTTAATCTGTATGGAATATTTTTCAAAATCTAGTGTAGAACAGTTGACTGAAGTAAGTGGCTATATATACACTAGTGAGTCTAAACTTTGGATGGGTAGTCTGCATCACATGGTGGGCAAAGTCAGTGAAGTGTACGTAAAATGACTTTGAATCCTCTGTGATCACTACTCTGTAAGCACTTGACTGATTCCTGGCCATCTTTACTTCGAGCAGACACTTTCAGGTTGTCTGTGAGTCTAGCGGCAGGAGGTTAACACATGAGTAGAAGACGTGTGTACCTGTTAGTTGTGTTGTTAAACTGATGTGTTGCAATATCTGGAGGCAACAAATAACATTTCACACCACAAATAAGATTGAAGAATGATGACAAACAATGAATATACTGAACAGATATCTGAGGAGTCAGTCCCAACAACAGCAGAACAAGGAAGGCTAACTCCAGTATCATTCCAGTGCCTGGACAATGAGTTTTGTTTGATTCGTGTTAAACGCCGCACTCAGCAATATTCCAGCTATATGTCAGTGGTCTGTAAATAATCAAGTCTGGACCAGACAATCCAGTTATCAACAGCATGAGCAACAATCTACACAACTGGGATACGATGACACGTGTCAACGAAGACAGTGATCCCATTAATCGCCTCTAACGACAAGCATGGGTTGCTGAAGGCAAGTTCTAACCCGGATCTTCAGAGGTGTCTGGACAGTGAGACAGTAGCCATGTGGTTAAAGCATTGACTCAACTGGAGGACTCTCATTCCGCTCCTCACAAGGGTGCCGTATATAAAGCTCATTCCTGATGTCCATTACTGGAGAGGGTGTGACATTGTTAAATGGGGTATAAAAAGAAAACTCAGTCGTTCAATCGATGTTAGCCTTGAAATCTTCCTGAGTTTGACCTCCAAGAAGTGAATACTAGAATACTGGTTCAGGAGGTAGACACATGGAGGGAATCGAGGCAGAGGCATGAGCTCAACTAACAAGGTGGGATGCCTTTTATTGAACAAACTACTGAGCTAACTTTACAGAAAAACAAGCTAACAACTCACAAGTTCTGCCCTGTTCAAGTGAGGTAGGTGGCGCTTCAGTCTGTCCACAAGGAGTTTCCGCCTGTTCTGTAACTCCGTGGGATATTGGTCGTACACTGCCACAAATGTGAAGTGGTCCTCATCGTCCCAGCCTCCTGTATGGTCACTGCTGTAAACAGCAACAGCATCAACAAACGCTTAGCCCAAAGTTTCAGTGAGTGAGTCAACTGGGTTTGATGCCATGACAATGGACAAGGTCAAGTCTGTTTAAATTTTTCACACTATTACATCTACACCTACCTCAAAGCCTTCCGGTGTCTGCTGTCGAGGTCAGCGAGGCGAGCATAGTATTTCTGATCCAGGATCAAGAACTCCTCAAGCACTGACACCTTCAACCTCTCATCTGGACACTCAAGGTCGTAGGCCTCGGGAGGAATGCCATCAACAAACTTGGGTCGCTTCTCCATCTGAGGGGGACAGAGCTCCTGCAACTCTTCTGAAATGACCAAGCAAAAGGAGTAACAGGGTTTTACCTCAACTTAAAAAAGCAGGGGTAAAAAACAGTCAAGTGATAGGGCTTCATGAATAGCTGAAGCAGTTGACATCTGACATCACTAATCTAACTTGCTATCATACTGGTCAGCTGGACAATGAGTGTTGTAACACCAAGTGATTCCTTGTATTCTTGTAACCTTGACAACGGCCCACCTGACTGAAGTTCCTGTTCCAGGAATCGCTGCTCCTGCTTCAGTTTATCTAAGATGTCCTCCTGCTGCTGTTTAACAGAGGCGATGGTGTCCATGATCTGTGCGTGATGCTCGATCACTTCCGGGGCACCCAGACGTAACTCTTCTTTGTTCTCCTTCAGCCAGTAGGTCAGGTCATCTCTGGAGCAACAACATCATCAGATTATTACTGGTCATTTCTGGAACAACAACATTAGGTCATCTCTAGAACATTAGGTCAACTCTGGAACAACAACATCAGGTCATCTCTAGAACAACAACATTAGGTCATCTCTAGAACATTAGGTCAACTCTGGAACAACAACATCAGGTCATCTCTAGAACAACAACATTAGGTCATCTCTAGAACAACAGGTCAACTCTGGAACAACAACATCAGGTCATCTCTGGAACAAGGTCAACATCTAGGTCATCTCTGGAACAACAACAACATCAGGTCATCTCTAGAACAACAACATCAGGTCATTGCTGGAACATTTAGATCATCTCTGGAACAACAACATCAGGTCATCTCTAGAACAACAACATTAGGTCAACTCTGGAACAACAACATAAGGTCATCTCTGGAACAACAACAACAACATCAGGTCATTGCTGGAACAAATTTAGATCATGTCTGGAACAACAACATCAGGTCATCTCTAGAACAACAACATTAGGTCAACTCTGGAACAACAACATAAGGTCATCTCTGGAACAACAACAACATCAGGTCATTGCTGGAACAACAACATCAGGTCATCTCTAGAACAACAACATTAGGTCAACTCTGGAACAACAACATAAGGTCATCTGAACAACAACAACATCAGGTCATTGCTGGAACAAAGGTCATCTAGAACAACAACTAGGGAACAACAACATCAGGTCATTGTCTGGAACAACAACATCAGGTCATCTCTCTCATCTCTGGAACAACAACATCAGGTCATCTCTAGAACAACAACATTAGGTCAACTCTGGAACAACAACATAAGGTCATCTCTAGAACAACAACATCAGGTCATTGCTGGAACAACAACATCAGGTCATAGGTCATCTCTGGAACAACAACATCAGGTCAACTCTGGAACAACAACATAAGGTCATCAGGTCATTGCTGGAACAACAACATCAGGTCATCTCAACAACATTACAATGGAACAGGTCATCTCAACAACAACATCAGGTCATTGCTGGAACAACATTAGGTCAACTCTGGAACAACAACATCAGGTCATCTCTAGAACAACAACATCAGGTCAACTCTGGAACAACAACATCAAGGTCATCTCTAGAACAACAACATCAGGTCATCTCTGGAACAACAACATGTCATATCAGGTCATCTCTGGAACAACAAGATCACTCTGTCATCCCTGAGGATCTCTGGAACAACATCAGATCATTGTCATCCCTCAAGGTCATCTCTGGAACAACAAGATCATGTCATCCCTGGGATCTCTGGAACAACAACATGTCATCCCTGGGATCTCTGGAACAACAAGATCATGTCATCTCTGGAACAACAAGATCATGTCATCTCTGGAACAACAACATCAGGTCATGGGATCTCTGGAACAACAAGATCATGTGTCATGGGATCTGGAACAACAAGATCATGTCATCCTGGGATCTCTGGAACAACAAGATCATGTCATCTCTGGAACAACAAGATCATGTCATCCCTGGGATCTCTGGAACAACAAGATCATGTCATCCAACTGGGATCTCTGGAACAACAAGTCATCATGTCATCCCTGGTCACTGGTCTCTGGAACAACAAATCATGTCATCCCTGGGATCTCTGGAACAACAAGATCATGTCATCCCTGGGATCTCTGGAACAACAAGATCATGTCATCCCTGGGATCTCTGGAACAACAAGATCATGTCATCTGGAACAACTCATGATCTCTGGAACAACAAGATCATGTCATCAACCTGTCATCTCTGGAACAACAAGATCATGTCATCCCAAGATGTCATCTCTGGAACAACAAGATCATGTCATCCCTGGGATCTCTGGAACAACAAGATCAAGTCATCTCTGGAACAACAAGATCATGTCATCTCTGGAACAACAAGATCATGTCATCTCTGGAACAACAAGATCATGTCATCTCTGGAACAACAAGATCATGTCATCTCTGGAACAACAAGATCATGTCATCTCTGGAACAACAAGATCATGTCATCCCTGGAACAACAAGATCATGTCATCTCTGGAACAACAAGATCATGTCATCTCTGGAACAACAAGATCATGTCATCTCTGGAACAACAAGATCATGTCATCTCTGGAACAACAAGATCATGTCATCCCTGGGATCTCTGGAACAACAAGATCATGTCATCTCTGGAACAACAAGATCATGTCATCTCTGGAACAACAAGATCATGTCATCTCTGGAACAACAAGATCATGTCATCTGGAACAACAAGATCATCTCTCTGGAACAACAATCATCATGTGGGATCTCTGGAACAACAAGATCATGTCATCTCTGGAACAACAAGATCATGTCATCTCTGGAACAACAAGATCATGTCATCTCTGGAACAACAAGATCATGTCATCTCTGGAACAACAAGATCATGTCATCTCTGGAACAACAAGATCATGTCATCCCTGGGATCTCTGGAACAACAAGATCATGTCATCCCTGGGATCTCTGGAACAACAAGATCATGTCATCTCTGGAACAACAAGATCATGTCATCTCTGGAACAACAAGATCATGTCATCCCTGGGATCTCTGGAACAACAAGATCATGTCATCTCTGGAACTGGATCAATCCCTGGGATCTCTGGAACAAGATCATGATCATGTCATCCCTGGGATCTCTGGAACAACAAGATCATGTCATCTCTGGAACAACAAGATCATGTCATCCCTGGGATCTCTGGAACAACAAGATCAAGTCATCTGGGATCTGGAACAACAAGATCATCCATCTCCTGGGGATCTCTGGAACAACAAGATCATGTCATCCCTGGGATCTCTGGAACAACAAGATCATGTCATCCTGGGTCATCTCTGGAACAACAAGATCATGTCATCCTGGAACAACTGGGATCTCTGGAACAACAAGATCATGTCATCCCTGGGAACTGGAACAACAAGATCATGTCATCTCTGGGATCTCATCTCTGGAACAACAAGATCATGTCATCCCTGGGATCTCTGGAACAACAAGATCATGTCATCCCTGGGATCTCTGGAACAACAAGAT
Source organism: Haliotis rubra (assembly GCF_003918875.1). NCBI lineage: Eukaryota > Metazoa > Mollusca > Gastropoda > Lepetellida > Haliotidae > Haliotis > Haliotis rubra. The sequence continues at coordinate 395,947 of NW_025764937.1, read as the reverse complement.
CATGTCATCTCTGGAACTGGAACAACAGATCATGTCATCCCTGGGATCTCTGGAACAACAAGATCATGTCATCTCTGGGATCTCTGGAACAACAAGATCATGTCATCCCTGGGATCTCTGGAACAACAAGATCAGATCTCTCAAGATGTCATCCCTGGGATCTCTGGAACAACAAGACATGTCATCCCTGGGATTTCTGGAACAACAAGATCATGTCATCTCTGGAACAACAAGATCATGTCATCCCTGGGATCTCTGGAACAACAAGATCATGTCATCCCTGGGATCTCTGGAACAACAAGATCATGTCATCCCTGGGATCTCTGGAACAACAAGATCATGTCATCCCTGGGATCTCTGGAACAACAAGATCATGTCATCCCTGGGATCTCTGGAACAACAAGATCATGTCATCCCTGGGATCTCTGGAACAACAACATGTCATCACTGGGATCTCTGGAACAACAAGATCATGTCATCTCTGGAACAACAAGATCATGTCATCCCTGGGATCTCTGGAACAACAAGATCATGTCATCTCTGGAACAACAAGATCATGTCATCCCTGGGACTGGAACAACAAGATCATGTCATCTCTGGAACAACAAGATCATGTCATCCCTGGGATCTCTGGAACAACAAGATCATGTCATCCCTGGGATCTCTGGAACAACAAGATCATGTCATCCCTGGGATCTCTGGAACAACAAGATCATGTCATCCTTGGGATCTCTGGAACAACAAGATCATGTCATCCCTGGGATCTCTGGAACAACAAGATCATGTCATCTCTGGAACAACAAGATCATGTCATCTCTGGAACAACAAGATCATGTCATCCCTGGGATCTCTGGAACAACAACATGTCATCACTGGGATCTCTGGAACAACAACATGTCATCACTGGGATCTCTGGAACAACAAGATCATGTCATCTCTGGAACAACAAGATCATGTCATCCCTGGGGATGGGGTTGGCTGATGTCTGAATACAGTGGCACGGAGAAATGTGTTGGGTGGCATAGCATAATGGTAAAATGATAATCCTAAATCCATTTACACCTGCCACTCTCATGCCAATTACAAACAACTTTAAACATGTCAAATACATCTTCATTTTCCTGAACATCAGCCGAACATCCACACACCAATAGCACCAATATTGATGATAGGTTGTACAGCACTATCATTTTTCTCAACATCTACTAATAATTTCAAACATATAAACCAGTCTTCATAATTTCATACTCTTGTTACCAGGGTTACCTGAGGTTCCATACCGGTTCCACAGTGTCCAGTTTAAACTTCTCCAGGTCTTTGTCCAGTCCAGCCTGGTAGTATTCAGCATCCTGATACAGTTGACGACAAGCTGCCACGATACAATTCTCCTGAACATGTAGGTCAATTTCTGCCCCCTGCTTCTTGCGGAGATGATTCAAGTGTATGAACTCCTTCTGCCACACTAAACGCTGTTGCTTCAACAAATGGTTTTCTTTTGTTTGTTTCGAAAGTTGTTCAATTTTCTGCACCTTCATTAATGTCTTGTGACCAGAAAACCTCTTTTCCATCGCCATGGCCTTGAGTTTGTTGTAGTCCACATTGTGGTCATACATGTTGCTGCGTACGCCATCTGACATCCGATGGACAAGGCGATCTACACAAATGGTGAATTAAGTTTTCAGTCAATAATATCATATACCATAATGAAGTAATAACTGACGTCTTTGAAGATAAGTCAGCTCAACCCATACCATATTAAATATAGGGGTAAATGCCAATATGATCCAACTCACATTCTTCATCATCTCCTCGACAATCGCAGCAGTGACATGACTTAATAATAGACATTTATAAAGTACCTGTAGCCATGCACGTGTCCATGCTTAGAGCACTGACACATTGTTAACCTGGTTAACCAAGCTGCCTGTAAGGTGCTAGAGTGAGTGAGTGAGTGAGTTGGGTTTTACGCCACTTTTAGCAATATTCAAGCAATATCACGGTGGGGGCAGGGTTGGAATAACTTTAAAATTGCTAGTGTACTCCGGTACAGTGGCACATGTAATATCACTTGTCCTAATAATTTTTCCACTATACTGGCCATTTTCTTGTTGATTTTTTAAATAAATAACATTATTAACATTGGAAAGTCAACTGGACACCGGTACAGCGTGATATACAAATTTGCTTGCCCGACAGAAAAAACATTACCTAAAAATCATTACCTAAAATGATTCGGACGTTGGGCAATGGGTTATTTCCACCTGGGGGACACCAGAAATGGGCTTCACACATTGTATCCATGTGGGAAATCGAACCCGAAACTTCAGTGATGAGCGATCACTTTAACCACTAGGCTACCCCACTGCCCCGTAAGGTGCTAGAAGGTAATAACAGTCATACAACTTATCCCACTTTGACTTGGTCAAACGTTGGTCTCTTGGGATGGTCACCTATCAATGTTCTATCAATGTCATATTCAACAAACACTCATTTCATCCTATTTTTATTGAATTTTTATTGAATACCACTAACAAAATTGAATGTTCTTATTTTATTGTAAATTTGCACTTCTTCAGAATTTTAAGTATCCTATACTTTGATGCATGCTAAAAGTAAAACATCACTACACAGATTAAATTACAATTTAATTTAAGTAACCACAATAATTTACTTTAAAATGTTCTGAAAATATCCCTGGAATGTACAACATTTTATCATATCTGACCACATCTTTAATTCATCTTTGATTACCGATGACAGGCATTCTTGTAAACAAAAAAAGAGGAATTATGTAACATAAAAATAAGGCATCAAAAATAATTAATGAGGAATAAAATACTGAGTTCATATTTGTAACACTGCAACCAATGTAGAATTCAGAAGTAGGATATGTCCAAATTTGTAAATGACCTGACACCTACCCATCCCCTCTGCCCTGTGGTTGGTGATGAAGGACCTGTAGTCCCGCCCACTCATCATGCAGGTCGAGTTGGCCAAAGCTCAACACATGTTATCCATTACCTAAAATGAAAACAGAAATACTTGTAGACAGTACTATCAAGGCGCTACCATTTTGTTCACTGAGAGAAGCAGGCTATAACAAACTCAAAGGGATCACTTGTATCCACAGTTAGTTATACATTGTACTCATTATGACTAAACATATATCAAGTGGTCGAGGATATAAAAGTTTGTCATGTCTCTCAGTTCGTTATAAAGGTGTTTGTTAAAAACACAGTTTACAATATTGAAAACTGTATATGTTGTATTCTGTGCACCATGTATTTTCACAGGAAATGAGTTGATTTTTTTCGTGCCAGCAGTAATTCTCATATCAAGACACTTATTTCCTTGCAACCAGTTTTAGGTTATAACAAAATATCATTCCTGTATTCCAAAACAATCATGAGATCCAGGTAAGAATTTGTCTTCTGAAACCCAGCCATGCTTGTCATAAGAGGCGACTAATGGGATCGGGTGGTCAGGCTATCTGACTTGGTTGACACATGTCATCGTATCCCAATTGCATAGATTGATGCTTATGATGTTGATCACTGGATTGTCTGGTCCAGGCGTGATTATTTACAGACCTCCGCCATGTAGCTGAGTGCGGCATTAAACAACTTTGTATCACATATTATCCTTGTCCACAAGTACCCACAAACAAAATCCCTGGGTGTGTTTACTTTTCTTTATTTGACGAAATATACAAAACATTCATGCTGCATAAATCATAACTGGTCATTGATGGTAGAGAAGATCAGCTTGGTGGCAGGTGCGTCTATTGCTTGAATTAATACGTCCTAGGTCCTAAACTAGTTCACTGATAACCATCTACATATATATTTATGAGGATGGCTATCAGTGAACGAGTGTTGGACCTAGGACATATTATGCTCAGCAATACAAGCCCCTTAGTTTATGACCGAAATGTATATATCTGGTGTTCAGTGGCGTATGTTTATGTTTTAAAGGAATTTTTAACAAAGTCCACACAAATTTTTCAATGGAAATTTCGGTAGCGGTATTACAAATATAGCAGGTGAAAACGTTGAATTCGAAGGGATATAAAACGCAGAGAGAAAATACATAAATTGCAAGTCAAACTCACAGGAACCCGTTATCGGCATTTATATGGGACATGCGTGTAGATCTATGGTCTATGTTTAACCTACATGCCGATAACGGGTTCCTGTGGTCAAACTGTACTGTATTCGTCATGAAGTTCGTGGGGTCTCGTCCTGATCAACTTTCTGAAGTAATTAAATTAGTTTTTTTACTCACAGAATACAAGAACGAATTTACGCCGAGATATTGTGAAGAAGCATCCTCGTATTGCCATCATTTCATTTCAATTGTCGTCATTGACATTATCGCAGTACACGAAATTGAAATGTATAGCTTGGTCGGTCGTGAACGTAAACAACACATGTGGCCATGTTGCCTGATGCATTATGGGTAATGCAACAGTCGGAACACCACACGCACTGTACATATCTCGGAAACGTGCCGGCTCGATGTGTATCGATTGACACATATATTTGGCTTTCCTTGCAATAAAATATTCTGTAAACAAGTAGTTGTTATATTTGAAAAGGCAATAATTTAAACATTTTCAAATATATTTCTGTGTGCTCCATTTATTTTAGAACCGTCTCTCCCAAATGGTGTAGCACGCGTATGTGTGTAGGTTAGTCAAAGCGTTTTTCCCCATGGCCGTCTGTGAGTGAGTTAGTGATATGTCAGGAAAAACTCAAAGCCATGAAAGTCTCATACATTTAGGGAGGATATCTTAAAATCACAAATGGAGATCGCGATATATCTGCTGGACTGATTGTGCTCTAAGCTAGCGCTTAACATAATTACCTTCATGGTGTTGAAAAAAGCAAGCCAGTCTGTCCTGTAGGCCCTGACAGAAATATATCCAAACACTCCCAAGTAACTCTATATTTGGCAAGTCAAGATTACAGGCTCTGGAACAGGACAATTCGTACCCACGAAGATGCGTACATGTGCCTTTTGGGCGGAACTCAAATGTTCGCCGATGCAAAGTTAAATTTTAACTCACTCACTCACATTAGGAATAAAGATAAGACACTAAACATATATTGTATGTTAGAAATAAGATCAAGACATGTCAGGCCCTACAATATCAGAACATTAAGGATATGTTCTTTAGCTCGGTTTGTTATTTATGTTTTTTACGCTTAAGAACATCTGCTATTTTCCGGCGAATGTCGCATGAACAATTACTCAAGTTATAAGAAATGTGACGCCAGAAAACACATGACCCGACGATACATATACAATGCCGTCCGGTAGTTCCGCGCACCTAAGCACATCGATCGCAACACGACAACTAACGTCTCTTATTTTTTGTGGTTTACGTGACTAAACATTCTGGTATGCATCATATTTACCTAGAAATATACGTTTTATTGACGACTAAAAGATTCTAACGTTGCATTATGCCATACGGTTGACCTTACCGGCGTTCTGACCACATCGCTTGCTGTCCGGTAATTCTGCGCAGCAACTTATGCGCATAACATCCAGCTGGAGATCCGAAGTATGGAAGCGTATTAGGGCCAGATTATTTTCAAAAATCACTTCATCAATGTAAGGAAGAGTGTTTCATATTAAATCCAATTATGAATAATAAAGAAAAAGGTTTAAAAGTCTGAAGAAAACGAATTTTCATAAAACTGTCCATTTATCTGTCAATTACTGTTATTTACTTACCTTTAGTGATTAAAAGCCAGTCCCTTGTAGAAATGTCCCGATTTCAAGCGTAAATGTGGTAGCAGACGATGTTTACCTCGATACGGAAGTACGCCATTGCAGTTGCGCAGAATTACCGGACGCGCGGATTTACCGGACTCGCTTGTAGTTAGTTTTAACTCTGTTCTGTGCTGTAGTACTTCACTCATGCTATTCAACAGCGTGAGAATCCTTACCGTGACGTCAACTAGTAATATAACAAAGAACTTGTCAATCATAAGTATCATATCGTACCTTGCCTTTATTGGTATGAACCGTACATTTGCATTGGGTAAGGTGACATGGGGTTTAACGTTCACTGGTTTGTTTGTTAGTTGGTTGGTTTGTTGTTTAACGCCGCACTCAGCAATATTCCAGCTGTATGGCGGCGGTCTGTAAATAATCAAGTCTGGACCAGAGAATCTAGTGATCAACATCATGAGCATCAATCTACGCAGTTGGGATACGATGACATGTGTCAACCAAGTCAGCGGGCCTGACCACCCGATTCCGTTGTTGCTGAAAAATAATTCTTACCTGGATCTTCACGGGTCCGTTCACTGGTACGCGTATATCATCTCTGACTGATATTAATTTTAATAGCAATCTGCATGCGTACATGCGAGTGACTGCTTATGTCAGTCCAGACGTGTGCACGCGTATTAATGCTTGGTCAATGAGATAAACTGGGACAAATTATAGATTCCGACCTGACCAGCCGTTGTTAATGCTTAGCGCCAGGCAGGGAAACAAAAACTACCATATCTGTACACTCGTGTTGTTCAATACGGCCGGACCCCAACAACCTACCTCCGCTCTCCGGGCCGACGCCAGATCCACTTCCACAGTGACGATCTAAATTTAGTCAATAGTTAGATTACTTGGAATTAGTATTTAAATAAATTCATTAGGAAGATCAAGTCGTTTAGCCTCGGAATCAATCTTTTAATAAATGTCGATGAAGAAAGATCAATCTGACTGTTGTTTCAGGAGTCTGTAAGGGAGAGAGGTTGTTTTTTGTTTATGTTTACCACATGAGGGCACGACTTGTCATGGCGGCTGGGAAGACTGAAATAAGAATATGTTATTTTAATTCACATCGAAAAATTCAGTGAGGGCAGAAGATGGGAACAGGAAAATTACCTAATTATACTGATGCTCTGTGGAGTGGCAGGTGTGAAATGTACAATGCAGCAGAAGCAATTGCAAAATAACACAAACTGTGTCTTTTTTATCTGCACAGGCTGTCTAGTAGGGCTGACAAGGCCAGTAAATCACAGATATGGACTGAGTCTGTTTTTTTGTCTACCTGTGAATATCCAGGTTAGAATTGATCTTTAGTAACCCATGCTTTCTAACAGGATCGGGTGGTCAGGCTCGCTGACTTGGTTAATTCATGTTATTGTACCCCAATTGTGTAGATCGACCCTCATGCTGTTGATCACTGGATTGTCTGGTCCAAATGCGATTATTTACAGATCACTGCAATATAGCTGGAATACTGCCGAGTGCTGCATTAAATAACAACACACCAACCAACCAACCAACCAACCGACCGACCAACCATTTCTTTGTCTCTGTGCAGTGAGCGACATCTTCAAGCTGATGTAAAAATACCAAGAAACTGTTGGTGTATACTTCCACTATATTTGTGCGTCAATATGGAAGATACAGCGTTCAGACTGTATAGTGACAACAAGAAGACGGGTCTCACCAACACATAGTATTGGTGTGGGACTATTATTCCAGCAACAATAACGCACTGACTGACAGGTGGAAGGAGGGACATGCTGATTGCAGTATCCACCGTTCTGTGGGGATACAAATCTTAAAAGAAATAAAAATACATGGTCTTTACACTTTTATTGTTAAAAAAACAACCTTGCTTAACATTGACTACATATTTGTAAATAAAACAAATTTGATAAGTGATTGAGATTTGATTTGAGATTGCACACTGCAGCTTAACTGCGGAAAACCACAACTGTTCATTGTTTTCATGTACACTGTAATACACTGTATATCGATTTAATGATAGTTTGATATAAGAGCATATTTAAAATGACATAAATCACATACCGAGAGACAATGCAAATCAGTGATAGATCCATGATAACATATTCATATAAAGTACATGTATTGTAAGGGTTCGATTTCATTGATACTGCGTTCAACACATATAGCAGAGAGTGTTCATGAAATTCATCAGTATTGTCATGATAAATGTTATAAATCCATATCTAAATCTGCAGTCCTAATATTTGTACCACCATTAAATTCCTATTCTTATCTGAAAGATAGGATGTTCACTATGACATTAAAGAATACCTCTTCAAAAAGTGATTCTGTGCCAAGTGTCTTAGTTTTGAGGTATCAAGTGTAAACGTATTTAGTATTTTCACGCCAAAACAATGCACTGATGAATATCAATAGCTTATATATCCATCAACAAGGAAAAGTTCTCTGTGCCAAATTCAGAAAAACAGATTCCAAATCTACTGTGAAAGGAACCAGTGTGCGAAATAGCCACTACCCTGCGAGCCCGTGTATAGCAAAAGTCCAGTTGGGCCAGTAAATCTTCACAGTCACTGGCCCAAATGGCTAGTGAATTTTCATGAGGTCATTTTGTAAATATCTCACTCTCTCCGACTTGTTACGTTATCATACACTTTTAAATCATGCAAGATTATGGCCTGATAAACATGTTCATCATATTAACAGCTTAATGATGGCATAGCTTGTACGACTGGCTAGCAAAATTTGGAAACTTTTTCACACACTGCTTACAGCTGATATATTTTTTTGTTTTTACAGCAAGTAATCAACTTGGTACATTGAAGAACATAAACATTGACCCAACAAAAACAACAACATCAGTTCCTGTAATTCTTGGTTATCAGAGGCAGAGAGATATACTTTCATCAGTGTGGATGTCAAGTGATAATCTGTACATGTACTTCCATAACACAAACAATGCCATAAAGCTGCTAAAGTAATTCTCATGAAAGAATATCACTATATGTGTTGAATGCAATCGATGAGACAGACAAAAACATAGCTACACCTGCTGACAACAGGAATTTAACTGCTGACAATTGCAATAAAACTCCTGACAACAGGAATATAACTGCTGACAATTGTAATAAAACTCCTGACAACAGGAAAATAACTGCTGACAATTGCAATAAAACTCCTGACAACAGGAATATAACTGCTGACAATTGTAATAAAACTCCTGACAACAGGAATATAACTGCTGACAATTGTAATAAAACTCCTGACAACAGGAATATAACTGCTGACAATTGTAATAAAACTCCTGACAACAGGAATATAACTGCTGGCAATTGTAATAAAACTCCTGACAACAGGAAAATAACTGCTGGCAATTGTAATAAAACTCCTGACAACAGGAATATAACTGCTGACAACTGTAATAAAACTCCTGACAACAAGAATATAACTGCTGACACTTGTAATATATACTTTTGACAACAAGTATAAAAGTGCTGACAGTTGAAATAAAACTAAGTCACATGTCACAAATATGTAAAGGAAGAGCCCCTTTCACGAATGAGAATCCACATGGGGTATATTCTTCGGGGTTAAACAACTAAAAACCACTACTGTACACCTAAGATGAGTCAGTTCTTCATCATAAAAGATCAAAGTAAAATGTCACAAAAACAGCTCACTGAAAACTAATATTTTCCTGTTTATTGTAATTGTAAAAAAAGCTTTGCAAATGTTAAATATAACTAGATCTAACTTTGAAATCACCCATGTCTAAACCCTCAGCTTTAGATTTATAATAACATGATATAGTATGATTTTGTGTCCCACCTTGTAGAATAAACACATCAATCGGTTGTGTTCATTCAAATGTCCTATAGATAATTTTCAAATTTGGTACATAAATAAAACAATTTCTTATTGTTGATAATACATGATTATGTCATATATCTAACTGTCTACAGCAAAATCCCTGCAATCTTCTCAGTCATGGTCGACATTCCTTCCTACCCTTGACAAACATCAATACAAATAGAACTCTATCTGCATGTTGGCGCCATGACGTTAGTTCCCATCCAACTGACAGTCAAGAGCATGACAGTTCAGGTCATCAACTAAACTGATACCTAATGAGGCTTTTCGCCACTTTTAGCAATGTTCCAGCAACATCACGGCGGGGGACACCAGAAATGGGCTTCACACATTGTACCCATGTGGGGAATCGAACCCGGGTCTTCAGCATGACAAGTGAAAGCTTTAACCACTAGGCTACCCGACCACCCAACTGATACCTAACATCACTGGATAACCCAAGATAACCTGCATGTACCAATATCTGCTAACTTAACGGGTTTTTCCCAAAATATATAATTTTGATATAAAAAAACCCTTCATTAAGACTGAAAGGAGCCCAAGTGGATTCAGAACCTGAGGAAATCTAGATTTCCTTTACATAGTGCTTTGTGTTGCAGGAAGTGTTGGCGGAGGGGACAATATGGTAGTTCAGGGACTGGGAGACATGCAACAGTATCTGCATTTGTTGATAATTACATAACATATTTGTTTCCTACTGTAAGTACCCCAAGCATCTGTTTCTGTTTGTTGTTTAACATCACACCCAGGAATATTTAAGGATATCACGACGGTTTGTTAATAACTGAATCTGGACAAGATAATCCAGGGATTGACATCAAGAGCATCGAGGCTACTGGGATATACATAAGATTCATCACCCAGGTCACTGACCAAATGAATGGCCTCAAAGATGGGCATGGTTGTTGAAGACCAATTCTAACCCAGATCTTCGCCGGCTAACAATGAGTGCACTACAAGACACACATATATACGCAATACCAGGATAAGATACATCGGCATAGGCGCCATCCCCATACTTGCCTGACGTTGCTGGAGACCGATTCTAATCTACATGGGGTACCAATGAGTGCACTACAAGACACACATATACGCAATACCAGGATAAGATACATCGGCATAGGCGCCATCCCCATACTTGCCTGACGTTGCTGGAGACCGATTCTAATCTACATGGGGTACCAATGAGTGCACTACAAGACACACATATACGCAATACCAGGATAAGATACATCGGCATAGGCGCCATCCCCATACTTGCCTGACGTTGCTGGAGACCGATTCTAATCTACATGGGGTACCAATGAGTGCACTACAAGACACACAGAAGCCATCCCCATCAATACCAGGATAAGATACATCGGCATAGGCATCGGCCATCCCCATACTTGCCTGGCGTTGCTGGAGACCATTCTAATCTACATGGGGTACCAATGAGTGCACTACAAGACACACATATACGCAATACCAGGATAAGATACATCGGCATAGGCGCCATCCCCATACTTGCCTGACGTTGCTGGAGACCGATTCTAATCTACATGGGGTACCAATGAGTGCACTACAAGACACACATATACGTAATACCAGGATAAGATACATCGGCATAGGCGCCATCCCCATACTTGCCTGACGTTGCTGGAGACCGATTCTAATCTACATGGGGTACCAATGAGTGCACTACAAGACACACATATACGCAATACTAGGATAAGATACAACGGCATAGGCAGCCATTCCTATACTTGCCTGACGTTGCTGGAGACCGATTCTAATCTACATAGGGTACCAATGAATGTACTACAAGACACACATATACAAGAAGAGATCATCATTAGTGTGGATTTCTGGGATTACATACAATCTATTCTCATACATCAATCTGACTTTTTCACCAAGGTGAGTTTTCTTTCAGATATTCATATTTTTAACCTCCAATGTAAAACCATTTGATGACTGGCAGGACATAAACACAGTCAGTTTAAACTATATCACACTGAACAAAGTATACTTCAACACAACATGTGTTGTTATAGTCTGGAATAATATTTGCAGGAAGAGGAACACAAAATGAGACAGAACACATCTCCCTGGATAAGATTTTGATTTCAAAGTTCACACAAAATCAGATCCGGTAGGATTATCATGAATCTTGTTTGAGTGGCATTTTAGAAGTTGAGACGTACAATATATCACAAGTTTTATGGATAACAACTTCTTTATTTTAAGTTGATGCCGTTTTGATACAGATTCTTGTACCGTTGTCCAAGCAAGACAACGGTACAAGAATCTGTATCAAACGTCACACTCCTCTGAAAAAATAAAGAAGTTGTTATCCATAAAACTTGTTATATATTGTATTATCATGAATCATCGCCAAAGTTATGCCAACAATGTAAGCCATGAGGGTAAGCCTACAATAGATCATATCCATTTTGTTTGAAGAGATCAATACAACTGTCTAGTGTTCTAATATACATTCTAGGTCTCAAATTTGTTTCTACATGTTTAAGATAAAATGTTCCAGATTTTCTTGTAAAACACAAAACAAACAAAAATATAGTCAAACGATTCTCCTACAATCCTTGATGGGGACAAAAGTGAATTGATAATTGTGATTCAAGATGAAGCATTGGCTTTCAATACTTTCCTGTCTTAAAGTGATGCCTAGGCAAAGAGGCTACTGTGTATTCTAATCATGGCAGTGTACTTACATAACGTAGATCTTTGGTTTTGGGAAAAAATCCTTTGATGTGTTATGATGGGTTAGTGAGTGAGTGAGTATGGTTTTACACAATATTCCAGCAATATCATGGCGAGGGACACCAGAAATGGGCTTCACACATTGTATAGTGGATGCTTTAACCACTAGGCTACCCCACCGCCCTCTATGATGGGTTAGTGAGTGAGTGAGTGAGTGAGTATGGTTTTACGCCACTTTTAGCAATATTCCAGCAATATCATGGCGAGGGACACCAGAAATGGGCTTCACACATTGTATAGTGGATGCTTTAACCACTAGGCTACCCCACCGCCCTCTATGATGGGTTAGTGAGTGAGTGAGTGAGTGAGTATGGTTTTACGCCACTTTTAGCAATATTCCAGCAATATCATGGCGAGGGACACCAGAAATGGGCTTCACACATTGTATAGTGGATGCTTTAACCACTAGGCTACCCCACCGCCCTCTATGATGGGTTAGTGAGTGAGTGAGTGAGTGAGTGAGTGAGTGAGTGAGTGAGTGAGTGAGTGAGTGAGTGAGTGAGTGAGTGAGTATGGTTTTACACCACTTTTAGCAATATTCCAGCAATATCATGACGAGGGACACCAGAAATGGGCTTCACACATTGTATAGTGGATGCTTTAACCACTAGGCTACCCCATCGCCCACTGTGATGGGCTAGAAATGCACACACTGCATATATATATTTGGGAAATCAAACCCAGATTTTAGCATGATCATACCTGTCTGGGTATCCTCACATTGAACGCTTGCAATATTGCTGAAGATGAGAATCAAATTCCTAATTCAGCACAATCACTGACCAATGTTGAATCATTCCATCAGGGAAGACACACGTTCACACAAAATAAGCAGCTTTCAAAAACAGTTTTGACAGACACAACAAAAAATACAGGTATATAAATAGATATCTAATGCAGTCTGATTAAAACCAAACTTTCTGGTCATACACATGTAATAACGATCAAAGCATAAAATGCATTCAAAACACACAATGCATTTGACAATGAACTTGGGCCATTTTCATACTTCCTTTGTTACAGATCAAACAATCACAGCAAAAGTTTGTGATCAAAAAATGGGGACAACTTTCATTTTTGTTTCCCCCTCTCTGTGTAAATGAGTTTTCAATATCATGATAAAGTACCAAACTGACAGACTGACTGACTGACTGACTGACTGAGTTTGGTTTTACGCCGCTTTTAGCAATATTCCAGCAACATCACAGCGGGGGACACCAGAAATGGGCTTCACACATTGTGCCCATGTGGGGATTCGAACCCTGGTCTTCGGCGTGAAGAGACAACGCTTTAACCATTAGGCTACCCCACCGCCCAGTACCAAACTGAATGTTTAAACATCTGAAATATCATGTACAGGTAATCATTCTCATTGTATGGTTTCAGGTTTCAGGCCTCTATGAACTTATAACAAAGTAGGACAGGGTATGATTTCACATTTTTTGGCTACATCTATCTGGGCCCCATTCCTCAAAGTGATCGTAGTGCTACGACTTTCGTAACTCGCATACTTTAACATAGACTTACGACTGTTGTAGAGCTAGGCCTGCTTTGAGGTACAGGGGCCTAGGTGCAACCAAGTGAATTGATTTCATTGCACCATCAAAATATTGCTTGCACCATGTTATAAACAATCCTATCGCTGTCACTGGTAACAGATGACTGTCTATGAGCACAGCGAGAGGAATATTTATAACCGGCTTCAAAAGCTCAGGAAAAGCTTGCATTAATCGATGTCAGGAAGGATGTTTTGACAGATTGGTGCTTTTAATTGACATTTTCATGTTGAAATTAATTTTCTTTTCCACATGGCAAAATCAACTTGTCCACCATTACAGGTGATGTATTACACAGTGATCTCTGGCCTTCCATGAAATGTCACAAGATTGTGTACAGTGTGGGTTTATATAACTGATTAATGAGCGTCAAAACAGACTTGTTTACATTTATAGTTTCTGATAATTGTTTCATGTGATACGCAAGACAGAAAACTTTTTAACACAGGAAATTTGTACCAGTAAATCTGCTGCCGTGCACATGGGTGTAAAATGTTACCTGCCCTGGGTGCAGCCTGAAAATACAAGTTACCTGCACTAGTAATAATTTACCTGCCCTTGTGCAACCTGGATGTAACAAAACCAATCCATGTGACACACAGCCTGAGAACACTGTACATATTCAACAGTGAAAAGTACAACATTTCTGACAACACAACAGATCCACACGTCAAGAGTATTTAAACACAAACAACCTATTCTCACTTGATTGCAATCTGTCAATAAACATTCAGGCAAACATGGAATAATAAAAAAATATGTAGCCAACAGTAGCTAGCTGAACAATCACATTATGAACAAACATTTATGTTCCTTTGGTTAAATAATTGACAACACAGTGGCCACAGTGAAACCGTACAAAACTAACAGAGCTGGCAGGGCTCGATTTAACTGACGATGTAATTGACTTGATTTAAATTATTTAATTGACATGATTTAATTGACTTGATTTAATTGACTTGATTTAATTGACTTGATTTAATTGTCATGATTTAACTGACATGATTTAATTGACTTGAATTAATTGACTTGATTTAACTGACTTAATTATACCTGCACCAGGTGCCTGTTGAAACGAAAAAACTAGTTGCACAAGACAAAACCAGGTTGTACCTTGGTCCTATACATTTATCAAAGTTGAAACACAGATGAAAAACCTCTAATTGTATACACATTACTGTGTGATGCGTAATGAATTACCATGCTCAGTAATGTGTGATGTTGTATGGTAAATATAGCTTAGAGTTATTAAGTGTGCTCAACGATCGTTCTTGTGGAGACAGCTAAGAGTAATTCAGCCACAAATCTATTTTTTACATGAACTTGTAGATAGATATAAATGTTAGGTCGCAGTTTTCAATTACTTTTATGGTTGTAATGATGCACATTTTAGATGCATTCATCATCGAAACTTCAGGCCTGAAACAAACTATCACCTCAATGGCTATCAGATATCCTGTTATCCAAAAAACAAATTTCAGTATGGAAAATGTATGAACAAGGTATGAAAATTCTGCTTGATCAGATTTTTTTAAAACTTAAGCTTGAATAGCAGAAACACTGCACATTTTAAACATTGGCTACTAACACAGTTAGTAAACCTACGAATGTTTTCCATGAGATTATACATGTCGATTCTAACAGTACATTTATCAATGTTTCTGGTTTCACTGTATGCCGATGTCCACACCTATTTCTGTAACATTACCTGCCCTATTTATTGCTGTACAATCATCACAATTTGTTAAAAGTTGATAGTTATCACAGCTGTACCAAATGGCAAGAAGTCTTTCAACTACCCATGGTTTTAAATACAAAAAGATTATACATAATGCACATTCTGTGACACCTTGTTATTCATACAACATATCTTTGGAATGTACAATACAGGTGTGGAGCCTCAAGATGTACAACACTGTGATGAAACCTCAAGATTTTCAATACCACTGGTCATCTTCCAGATGTATAACAATGTGGATCTAAAAGATGTGTAATATTGTGGATCTTCAAGATGTACAACACTGTGGATCTTCAATATGTACAACACTGTGAATCTTCAAGATGTTCAACAATGCTGATCTTCATGATGTACAACATTGTGAATCTTCAAGATGTACAACATTGAGGATCTTCGAGATGTACAACATTGAGGATCTTCAAGATATACAACATTGTGGATCTTCAAGATGCACCAAGAGCTGAGGATCTTCGAGATGTACAACACTGAGGATCTTCAAGATATACAACGTTGCGGACTTCCAAGATTTACAACATTGTGGATCTTCGAGATGCACCTCAGAGCTGAGGATCTTCGAGATGTACAACACCACTGAGGATCTTCAAGATATACAACGTTGCGGACTTCCAAGATTTACAACATTGTGGATCTTCGAGATGCACCTCAGAGCTGAGGATCTTCGAGATGTACAACACCACTGAGGATCTTCAAGATATACAACGTTGCGGACTTCCAAGATTTACAACATTGTGGATCTTCGAGATGCACCTCAGAGCTGAGGATTTTCAAGATGTACAACACCACTGAGGATCTTCAAGATGTACAGCATTGAGGATCTTCACGATGTACAAAAGTGCTGAGGCGCTTCAAGATGCACCTAACTGCTGAGGATCTTCAAGATGTGCAGATCACTCAGTTTGTCTTCAGCTTTTGACATCACCATTGCCGTCACCACCATTGCTTGCACTGGCACCATTCTCATCGCCATTCTCATCACCATTCTCATCGCCATTCTCATCACCTTCCTCAGTCTTGGTGAGTTGTTGCTGCCACATATCGTAGTAATACCCTCCATGTTCCAGCAGTTCATCATGCCTGCAACACGTTTCACATGCAGCATGAAATATGTTGTCACATTACAAGTTATCAACAAATCACACGGGACATATTGTGTGGTACCTCGTGGTAACCACTGGATACATCATATAATGAGAAATATTCACCTTTCAAACATTCACTCATACACATCCAGAATATATATAACTTTGACTTGGCCATTTTAAATCTTGTAGATGATGCTAACAATTAGAGTTACCTCCCTTTACCCATGCTTTGGGATAAACATGAGTTCACTTCAGGCACTAATGAAAGGTAAGTGTTATATGCAAGATGTGCACTAATGAATTTCTCAGTGGGCCACGTGAAATTTTTATTCACCATATTAACAGGCTGCATATAATATAATTACATGTAAAGTAAGATAAAATATAATTTTATGTAGGATAATGTGTAACATATGTTATAAAGTCTACCATGTTTGCTGTTTAACCTCTCACTCAGCAAAACATTTCAGCAATGTGTTACTTGTAAATACTGAAATACTGTAAATACTGAAATACTGTAGGTACTGAAATACTGTAAATACTGAAATACTGTAAGTACTGAAATACTGTAAGTACTGAAATACTGTAAGTACTGAAATACTGTAAGTACTGAAATACTGTAAATACTGAAATACTGTAAATACCAGAAACCCCAGTGTTTGACACAATGAGCTCCTTCCTATACTGTTATTGCATGACTATGCCTTGCCACCCAATCTACCCCAGTACAATAAAGGGGTTGCCCGCTGCCTATTTTGATTTAAAACTTCACTGGGTGAGTTGGGCTTAAACACAATTTTGCTGCATGTCAGCTTAATACAATGGGAAAGAGCTGCAGGTCTCACACCTTTACCATGTTGGTGAAACCTAAGAGCAAAGATATAGTGCAGACAAACCTAAAACTATAATCGTAGACAACCACAATTTGAACCCACTGTCTAAGCTTTCCAGCATGCCTAATCTCTGAAAAACTAAAAGCTGTACCTTAGATAATAAAGTATAATGGATAACATATATTTTTCACAAGGTTCAGACTCTGAATCTGGAGTACTGTTCAAGCCTTGGTCCCTTTCAACAATGTGATGTGGGCCCGATCCACAAATTGTTCGTAATGTTACAACCTGTCGTAACTCTATAGCTTACTGTAGGCTTACGAATGCCTTAGCGCTACGAACATTTGGTGGATCGGGACCTTGATTGCTATCATGATTATTAATGTATTCTGCAACACACACATACAATAGTTGTAACACAAACAAGGTTCAGTGAAATGCGGACCTGCATGTTACTATAAGAATCAAAGTTTTCAACTCACGATCCACGCTCGACAATCTCCCCCTCTTCCAGTACGAGGATCTGGTTGGCGTTGATGACTGTGGAGAGTCGATGGGCTACCACCAGTGTGGTCTTGTTCTCACTCACTCGGGCCAGAGACGCCTGGATGTTCCGCTCTGTCTTAGTGTCCAGAGCTGATGTAGCCTGCAAACATGGAACGTAACATAATGAGCAGGCCTAATGTTGCACCGGAGTTGTAGCTACTCTTGCAAGTTTAAACTGTGTTGTAGCTATCGTCGAGGGGTTCACCGTTTTCTAGCTAATGTGTTGTAGCTAATATTGCTGGATTCACAGTGATGCAGGTAATGTCATGGGCATCAGTGTGTTGTATCTAATGTCATGGGGCTCAGTGTGTTGTAGCTAATGTCATGGGCCTCAGTGTGTTGTAGCTAATGTCATGGGGCTCAGTGTGGTGTAGCTAATGTCATGGGGCTCAGTGTGTTGTAGTTAATGTCATGGGGATCAGTGTGGTGTAGCTTAATGTCATGGGGCTCAGTGTGGTGTAGCTAATGTCATGGGGCTCAGTGTGGTGTAGTTAATGTCATGGGGCTCAGTGTGGTGTAGCTTATGTCATGGGGCTCAGTGTGGTGTAGTTAATGTCATGGGGCTCAGTGTGGTGTAGTTAATGTCATGGGGCTCAGTGTGGTGTAGCTTATGTCATGGGGCTCAGTGTGGTGTAGCTTATGTCATGGGGCTCAGTGTGGTGTAGCTTATGTCATGGTGATCAGTGTGGTGTAGCTTATGTCATGGGGCTCAGTGTGGTATATATAGCTAATGTCATGGGCATCAGTGTGGTGTAGCTTATGTCATGGGGCTCAGTGTGGTATAGCTAATGTCATGGGGCTCAGTGTGGTGTAGCTTATGTCATGGTGATCAGTGTGGTGTAGCTCATGTCATAGGCATCAGTGTGTTGTAGCTAATGTCATGGGGCTCAGTGTGGTGTAGCTAATGTCATGGGGCTCAGTGTGGTGTAGTTAATGTCATGGGCCTCAGTGTGTTGTAGCTAATGTCATGGGGCTCAGTGTGGTGTAGCTAATGTCATGGGGTTCAGTGTGGTGTAACTAATGTCATGGGGCTCAGTGTGTTGTAGCTAATGTCATGAGGCTCAGTGTGTTGTAGCTAATGTCATGGGGCTCAGTGTGGTGTAGCTAATGTCATGGGGTTCAGTGTGGTGTAACTAATGTCATGGGGCTCAGTGTGTTGTAGCTAATGTCATGAGGCTCAGTGTGGTGTAGCTAATTATAATGTCATGGGCATCAGTGTGTTGTAGCTAATGTCATGGGGCTCAGTGTGGTGTAGCTAATGTCAGTGTGTTTACTATGTTGTAGCTTATGTTATGGGGGAGATTATTGTGGTAGGAGCCTCGCTTGTACCTCATCCAGCAGCACGATAGCAGGAGCTTTCAGCATCGTCCTGGCAATGGCCACTCTCTGTTTCTCTCCCCCACTCAGCTTCAGACCTCGCTCTCCAACTACCGTCTCATAGGCTGCAAACATCAATAATGTCAGTGTACACACCTTAATATCAGTTCAGAAATTATCACACAACAGAATATTTTCATTTTTAACAGAAGTTCCCTTAGCTGTCAACTTTCATAACCAGTTTTGATGCCAACAGTACATCTTGTGATCACTATGTCACATGCATTTAACACCCCTAACACTGCCAGAGGTTTCTACTTCATAGCTTCAGAAACTTTCAAGAAAATGAAGACCAACAATAACTTTGACAATAGGTCTAAAACAGTGAAGCTGCTGCTGGAATGGCCATGTTGAAAATGAAATCTAAACTTTTTAAGATTTCCTCAGGCTGGATCATTGCTGCTTGTTGTGTAAAGCCGCACTCAGCAATATTCCAGCTATATGGCATCGGTCTGTAAATAATCGAATCAGGACCAGACAAGCCAGTGATCAACAAAACAAACATTGATCTATACAATGATGACAGTGTCAGTCATAACTGTTATATACGTTACAATCCTGCAATTCACCATGTCGTCCTCACCATTAGGAAAACCAAGGATTCTGTGATGGATGTCGGCAAAGGTAGCAGCTTCGTACACATCTTCGTCAGACGCTTCAACCTTGCCATACCGGATGTTGTACCTAAAAATGTAATTTTCTGACTAAAATTGATATTTTATACTTATCCTGACTCATGCTAATTATGCTTGTCTCCTTCCTCTTGCGAATGATAGTGGAACACTTGAAATCCCTTGAAGTTCCCTTTAAAAAAGCGGACATAAAATCACTCACCCAAGAGTAGCGTCCCTTTCCTCCCTTTGGCGCCCAAATGGTCACATGATCGGCCACATTTGTCACTCTCTCCGTATGTAAGCCCAACACCCGGATTTAAAGGGAAAGTCAGAGTGCCATAAGAGGGGAGGTTGGGAGGGCTGACCTCATGAGTCAGGATAAGTATATAATATCAATTTTAGTCAGACAATGACACATTTTTCCTTATCCTGACTCATGCTAATTATGGTTGCAGAATCCGTCGGAAACGGTGGTGGGTCAAGCCACGTTCTGGAAGCCACGTTCTGGATTCACTGGTTGTAGATTTACGCCCTGTATTACCCCCCATGGGAACTTATGACGGCACTGTTGAAGATTCTTTCAACTTCTCTCTGATGAGTCTGGGGGGACCACAACTTGTCAGATTTCTTCCGAAACTTCTCCAGACATTTTCATGTGGATTTTAGATGTACTAATATTCCATTAGTTATCTAATACAACTCCATCTCTTGATGCGCACATCAAGTGGAGATGCGACCCTTCTTCATGTACGAGTATGTCCTATACAAGTACAGGGTCTATCACTCAAGCTAGTCTGTCCTAGACGTGTGCATGGACTTATAGTCATTGCTCTCCAGAGCGTTGGTTTTCACAAGTCACATGATAAAAGAGGTGAGATTTACTCAGCGCCTTTGTGGGTCCGTTAGTTGTTGTGCTACAACAGGTGGCCCCAACTGGTGAATGCCTGAGACGTCTTCAGTGGCAATGTCTCTGAGGTAGTGGTTGGCAAACACTGTGTTCGATCTCCAAAAGCAGCCCTCCATTATAGTTGTAATCGAGCAGTTCCCATGCAGAGCAAGTGTTGATGCCAGGGCCCTGACTTCGTGGGGATTGGAGGCTCGTGGAGGCTCAAGTCCTACTGCTTTATAGGCCCTTAGTATAACGGCTCTCATCCAGATCGATATCGTTGTCCTAGAAACTTCCGTAGGCGTCTCAGTGGATAAGGGGATGAATAGGCGCTTGAATTTTCGTCTCCTTCTTTAGTTCTTTGTAAGTAGACTTTAGTGCTCTGACTAGGCATAAGGATAGATCCTGCATATCTTGTGTCCCAAGGACTGTAGATAGTGCTGGGATGTGGAACTGTCTGTCAGGCTGTCCAGGCAGTTGGTTCTAAGCGATAAAGTCCCATCTCAGTCCCAGATGTATGATGTCACGATGTCTTGATTCAAATCATGTTCGTTCAAAGTCCAGAGCATGTATTTCTGACATCCTTGCAGCTGTTGCTAGGGCGATGAGAAACAGCATTTTCTGAGTTAGTAGTTCAAAGGATGTCCGTTCTAGAGGCTCGTAGGAATCACTGGTGAGATGTTGTAGAACCATGTTGAGATCCCAGGCAGGAGCCTTGAATTTCTTTTGTTGGTCTTCCAACTTGAACGAGCGTAGTGGTGCCAGAATCTCTGGTACTTTGGTCAGCTTGATACCCGTTTTCATGGTGATAACTGTACTGAGGGCAGCTCAGTACGTTGAGAGTGTTGAACCTTTTAAGTATCTCGTCTGTCGTAGATGACATAAGTATTCCGCCACTTGAGGATGTGTTGCTTTCACCGCTGTAAAGCCTTTCCTCTTTGCATATTGTTCAAATCTCTGCCACTTGTCGTCGTACAAGTTGCAAGTTGATCTGCATAGAGCTAGTGTTACTTCTTTCGCTGCTCTGGCGGAGTACCCTCTAGTCTTCAGGCAGGCTTTAATACGCTCCACGCGTGTAGCTGGAACAGTGTCGGGTTCCCGTGAGCTTGCTTGGTGTGTGGATGGACGAGTAGGTTCAGGTTGGACTTCCGAGTTCTTGTATGAGGACGGGAAACCATACCCTCGCTGGCCAGTAGGGAGCGACCAAAATCAGTTGCAACGTAGTCGTCTGCTTGATTTTCTGTAGTACTTGTGGTAAAAGTGCAGGAGGCGGAAACGCGTAAGCGTTAAGTCCTTCCTATGAGATGCTTAGAGCATCTGTTGCCCATGCCTGAGGATCTGGAATCGGTGAGACGAACGTTGGTAGTTGTTTGTTGAACTTTGTTGCAAACAGGTCTATAAGTGGGGATCCTAAAGTCTGTCTGATGAACTGGAATGCTTCTGGCAACATCCATTCCGTCGGGGATGGTTGTAGTGGACGAGATAGGGCGTCTGCTATGACATTCTTTGCTCCCGGAATGTGGCATGCCTTCATGTAGATGTTCAGGTCGTCGACGATGCTGAACAGGAGAAAGCTGAGTTGTAGCAGACTTGTTGATCTTGTTGACCATTGTTTGTTGATGTAAAACGCCATGTGGAGTTGTCCGTGTGTACCATGAGTCGTGCGTTCTTTAGTACGCTGGACCAATGTTGTAAAGCGTTGATTACTGCTTTCATCTCCAACAGATTGATGTGCGACTTCTGATCCTGACTCGACCACTTCCCTGCTGCCACTTCATTGTTGAAGTGCGCACCCCATCCTTGAAGGGAGGCATCCACATAAAGATGATTGTTGCAAACCGGCTCTGACAAAAAGGTCCCTCCGCAAACGTTCGACTTCCGAGTCCACCATAGGAGATATGGTTTCAGGCTGTCCGGTAGTATTAACGGATCTAGGCTGTCTAGGTGGGCTATAATCTCCCTCTGGGAGTCATGTCTTGAGCTGAGGTGGGTAGACCGAGCATGCTTTGCCAAGCACGTAGTGTCAACGGAGAGAGCAATGCTTGAGATCTCATCTGTTGTATTTTGACCCAACGATCCTCTGGAACGACTATACGATTCACTGGTGTGATGAGTCGAATTCCTAAGAATTGTAGATCATGTTTCGGCTCCAGTTCCGACTTGGAGATTCACTAGCCATCCTAGTTGAGTGAGCCGCCTGATGGTGAAGTCTAGTTGCAGTCTGATTGACTGGGATCTTGATGAGCTTGAATCCCGTCGTCCAGGTAGAAAGCACTGCGTAGACCTCTACGATGTAGATATGTGATGATGGGCTTGGTCACTAGAGTAAACAACCAGGGGGCCGACGAATATTCCAAACGGTAGAACCTTCCACTGGAAGTGCTGTCTGTTGAAAAGGAAACGTAGGTATTTCCTTGAGTCTGGATGTATCGGGATGTGTAGGTACGCATCTTGCAGATCTATGCTGGCGAGGTAGTCTGATGGACGAACGAGATGTCGGAGCTGAGGAAGATGTATCATCTTGAATTTTGCTGGTCTGCGTAGATACTCCCGGTTGTTGAACTTCCTCATGTTGTAGATGAGCCAAAATTTCTCCTTGGAATTCTTCTTCGGTACCAGGAAAATTGGGGAGTAGAACCCGGGCGTGATGGGATCTTGATCTATCTCTTCTACTGCCTCTTTGTCGAGTAGGGTCTTGATAGCGTCATCCAGTTCCTCTATCTGGTCAGCTGCGTAGTTGAAAGCCCTCAGGTTGCTTGTGAGCGGTGGAGTGGCTTCCAACTGTGTCATGTACCCTCTGCGCAGTATCTGGGATACATAGTCGTCCTGTTGTATCCTCCAATTCTCCCAGTACCGTTGAAGACGTCAACCCACTGTCGAAGGTTGCACAGGAACGGATTGGGGTGGAAGACTCCAGTCGTTCCGGAACTTGGCCCCTTCCGGGGTTACCTCTAGGAGCTCCGGTTGGGCGACGAAAGGAGCCTCTTCCTCCTATCATACTGGAATACTTCATTTCTCTGGCTCTCTAGACTCCTGCAAACTTAGATTTGTTGGAGTAGCGTTGGGACGTCTGCCAAATCATGTTAGCCAAAGTGTCGATGGATTTAATCATCATAACTTCCCTAGAGTCGTGAGAGACTTCTCTGGTGACTTCTTTAATTCCTCCTACGAAGATGTAAAATGATGACCATGGGGCTCTGTATAAAGACTTGGTGAAGCGTTCACTCCAAGTGCATGCTGACAATAACCCTTGTCTTCTCAGGAGAGTCAAGCCCACTGAGGTGGATGCTAGGTGATCCGACATAAATTGATGGTCTCTCTTCTGCATAAGTAGAGCGGACTATATCATTCTTGAACTTTGAGATGAGTGTTTCGTTGATGTCTTTGGGCATCTTGTAGGTAAAGGGCCTCATCTGTGTCCTTAGAAGGTGATGATAAGTCCAAGCCAATGGCGATCCAGGAGTTAATTTCCCCTATCTGAGAAGACGCCTTTACCTTCATCCTCTGATTTAGAAATTTCTCGCTCTAAGGATGCACAACGACTTGAGTCTCTATAGGATGATCTATAAGATAGCTTCGCGCAGGCGATCGATCCCGATGTGATCTTGAATCTTTCCTGGAGATTTGAGATATTTCTCTTGATCTTCGCGAAGGTGGATTCCTGGACGTAGTTTCCCCTCTGTAGGAGTGTCTTCGCGCAGGCTCTTGATGGGCGTCAGAGTCCGATGGAGATGAGGACTCATATCTGCGAAGTCTGTAGGGTTCGGATGAGTGCCTTGATTCCTTCCTGCGTGGAGACTTCTTAGCAACACTCTCTGGGGCGTCTACTTCAGAAGGGGCAGATCGTCGTGTCCAAGAGCCTTTGCGCAGGCTTCTCTCTTCATCCAGATGTGGTGGGGAGACTGTAGAGCCTTCAAGCAGGCTAGGAGACGTTGTAGCGGTCTTCATAGCAGCCTTCTCTTGAGCGAAGCGACGTTCCATCATCAACATCATCTGGTCTGTAAACTGTTGCATGAACAGTCCCAGGTTGAAGTTCTGCGTTGTATGAAGAGATTGCTGCAGGGATGATGCATCTGATACTGAAGAGACGTCATCTAAGGCTCGCTGCACTCGTGAAGAGTTGACGCTGCTGCTATCTCTGGTACCCGATGTCTGCGTTGATACCAGTGCCGATGTAGCTGTAGAAGCAGGCTTCGTCTTCTTACTGACGATGGTGACTTCAGGTATGAGGATGGGTGGATCATCATAAACATCTGCTTCTTCCGGAGGAACAATCTCGGCTGAGAAAGACCTCGTCTTCTGAGTAGAGCTGATCTTAGACTTCGCTGAAGTCTTCATAGTAGTAGCCTTCTTCTTCTGCGAAGATGAAGATTTGGCCTTCTTTATCTGCGATGAGGTCAGCTCAGTAGACGATGATCTCTTATGGCCTCCGGCGTTCACCCCTGGTACATCGACCTGCTCCTGAGAAACGTTCAGCAATTCACTAGAATTATGAATATCTGCAGCAGTGGTTAACACACGGTTATCAGCGCAATCACTGGATTTAGACATGACTTGTGAATACCTACGTACCCAGTCCCTAGCACGTCTATGGATGGAAAAAAGGTAATAAGTAAATTCAACCGAATTTAAATTTACACAAAACACACAGCAAGAGCTGAAAGAACATGAAACAGTGCAATTAGGACATAATAAATGCGGGTCAGCCGCAGACACTCGGTACCTACAACGAATACAAGTTTTCATCAATTGTAAACATGAAGAAAACACATGTCAAACAACGAAAAATTTAGAACAAATTTCAAACCGTGATGTAACAATAATTTTGTAAGGTCCGAAAATATAAAAGGATATGTGCCGTAAAGGGACCCAGGTGCTCTCACAACCGTCCTCAAGGGCGAGAGTCACAAATATGGCCAATCATGTGACCATTTGGGCGCCAAAGGGAGTATAGGGACTCTTGGGTGAGTGATTTTATGTCCACTTTTTTAAAGGGAACTTCAAGGGATTTCAAGTGTTCCACTATCATTCGCAAGAGGAAGGAGACAAGCATAATTAGCATGAGTCAGGATAAGGAAAAATCAAGAAATTTTGTTAAATGCTTTGGAAATGAAGTAGATAATGAAACTAAAATATCACGAAATTAACGCCAATCAAAACAGTGTTCAAGTTAATTGCACTTACAAAGCCATTCATGTACATGTGCACACATCTGTATGTGACTGTTCCTACTAGTCTGGACAAGCTCAAGTAGTATCATGCATATATTCTGAAAGGTTTTAATTCTGTGTGTGTGTGTCCAGATACAAGTTTGCTTGGTTCTTGGTTTGTTGTTTAACGCCACACTCAGCAATATTCCAGCTATGTGGAGGGGGTCTGTAAATAATCGAGTCTGGACCAGACAATCCAGTGATCAACATCATGAGCATCAATCTACGCAATTGAGATACAATGATATGTGTCAACCAAGTCAGCGAGCCTGACCACCTGAACCCGTTAGTCTTCTCTTACAACAAACATGGGTTATTGAAGACCAGTTCTAACCCAGATCTTCACGGGCCCCAGATGCAAGTAATATAGGATTTACTGAATCAAAAGTAAAACATGTTAAATAATCATGCAACATTTTCAATAAATGTCTCCCTTTCATCCAGTTTCACCTGCAGCAGCTATGTGCAAATACGTACTTGATGTCATTGTTAAACAGCACGGTGTCCTGGGGGGACCACGCCTATTTGCTTCCTCAATGACCCCTGGGTCACCTGCAAGATGTAAACAATCTCTGTATCACTGAGGGATTCTGGTATTCATCTTCAATCCGTACCCTGTGTACCTGTGACATATTCTGGCCATCTATAAACACATGTGAGTCTACCTGTGATATATCCTGGTCATCTATAAACACGTGAGTCTACCTGTGATATATCCTGGCCATCTATAAACACATGTCAGTCTACCTGTGATATATCCTGGCCATCTATAAACACATGTCAGTCTACCTGTGATATATCCTGGCCATCTATAAACACATGTCAGTCTACCTGTGATATATCCTGGCCATCTATAAACACATGTCAGTCTACCTGTGATATATCCTGGCCATCTATAAACACATGAGTCTACCTGTGATACATCCTGGCCATCTATAAACACATGTCAATCTACCTGTGATACATCCTGGCCATCTATAAACACATGTCAATCTACCTGTGATACATCCTGGCCATCTATCAACACATGAGTCTACCTGTGATACATCCTGGCCATCTATAAACACATGTCAGTCTACCTGTGATACATCCTGGCCATCCTGGCCATCTATCAACACATGAGTCTACCTGTGATACATCCTGGCCATCTATAAACACATGTCAATCTACCTGTGATACATCCTGGCCATCTATCAACACATGTCAGTCTACCTGTGATAGTCTATCCTGGCCATCTATAAACACATGTCAATCTACCTGATGATACATCCTGGATACATCCTGGCCATCTATCAACACATGAGTCTACCTGTGATACATCCTGGCCATCTATAAACACATGTCATCTACCTGTGATACATCCTGGCCATCTATCATCTATCAACACATGAGTACCTACCTGTGATACATCCTGGCCATCTATAAACACATGTCAATCTACCTGTGATACATCCTGGCCATCTATCAACACATGAGTCTACCTGTGATACATCCTGGCCATCTATAAACACATGTCAATCTACCTGTGATACATCCTGGCCATCTATCAACACATGAGTCTACCTGTGATACATCCTGGCCATCTATAAACACATGTCAGTCTACCTGTGATACATCCTGGCCATCTATAAACACATGTCAGTCTACCTGTGATACATCCTGGCCATCTATAAACACATGTCAGTCTACCTGTGATACATCCTGGCCATCTATCAACACATGAGTCTACCTGTGATACATCCTGGCCATCTATAAACACATGTCAATCTACCTGTGATACATCCTGGCCATCTATCAACACATGAGTCTACCTGTGATACATCCTGGCCATCTATAAACACATGTCAGTCTACCTGTGATACATCCTGGCCATCTATCAACACATGAGTCTACCTGTGATACATCCTGGCCATCTATAAACACACATGAGTCTACCTGTGATACATCCTGGCCATCTATAAACACATGTCAGTCTACCTGTGATACATCCTGGCCATCATCTATCACACACATCTATAAACACATGAGTCTACCTGTGATACATCCTGGCCATCTATAAACACATGAGTCTACCTGTGATACATCCTGGCCATCTATAAACACATGAGTCTACCTGTGATACATCCTGGCCATCTATAAACACAGTTCCCTTGTTGACGTCATAGAAGCGGAACAGCAGCCGGATTACTGTGCTCTTTCCACTCCCTGTGTGGCCCACCTAAACACAGAGACACATAACGGTCAGTCAGAGGGGGAGTGGCTGAGTGGGCTGGTGGTTATATTAACAGAGAGGGAGGATGGATATGGATGGATGGCTGAGTGAGCAGAAAGGTGTACTGATCGACAGATGAGTGGGTGGGTGAGAGGTGGGTGAGTGCAGGTGGGTGACAGAGTTTGGGTTTAGCGGTCGGGTGAGCAATATTCCAGCAATATCAGAGGGGACAGGTGGGTGGGTGGTGGGCACACATGGGTACCCAGGTGGGTGAGCAGGTGGGTGAAGTAGGTGGGTCATCGGGTGGTGGTAGGTTGCGGAGCGCTTGGGTCTCTAGGTGGGTGATAGGTGGGTGGGCAGGTGGGTGGCTTCCTGATGGTGAGCAGGGTGGGTGGGTAGGTGGGTGAGTAGGTGGGTGAGCAGGTGGTGAGAAGGTGGGTGAAAGGGTGAGTGAAATGGGTGAGTGGGTGGGGCTGGATGGGAAAGTGGCTATAAAGATGGACTGATTGGTGAATGGATGGGTGATTGGTGAGTACGTAAATTACCAAGTGCGTGAATGGATGGGTGATTGGTGGGTAGGTGAATTAGCAAGTGAATGAGAGGATGGGTGATTGGTGGGTAGGTGAATTAGCAAGTGAGTGAATGGATGGGTGTTTGGTGGGTAGGTGAATTAGCAAGTGAGTGAATGGATGGGTGATTGGTGAGTAGGTGAATTAGCAAGTGAGTGAATGGATGGGTGATTGGTGAGTAGGTGAATTAGCACATGAGTGTATGGATGGGTGATTGGTTAGTAGGTGAATTAGCACATGAGTGAATGGATGGGTGATTGGTGAGTAGGTGAATTAGCACATGAGTGAATGGATGGGTGATTGGTGAGTAGGTGAATTAGCACATGAGTGAATGGATTACTGATTGGTGAGTAGGTGAATAAGCACATGAGTGAATGAATGGGTGATTGGTGAGTAGGGGAATTAGCAAGTGAGTGAATGAATGGGTGATTGGTGAGTAGGGGAATTAGCAAGTGAATGAGTGGATTGGTGAGCAGGTGAATTAGCAAGTGAGTGAATGGATGGGTGATTGGTGAGTAGGTGAATTAGCAACTCAGTGTGTGGATGGGTGATTGGTGAGCAGGTGAATTAGCAAGTGAGTCAATGAATGGGTGATTGGTGAGTAGGTGAATTAGCAAGTGAGTGAGTGGATGGGTGATTGCGTGGAAGGGTGAATGGATGCAGGGATGTAAGTGTCAATGGGTGTGGAATTGGTTGGATGTACAGCGGGGATGGATGATGGATGGATGTAGGAGTTTGTTGATGTGAGTGACTTTGTTGAGGTTGGATATTTTTTATCTTCCATGTTAGGACAAAGAGAGGGAGAGTATGGAACACAATTAATTAAACATTTTTCAACCATTAACAAGCATGCAATTCAATTATATATTTCAGGTGAGCTGAAAACACTTGTCTTAATTACCTTTCAAAAATCTTCACATTGCATAAAAATAGATGTTTTTAAACATATTGTTTACTCAAACAGTATTTCGGGAAGGATTAGAGTTTCAGACGTAATAATAGCATTCAAGAAGCTGGTATCTGCAGTGCACTCTCACCAAAGCAAACGTTTGTCCTGGTGGTACAGTGAAACTGATGTTTTTCAGTATCTGCTTCCTGAAATAGCAAACAGAAATACAGGTGAGCTTCAGGAGGAAGATGTAAAAGTTATGATTTAAATATGAGTACAGTCATAGATCACGAGTTCAATTATACTGCTGTACAACTGAAATCTTCTCCAGAGGGGAGTGGAGTCGTCCCCAAGTGGTTAAAATATTTGCTTGGCACACCAAAGATCCGCTTCAATTCCCCAAATGGGTACAATGTGTGAAGCCGATTTCTGGTGTCCCCCACCATGATATTGCTAAAATAGTGCTAAAAGCAGTGTAAAACTAAAGTCACTCACTCACTGTTCTCGAGGCAAGAGTGTCCACTAGCAAATTTATCAAAGTGTTCACTGGACTACGATAAATATGCAAGAGGACAGACTTGCCTCCTGAAGAGGAACCGAGATTCACAATATGAACAAATGACTGACTGACTGAGTTTGGTTTTACGCCGCTTTTAGCAATATTCCAGCAACATCACGTCGGGGGACACCAGAAATGGGCTTCACACATTGTGCCCATGTGGGGATTCGAACTGAGTATTATTGTTATGCTGGAAATAACAGTCAGGAAGATCAGTGGTTAATACCAAGAGCAGGATACTATCGACCAGACAACATATTATGACATTGTAGCATGCAAGAATCCCTGGTGGCTGAGTGGGTTAGATTGCTAACTATGCTGGTGATTAGGGCCTGACTCTGAGTGTGGGTTCGAATCCCGGATAGGACTCAACTTTAACATGTCCAAGAATCTGTACTTTACTGAGGAAGATTAATCCCAAATGTAACAGATGTTACATTTGACTTTCTGGAAAGGCACTATGTATTCTGGACATTTACATTCTATGTAAATATTTTGAGACAGTAAGTGACTTCTATTTCAATACAAAATAAACCTATTGCCCATATCATATAAAAAAAACATTCTTCAAGAATGCATCCCATGTCCAAATTAGCATAAATATTATGGCCCACAAATACATTTAAGAGGGAAATGCTTGAAGGCACTGCCTCAGCAGAACACTGACGATTATGATGATTTAGGGTAGACATACGCAGGGTCGTAGTGGAAGCTGACGTTGAGGAACTCAATCTGTCCTTCCTTCAACACAAGGTCTGGGGCACCGGGTTTGTCAGTCACCTGGACATGGAAACAGTAACATGGTTATAGAAATGTCCCATCAACAGATACATGAACAGTGATTTTCCATACACCTGACTGGAGCTATGCAACCTGTTTCGATACTGCGAGCCGATGGTATGTTAAATTTGCTGTTTCTACTGAAGGTTCAGATCACATTTCCCATCTTTCACCAAAACAATGGAACAATCATCTGGTTATTGTTTAACACCAAACTTATATTCCAGCTATTTAGTGGCTATGATGGGGTAGCCTTGCGGTTAAAGCTTTCACTCATCACGCCAAAGACCTGGGTTCAATCCCCCACATGGGTACAATGTGTGAAACCATTTTCTGGTTTCCCCACCATGACATTGCTGGAATATAGCTAAAGCGGCGTAAAACTAAACTCACTCACTCTAACTATATGACAGTGGTCTGGCCAGACAATCCAATTGTCTGGGCCAGACAATCTGGTGATCGATAGTCAACAATTTGTTTGGGTATGATGATGGGCCATCAGTCAAGTGACCAATGCTGACCACCTGACTCTAGTTGACTTTCATACATGTCCACAGAATTGTCGTCACTAAGCTTCAATCTTAAACTGCAGGGGTACAAACCTCACAATTTTCTTCAAGAAGTTCAAACATGTTCTCCATATCGATAAATGCCTGCTGGATCATTCTGAAACACAGAATAGACACAGGGGTGTGAGTAGGAAGGAGTGGCTACTTGTGTTGTACCTCATATGTACCGTATAATGAAAGCTGATCACATGATCACAATCATCTGCAGCTAATCACACAGACCAAACCCCATCCAGTTCATCATACAGACCTATCACAATATAGTGAAAATCAGTGTGTTTTGTGTAATTGCTTTAAATGGTTTTTCAGTCATATCATTGTGTGCAAGCTAAATGAGGAATAAAACTTGATATGATGAGGACATTTACCACTGAAATCAACAAGCAGGTATACGGTGCTGACAAACAGATCATAGGCAGGGGGTGGAGACGTGCACACCACCCCTTTTGTACTGAAAGTTTATTAAATGACCATTGAAACTCTCATGAAAACGGGTGAAAATGAACTGTGCACCTCCCTTTCTAAAAAAGCTGTATCCGCCCCTGCAGATCTACAACCAGGCTATTCTTGGATTCAATCCCATATTATATGTCAGCCACACCTAGACGCAACTCTGCCCAGCAAATCACCTCACAAAACTGGGCCCCATCTCCGGATCAAGAAAGATGATTTTAAGGGGGGTCACCCATTTTGTTCTGGGGAGACTTAGTGATAGTGTGTGTGTGTGTGTTAGTGTGTGTGTTAGTGTGTGTGTGTGTGCTGTGTGTGTGTGCTGTTAGTGTGTGTGTGTGTGTGTGTGTGTGTGTGTGTGTGTGTGTGTGTGTGTGTGTGTGTGTGTAGTGTGTGTGTGTGTGTTCACATTGTACATGTGTCTCCATAAAAGCATGATCACCCCACCCTAGACATAAATAATGAACGGTCCCTGAGCTTGGCTAAAACTTTGAACAATAAGTACACAGTGTCAGACTGATGTGGGAGGCAAGCCCTAAAGGTAGCAGCTAGTAGATGTGTACCACTTTGGTGAATCAGGGTTGGTGCTAACAAACAAAGACATTGATGGGGTCAAACTAGGTTTTTTTCGTTTATGAAAAAGGGACACAAGTCAGCCAACAGCAGTGTCTAGGATGAAAAGGATTTGGCGCTGATGAACCAACAAATATACTAGGGACAAACTAGGTTTCGAACACACATTCATAGGTTCCTGATACGCAAAAGGGACACAACTCAGCCAACAGCAGTGTCTTAGATGACAAGGATTTGCTGACAAACCAAGAAAAATAATAGGGACAAGCTAGGTTTTGAACACCATGGGTTCCTGGGCCCCGTTCCTCAAAGCGATCGTAGCGCTAAGTTGATCGTAACTCCCATACTTTAACATAGACTTACGACAGTCGTAGCGCTACGATCGCTTTGAGGAACAGGGCCCTGGCATACCCAAGGGCTACAACTCTACACAAGATAATTAAAAGACCAGGTCACCCGAGTCCTTCCCCCACCCTGAACAGACACAAGTAAATCCTTCACCAGTACCTGTAGTACGTCCCCAGCCAGTTGAGGGGAGCATACAGCTGTGCGATGTAGGTGCCAAACAGCACGTAGTCTCCCACTGTTAGCTGGAGTGAGCTGAGACCGTGCACGACAGCGTAGGCACACAGCAACGACCCTGTCAGAGTGCCGATGTTCACGATGAAGTTCTGTCCCAGGTTGAGGAGATTCAGGCTTGCTGTGGACTTCCACTCAGCGGACTAGAAATACAGAAACGAACCTATGGGTGGATACGTCAGGTGCTTATGATATGGAAGGATCATGCATATACATGAATAGTGAGTGAGTGAGTTCAGTATTACGCAGCACCCAGCAATATTCCAGCTATATGGCGGCGGTCTGTAAATAATCGAGTCTGGACCAGACAATCCAGTGATCAACAGCATGAGCATCGATCTACACAATTTGGATATCATGACATGTGTCAACCAAGTCAGCTAGCCTGATCTCCCGATCCCGTTAGTCGCCTCTTACAACAAGTATGGGTTACTGAAGACCAATTCCAACCTGAATCTTCACGAGTCTATACATGAATAAGGTTAATCTAGGAAAGGACTAGAAATATAGATATGAGTTGAACCTATGGGTTGAACCTATGGGTTGAACCTTTGGGTTGAACCTTAGGGTTGAAGCTATGGGTGGATACAACAGGTTTTTGGATCAGACATCTAAGTTTAATTAGACTTCATGAAGCTGACATTTTGGCAGCTAAATCAGTTTTATCAGGGCAGAAGTATCATTTTTCTCCAAGGTGCCACAGAGCACTTACAGAGATGATGAGGTGTGCCCTTTAGACTTAAAGCATTCCAGAATTATAACTCTCGATTCTTCAAAACCCAGTCATGTCATTTCACCATGAGTTGCATAATGTACAAAGTTTGTCCACTTCCATTACATTGACACTGCTCTAACTTGTATAATTTCTGAATAAATGCAAGTTGTTGCTTTCCCTGTGACTAATACTTGTCATGTCACAATGGTAGCGTGCCACTGGAACTGAATCCCAGGAACATCTAACCCCATTTGTTTTATGTGGACAATGACTTACCTGAAAGGCTTTGATGGCTGTATCGTATCTTTGTGTTTCAAACTCTGAAGCCCCATAGTACTTTACCTGTAACCAATCAAAAATTGTCTCAAATCTTCATCGTAATGTCATTACAACACAATGCAACAACAGAGAGAATTTGTTCGCAAGGACTCCATTAAATATAACTGTCAACCAAGTGTCTTTGACATCGGATACACAGACCTGCTGGTCATATCCTTTACTGGTGACATGTGACCACAGTGAGACCCTGTTAGTAAGGACGCCTTTCAGTGAATCTCAATCAAGCATCTTTTGATACCAAATACATAAACTCACTGGGGACATCCGTGACTGGCAACATGTGACCACAGTGAGACCCTGTTAGTAAGGACTCCTTTCAATCAGAATCTCAATCAAGCATCTTTTGATACCAAATACATAAACTCACTGGGGACATCCATGACTGGCAACATGTGACCACAGTGAGACCCCTGTTAGTAAGGAGTAATCAAGCATCTTTTGATACCAAATACATAAACTCACTGGGGACTCCTTTCAATTAGAATCTCAATCAAGCATCTTTTGATACCAAATACATAAACTCACTGGGGACATCCGTGACTGGCAACATGTGACCACAGTGAGACCCTGTTAGTAAGGACTCCTTTCAATCAGAATCTCAATCAAGCATCTTTTGATACCAAATACATAAACTCACTGGGGACATCCATGACTGGCAACATGTGACCACAGTGAGACCCTGTTAGTAAGGACTCCTTTCAATCAGAATCTCAATCAAGCATCTTTTGATACCAAATACATAAACTCACTGGGGACATCCGTGACTGGGACATCCTGTTAGTAAGGACTCCTTTCAATCAGAATCTCAATCAAGCATCTTTGATACCACATAAACTCACTGGGGACATCCGTGACTGGCAACATGTGACCACAGTGAGACCCTGTTAGTAAGGACTCCTTTCAATTGAGAATCTCAATCAAGCATCTTTTGATACCAAATACATAAACTCACTGGGGACATCCGTGACTGGCAACATGTGACCACAGTGAGACCCTGTTAGTAAGGACTCCTTTCAATCAGAATCTCAATCAAGCATCTTTTGATACCAAATACATAACACACTGGGGAGAACCATCAATGGCAAGATCCATCAATCAGAATCTCAATCAAGCATCTTTTGATACCAAATACAAAACTCAATGGCAAGATCCATCAATGGCGACGCAGAGCGCCAGCAGCAGTAAAGCCAACACGATCACCAACTTACAGTTTCAAAGTTCAACAGGGAGTCTACAGCCTTGGCATTAGCTTCATTGTCCAGTTTGTTGGTGAGGCGGAGGAACTTGGTCCTCCATTCGGTTATCAGGAAGGTGTAAGCTGGGCAAGGAGGAAAACATTTGTGGGATGCAAATATTTACAAGTTGTAGACTTTTGTAACCTTGCTTCGTGTATATTAGGGAAGTGCGGCGGAAATCATATTTTAAATGCACGATTTCATTTTGTATACTCACTTATTATTTTATCCATTGATCCATCAAATTAAAAATGCCTAATATTCCACTCATGAATGAAACGTTTGTTTACCGAAGCCACTTGCAATCATCACCCATTCGTGTGCACACACAATGTGGCGTGACCTTGGTTCGTGGATCACGTAATCCGTTACTATATATCACTATGTACGACAGCCCTTTGCAGTAAGTATTGACACTTAGGAGTGAGTGAGGGAGTTTAGTTTTACGCCGCACTCAGCAATATTCCAGTTATATGGTGGCAGTCTGTAAATAATCGAGTCTGGACCAGACAATCCAGTTATCAACATCATGAGCATCGACCTGCCCAGTTGAGAACTGATGACATGTGTCAACCAAGCCAGCGAGTCTGACCACCCCATCCCGTTAGTCGCCTCTTACGACAAGCATGGGTTACTGAAGGTTCATTTTAACCCGGACCTTCACGGGGTGAAACCTAGGAAAGCAGACGACGAGATGTGAGGAGGTTGGGGCTAATGGTAACAATTTTACTTAACATTTTATCAAAATAAAATTTGGTATTAGTGGCATTAGTGATTTGGGGCTATTTATCTCAGTGCTGAGATTTAGATTTAGTGGATTTACGTGTAATGCAGAGACATTCTTGTCAGCGAGGTGTGGCATTGTGTGCACATCAAAAGTACCGCTTCATGACGTCATACAAGACTTACCGGTAATTTAATTACCACAAGGCAATGAACAAAAACATGTCTTTAAAAAACTTTGTGGGTGGTGGGAGTTACGGGAACAGCAGGACATGCTTAGATTTCTTCAACACCTGGTGTCTTCACTCATTACTGACTTGGAGTTATCTATTCATGTGATTGTCATAACTTTTGTACCTTCTATGCTAAATGGAATCCATTTGGCAGATACTCAATCCCAAATACTCTTTGGTGAAGATGTTTCTTATTTATATTCGGATGTTACACAGAACAAATTGATGGTGTTTTAAGAAAGGGCAGCTCAGCAGTATAAGGTTTCCAAATTCCTGTGCAGAGCTGCACACCCACCCTTTAGTCCTGAAAGTTTATTAAATGACCAATGAAAGTCTCATGAAAACGGGTGAAAATGAACTGTGCACCTGAACTGTGGACCCCCAACCCCTTTCTCATAAAGCTGTATCCGCCCCTGTAGTATGTAATGTCTGGACCTCTAAAACTTGAAGTTTTCCTGTCACATTTAGCTGGAAAGCTGTGATATAACTGGAATACTGTCAAGTGCCAATAAAATCACATTCACTCTCACTCACTCATTCACTTATAGAAATATGAAACCGCCTCCGTGGTGTAGTGGTTAGAGCGTCCGCCCTGAGAGCGGAAGGTTGCGGGTTGATCCCCGACCGCGTCATACCAAAAGACGTTAAAATATGGTACTTGTTGGTCCCTGCCTGGCGCTCGGCATTAATGGGTACAACAAGGACTGGTCGGCTCGGAGTCAGTATAATGTCTGAGTGGGGTATTCATGCTTCACTGCGGCATGGTATCTCAGTGGGCTAGCACTATAAAACCAGCTTCAGTCTGGGCTAGTACAAGCAGCCGCACATACACATACACACGCATACACGTCGTCATATGAGCCAAATATTCTCAAGTACGATGTTAAACCCAATTTCACCTAACCTCACCTATAGAAATATCAGAAATGTGTTGAACTAAAGAGAATTTGTTACCACATTTGTGCATGATGTACACACTCACTCAGAAAGAGGGCCATACAGAGGAACACGATGACCCCAAAGATGTAGTTGAAAGCTGTGATGAAGTATACGATAGCAATCACGATGTCAGCGATGGTAGGGACGATGTTGAAGAGGAGGTAGCTGCAACAAGAAGAAAGATAATATGATATCTTGCACAGGGTGGTGCAAGTGGGTGTTGAGGAGCAAGGGCAGAGGGTCAATTTGTTTAGTCACAAGGTATCTGAATCAGGCAGTCTCACAGCTGGTGAGTATATATATTCAGTTTCATATCACAACTCAACTTTTCTATTTCATGCATTTTATCGATTGCTGTACAGTGTTTCATAAATACCCAATGCCACATAGAATGTGATCAAATGTTACAGATGTAATATTTCAAAACATTGAGAAAGTGTACTCCCAAATGTAACATTATAACTTGTTCACTGTCTCGAGGGGGGACATGGGCTGATGGGTGAGGGGAACATAAAGAAACATCGAGGGTACATCAACCCATGGGCCCCGAGGGACCAGTGAACAACGTATTTATCTTACCGAACACCTCAATGGTAATTTTGAACTGTTTGAAGCACGGGTATCGGATCATAGTATGGAGTACCAGATGACAAGAAAAACAATTTAGAGTTATCTCCCTTTCATCGATTTGCATTCGCAAAACAACGATAATTTCCATACATCATACGTGATTCAATGTTATTCGAGATAAAGAACTACTACTATGAAGTACCAAATGAGTTCGGCATTCCCTGCGGGGTATACGTACATAGAAAATGTTCCTCGCTTGTAAGCAGGGTACATTGAAAATAATAGAAGAGCACTCAGCCAATCAAAAAACGACATTTATGTGCGAGGCAAGATAAATGTTATAGTGTTTCGTAATGAGAACCATACTGTGACAATTTATCATTAAAGCTGATGTTTCAGGCTTCATCAAAGATGCTCTGACACAGAATGGGATCTACCTACCTGAGTAGGTTGTTGATGCTGTTGGTGCCTCTGTCCACCACTCGGAGAACCTCTCCAGTCTTCCGCTGTAGATGCCATCGCAGTGACAGTCTGCAGTACAGGGAGTGGTGTTGTAAGATACAGTCTCACCTCACAATACCACAATGAAATACCCTGCCTCAGATAATCATTTAATAACACGTTACCGTCCACTTCAGGTAATGAGAGTTTTCTCGGGTTATGCTGTAGATAGATGGATATTTTTCAGATAGATCTCGTAGTTATTGTAGGTATGGTGGGTGGACTTACAGATGGGGGTGGACTTACACATGGGGGGTGGACTTACAGATGGTGGTGGACTTACAGATGGAGGGTGGACTTACAGATGTAGGGTGGACTTACAGATGGGGGTAGGACTTACAGATGGGGGTAGGACTTACAGATGGAGAGATAGATAGATAGATGATCTTCAGATAGATCTTGTAGTTATTGTAGGTATGGTGGGAGGACTTAAAGATAGGGGTGGATTTACCGATGGTGGGTGGATTTACAGATAGGGGTGGACTTACAGATGGAGGGTGGACTTACAGATAGGGGTGAACTTACAGATAGGGGTGGACTTACAGATTGAGGGTGGACTTACAGATGGTGGGTGGATTTACAGATGGAGGGTGGACTTACAGATGGGGTGGATTTACTGATGGAGGGTGGACTTACAGTTAGGGGTGGACTTACAGATGGAGGGTGGATTTACAGATGGAGGGTGGACTTACAGATGGGGTGGATTTACAGATGGAGGGTGGACTTACAGATGGGTTGGACTTACAGATGGAGGGTGGACTTACAGATTGAGGGTGGACTTACAGATGGTGGGTGGATTTACAGATAGAGGGTGGATTTACTGATGAAGAGTGGACTTACAGATAGAGGGTGGACTTACAGATGGAGGGTGGACTTACAGATGGAGGGTGGACTTACAGATGTAGGGTGGACTTACAGATAGGGGTGGACTTACAGATGGGGGTAGGACTTACAGATGGGGGTAGGACTTACAGATGGAGAGATAGATAGATAGATGATCTTCAGATAGATATTGTAGTTATTGTAGGTATGGTGGGAGGACTTAAAGATAGGGGTGGATTTACCGATGGTGGGTGGATTTACAGATAGGGGTGGACTTACAGATGGAGGGTGGACTTACAGATAGGGGTGAACTTACAGATGGGGTGGATTTACTGATGGAGGGTGGACCTACAGATAGGGGTGGACTTACAGATTGAGGGTGGACTTACAGATGGTGGGTGATGGAGGGTGGACTTACAGATGGGGTGGATTTACAGATGGAGGGTGGACTTACAGATAGGGGTGGACTTACAGATGGAGGGTGGACTTACAGATGGTGGGTGGATTTACAGATGGAGGGTGGACTTACAGATGGGGTGGACTTACAGATGGAGGGTGGACTTACAGATGGAGGGTGGACTTACAGATGATGGGTGGATTTACAGATAAGGTGGATTTACTGATGAAGAGTGGACTTACAGATGGAGGGTAGACTTACAGATTGAGGGTGGACTTACAGATAGAGGTGGACTTACAGAAAGGGGTGGACTTACAGATGGAGATATAGACAGATAGATATTCTTCAGATAGATCTTATAGTTATTGTAGGTATGGTGTGTGAACTTAAAGATAGGGGTGGATTTACCGATAGGGGTGGACTTACAGATAGGGGGTGGACTTTCATATGGGGTGGACTTACATATGAGGGTGGACTTACAGACAGGGGTTGATTCATAGATAGGGGTGGACTTACATATGAGGGTGGACTTACTAATGGAGGTTGACTTACAGTTTGGGTGGACTTACATATGGGGGTGGACTTACAGATATTGAGTTGACTTACAGATGGGGGTGGACTTACATATGGGGGTTGACTTACTATGGGGGTGGTGGACTTACTAGTTGGAGGTGGACTTACAGTTTGGGTGGACTTGCTGATGGTGGGTGGACTTACATATGGGGGTGGACTTACAGATGGGTGTGGACTTACAGATGAGGGTGGACTTACAGATGGGTGTGGACTTACAGATGTTGAGTGGACTTACAGATGGGGGTGGACTTACTGATGGAGGTGGGTTTTCAGACAGGAGTGGACTTACTGATGTTGAGTGGACTTACAGATGGGCGTGAACTTACAGATGGGGGTGTGTTTTCAGATGGGGTTGGACTTTCTGATGGAGGTGGACTTACAGATAGGGGTGGACTTACAGATGAGGGTGGACTTACTGATGGTGGGGACTTACATATAGGGGTGGACTTACATATGGGGGTGGACTTACAGATGGGGGTGGACTTACAGATGGGGGT
This sequence comes from Haliotis rubra, assembly GCF_003918875.1. Taxonomy (NCBI): domain Eukaryota; kingdom Metazoa; phylum Mollusca; class Gastropoda; order Lepetellida; family Haliotidae; genus Haliotis; species Haliotis rubra. Next base: position 354,952 of record NW_025764937.1, on the reverse strand, counting down.
CGACTTACTAATGGAGGTGGATTTACAGTTTGGGTGGACTTACAGATGGGCCTGAACTTACAGATAGGGGGGTGTTTTCAGATGGGAGTGGACTTTCTGATGGAGGTGGACTAACTGATGGGGGTGGAATTACAGATTGAGGGTGGACTTACAGATGTTGAGTGGACTTACAGATGTTGAGTGGACTTACAGATGGTGGTGGACTTACTGATGCAGGTGGTTGAAGAGCTTGACCTGGACTCTCCGGGTGGTAAATTGCTGTACCTTGATCCACAAGAATGATCTAGTGTTGTTAAGTAGCCCAGAAGTTCCTACAATTTAATATCAATGTTGAAGCGAGACATATCAATAAACAGAATATTTATGTCATGTTATACTGATACCAGTACAACTAATTATGAATATTAACCAGTTTGCTCACACATACTCAAACCACACTTCATCTTTCACTCAATGAAGCATTCCTATCTCCTGTACACAAACACTAGTTCATATAATGATCACACCTTGAATCAAACCCAGGAAATCAGCAACATTAAGCAGCATCTGAACCACCAGGCCATCTCACTGTCGGTACCAGTTGCTTACTATTGTCACTAGTTGTGTACTGCTAGTACCTTACCTGCTCCTCCTCCTCTAAGGAAACTGAGTCCCACAAACGCCAAGATGTAGTCCCACCGGAAGGCCAGGGTTGGAGCAGTCAAGTTAGAGTTGTCTCCACTTGTTTCTTTACTGGGCGTCAAGCTGTTGACTGTAAGCCATACAAAGTCTTTTTCAGGACATTTAGTGGAATCAGTTATAATTCTTATTTTTCTCTTTGAACTAAGTCAAATTTCATCTTCAAACTCAGGGATATCAGCCAGGTAGAAATGATTCAAAACAATGTGTACGTCTGTTTTTCTGAAAGAATAGTCTGCCTGATTTACCATTTAGTACAGCAGGAACTTGACCATCAATGTACTATCCAAATCACACTAATAATCCATAGAAGCTCTCAATATCCACTTGGTCCTGGGATCCTGTGTTGCTACTATATATATTTTTCAAACAACAATAAAACAACAGGCTTATAAGTTATATAACAAGGATGTCTATTAATGAGTAAAAAGCTGTACAATTCACTGAAAACCTATTCTGTTTGGATTGCAACTTCATCTTTACAGATGAAGTAATGATAATGGTGTATATTATAATGGCGCAAGTGTCCCCCCCTAGCGCATGCTCACGGCCCAATACAAACATACATAAGAAAACATAACATAATTAATACACAACTGAAGGTATTATATCTTAGATTTTTCACAGAGTGTTTAATAGCTAAAGAGTTCCATGGAAGTGGAGCGACATCCTGGAAGCTCCCCCTTCCAAAAGACAAGAGACGAGTAGGTGGAACTGAAAGTAGATGATCCTGCGAACAGACAGTTCTGAAAGATGCCAGTCCAGAATGTTATACTCACTGATTAGTTTACTGTAGAGAGGGACGAAGACGTTGATGACACGACCCCCAGCCAGGATCAACAGACACATAAACACAGTCAGCTGCAGCACCAGGTTGCCCTTGGGCCAGCAGTACGGGATCATCATCCGCAGCTTCACCATGATGTTGCTCCAGGTGGACGAGGACTGACCGCCGACACCACCACCAGACTGCACACACATGGTAATGCAGAAGAAAGATTTTAAACACCACCACAACTTGGAATTTCTTACAAAATAGTTGAGTCCCAAATAGTTATCAGGGAGCTTAACTAGTTTGTGAATGAGTTGGGTTTTATGCTGTTTTTAGCAATATTCACGCAATATCATGGCGGGGCACTAGAAATAGGCTCCATACAATGTACCAAAGCCCTTCTACATCGTCAGGGACCTCTCTTGAATATTTTACAAACTTCTTAGACTGCATCTGATCATAATGAACAAGTTTGGTTTGTTTAACACAGTCCTTCAGTTATCTAACAGTATCAGCTTGATATGTGCGGAAACCTCAAAGTGATGCAGGTCTAAGCTGTTCAAATATTGAAACAGTCGTGTACACTTTTAGTGCTGACAAACCTAAAAAACACAAACGGTTGAACCCAGATTCGAAGCTATGATCCAAGGAATATGACATTACATGTCCAAGGGGTGCAACTCAGTGTGGTAAATTGCAGGGACCTAGAGAGAGTTGGGTTTTACGATGCTTCATACATTGTACCCATACTGGGGATTCGAACTCGGGTCTTTGGGTTAACGAGCTAACACTTTAACCACAAGCAGCATGCGAAATAGTTTCAAATGTTACTAGCTAGACGGGCTAGCTATGCCTAAAAGTTACTAGCCCACAAAATAATTCACTAGCCCACAAAATAATTCACTAGCCCAAATTCTAAATTTAGAAACTAAGCCAAATATTTAAAAAAATAGATGAGAAGAAGATATGAAGCTGCTAATATGATGAACATTTTTATCAGGCCATGATCTTGCATGATTTATAACTTAACAAGTCAGAGAGAGTGATATATTTACAAAATGACCCCATGAAAATTCACTAGCCAGTCGGCCAGTGTGGAGATTTACTGGCCCGACTGAAATTTTACTAGCCACGGGGTAGTGGCTATTTCACACACTGCACAAGGCTACCCAACGGCCCCTCACAGACTTAGACAACCTACCACCAGGGACCCCACCAAACTAAATGAGGGAAGGACCCATCATATGTCAACTATCTAAAACAACTCGGTGCCAAATTCATTTGAAACTTTGGTCTACAGATTCCTTTGATTGTACACATGTTTGGGTGTAGATGCAAGATGCCAAGAGCCTTCATTTTCAGCTTTTGTCATTTCCACTTGGAACCTTTGTCTCAATCATGTTAATCATTAACCAACAAAGCAGATTAAAGCTGACAGTTCCGCAATATCTCACCATATCATTGACAAGGATGTCGTACTTCATGTGGGAGAGACCTGGAGCCTTAAGTCCCATGATGAACAGAGTGAGGGTGAAGACATACCGCACCACCCAGAAACCAAACTCCAGGTAGTTCTCTGTGCTGCAACACAGAGGTCATCAGTGTGAGTACTGTTAACCCTTCTCCAGCAGTACTACTGATGGGATCAGGGAAATTGGCTTTAAACACTGTATTCATTTCGGGGATCAAACCAGGGTACCAATACCACTCACTCAGACATGTAGCACCTCTACTCACCCCATCCATGTACACCACTACCCACCCCATCAATGTACACCACTACCCACCCCATCCATGTACCACCACTATCAACCCATCCATGTACACCACTACCCACCCCATCCATGTACACCACTACCCACCCCATCCATGCACCACCACTACCCACTCCATCCATGTACACCACTACCCACCCCATCCATGCACCACCACTACCCACCCATCCATGCATCACCACTACCCACCCATCCATGCACCACTATCCATCCATCCATGTACACCACTACCACCATCCATCCATGTACACCACTACCAACCCATCCATGTACACCACTACCAACCCATCCATGTACACCACTACCCACCCCATCCATACACCACTACCCACCCCATCCATGTACACCACTACCCACCCCATCCATGTACACCACTACCCACCCATCCATGCACCACCACTACCCACCCATCCATGCACCACCTCTACTCACCCATCCATGAACCACTACTACCCACCCCATCCATGTACACCACTACCCACCCCATCCATGTACACCACTACCCACTCCATCCATGTACACCACTACCCACCCCATCCATGAACACCACTACCCACCCCATCCATGCACCACCACTACTCCACCCCATCCATGTACACCACTACCCACCCCCATCCCACCACTACCCACCCATCCATGTACCACCACTACCCACTCCATCCATGTACACCACTACCCACCCCCATCCATGTACACCACTACCCACCCATCCATGCACCACCACTACCCACACATCCATGTACCACCACTACCCACCCATCCATGCACCACCACTACCCACCCATCCATGTACCACCATTATCCACCCATCCATGTACCACCACTACTCCACCCATCCATATACCACCACTACCCACCCATCCATGTACCACCACTATCCACCCATCCATGGAATATCACTACCCACCCATCCATGTACCACCACTACCCACACATCCATGCACCACCACTACCCACACATCCATGCACCACCCACCCATCCATGTACCACCACTACCCACCCATCCATGCACCACCACTACTCACCCATCCATATACCACCACTACCCACCCATCCATGTACCACCACTATCCACCCATCCATGGAATATCACTACCCACCCACCCATGTACCACCAGCACCCTTCCATGTCCCACTACTACCCACCCATCCATGTACAACTACTACCCACCCATCCAAGGACCATCACCACCTACCCATCCATGTACCACCACCATCCACCCATCCAAGGACAATCACAACCCAACCATCTATGGACCACCCCTACTCACCCATACATGTACCACCACTACCTACCCACCACTACCCATCCATGTCCTACTACTACTCACCCATCCATGTACCACCACTACTCACCCACCACTACCCACCCATCCATGTCCCACCACTACTCACCCATCCATGTACCACCACCATTTATGACTCCACCATGAAACAAACGCCAGATTCTCCCTGACGAATGCCAGACACCAAAACAGGAGCAGCACTAGTCCATGGCCTCTCGTAGGTATGGACGGCAAGGCGTAGTTCCTCTCCAAGCTCATTAATCTAAGGGAGACAATCCATGCAAACAGCAACAGCATCGCCGTCAGAATCTCATAGCCATACAACTGCTGTCCGAGGGAGGTGTCCTGTATAATCATGTGTAGCAGGGACTCACAAGCCATGAGGGCGGTGATAAGGACCTGTACCACGTACCACCCCGACCAGGGGATGCGGCGGGGCTGTATGAGGGTGGCGTAGCGCCCGTAGAAGAGACACTGAGTCAGACCACATATCATGATGATGATGAACAGAACACCAGCGGATACCGTGTCGAAGAAACATTGGTTGATTCCCTCGTCCACCCACACGGACGTCCACAGCGTGTTGTTTTGGCAGAACAGCATCTTGACTGGCTCACTCAAGGGAGATAACACTGGTAGACAGCCGGTCTATATCTGGAAGTAAAAAGATGTCATGAATGATTATCCTTAACTGAAACTGATGAGATTTGACATCAAGTCTGAGAGTGGTGTCTTTTCATATTCGTTTCAGCAAACAAAATGTGACTTAACAGGGTTACAAAACACAAAGCACTAACTATCCACCACACGAACACACCCCAAATACCCTCCTCATAGAACCCCCGAATCCCTATACCAAAAGGGCATTGGTAGTCTCATATGTGTACCTCATCAATCAATTTTCAGACTAATCTGTAAGAATATTTAAAATCTGCCCCAAACAAACACAACTAAAACAAAATATTCAAAACAATCTGTATTTTCTTGAGTTTAATTCAGATCTCTTTCACAGAAAATAAGATAGAAGTTTGCATAAGTATATTGAACAAACATTATGGATAACAACTTCTTTTGTTTCTTGAGTGCGATATTTTGATACAGATTCTTGTACCGTTGCTGTCGCACTCATGAAATAAAAGACGTTGTTATCCATAAGGTTGTTCAATATAGTACGTCCCAACTTCTAAAAAGCCACTCAACTGACTGACTGAGTTTAGTTTTACGCCGCTTTTAGCAATATTCCAGCAATATCACGGCGGGGGACACCAGAAATGGGCTTAACACATTGTGCCCATGTGGGGAATCGAACCCGGGTCTTCGGCGTGACGAGCCAACGCTTTAACCACTAGGCTACCCCACCGCCCCCAAAAAAGCCACTCAAAGAAGTCTATATAATGAATCAATTACATTGTAGTTACTATCAACGATACTCTCATCCGAAGTTTTCAACCCTTTGTTCATTACGGCTGGGACGATACACCATGTCACGATACGATATGTATCACGATATTTTACCTGCGGTACGATACATATCACGATACATACACCTTGAAAGAATGACACGGTATCAAGATTTAAAATGAATTATTTCAAGGTATTTGTGTTTAACCATAACACTATTGTAACAAACAAACAGGTAACTCTATCATACTTGTGTATTTTTCTCTAAATAAGTACTTTAAGATATTTAAGACAATACTGTTTTGAAAAAAGTTGTGCATTGCTTTGTATCGATACACCAGCCGATGATACAATAGCTGTATCAAACTTAAATGTATCGTGATGTATCAGTGCATCGGTGAATCATCCCAGCCCTATTGTTCATTCACACTGAATCTATTGAAATGGATTCTGCATTTACCACATTAGACTTTAAATGAAATTCAACAAACTACAACATTTAAATGGTTTGTATCACATCTATAGGATCTATCATCACATCAACCCCCATAAAACCAACAACACCATAATATTAGTACCATTGAAATACACACACACACTAAAACTCACACACCAATTCACCCCACTCCCTGTGTGTGTCGAACATTTTTGTCTATTTTACTAATCCAAACGTGACTCTTAGCATAATTTCAGGTTACATTTGTGTTATGTGCGTTAACATTTTTACCCTACTGGACTCAACAGAATTAAACTTAACTTAAGCATCGGACTAATGGCAAAAGCTGACTTCATTCCACTGAAAATTTTCAGCATCCTCTTTCACAAAATCCTAAATCCACCACTGGAGGTGAGGTGAGGTGAATTGGGTTTAACGTCGTGCTTGAGAATATTTTGCTCATATGACGACGTGCATGCGTGTGTATGTGTATGTGCAGCTGCTTGTACTAGCCCAGACTGAAGCTGGTTTTATAGTGCCAGCCCACTGAGATACCATGCCGCAGTGAAGCATGAATACCCCACTCAGACACATTATACTGACTCAGAGCCGACCAGTCCTTGTTGTACCCATTAATGCCGAACGCCAGGCACAGTGACCAACAAGTACCATATTTTAACGTCTCTTGGTATGACGCGGTCGGGGATCAAACCCGCGACCTTCCGCTATCCGGGCGGATGCTCTAACCACTACACCACGGAGGCGGTCTCCACCACTGGATGTAACCATGGTAATAGTTATTGATTTTACGATTAGGGGGCAAAACCAGTTGTTTTAGTGTTTACACCAACATACTATGCATCAACAGCCATCATGGTCATTGTGATATGCATGTTGACAGGCACTCTAAAATATTTGAGAAAGGATAGTTTAAACATGTTAAATGCCATTTCCATAAATACCCTGTTAAACCGACAGTTAATATAACACACTGATAACTACCTAAAAAAAGATGTCACAAAAAGAGGTCATTCTTTCATGCCACATTCATCACACTGAGGGCAAGGTCATACTATACACCAGAAAAGAAACTGGTTATGAAAGAAATCTCATCTCATTAGTGTCAATTTCAGTTATTGTCACCTCAAGCCTTATTAGAGAAAAAGAATCAGCTTCACATGGCTGGTCCTGATGGTAACAGTCAAACCTTAAGGGTCCTCTCTAGTCCCTTTCACTCAACATATACATGTACATTGCAAAATATTATATCTGTGTTTTAGTTTTTGACAAAGCAATATTTCAGATATACGAGATAAGGTAAATCAGATAATGCTTTATTATCTATCAGGAAGTTCTTTTCACATGAATGTGACACATATAGAGAAAAATATTTGAAATATTATCAATAACATGTTATTAAGACAATGTGACAGAAAAAGTGTTAAGCATCTCATTTAATAAAAAAGAGTGTATTTTAAAAAATGATCCACAACAAAAGTTTCAGTTCTGTTTTTTCAAAGGTTCACTTGCTTTGGTTGTTGCTTAACACTGAACACTTGCTTGTTGGTTTGTTGTTTCACGCTGCACTCAGCAATATTCCAGCAACATGGCAGCGGTCTGTATATAATCAAGCCCAGACCTGACAATCGAGTGATCAACAGCATGAGCATGGATCTATGCAACTGGGACACATTGACATGCCAACCAAGTCAGCAAGTCTTACCACCCAATCCACATAGTCGACTTCATACAACAAGCATGGGTTACTGAAGACCAATTCTAACCCGGGTCTTCTCTGGTCTTTTTCAAAGGGCAATGCTAACAGAAAATAAAGACATGTTAGATCTTTTGGATTTTTAATTTCAAACAATTGAAAAAAATCCAGATGGGTAAAATGTCAAAGAAAGATCTATAACATGAGAAAGATCATCCAAAACTCTATCCGCTAAGTTAAGAAAAATACTGACACCCTTAGTTTTGCTTCCTGTAGCAATAATTTCCTGGAGTTAGGTTTTGTTCTGCAGAGAGCACTAAATACACGTGACTTAATACAACTTTGATAATACAACATCATAACAGAGCAGTCATCATTTAGTTATGGGCCTGAAAAATAATTCGCCTTTGACAACGACTGTTTCAATGGACTCACGTATTCGGTGACCTGAATCATATGCCTCCATGAATTCAGTTCATTATTCATGGTCACTAGAATGGAACATTCAGGATGTTTTTAAAAGAAAGAGTGTTTGTCACTTAAACTTGTCTGTTAGTTATCAAAGCGAGATATGAAAAATGGGAAAAAAATGCAAGCAATGCAGTTACTTAAAGGTCACATGCAACGTAAAACACAACTTTGCAGATTCTGATACCTTTCGGTATGGACTTACCGAAACAAATCATCAAAAATGCAAATTCAACTTATAAAGTTGAAAAATAACGCGATGAAAAAAACCGCGCGAAATCGGAGTTCAAACGTTTCACTAATTTTCCCCAGACTTTTCTGGGGAATACGGGTTTCAACAGCTGGGCTGCGCTCATAGCACGTGCGCAGTGAAATAGGTTCGCGCAACTTGGAAGCTAGCTGTCTGGTGAATACTCGGTGAAGGCTTTGGTGTGAGCTATTTTCATAATGTTTTGTTGATATCTTACAGGCTGAAGCTTTTATATGTTATGACAGTAAATAAACTGTTTATATAATTTCATTTGTCTATTTCACCACACGTTCTTCTTACCGAGTCACTTTCTCAGTTCGATACTTTAAAGCAATGTCATTATTTAGCGTTGACAGGATTTCTAACTGTGATATAGATATGTCGCTGTCACAGACAAAACTCAATGTCTTGTTTTATTGACACCTGTGTGTCTGCCTGCCTGTCTGCTAATGACAATATTCAATACACAACTGCGATCACTGACCACATGCAATTTGAACTTAACACCAATCAGGCTATACACCATAAACAAAATGCCCGAGTTCGGTCTCTGTCACATTATGTAATTACACAGACACGCAGGTGTGATACTTGAACACATGACATGTTATGATGTCTGTTGATTGCAAAATGTTATACACAAAAAATGAGCATGTATTTACAAAACCCAACATCTCTATATATACACACACACAATGAGCCGTGAAGACGGCATCTGCTAATGAACCAGCCGTTACACTTGAGTGCACACCCACCCGCTCTGACTGGGTTCGGTATCCCGGCTGCTTCGTTTCGAGGGAGGTAAACCCAAGTACAAAATATTGCACTTTTGATTTGCGATTATACGCTTATAATTTTGTTTATTTGTTTTTTCATAATCAGCAATGCATATTATATGTCATGAAGAAGTGATAATTGTGTCTTAATTATGTTTGATTTTTTGGTTGCATGTGACCTTTAACTTATATCACTTTAGACGCTTACAGTCATGTCAAGCAAAATATTAGGCCATGGCCACTAAGTTGTGACATCATAGGAGGATCCATAGGTGGATGGAGGGGTGCAGGAGGTGCGCATGCACGCACACACTCATGCACACACACACAAACACACACACCATCTTGAAAGTTTATTAAACGACCATTGAGACAAGTGTACTGTGAACCCCCTTTCTCAAGAGAGCGCAGCCCCCTTTCTCACGAGAGTGCACCCCCCTTTCTCAAGAGAGTGCAGCCCCCCTATCTCAAGAGAGTGCACCCCTTCTTTCAAGAGAGTGAAAAATAATTGTTGCGTACCAATTACGCCTTTAAAATGTTAGATACGCAAAAAGTTTAAAACATATGCGTACGGAACATATTTATAAAAATCATGTGCGTAATGAAAAAGACATCAATTGCTATCAAGTTGTACTGTTCGTATAGGACTAGTGTTGTACTGTCAGTATAGGATGAGTGATTTTTTATGAAATCATTTCCATTATATTTAAGTTGGTTTTGATTAGGTATGACATAAGGCAGAACATACCTGCTTAGTAAACTTACTCAATGACGTACTTAGGTGAGTAAAATGTCTGAAATATGCACGTTTGAAAGCAGTGGGTAACGGAAAATGAAATACCCACTCAACATTCATAATATCCATTCCCCAAAAATACATTGGGTACAGTACCCACATGAGCTAAATCTTATCTGGATAAACCTCTGGTTTTTTAGGTAAAAATTGTCAACACAACGTTAACATAGTTATTTTACATGGGTTCAAAGTGTCCATTTCTAGTCTCCATTATTCTGACACTGATGCCACATTGCAAAATCCAGCATACAAACCACACTCACATATAAACAAGATAATTCATTTCAAATTCCTTCATTTTGAGACTCAATAAATATGAAAATACTAATTTATTAGATTTGATGTATTAGACGATGTGCCAGATACTACTCTTTATTTAAGAATATTAATAATCCATTTGTGTGTATAGATGAGGCTGAGGCTATGAAGCTATATACAACAGATGTCACCTTTTGACAGGCGATATGACAACATAACAATAACATATACAGCTATATGGAGAGTATTGTTAAACCTTTGTCGTCATGAATGAGCTATGGTTTGTTTTTCAGAATCAATATCATGTATATAGCAGTTAGGTTGTTCTCTTACTTATGTGTCGTTTCAATCCCTTTAACCGTTGTTAACTAAGCGTGGGAATTCAAATTGGGCCATTTTTAACATTTTATTACTTTTTGTTATCAAAGATGTGTAAAATCACAGTAACTGCCATTCATTCACATAACCATGGACTGATAACCGTGGATATGATAACTGATAATATCACAGTAGGTCTACTAGACCACTGACTGTTATCTGAAAAAGTATCACTTTGAGAGCCAAAAAAACTTTGATTTAATAAGAATGGACACTGAGTGAGATGGGAGATCCTGACCTATCGTTTATGGTCTACCAGCACAATATTACTGACTGACTGACTGAGTTTGGTTTTACGCCGCTTTTAGCAATATTCCAGCAACATCACGGCGGGGGACACCGGAAATGGGCTTCACACATTGTACCCAAGTGGGTATTCGAACCTGGGTCTTCGGCGTGACGATCCAACGCTTTAACCACTAGGCTACCCCACCGCCCCAGTGCAATATTAAGTATTATGAGTATTTTTTTGGTTTTGTTTAGCGCCAAACTGATCAGTGTTCCAGGTGCCAACAAAGTCTGGACCAGACACTCCCGTGATTGGTATAATGAGCATCCTTATCATGACATGCACCAACGAATTCTGGCAGTCGAAACACCCAATCTCTCTTGTCATCCCCGTCCCAGTACAAGCAGGGGGTTATCAATGCCAATATGTCCACAGGGGAACTAGCTCAGAATTTACGTTGACGAAGACGAAGAAATATGTAGAGTCCTAACTTCTTTAGTTGATTATAGAATGAACAGATTAGATTAAGAAATATGTTAAGTAGTGATTACAACTTTATTATAATGGGACAAGTCCAGCCAGCAGGATACCCTACATATCATACAGGGGCGGTGGGGTAGCCTAGTGGTTAAGGCATTCACTTATCATGCTGAAGACCCGGGTTTGATTCCCCACATGGGCACAATGTGTGAAGCCCATTTCTGGAGTCCCCTGTCATGATATTGCTGGAATATTGCCAAAAGCGTAAAACTAAGCTCACTCACTACATAGCATACAGGTGCAGACTGCCTGACAGCATGTGATTGTGAACATATACAGTTATAGACAACAATGGACAGATAAAGAAGCAGAACTTTGCAAAGCCTTCAACAATTGATGTGATGAAAGACACGGCCAAGGGTTATGATCAGTTAAGGTTACAACGTAATACACAGTAATTAATGAAGGTGCCAGAGTGGTTCGGGTTGGCTGACAAGTCAAGGGAGTATGCAGTGGTGGAGAGGATTAAGAATGGAGATTAGTACCATATGAATAATTGCCATTAAGTCTTATATGTCTTGGCTACATAGTGCAGGAGAACGCCCTCGCTTGTTACACAGTGGATTAAAATAAGCCATCATGGTCTCACATTGATGGACGATGGCTGTCCTGAATTAGTCGCTCTGACAGGATACTGAAGACTAGTGCTGACCTAAACAGTAGTACAGTGGTTGTAAATACTGTTGTCATGCAACAGCGATATGACAGCTGCACCAGGGTTCAAATTAACCAAGAGAGTCTACCAGCCCATCACATTATCCACAGCAATACCAATGTATTGTTGTATTAGGTCTGTAGTTTCAACATCAACAAAACCAGTCTGGGCAAACAGGCAAGTGCTAATATCTATGCATGAATATTGTGAATGCTAAAAGAAAACAACTCCATTATCAGTTTCTTCCAAGGGCTCCCCCAAAACTATTCTTCATACACCCCACTGGAATTAGATAATAAACAATTGTAAATATAAATATCATACCAGACCAGACCAGACCAGACACTCCAGTGATTGATATTACGAGTATCGATGTACACAGTTGAGATATGATGACATCAAACAATTCCGCAAGCATGACCACTTGCCCACCAGTTGAAAAACATGGGTTAGTGAAGATCATTTTGAGCACAGACATTCGTGAATCAGATCATATGTCAGATTGTACACAAGTCAGTATGTTTGTATGTTCATAATTTTTATGCATTTGACATTTTTGCTTAGATATGTTGAGATTCATATATTATAAGAGTCATGAGGTATTTTTGTTATCACAATATTTAGTCAGTGAACACCGTGAACACATCACCATGATTGCCTACAGTTAAAATATAAAACCCAAAAATTATCAAATAAAAATAGTAATATTTATGATGAGTAGATCTATATGATCTTATTTACAAAAGTTAAAAATGATTTATGATAATGAACTACCAAAGTGCCTATAGGTGAATTTCAATTCAGAAGTAAAACAGGTATACACATATTACAAACAACATAGAAAACAATCTTCTTTTAAAAATGTTAAAATATCTTGGTATCAAAGCAACATGTTTACCACCAACATCCAAGATTCCAGCGCACACGTGGACTGAACTGTGCTTACAGAATGTCCAATTGTCAAGTGGAGGCTTAACCTAGTATTCTAGTAGTAGTAGAATAAGACAGTGATCTTCAAGACTTGACCTTTCTCTGAGACAAGACGTGCTGTCCAACATTTCCTCTATTAGATACTCTGTCCTTCGCCTTATCTCTGTAGTATACAAACCGTGACTGTGCATGAGTCTATTCACAGCTACAGGGTGAAAGTAGATCCTTCCAGAAAATGACCAGACTTTGAAAACCGCAACAGTGATCTAGATCTAACCCACGCGGCGAGATGATTAGATAACATCCACCAGCAGGATCAAGTTGTTCTTCCACAAAGATAAGAATGACGGGAGTTCTACCCGTGTTATATAAGTACAGGAGAACGCCCTCGTTTGGTTCACAGTGAATTAAAATTAGCGAACCCAAATTAGCACGGGTTAAAATGTAACTCATCGATCACGACCCCACATTGAAAACAAGAAGGTAAACAAAAGCCATGCTGCGAGTGAGACGAAACAACTTACATTTTCAGCGCAGCTAGAGAAACCTGTGGACCAATCCAGTCATAACAGGCGAACCATTATATACAACCACCTGTCAGTCTACAGTATAAAGAGATACATACAGCTCGCACACCGGTTTGTTTTCCCAACGGAGTGTTGACCACGATTGTCTCCCTTAGAATATACTATTAGAGTTGCGTCCCTTTGAAATCTTAGCGACAAGCTCCTACATATATAGTGTATATAATCCGTTGTTCGCTGTGAGGATCATGACTTCTCAACATACTCTTCTTTCAGCGAACGAAACAAGACTAACGTGTTTTAAAAAAAAGTTATTATTTTATTGCAAAATATGCAAAACTTAAGAATTAAAATTCAAACGATCAACACAATGCAACATAGCTAAAGCATTCTCGATTTCAGTTACATTTAAATTAATATACTTTGTAATATCTTCACGTTTAAATGCATGGTGATTTTGATCTTATATCTTATATATATATAGGTCATGCTTATAAATATATCAGAGTCGGGCGCCTATGATTTTGAGACCATTGAAATCAGTGAAGTAACAATTACCGCATTTGCTCCATTATACAAAGGGTCGCTAATTTTGTTGTTGATATTTTGGTGATTATTAATGGCCGTTTCCCATTTCTGGACACCATATTGTAGGACATTTGACATTCAGGGACACCGAACCAACGTCGAGTACAGAAAAGCCACGTATCTGCGTAAATCACGCAAATATTTTGGTGAAAAGTCAATTCCTGTTTAGTCTATTGCTTGAATTTGTGTAAATAATGCTAAATATCAATAAATTTGATCTCACATAAATACACACAAAATAGATAAAATAACTGAGGTATATTGTGGGGTTCTATGAGCTTGGCAACTTGCAGTCTTTCTTATCGTTTCTCATATTACAGATATCAAATAAAAATAACAAACACATAAACCAACATTTATACTTTGTTATATGTTTACAATTAATGGAAAATGGCAAAATACTCAAATGAGTTGGAGTGAGGTGGGTAAAATTTATTTGGTTACTCAAAGGAAAATTGGGATACCCTATTGAGATTAACACATGCGAGTACATAACTCAATGACCCAAAATGTTATCTGTAGCTCTGCCAACGTCATGCACGAAACTGATGAGACTAGTAGAGGGTGTCCATAATAGGACAGTACTATCAGAGATGCTGGCTCGCGTTAAATACTCGGTTACGTACATAACTATGCCGATGTGTACTACGTACGTACTCGACCAACAAATAATAATAATAATATATAGAGATTTATATAGCGCCAATATCCAGATGAGTCCTGCTCAAAGGCGCTTTCGTATGAGTCTGACAAGGAAAGAGTTACTCAGAACTGTAACACGATTTGAAAAAGAATGTTTTCAACATACTCTTAAATGCACAGATTTTCTCTGCACTTTTAATGCCCAATGGGATGTTGTTCCAAAGCATAGGACCTGCTTTTGAGAAACATCTGTCTCCAAATGTCTTTGTCCTCGTATACGTGGCACAACTAGTAACTGGGCACTACTAGAACGTAGGGAACGGGAGGGTTGATGGCACTGGATCAGTTCGTTGATGTATGATGGGCCAATACGGTGAAAAGCTTTGTATACAAGCACAAGAATCTTAAATTCTATCCGTTTGACTATTGGGAGCCAATGCAGATGCATCAGAACTGGAGTTATGTGCTCATATTTGCCGGTTCGAGAGATAACTCTAGCAGCTAAATTTTGTACCCGCTGTAACTTTGCAATTCGTTGTTTTGGTAACCCAACCAAGAGAGCATTGCAATAATCCAGACGGGATAACACGTATGTGGCACAACAAACGTATGCCTGGATGAGTGATGCAGCCACACGTGTGTTTATATACTTCCTTATTAGAGCAATGTTCCTGATATGGAAGTACGCCTGTTTGCAGATTTGGCTGATATGGCTATAACGTATTGTGACAAAACTTCCGACTTCCGTGTTGACAACATTACAGAAGACCCATGAACCTCCGGGTTAGAATTGCTGTTTTGCAACCCATACTTGTCGTAAGAGTGAGTGAGTGAGGTTAGTTTTACGCTGCACCATTCCAGCTATATGGCAGCAGTCTGTAAATATTCGAGTCTGGACCAGACAATCCAGGGATCAACATAATGAGCATCGATCTACACAATTGGGATACGATGACATATGTCAACCAAGTCAGTGAGCCTGACCACCCGATCCCGTCAGTCGCTCCTTACGACGAGAATAGGTTGCTGAAGATCAATTCTCACACAGATCTTCAAGGGTCAATGATGCCAATGACTGGTTTGTTTGGTCAAGACAAATCATGCTGCTGATCATTGCTGTTGCAATCAATATTGCTGGGTGCAGCTTAAAACTAAACTCACTTAGACATTATACATTACATTTAGACCGAGGTAACATAATTGGAATAGATCTGTTCTGTTCAAATAGCACTCGCAAGCACACAAAGAAGAGGTAGAAAAGCAAGAAAAACCCAAGCCAACTTGAGCCCACTGTATACCGGAGATTATTGTCTCCGTTGCTTCCACAAGTACCTAGGGCGGTGGGGTAGCCTAGTGGTTAAAGCGTTGGCTCGTCACGCCGAAGACCCGGGTTCGAATCCCCACATGGGTACAATGTGCGAAGCCCATTTCTGGTGTCCCCCGCCGTGAAGTTGCTGGAATATTGCTAAAAGCGGCGTAAAACCCAAACTCAGT
The DNA here is from genome assembly GCF_003918875.1 of Haliotis rubra. Taxonomy (NCBI): domain Eukaryota; kingdom Metazoa; phylum Mollusca; class Gastropoda; order Lepetellida; family Haliotidae; genus Haliotis; species Haliotis rubra. The sequence continues at coordinate 338,361 of NW_025764937.1, read as the reverse complement.
CAGTCAGTCCACAAGTACCTGATCTGGACTACCAGTTGTCCGACTTCCATCTTTGTGGATAGTTGAATCTGTGTGCTGTCGATTAAGTGCCTGACTCTGAGAGTGATACTTCGAATCTCGGATGTGGCTTAAGCTTGCAAAAATACCAGAATCTGTACTTTACTGAGAAATTGCCACCCCAAATGTAGCATGTGTTACATTTGACCACTTTTACAAAGGCATCGTGTGTATTCATAGTTTTCGTCCGTGAGAGCCGTACCAAGTTACACTTGTGAGTGGGGTACGTCATCTAGACTACCAGTTGTCCGGCTCCATTTGTGGTAGCCGCGGTGGTTTAATGGGTTAGATGGCTGACTTTGTGTGCTGGCGATTAGAGTGTGGGTTCGATTCTTTGATGGGACTCAACCTAACGATAGTACTACAATCAGCAATGGCACAGGAATGAACACGATCCCTACAAGGGATACACAAAGTACGTAATCTTGACTACCAGTTGTCAGACTTCAGTTTTGTGGGAGCCATGGCGGTTTAGATCGCCGATTTCGTGTGCTGGCGATTAGGTACCTGAAAGTGTGGATTCGAATCCCGGATTGGAATGAATAACAAAAGTCCTTTAATCCGTACTTTACTGAGAAAGTGTAATCCCAAAATATAACATATGATACACTGGCTAAACACTTTTCACAACAAGCATGTAGGACTATACAGGAAAGTGTCATCAAACCAAAGTATATGGCCATTTCTCAAGCATTATCGGGACCCGGGTATCATTTTTGTAGAAACCCACCATACAATCCCTAGATCATATAGATTGGTCGCCTCCTCAGTAAAGTGAAATAGACCATTCTTTCACTTCTGCACAGCATGTTACTTTCTCATGTAACCGTGTATATGATGTCGACTTTTGTCGTGATTGCGTGAGGTGAGTTCTCGCATGAAGTCTCACGCGATCTGTGATATGCTCGTGATCGGAATGTGAGCTGTATGGTCACAATGAAACTATCGTGAAGGGATCCTTCTGAATGCATGCAAAGAACGATTCTTTATCTGTGTGGATGTAGATCAACTACGCAATAACTATAGTTAGAACTTACATTCAATTTCGTTTAAGCGACCCACACATTTTTTTAGAAAATTTGTGTAAATTTGTGACTTTTAATTTCAGGGGCGGAAATAGCTTTTGGAGAAAGAGGAGGTGAACACTATTGAGAAAGGGTGGGTGCACACTTCATTTTCACCCGTTTTCTCAAGAGTTTCAATGGTCATTTAATAAACTTTCAGGACAAAAGGGAGTGGGGAAGGGATTCACCCCTGCACCCCCAACCCCCTCTGGATCCGCTTATGCATTTGGTTGGTCAGCAATATTCCAGCTATATGGGGGCGGTCCGTAAATAATCGAGTCTGGACCAGACAATCCAGTGATCAACATCAAAAGCATCGATCTATGTAATCGGGATACGATGACATGTGTCAGCCAATTCAGCGAGTCTGATCCCCCCTATCCCGTTAGTCGCCCATACCACAAACTTGGGTTGCTGAAGATTAATTCTAACCCGGACTTCTCGGGTCCTTGAATTAGTTATGCATACTTGAAAACTTAGACATGTATAACTCATAATTCAAGGAATTTAATTTTTCGACCAGTAAGACTAGACCATTTGTAAGTCTCCTACTGTTCAATCGCAAAGCTCCTTAAAAGCGTTGAAAGTAATTTATTCCACTCTACGCCCTAAATCGTTCAATTATATAAATCCTCTAAACCCCCGCTATTAAATCTTTTGTTAATGACGTCACTAGAATTAAGTGCGAAAATGGGACATTCATTCACTTTGAATTAAATTGAAACCCACCACCCACAGCGTCACGATAGTTTTTAAGGCAATATGTAATTCGTGTTAGCTTTGTGTGGTGTATAACATTTGCGTGACCAATGCTAAGGTTCGGCACGGAGGCCTAATATCAGGTTATGTTTGTTTAAGATCACCAGCTGTAGTGGTATCAGATTTACCGTTAGTCAGAATATCGCCTCACTACCCAATCTTTCATGGAGGAGCGAAAGTGTACGTTTCTCCTTGGATACGGAAGAAGCATTCAATTATCAAAAGTGTTACTAATAACGCAAAGTATATAAATTAAGTGAATAAAAACTATATTGTCATTGCATTTCTGACTACCGTTTCGCCAAGAAAAACTATAGCATTCGCAATGTGTAAGTAATGATATATTCTTAGTGTATTGACATACATGTTAAATCTCTCTTTTAATTAATTTTCTTTTCAACAGACATTTTTCGGTGTTTGAGATGAAACATAAAAGTTAAACAGCAATTATATATTTAATGGTGAGATCAATCAACAATTGTAAAATGATCTGTCAGTTTAACGCATCAGTCATGCAAGATTGGTTGGTCTATTGTTTAACGCCGCACTCAGCAATATTCCAGCCATATGGCGGCGGTCTGTAAATAATCAAGTCTGGATCAGACAATCCAGTGATCAACATCATGAGCATCGAGCGAGCCTGACCACCCGATCCCGTTAGTCGCCTCTTGCGACAAGCATGGGTTGCTGAAGACAAATAGTAACCCGGATTTTCACGGGCAAGTCAAATAATGAGAAGAAAGCGCCGAAGCTACCAATATATATGACTAAGTAAGAATTGTTTATCTGATTTGTTGCACTCTTTTCGGTCATAACATTAAACCGGATTTTAGTGATCCAAAGCGACGGAATTTATCTATCACCTGATCGTTAGGCCTAATCCATTTTCGCCCCTAGTCCCTTGTTATATGTTGCTTGTTTGCGTGTTGGTTTAGTCCGGAGAATGTACAAAATGATGTGAAGATGAAAGATTCGGCAGGGAAATGATATTTTTGTCTCTGTGTTTACATGAATATTGCATGCACGTGTTTGTTTAACTGACGAAAGATTTTATATTCATCACCAAAATTGCATGCATCGTATTGTGCATGGCACATTGACACTATAAATTTGGGATGTGAGAATTTTTTGTATCGTGTATCGCTGCACAATAATTGGTGTATTGGACTGGGAGTGAGATACTGGTGTCTGGAATTTCTATTACAGACTGTACGTTTTATTTCACTCGAAGCAAACTTGTTCTTATGCCATATATTTAAGAGGCGGTAATCTAATGGTTAAAGCGTTCGCTCGTCACGCCAAAGACCCGGGTTCGATTCCCCACATAGGTACAATGTGTGAAGCCCATTTCTGGTTTCCCTCGCCGTGGTATTGCTGGAAAAGCGGCGTAAAACCAATGTCACTCATATATTTAAGATTCAAAGTTTTCACTGCTTGTCTGAATGATTGGTTGCAGTCGGCTCTTTCTACCTGATAATTCCGTGCATCGTAGTCGTAATGTCGTCGACATGGAGTCATGCCGTCAACGAGTGTCAACCATGCCGTCCTCGCCCCCGAGCCGTCAACAGACTCAGCCTGTCCGGACACATGACAAACTTCCTGCGCTCACTGGCGAACACACAGGGACTCTTAAACGTCACGCTCCGGGAATTAGTATGTCTTTAGAAAGAAAACAAATAGCACATTAGAGCAGATTATTTGTATTTTTCATTTTCTATAGATCTGTCACGCTCTCTCCCTCTCTGTCTCTCTCTCTGTGTCTCTCTCTCTCACTGTCTCTCTCTCTCTCTCTCTCTCTCTCTCTCTCTCTCTCTCTCTCTCTCTCTCTCTCTTTTGCCGTGATATTGCCTGAGTAATGCTAAAAGCGGCGTAAAACTAAACTCACTCACTCATTTCCCGTTGCCCAACACGGGTTGATATTCCGCCTCTAATAGAAAATGAATGCAATATTCCAGGTGTCCTATCATGGTCGAGAGGACAGCCAGGAGCAGTTCCTGTCGTATCCCAGACTCGCCGTCAACCCCTTCCAACACGGCAACAAGCTGGTAAACGTGGCTTCTCCTGTACCCCTTGAATGTCATGTTTTTGTTTGTTTCTTCTTGTACGCCGCACTCAGCAATATTCCAGCTATATGGCGGCAGTCTGTAAATATTCGAGTCTGGACCAGACAATCCAGCGATCAACAGCATAAGCATCGAGCTACGCAATTGGGATACGATGACATGTGTCAACCATCAACCAAGTCAGCGAGTTGACCACCCGATCCCGTTAGTCGCCTCTTACTACAAGCATGGGTTGCTGAAGACCAATTCTAACCCGGTTCTTCACGGGTTATCATATAGATAACAACATAAGGTCGAGTCAGAGTGGGGCGGTGGGGTAGCCTAGTGGTTAAAGCGTTGGCTCGTAACGCCGAAGAGCCGGGTTCGATTCCACATCTGGATACAATGTGTGAAGCCCATTTCTGGTGTCCCCTGCCGTGATATTGCTGGGATATTGCTAAAAGTGGTGTAGAACCAAACTCACTCACCCTGAAAGAGGTATTATGACCGTATCAAATACATCACCATCCAATAACTTTCTTGTTCACTTTCATCTACAATCAGACATGGGTCTAAACTTTCTTTTGCCCCCCCCATTTTTTTTATAAGACTATTAGATAATCAGATATTAACTCCTATGGATTAGAAAGTTTGCCTTTTTCTTATTCATTTTAGGTTTAATATCATTAAGACCTTTTTACCCTTCGGATCGGCCTGAAATGTGCGTGCTCAAACCACTGTTATAGTTCGCGGGCTTGCCGAAACATTCCTGCTATTTTTACATTCGTAACTACTCGTGTGATTCCGGCAAGCCGGATGATCTTCTTGTAGGTCACCACGGAAAGAGGCGAGTAATTACGAATGCTATTTTTAGTGATCTGCAAGATGATCGTCCCGGTAAAATACGAGTTTGTCATGCATGTCTCCTTTCATTAACCGCGATTCGGCATGTCCTGGAATAACACGTTTGTATCCCGATGGGATATCTTGTCAGGTAAAACAATGACATACCGTACGACATTGTGAGGCGACTGGAATTAGAAATGCCCTTATCCCGATGTTTCATACCTTAATTGGTAAGTGGATAAGAGAGTCTGGCCAGAGAGCGGAAGGCCCGTCATTATGATTTCCATAATTCTATTATAAGATTAGAATTGGTCTTCAGCAACCCATGCTTGTCGTAAAAGGCGACTGTGTCATCGCATCCCAGTTGCGTATATCGATGCTTTTGATGTTGATCACTGGATTGTCGGTCAAGACTCGATAATTTACAGGCGGCCGCCTTATAGCTTGAATATTGAACGTCTTTGGGTGAACTCTCTAATCAACAAGCTATCATCAATGATATTGTATTCTTTGTCTCTGCATCATACAACCCCCATCTCTGCTCATTGCTCAATACTTGTACAGGTGGAGGACCTTGAGTCGTCGTACAGAGTTCTGACCGGCGTCATCGCCAACCTCACCCTCGTCAACTACGTCAGCGTCAGTAGGGGTTTCCCCCCTTCCTTCAACCACGCCCACTTCCGTGTTCCCCTGTGCCAGCTTTGGAAATCTCTGGCGAGTCTAGGGCACGACCCTCCTGCCTCCGCCTGTTTATCAACCATACCCGACGGAGTGGACACAGACATCAACACCGCCGTCGACTTCATCTACATCACCTACAAGCGAGCAATCCACACCGTGCAGGTCATCAGGAATTATTTCCCAGCCCCAAGACGACGTTGTTGAATTAGCACTGACCAGTTACATCACCGGCTATCTCCCTTCTAGAACCCCGACCGCGTCATACTAAAAGACGTTAAAATATGGTACTTGTTGGTCCCTGCCTGGCGCTCGGCATTAATGGGTACATTAAGGACTGGTCGGCTCGGAGTCAGTATAATGTGTCTGGGTGGGGTATTCATGCTTCACTGCGGTATGGTATCACAGTGGGCTAGCACTATAAAACCAGCTTCAGTCTGGGCTAGTACAAGCAGCCGCACATACACATATGAGCGAAATATTCTCAAGCACTACGTAAAACCCGATTTCACCTCACCTCACCTCTAGTCTGTTACTTTTCTCCGTGTATATTGGGGCGGTGGGGTAGCCTAGTGGTTAAAGCGTTCGCTAGCCACGCCGAAGACCCCGGGTTCCATTCCCCACATGGGTACAATGTGTGAAGACCATTTCTGGTGTTCCCCGCCGTGACATTGCTGGAATATTGCTAAAAGCGGCGTAAAACTAAACTCATTCACCAATGTAATTTATTGTTATATATATTTATCCCATCACGTGGTAAACATTAACTGACCTGCACTGTGACACTCAACACCCGGAATGACAAAAGAAGTAATATTTTAGATTTATGTTTTAAAAATTGTGTACTGTGAAACCATACCAAATTACGGCACCACGGTGTATTCCTGGTAGTTTTAACTTTTCCAAACCAATCAAAACCAAACACCGGGATGAACCAAACCACTCAACATGCGTTTTCATCACACTGATATGGACATGCACTACTAATTCATTCATGGGGGTGCTTCTTTTATTTTATTATCATTTCTATACTTCCGTTCTGCAGTTTGTTCCAAATTAACCCCAATCGTTTCAGAGCAAAGAGGTCCTTATTCATTGGATTACACGGCCAGCTACATTTCACATTTGTGAGATATTGAATATATCAGGGATTTTCCAAATAAAACCATGAATGTATCATACTGACTTATGTTTTGGTTTACCGGGACTTTCTGCGAATAGCTAAAGCAGCTCGACAAGGCGTTTGGGGGGAATCAAAGTCATACGTATAAAGGGCCCGATAGAGTTGCGTCCCTTCATCAAACCTGGATCCTCTGGTCATTTGGTCTGAATGGACAAGACTGGTCAAGTTGTTCATGAACCTCTTAGATTGCGGCACATTGGCACGGTGGATATTATTTTCAAAGAATACAGAGATTTGCTCTCTTGGATGAGTGGGTATGGTTTTACGCCGCTTTTAGCAATATTCCAGCAATTTTGGGGGCACCAGAAATGGGCTTCATACATTGTATCGAACCCAAGTCTTCTGTGACGAGCAAACGCTGTAACCACTAGGCGGGTCGCTCTGACTCTCTGGTGGAGAATACAACCAAAGCTGTCCATGAGGGACTAGAAAGCTAACGGTCTCATCCTACCGGGTACCCATTAGAGTAATCATGATCAATGAGATGCATTGTGAATTTTCACCTCAAAGTGGTCTTGTTAATACTGTATTTAGTACAGATAAAGCCCCTTTAAATATTCTCGGCGAGGGCACAGTGAGACCACGGGTACGCGTAATATTTTACGAGCGCTTCCGTTGCTAAGTTGTCATATCCCGAAGCTCGAACGCTATCACCATTTTTCGTGGTACAAACCTCCAAAAATGACATCTCTTGTTTTGAGACTATCGTTGTTCAGGAACTCAGGAGAGGATAAATTTAAATTTTAAATAACAGCTTTGTACTGAATTACCGATGGGGCCGGAGGTCAAGAGCTGGAGCTGTTGTCGTCTTCATTTTTTTTAAAAGTGCGCTTCACCATCAGTTCTCGACATTGAAACTCGACATACTCGCCCGAAACGTGACTTGCCTTCTCCCCATTGTGAACCAGAGTCGTTAGATTGGGAGATTAACATGTACAGCGAGCGTGCCACTGCATTTCTAAAGCTGTGGTCGTAAAGTAGACTAAAGAGGTATGCAAATACATTTCTCCAATCTGCATATGTACACTGCAGGATGTAATTAGAGTTGGATCGACTTGCGTAACGTCACACAACCTAACAGCCACGTCGGCGTTGCGTCATGTGATGCAACTGGCGCCATCACCATCCTCCGCAGCAGTGGTGGTGTTTGACGGATGGGGGACGAGGATCGGAGTGGTGGGGACTCGTGGCGTGGGGTGGGGATATGGAGGGGTGGTTCAAAGTGGATGAAATGACAATACTTAGCGATATTTCGTCACAATGTGAACGGTTTTGAACCCATTTGCTCTTAAAGCTTTTTTAAAATTCCATTAAAATAGACTTATGGACTGCAAACTGACAACGACCCCAAAATATGATCCCAAAATACAATTTCCGACAGTTTGAGAATTTAGAGCCCTGATTTTCGTGAATTTGTCCACGTAAATATAGATTTCCGTCAAAATTGATCAAATGCCTAGCCATCTCGAGAAGATAATATATGCGCTGCTCGTAGCTTAAAGTGGCCGTTATCTGTTTACTGTGCAACACTACAATGACATTTTATCTTTTCATACTTTTCTTCTTCACACTCGGGGCAGGTCAAATACTGGTGCACATGAACTCGTTTGAAAAATAGTCTCGTAGTCTAAATGTGGCAATACATTTTGGACATAAACTCAGAGCAACCGCCACAAAGTAGAGTTTCTTTATCAAACTCGAAAGAGCTATGTTCACGTACAACAAATTATTCTTCGACTGTAATTTTCTCAGTTAACAAGTTTTGTGTTAGTGAGTGAGTGAGTTTAGTTTTACGCTGATTTAGCAATATTCCAGCAATATCACGGCGGGGACACCAGCAATGGGCTTCGCACATTGTAACCATGTGGGGAATCGAACCAGAGTCTTCGGCGTGACGGGCGATCGCTTTAACCACTAGGCTACCCCACCGCCCCGGCTTTGTGTTAGATTTGGTATAACGTATACGATGTGCGAGGTAGAGGATTCACACAAAATGTGCTCGATGCTCATGCTGTTGACCACTGGATTGTCTGGTCCAGACTCGATTATTTACAGACCGCCGCCATACAGCTGGAATATTGCTGAGCGCGGTGTTAAACAACAAATAAACAAAACATAAATGTGCAAACCAGTTTCTACGCTTATACCACCATGAAACGAATATTACAGCCAATTCTCTGACAAGAAAGTCAACAATAATAACTTCACCGGCTTCTTATGTAATTTTCAACTTTAATAACTGTAAACAGCCACACGAATTAAATGGCATTGATCAGTGCATTATATCGACCACAAGCCACGCATCATGTATTATTGAAACGTCAGTCCAATAGGCGTGGCCTGATCTGTTGTATAATTAGCTTTATGGGAACATAATCTATTGATAACAGTACGTGATACAAACGGATTATATTAGACTAATGCTTAGTCTCTGAATATATATAGATTTGATAGTAACAAACAAGCCCATTTAAACTGAAAAGGAGCCCCAGGGAGACCAGAGATTAAGAACCTGAGGAAATCTAGACTTGCTTCATTTAGGGCTTAAGCACTGCAGACAGGGAAACGCCCTACACTATTTCCTCACTTGCCGTAACTATACTTGGACAAGACTAACTATGTATTTTTTACACTACCGGTTATAACCTGGATACCATTCTTAAGGGAAACAAAGAACCAGAAAATAGTTGAATCCGTCCACGATTATATAACCAAGACACAACGCTTCAAATATTCTCAGGAAAATAATTAAATTTACTCAACAACCTTCTCATGATTGATTTATATTTCTACAATGGCTTTTTAGACACACACAACTGTAACTCTCTAGAGAATAGTTGTATTTCATGTAATCTGTATATATTTATATATATTTAAAAATATTATATTTAGGCAATGGTCAGTGTCGATGACGTCAAATCCTCCATTTCATGTTGTATTATACGTTGCATGGGAGCGGGGTTAACATAAGCAGTAATGCTTGTTCACCAATCCCAATTCATCTTCATGAATAAAAATATGTTTAAATCAAATCCCATTTTTATATGTTAATTGCTACCCTTTTTCATCAGTTTTTATTAATATCATGTTTTCATGACAGAAGCCAGGGAGATAAGTCGATGTATTGATCAATTGTATAAATGTTTCTGTGATGTTGACAATTTTTATCAGTGTTCCAAAATGGAAGTACTGAAGAGCAATAAGGGACGAGTTAAAGTAGCATTAGGTGGATTTTTGTACACTGAGAAGGTTACAAATAAGCGAAGTATTAGGTGGGAATATTCAAGAAACATTGCATACTTGTAGAATGTTGTGGGTCCATGAAGACATCGTTGACAATGGAGAATCCGGTTCTTGTTACGAGCGTACATATCACAGTCATCCAGCCATTCATCTAAAAGATGTGACCGCCTCCGTGGTGTAGTGGTTAGAGCGTCCGCCCGGAGAGCGGAAGTCACGGGTTCGATACCCAACCGCGTCATACCAAAAGACGTTAAAATATGGTACTTGTTGGTCCCTGTCTGGTGCTCGGCATTAATGGGTACAACAAGGACTGGTCGGCTGGGAGTCAGTATAATGTGTCTGAGTGGGGTGTTCATGCTTCACTGCGGCATGGTGTCTCAGTGGGCTAGCACTATAAAACCAGCTTAAGTCTGGGCTAGTACAAGCAGCTAGTACATGCACGTCGTCATATGAGCGAAATATTCTCAAGCACGACCTTGTCATTTTTCACACTTTTGGGATTTTGTCCGCAGTGTGCAGATATGTTCTACTATGGGATTTTGTCCTACCTTCAAATAAAGTGGTTCAGGGACTGTGAGACAGACTAGTACAAAATGTACATATATTGCTGTTGTTTTAGCGCGGAATGATAGATAATAGATCGTCAAGCACACTCAGTGTAGACTAACGCTTCGTCTCTGAATATATATAATTCTGATAGTAACAAATAAACCCATTTAAATTGACAAAAGGAGCCTCGGTGAGTTGGGAAATTCAGGATCTTGGGAAATCTAGACTTGTTTCATTTAGGGCTTCAGCAGTGCAGGGAGGGCTAGGCAGTAGGGAAAATAATGTGGTTCCGGGACTGTGACACAGACTACCAGTGTTGCTGACAAGTAATTCAGTACTATTTTTCCGTTTGTTTATCATCCAGTCCACGAATTCGCCCAGCTCACGTGTCCCCATCATGACCCCATAACCTGTAGTTAACCTTCACAATATACCTATGTCAGTGTTTACCATGTCGTAGTACAATGCGTCTGTCAATCAAGATCGGGCATTGATGTGACGCGCCCAGTCATCAGCACTTCCAGTGTAGGTACATGTATATCACAATCGATATGGTTGTCACAGCAGTCGCCGGGCTAGCCTGGCATTTCAAAACACGTCGCTCTGACTGTAATTACAATAATCTACAAATTCCTGTCGTATCTCGGCTGCTGTAGTGTAGCGCATTCCACGATCGGTCGGCCACACGGGCTATTGTTTTAGTTTAACCAGGGCGGGAAACCATGCCGTGCCATGTAGGTCAAAGGTGAAGTTATGTCACAGGTCAGAGTTGAAAGCTGATCGTGACGGGTCGCGCTGTGAGTGACTGTCTCAAAGAACAGCGAGGAGGAGGGAGTTGAGTGAACGCGGACCCATGTGTGGTCAGACTGTGGACAGCGGCTAGTTTCTTGTCTGGACAGCAGAATGGACGACATGGGCGACGACGTGGACGTCAATGACGACCTGGATCCAAGAATTCAGGTAAGAAATTCATTGTCAGCGGGTATGTTATGTTGTTGCCGTGACACTTCTCGCCTCATTCGCGGTGTTTGTTTACAGGTTTTGAATTCCTCACGATACGCCCCCAACTCCATAACGCCTTTCATAAGCTGGTCATATATTAATCAGATTAAATTCTGGATTTCAAACCCACTTCTAAAACTGTCACATGTAAGTAAACACTTATTTAATGATTGACATATTTATAAATATTGACGTTGATTTGTCACAATGCTTAACATGCAATACACACGTGGGGCCCCGATGACGTGGGCAGGTTCACTGTAGGAGACCTCAATTCGAGCAAACATTCTTTCAATATCACTTCTGCATCCTGTTGCATATATGTGGGTTTTTTAAGTGTCGTGGTATAAGCAAGCAGGTCACACATACAATCATTTAGCATTTCCTTTATTATCGCCCCAGGCAGTACATATACACATTTGAAAGCAATTGAAACATCTGACAAGCAATAGAAATAATGATTATGGTAATACGTGGTTAACACTTGCGAAGGTGAACGGTATTGCATAAACAGAATACTTAGAAACATCTTGTTGGGACAATCTGTGTTTTTATCATGTTAAAGGAGCTAGCTGTCACTTAAGTCTCTTGCTGTGTAAACAGTGTCGTCCAGGAATGTCACCGTCGATGTGGAGGCAGGGTAGACGAGTGAAATATGTTATCATGGACATATATTAACCGAGTATAGTAATGCGGTGTATGTTCTGTCCTGGGCTGTCGCCTTTCTCAGGTGTGCTTCGATCGATACACCACAAAGGTGGTGTGAGCTTTCAAAGGATGTACTTTAAGATCTACAGCTTGCCAGATGTGGCGAGTAGGAAGTGGGTGGGAGATGGAGGAGGGTGGTTCGAGGGGCTGTGTGGGGTGGTGGTGTGGAGTTTGAATTTGTTATGGGTTATATACTGTACATTACACATGACACGTGAAATAGGATATCTGACCTTGAGAGAGCAGTTCACAATGTAACAGGACAGATGGCCCGTGTGTTCGACTATCGCCCGTCCATTCATTCCAGTGTGGATGAAATGGGATAGCTATACGAACAGTACTCAACCAATACAATGTACCAATCCAATTGTATAATCTCCCTCGCTTCAGACATTCGCTGTGCAGAGTTCCCTCCCTTAGACGTACCAGAATACTATGATGATGGGTTCGAATTCCAGGTTCGCACTTATTGTGCCATGCATCACTTTGGGATTTCTTGCGACACCAAGCTGACGTCGTGATATAACCGAAAGTTGTTGTCAAGATAGCGACAGAATTCACTCAGCAGCTGTTTAATTTTCAGCTACCTCCTTTCTTGACGACATGAGGTGATTATGGTCTGTAGGGGCGGAAGGGTAGCTCACAACGCTGAAGTTTGGGTTCCTAACTGTGATACTGACGAAATATTTCTACAAAACGGCGTAAAAACATACTCGAGTATTGCACTGTACTGAACATAAAATTCCTTAGATTGTGATTAAAAAGGGGTATGTTTTTGTGGCGAAAACTGAGCGTACAATGTGAATAATTATCCAAAAAATATTCATGTTCCTAAATTTATTTTGTTGAGTATATAACTCACAACACAAGCAGTCTATGGCAACCAGAGCGTGGGAGAAGTAGAACCATCGCACTTAAATATATGTTCGGAAGAATAGATTGTATGTAAGTGGTCTTTGGTCTTTGTGACTAATGTTATGATCAAAGGGGTGCTTGCACGATGTATGCCACGCATGGCTACGTCCTCAAAGGACATCCGTATTTGTACCAGAGGAAACAATCTCCTATATAATTTAATGTTACCGTAGACTTCGATATACATTTACGTCAATGTATGTACGTGTCGACATAAACTTATGTGAAAATGTCATGTTTACAATATTCATGTAGCGCAATAAACGTTCAAGGCATCTGTTTGATCATCATCACAGTAAGATCCATGGTAGTTTTTTCCATTGTATTTCCGAAGAAAGTTTAAGGGAACCGAAATGTTAAATACACAAAATGGGGATTGTATGGTCAAAATGGGCGATGAATGTTTTCAGTTTAGGGTAGGTTTCAGTTCTACTGAAGCAGCAATGTGTGAATTATGATTGAGGGTTTTTATGGTTAAAGCATTCGCCCGGCAATCCGTTTTTCCGAACTCCCTTTTCTCGATAACGCAGGAGGTAAGAGCGCATCACCCTGTCTTACCCCAAACGATTAAACTTGTGGTCGCTGACGAGCTTGCAGTCCATTCATAGAACGAAGCTGCTAAACACGGATCGGGGTGCTTAGCAACCTTATGGACATGATTACATCAGCAACCCATCCGATACCCGTCTTAATATGGTCGCAATGATGAACCCCTACAGTGCAATTCCCCCAAAGAAACGCACATACAGCCATTACTTTTTCTCAGCCAGTAATGTCAAAGAGAAATATTAGCTGTCTTCTCAAACAGATCAAATATGACTGATTGGTTATCGATTAACTGACCACTATTGAGACTTCATCTTAGATCACTTCTCACGTATATTGCCGTGATGGAATGCAGGCCAGAATACGGATTTTACTCAGCGGTCATGAGCATCTTACGTTCTGTGACAAGGCTTATGTTAATACCCCCTAGGTCACACAGTCAGCTGACACGGGGCTGTAGATATGTCGCCTTGGCTGGCATACAAGTGACCACAACCTGTCACCGACTCGCCTCAATCATACACAGTATCTCTGTCAAGAATCAACATTGGAACTAGCATTGGACACGTGATTATCACGTGATGAAACACAACATGGCGGCAGCCTTGGCCTTGACGTAAACGTTGATCATGTTTTACTCGTACGAGTACATCTTTCAAATTAAAAAAAAGGTTTATTTTTTGTACAAGATTTGATGTTTTTTAATTATAGTTATGGGATACAAAATTAAGAAAGAACAGTACGGGACACGAAATACACTGAAGCAATGTTAGGTCTAATCTCTACAACGTGGCAAAGGGAGACAACATTTATCCAACTTCATTATGGGGGCGGTGGGGTAGCTTAGTGGTTAAAGCGTCTGCTCGTCACGCCGAAGATCCGGTTTCGAATCCCCACATGGGTACAATGTGTGAAACCCATTTCTGGTGTCCGTGATATTGCTGGAATATTGCTATACGCGGCGTAAAACCATACTCACTCGCTCACCTACTTGGGTTAGGGGGTGGGGAGTGGTATTCTTATCTTAGATTTTTAAAGGACTTAATGGCTGATCTATGAATTGAGGCGATTACACAATAATGCTAGTTAAATCAGTCAGAAGTATAGCGACCGTTAAGCATTAATTTACTTCGCGGATCAAAATATTTGAAATTCTTTCATAACAAATATTTACTTGTATAACATTTCTATTATTTAGAATGACGCGATGTCGCGTGTTTGTGTCTGTGAACCACTTCAAACATAGACTTTATATAGCCTCTATATTTCGTAGAAAACAACATTAGATATCTTCGACTAACAAGCAGTCAGTGATATCATCAAGAACGTGTTTGAAAAGTAGATTTCTGATTATGCCCGCCTTGCGCAATCAGCTGGGACTCTTCAGAGCGGTTTACTCACCTCGGATTTGTTTTAATATTTGGAGACGGCGACTGGGTCCAGTCTACACCTCGACCAGGTTGCTGTTTGCAGGTGTGTGAACTGGACCGCGAAGGGACATCCATTGTCAACAGCTTGTCTCACAGTTCGCTCAAAACGTGACTCAGAATTTGAAAGGTCTGGGGAAGCACCTGTAGAGTTAGTCAACCGTAACCTACTGACTTTGATTGTTTGTGAACACAGTATGCAGGCACATACGTATTCCTGTGGCTTATTTACTTTTCTGTCCACAGTCTGTGGCATATGTAGGTCGTACATGAATATATGTAAGTTACACGTCAAAAGGATTATGTATGTTTCATTTAACGGACATATATGTATGAATGTAGTATGAAAAAAGTATGTAATTCATTGAACACACTTTCTAGTATTAATAAGCAGTGGTATATTGGCATGTTTGGTTCTGTGTGATTACATGTTGGTAACAAATCATATCAACAGCTTTTTAAATACTTACAATGGAAAAATGCACGTAATTCCCCAAGAGCCATGCTATCATACACATTACCTTTCATTGTAGTACAGTTCTAAACATGTTCTAAATTTAATTGGGACGGTGGGGTAGCCTAGTGGTTGAAGCGTTGGCTCGTCACGCCGAAAACCCGGGTTCGAATATCTCCACATGGGTACAATGTGTGAAGCCCATTTTCTGGTGTTCCCCGCCGTGATGTTGCTGGAATATTACCAAAAGCGGCGTAAAACCAAACTCAGTCAGTCAGTCTAAATTTAATAAGTGTGAACCATTGTTTCTTGGGAATCGGACCTGGGACTTCGGCGTGACGAGCTAGCGCTTTAACCACTAGGCTAAACCCCCACCCTCCCCAACCCCACACACACTTGGGAAGGGCAAGTCGTATGATGAGGACCACGAGATCAAAGTCGTGGATCGATGCTCATGCTGTCAGTCATTGGCGCCCGACTGCTCCTGACCCAAATGTTTATAGCCGTCCGTGATTGCGCATGTTTCTGACTGCGATCGTGAACTCGCTCTGTTAACGTCCTCACAGCTCCAACAGCAGGTATACCGACCAGGTTTCCGTGCTTGCCTCTAATACTGTAAACACGACCTGATCAGGACAAACATCACCGGCAATAATCCGTTATGTGGTATCTGAAATGTCGAGTATTTGCCACGCCCTGAGTTCACGTGGCAGTCACCACGTGGCATTGTATATATCTCGCGCGCATCTACTGATATCGTCTTTTCATTGCCGTGTCAGTGTGGCCTTCTCGTTGCCATGGAGGGCGGTGGGATAGCCTAGTGGTTAAAGCGTTAGCTCGTCACGGGTTCGATTCCCCACATGGGTACAATTTGTGAAGAAGCCTATTTCTGGTGTCCCCGCTGTGATGTTGCTGGAATATTGCTAAAAGCGGTGTAAAACAATACTCACTCGCTAGTTGCCATGGCTGATAAGCCGTGTCTTCGTGATAGAGGTTAAGTCTTCATAACAGACGTCAACGTCTTTATGAGAGAGACCACGTCCTCATAGTAGATTTGACTTTGACTTCATATATACACCTTAATACAGATAGATCACGTTTTCGTAGTAGATTTGACTTCGCCTTCACAGTAGATCGAAATACATCTTCATAAGATTGAGTGAATGAGTATAGTTTTACGCCGCTTTTAGCAATATTCCAGCAACATCGTGGCAAGGGACAGCAGAAATGGGCTTCACACATTGTACCCATGTGGAGGACCGAACGCTATAACAACAGGGCTACCCCATCCCCCCTTCGTCATCATAATAGACATGTTTATGTATACACGTGCTGTCTTGGTGAGATTACGTACAGATAGGTTTTAGGACAATGACAGATTGTGATAACTTTTTCACGATATTATTCAATTAATATTAATCGTGTCCGTGCTTCACTATCATGAATTATGGAAACATCAATGTTTTATGGAGTGAAAATATGAAGTGAAGTGAGGTAATTTCCCAAGAGCTTTTATCATGATATCCACATTTTTCATTTACACTTCAGTCAGCTGACTTCGATTCCCCCCAGCCCCCTCCTCGAGTATATGCAGGGTTGCTGAAGCTGCGTTCAGCAATATTCACTCAATCACTCTTTGGTATTATTTCCCAACCCACCCTTCCCGCGTGTCTTCTTGCGGTGGGGTAGCCTAGTGGTTAAAGTGTTCTCTCGTCACACCGAAGATCCGGGTTCGATTCCCCATATGGGTACAATGTGTGAAGTCCGTTTCTGGTGTCCCCAGCTGTGATATTGCTGGAATTATGCTAAATACGGCATAAAACCTCACTCACTCATTACAGATGCATACTTAGAGCATCCTCATGTGATATCACGTTACACCCAACGGCTGAAATTACACGAACATATGAAAATCATATGTTGCTATGACAACTGAAAAAGCATTATATGCGGGCACACACGCATGCATACATTCATCATTCTAGTGGGATTTATCGCTATGTGAATCTGTAAAACATGACATGCAGCACTAGCGACTTACATGCATATTTATGTGCATGCATTCACACATCCACATGTATACCTATGTATATTGTTGACAAAATGAAACATATGCACAGGTTAATCAGCGTTGGTATGCACACAGCTGCACGTTATGCTGTCGACACAATATACTGCAACTGCCGTGGTTCTGGTTCTGTAATCGATTATCGTCTCGTTGTATCCGTTGCTGATGTCGTTGTCATGTCGACGATGTTCACGATGTGACGATGGATCACCTGTGGAAGCTGAATTAGCTCAAACTTTTATTACCTTTTTGTTAATAGATTATTTAAATATCAAATATTATTTAATTATTTTGAGAGGAACACGATAGAGTTTTTGTGTTGCAGCAATGCAATCACTTGTATGTATCTATTTCATGTTATCGGTTGCTATTTCACGTTATTGGTTTAATGCAGTTAATGGTCGCGTCCTCGTTTTGAAATAGGTTTGGACATGCGCAGTGGCTTCGTAATCAAATTTAGTGTACTTGGCGAATAAAAGATTTACGATGATTGAATCCGTAGTCAGTTTGGGATAGATATGTATGGGACTGACTCGCGGTAATCCATCTACATGAGGATACAATATCTCCTAATGAGCTTTACCATGGACTGCAGGGATTCTGATGTACATTGATGAGGCAGTGTCGTTGATGTCGTGTCCCCAGTGGCGTCGTGAGGGCTGTATATATATTATCCTCCATTGCGGAGAGCTCTTACAATCAAGGATTACATCAGGAATACAATGAAAATTATAAATTTACATCAGAAATAGAGAGTGACTTGGTCTTTTTTCCATCAGTGCTGGAAGACAGTTTGTGTTTTGTAGTACGTAGTACACATCTTGTACACGTACCGTACAGCAGTCAGTGTGAATTGTGATCTATCACTTTCACTTAAAGTGAAGTTAGAATTGCAGGATAATAGATTTAGAGTCAGGTCATCTTCAGACATATTGTGAAGAAAAACACAAGAGTCAATTGGTCCAATATTGGCAAGTGCGCACCACAGATCATCCCGCACTTCAGATGTATATTCACATGGCGTTATGATGTGAGACAAGGGATCTGAAAAGAAGTTACCACAGTGTTCCCAAAGACTGACTGACTGAGTTTAGTTTTACGCCGCTTATAGCAATATTCCAGCAATATCACGGCGGGGGACACCAGAAGTGGGCTTAACACATTGTGCCCATGTGGGGAATCGAACCCGGGTCTTCGGCGTGACGAGCCAACGCTTTAACCACTAGGCTACCCCACCGCCCCGTTCCCAAAGATACTTCTCAGTCTTTAACAGTTTGTAAACGGCCCATACTTTAACTTACGACAGTCGTAGCTACGATCGCTTTGTGAAACAGGCCCCTGGGCCTAGATTTTCGAAGCTCTCTTAGCGCTAAGATAGTCGTAAGTGCCATACATTAACATTAACTTACGACTATCTTAGCGCAAAGAGAGCTTCGAAAATCTAGGCCCTGGTCTGCTCTGGAGTCAATATACTGTTGCTGATTAGGCTATCCATGTTTAACTGCGGTATTGTGTTTCAGCGGGCTTGAAATGTAAAACCGGCATTACCACAGACACGCACACACGCACACACGTGCATGAGAGGTGTGAGTACAATAATTGTTAACGCCACATTAAAAACCCATATCAAATCATTCCACGCCTAGATTTTGGGCAACTGGGTAGCCTAGTGGTTAAGCTCCTGCTCGTCGAACCGAAGACCTGGGTTCGATTCCCAAGAAGGGTACAATGTGTGAAGCCCATTTCTGGTGGTTCCCCGCCGGGATATTGCTGGAATATTGCTAAAAGCATCGTAAAACCTCACTCCTATATCTCATGGGGACCGTGATGAAACCTCTGACACAGCAATCGTCATTAAGACCGTTCCCATGTTAACCATGTCGTGGTGAGTGTGTATTCAGTGTTCGAAACAGTTTCCAAATTTCGCTAGCCAGTCGTACTAACTATGTCTGAAAATTTCTATATCACAATATATTTCACTAACCCGAAATTTGAAAGTGGAAACTAAGCAAAAAATTACAAAAACAGATGAGAATAAGATATTGTCGGCATGACACGGGCTTCACCATTAAGCTGATGACATGATGGACATTTTAATCAGGCCATAATGTGCAGTGGTAAGGTGTCTGCCTATTACGCTGAAGGCCCGGGTTCGATCCCCGGCGGAGGCTCCTAGGTTGCGTAGATCCTTGGACAAGATACTTAGATCCACATTGTCTCAGTTCACCCAGCTGTAACATGGGTACCTGTGAGGATGTGCTGCAATGTGAGTGTTTGGTTCATTGCGGCCATTTACAGAGAGAGAGAGAGAGAGAGAGAGAGAGAGAGAGAGAGAGAGAGAGAGAGAGAGAGAGAGAGAGAGAGAGAGAGAGAGAGAGAGAGAGAGAGAGAGAGAGAGAGAGAGAGAGAGAGAGAGAGAGAGAGAGAGAGAGAGAGAGAGAGAGAGAGAGAGAGCAAATCATACAAAAGTGTCTTGCAACTGCAGACTGGAACTCCCCTACGTCCAATGGCGATATTTCGTTCAGTAGCATTTTAATCTTGGCATTTTTAAATCTTTTTTGCACTATTGCGCTTGAGCTTTTGTCAATTTTGTCACCTCTGCCCCTTCTGCAACCTGCAGGAGTAGCGAGACACGAGTTCCATACACCAGAGAGATGCGAGTAGCGTCAAATTAAGTCTCGCCGATCAATACGGCTCTTCATTAGTATCTTGTCATGATTTAGCTAACAGTAATCCGGATTACGCCCGATCTACTGGGGAATTTGGAAATCTAGAAATACTCCTGTGAATCCGATCATCCTTCTCTAGACTGGCACGACTCCCTTCATTAAGCCCAGCGCCTTCAATAAACCCAGTGTGCATATTAGTGAGATTACAGAGTGCCCCACCCCTTACAGAATCTGTCTTTTGTTGACGCTCTGAGCCGCAAGGAAACGTCTTCTACTTAACCTCTAAATCCAACAGACAAATGGACCGATCGTGCTGCACGACATGTCGATACTCGTGCACGGTGTGGTCAATTAACACGTGGATGTTGCAATGTGTCGATGTAGACTCAGTGGGTCACGTCCAGTGTCCGGGGTCACGACCTCTGTGAAGGTCTGGGCAGGCTCGCCCAGCTGATGTACAAGACAACCAGACATCTAGGACAGTCTGTATCCCCTCAGGGTTATGTTGAACCTTCTGTTTACCTTCTAGTAATTACAATGTCTTGACACTTTGCTGGAAGGGACGATATTCTCAAGTTTCTGTTCCAGTGATTCCAATACCACTCAAAAGACGTTAAAGGCACAATGTCACACATTTTCGACAATATTTTGGCCTGTAGTATATATATTGGGGCATATGCACTCACTTTTGCTTCCTATTGATGCAATAAACGACTCATTATCTTTTAAGACTTGCCTCAAATCGATAAATGAAACTCCGAGGCGAACAGCTTCCAAACAGAGAACACTTGCCATTCATGGAATGTAAACAATTGCTCCGTACCTCGAAAACTGTCGTACGCGGTGTTGTCGGTGTTTGCCGAACTGGTTTCAATCACAAGGATATTCGTAAAGAGCGCTCCAAGGGACATAACTCTGTGGGGTTCGCTTGAAATAATGTTCTGCCGAGAGGGGGCGAGTGAGTCGACTTAATGCAACGTTGCATTAATTCATTCGAACTTTTTAATTCAATATTGTAATCTAAATACATACGTATTTTGTAAAAAATAAATTATATGGTAGCTTCCTTGGGGGCAGATACTTAGTATTATTGAGAGAAATGCATTATTTATTTTAGAGAAGTGTGGTGTGATATAGTGCCTTTAAAGAACAACCAGTATTTTTAAATGACTATAGTTTATCTGTCATGGCTTGTCGGTATGGCAACACACTGCCTTCCATTTTTCGAATTTGTTTTTCTACAGTCGAACCTTGCTTATCCGGACTCTTGTGTTTACTCGCATTTTTCTGATTTCGTGATAAATGAGTGGGTGAGTTTAGTTTTACACCGCTTTGCAATATTCCAGCAATATCACGACGTGGGACACCAGGAATGGGCTTCACACATTGTACCTATGTGGGGAATCGAACCCGGGTCTTCGGCGTGACGAGCGAACGCTTTAACCACTAGGCTACCTCACCACCCCCTTGTGATAACTGAAGCGTGTTATGTAGTGTGTAGTATAGTGTATGTATTTCGCTTGTCGTCCGGTTGTCGAGGTTGCCGGAAATCTTGTGTCCGAATAAGCGGGATTCCACTGTCGTATACTTTACTATATCTTAGTCACAAAGTCAACAACAACACATTATATCTTGATGAATTACTGAAAAAATGGGATACGCAGCCCCTGCATTCCTTCTGGATCAGCTTGTCTGGGCGCTTATCTCAACCTATAGTTCTCCATGAGGATTTCGGGACGGTGGGTAGCCTTGTGTTAAAGCGTTCGCTCGTCACGCAAAAAACCCGGGTTCGATTCTCCACAAGGGTACAATGTGTGAAGCCCATATCTGGTGTCCCCCGCCGTGATATTACTGACATATTGGTAACAGCGGCTTGAAATACAACTCACTCCATGATTTCGGGCAGGAAACGCCCCTTGTACACAACGCTCTGTTGCGTTCGCGTAGGCAGATTTTACGCGTGTCTGCCATTTTACAAGTGTAATCAGTGCTCATGCTATCAACCACCAGCGGGCACTACCTGGATGTACGAACCACAGAGCACCGATTTGTACGTTAAACCCTCCAAAGTAAAACACAGACATTTTGAAGTCAATTTTTAATGTGAATAGTCAACAATGACAGTTCCACAATGTGTTTTTCAATCACAAATGTTACTCGGTCACTCGAACCACTGACCGCAAGGCCATTGACGGTTGATGTCCCTGTTTCAGGGTTCGTGCTTGTTTAAGGGTCAACGTTAATTCACAGACTGGGATCAAAGGAGAGACCATCCTCTGTAACCCCGCAGTGTGACAGATGACACATCACCTCCCCGTCATCAACCCCCCTTCCCTCTCCCGTCTTACTCGTTGTACTGGCAGTCACTGCCCTTCTAACACATAACAGGGCAGGACGTACCGCGTCTTGGCTACAATTTGTCCAGTCGAGTTGCGCCCCTTACCCGTGTAAGGATCCGATGATCATGGATTCGAATGCCAGATGCGCATAAATTAACCACACCATGCCTAAAATCGTGTTTGCTAGCGTAGATGTGAACAAAGAAGTATTTCAATTCCCGAGGTCTGCCGCGTTTAGAATATGGCGTTGATAGTTTTAAATGGAGGCGATCAAAGCCTTGTTCCTGGTCAAGCTCCAATTATTTTCGGAAATTAGCCCCCTTTCTTGTCACCGCGGTGGAAATGACTCTCATCACTACCATAATCAAGGTTCAAGTCCAAACATGGCCACAATGGTTGAGGCCCTTCACGTTGGGATATTGCGAAAACCACAGTAACTCATGATATGAGTTTACTTATCATCACCTAGTGAATGAACGAGCGAATCTCGCTCATAGCAGTATTCCAGTAATATCCAGACGAGGGACACCAGAAATGGGCTTCACACATCACACCCATGTTGGGAATCGAACCCTGACCTCAGAGTGACGGGCGAACGCTTTAACCACTTGACTACCCCGCTATCCCTTATCGCATAGTCGTCACGATATGGCTGAAAAATTGCCGATGTGACGTTAAATATTAACTCACTCACTCACTTATCGCATAGAATTTAGAATTTAATTGAGCGACGTGCCGTTTAGGACTGACTTGGAAACGTTACTTCAGAGAGGAAACCGTCTTATAATAGCGGAAAAGTGACCTAAATATGGCGCTCACTTTGTTAAAACAGGTGATCCATGAGTTATTCTGCTCGGATGAAGCCCTTTCTGCGTCAAGGCAATGCGGCATACATTTACATTCACACACTGCTAACGTTATGGCATCTTCAAACAATAACAAAGAAGAAAGCATCTTATCGAAGATTTTGTCAGACATGATTTGTTTTTTACTCCGAAAACTCAGAAGATGCCGAAAGCGTTTGTGCAATGGTAATTTGAAGTCACCTTGTCGGTATTGAATTAGTGCGAAGTTTGCAAACATTGCCCAAGGGTGACAGAATTAAAACCGATTTTAGTTTTATCGACAACTGCTGGCATTGTTGATGTTGCCAGGTAATGAGTTATTTGGAAAGTACCGTTGTTTTGTTTTCACGCGAAAAGGCCCATTATGTCTTGATTTGCAGCTATTACACAAAGCCAGGCTGTTTCCTGAAATAGAAAACCCTGTAAGGTAATAATGGCATACGTTAACGGCATTGAGTGCTTCTACGCAAAAAACACATTTCAGATCCGAAGGAGCCTTCTATTTGTGTTTTGATGATGCCCTTTCCAGTGCCGTGATAGTTATAAAAACACCATTGTCACTCCTGCTGTAGTCGATGCAAGACGCCGCTGTCCGGCGTGTGAAGAGTCCACGTCAAATAAGTGTTATGTCGTCAGTTCCGATGTAACGGCTTCTATTTTTCGTTGCCCGTGGCAACTCCTTTCTGAACGTTAATTACGGCGTCATAAATGAATTGAGAAGGGAAGTGATTGACGGAAACTCAGGTTACTGCTTCCGGCGAGACGTGCTTTGATGAACTCACGGCGTCGTCAGCGCGGCGTCTTTGTGCAGAACGTCATTGTGCAACAGCCACAACAACCGGATATACTGAGTGATGTAATATAACGATGAAGGGTTAAAGTGTGTCAGTACACGGTCGCCAAGAATATGACTCGCAAAGTAAACCCATGTGTGGTATCGAACCTATCGAACCTATCGAACCTATCGAACCTTGGTCTTCGGCCAGACGAGCGAAAGCTTTACCAACTGGGCTACACAATTGACTTTAGAAGTAAATGTTCTGAAAGGGTATCTGTCCTCCCAAGTATTCCATGTTTGGGGATTGGGTGGCCAGGTTTCATAACTTGGTTGATTACGTATACTAAAAGTCATACAGATTGGGCGGTGGGGTAGCCTAGTGGTTAAAGCGTTCGCTCGTCACGCCGAAGGCCCGGGTTCGATTCCCCACATGGGCACAATGTGTGAAGCCCATTTCTGGTGTCCCCCGCCGTGATATTGCTGGAATATTGCTAAAAGCGGCGTAAAACTAAACTCAGTCAGTCAGTCAGTCATACAGATTGGGGACGGTGGGGTGGCCTAGTGGTTAACGCGTTCGCTCGTAACGCCGAAGATCCGGGTTCGTTTCCCCTCATGGGATCAATGTGTGAAGCACTTTTCTGGTGTCCCCCGCAGTGATATTGTCACTCTCTCAAACAACAAACCTCAACAATACAACCTCACAAACAAGAAAATCAATGTCGAATCGGTTTAGTGATGCCATTGTACTTTGTTTTTGTTTTTTTAAAACCCATATCCGATTAGAACCTTTTTACAATCTGTTTGAAATGGGTTTTTTTATCAGATTAAGTCATTTCAAAAGATCCAGGGTTATTGTGTCCGGCTTAAATCTGGTCGCCCGCAGAGTAATCCTATTCCCAGTTCATCTGTACCGAGAGTGCAATGAGATCATCTCGCACCATCTCGGCGACAACGAGCTCTGGGAGTTCGCGAGCAACGTCCTGGCATTTTCAACAAGTACAGTTCTGCTTACGCATGTGATATTTCTGTTAGAGACAATAAGTCGTCGACAATTAGCACCTGTTTTAAGTCAGAAAGTAAGAGTTCGCTTAACGGTCTTGGTGTCTGTCATGAAGACAGTAAGTCGTCATCAACTAGCACATGTTTTAGTTCAGAAAGGGAGAGTTCGCTGAACTGCCCGTATACCTGTCATGAAAACAATAAGTCGTCAGCTAATAGCACATGTTTCAAGTCAGAACGTAGGAATTCAGTTAACGGTCTGGATATCTGTCATGAAGACAACAAGTCGTCAGCTACTAGCACATCTTTAAAGTCGGTATGTAGCAGGTGGGCTGTAATTGGATTTGTTTGTGTTGGGTTGACGCATCTCGCCAAACGGCTACTAATACTGAATAACTCATAGTCGGAGGATGCACACTCCGGCACAGCGATGACTTAACATAACATCACCGCCACAGGCTAGTTTGCATATCACGTGACCGGACTTTTCTCTTGTTTGTTATCAAACGTGCATATTCATAATAAAAAGAGACTGGACTCACGAAAGCTTTTCGGCGCTCTCTTCATAATGTTTTACATTGTTACATATATATTCTTCCACAACTGCGACAGTAAGGTCTATGACAGTACATCAAACTGGCTGCATCGTTTGCTCTCCATCAGCTTCGATGACAGCACGTGGAGCCGTACAACCTATGTAAACAAAGGATCGCTACGAAAATCGAAATAGTGTTACATGTTTTTGGATATTTTCTCAATGAAACTAAACCATTCTTTCAAAGATGTTTAATTAGTTGTGTAGACTCGTCAAAAATAGACTCGGTGCAAGATGTGACGAATCGTCACATTTTTCTGGCCTGTGGCAGAGATACTATGTTGGCTTGCCGCATGGAACTCTGGGTAGGAGATTGCGGAGGATGCAGAGTAGATGCAGCTGTCGACGTGACACAGCGCCATCTGGTGCCAGGTATACACTCATCTATGAGTCACTGATCCTATATAATCACTGCGTACATGTATTATAACTGCTATCATCGTGTTAAGGGCCAATAAGCTAGTCGAGTGGTTAGTGTGTTCGATCGTCAACCTCAGTATTCTAGTTTGAATCCCAAAGTACATATGGAACGAAAAGGACTTGGTGTGATCGCTGTAAGAAAGAGAATGATCGTAACATGTCAGCGCTTTGAGTGTCTTGTACACTGACAAGGCGCGTTACAAATGCACGTCTATTATCATATTTGTATATTATTATTATTATTATTAAGTAAACAACCAGGGACTAATGGATGGTAAAATTTTGCTGCGTTATGTGTTCGTGGAGTTCATGCATTCAGTTCCTCTCTCAACAATGCAAAATTCAACATAAATAAATGAATGAAAATTTACGATTACGATTGTATCATTAGCATGTGAACCAATGTCAAATAGTGATGATGCGGGGCAGAAACATTTTTTACTGATTAGAAAAGGTGAACTGTTCGGTGACACTAACGTATGCAAAGGCAAGGCAATTGTTCACTTAAATACACACGGACATATGGTAGAAGTCGATATAAAGATCTGCTTCAAACATCATTTTGGTCACCTATGCGTCATATCTATCCCCATTTCTTCCAGAAAGCAAAAAAAACAACAACAACATTTCGATAAATTGTTCACTAATGCCTTGAGTGTTTAAGCTCCGAGAAGTGAACGCGGACTTTGTCACTGCATACCAACAATAAACGTCTGGTTCAACCAGTCCTTGACGTGGTCGAACGTTCCTCGTTATTTTCAAACCCTCTTACGTGGTTGAGTTGTTGAAGCGTCTGTCCGGAGAAAGGAAGGTTGGACATTTGATCCCCTGACCACGTCATACCAACAGGCGTAAAGATTTAGGTACTTGTTATTACTCTGTCTAAACGACGACTCTCTGGCTTAGAGTCAATATGCCGTCTCTAAGTTAGTATCCATGTTAAATTTGCGGTGCATGGTTTCTCAGTGAGTGAGTTCGGTTTTACTCCGCTTTTAACAATATTCTAGCAATACCACGGCGGGGGGACACCAGAAATGGGCATTGTATACCCATGTGGGGAATCGAACCCGGGTCTTCAGCGTGACGAGCGAACGCCTTAACCACTAGGCTACCCCACCGTCCTATTTTTTTCAGTAGTTAGCACACAAGCATAAGTCCGTACAAGTACAATCACACACGCACGTACATAAAAATACACATACACACGCACGCACAACATTAAGTGTTTAATGCGACTTTTAACTTCTCGTATTATAGACACTGAATTCTGGTTTGTCCGGATCCATATGAACCGGTTGTCTTCCAGGCGTTTGGGAACACATAGTAATTACCACGTGTATCCATGACTCGACTATTTCACGAGAAATGGTTTTATCTGGATTAACGGGACATTCCAGACAGTTTCCCGTTAAGCAGCTTCAGGGTTAATGTGATTTCACAGTACAGAAATGTTTATTGACTTAATGCTGACGGAGTTATGTCCCTTTATGGTGGTGGCCGTGTCAAGTTAAGCCATGTAGACATTATCAGCTTCAGTAGACTGTGCGTTTATTCGCATCTTGTCATAATTAGATAAGGGACCTTCATTTCCCTAATCGTACGCCATGAGGGGATACTGCTGGACACGACCTATAGGGCGCTGTCAACGTAAGGCGTCCAAATACTACCAATCAACTAATGATGGCAGGACGTCGCTTCGACAGACAGATTAGACTTGCAGTCAATCCCAGAACTGTAGTTATTGTATTCAAAATATATTTCTGTAAAATAGAAAATAGGCATCAAATCTAAACAATAACAAGACTTAATATTTAGGGACAAATCAAACCTTCAAGACTTTAATTTGTTGGAATTTTGAATATCAACCGTCATTTGTTTGTGCTCGCCACGCCTACTGAGTCGGTATATTTATGACCTCTTCCTGCTACACCTTCTCATTTTAGACTGACTGACTGACTGAGTTTGGTTTTACGCCGCTTTTAGCAATATTCCAGCAACATCACGGCGGGGGACACCAGAAATGGGCTTCACACATTGTACCCATGTGGGGATTCGAACCCGGGTCTTCGGCGTGACGAGCCAACGCTTTAACCACTAGGCTACCCCACCGCCCCCCTCATTTTAGATTTGAGATTGATCACTTTATTTAATTCATTTGCAAGGATCATGGAGATGAACTTACAAGCGATTTCAGTGTTCCATGTTAAACTAACGCTTCGTCTCTACAAATATAAAGTTTTGAAAACTGAATCTATTATTGTAACAACATGTACATTTAAACATCCAGCTAGAAGCGGAGTTCAGAACTTGTGGACATATCTAGGCATGTTCCATTTAGGGCTAAAGCGTTGCAGTAATGGATGGGCAGAAAGAAATATACCCATCACACAAGTAAGGGAACACATGAGGTGTTGTGTGGGACACAATAAGGGAACACATGAGGTGTTGTGTGGGGCACAATAAGGGAACACATGAGGTGTTGTGTGGGACACAATAAGAGAAGACATGAGGTGTTGTGTGGGACACAATAAGGGAACACATGAGGTGTTGTGTGGGACACAATAAGAACACAAGACAATCGACATGAGGTGTTGTGTGGGACAAATGAACACATGAGGTGTTGTGTGGGACACAATTAATAGAATTCGTGGGGCACAATAAGGGAACACATGAGGTGTTGTGTGGGACACAATAAGAGAAGACAATCGACATAAATGATGATTTAATAGAATTCGTCCAGTAGCGATCAAGTACGGACTTCCCGTTGTTAAATCCGTGATCACGGTAACCAACTTCAAAGCCAGGAGTGCCAGTTCATTAAATGAACACCACAAGGGAGTCAGTACCGTTATTTACCGCCCGGCAGTGTCTGACCCGCTGGTTCAAAATTCCTTGTTGCCTGGAAGTTGCCGGAAGTAATGCTTGCCCTCGGCTTGTAAGCACTGAACCAGCTGGCACTGGTTGACAAGAGGATGGCGTTTTTTACTCACACGTCGTTCCACTATCTATATTGGAGGCATTGGATGTCCACTGTTCGTTATGTTACCGATGAAATTAAAGTGCGTATTTAAGACCAAGTGGATGTAGTGTAGTATAATATGTAGTAGCCTTGCTTCAAATATGTAGGTGTTCTAATACTTGTTTGAGTGAGTATAACATGGTTCTTGCATTGCGCGACAGGCATTAACAGCGATGATGGTACTGAACTTGTTTGAAGCTGACGTTTAAATCTGGAGTGTTGGTCAGCTGTAATCGACACCGTAAACACTTAATTACTAGTAGGTTACTGGCTAACATAAACGTTACAGGAGAATAGGGCGCCTTGTTCTCCTGACCTTGACCTTGTGGCGTGATGTAGCGTCTGATCACGAACCTGATACGATCGTTGGTATCTGGGAGACTGTGAATCATTCTGTTTTATGATATGATACCAGGGTCACGTTTGTGTGATAGCAGAAGCACTGATGGTGATGGTTGACGGAAGGGTGATGGTTAACGCAGAGGTGATGGTTAACGAAGGGATGAGAGTCCAGTTAGGGGTGATGGTTAACGAAGGACCGCGGTTGGCATAGAGCCTGTATTAAATGATGAGCTAACGGTTAACCAATTGATCGTGTTGGTTTATAGTAGGCTTGATAGCAAAGTAGTGACTGTTAACAAAGGCACGATGGTTAAAAAGGGGTGATGGTTAACGTTGGGCTGATGAGTGACTTTGCGGTGATGGTTGAGGTAGGGTTTATAGGCAGCCTGGTGATAACATGGGGAATAGGGTTAAAAAAGGCTGGGATCCATAGCGAACAAGGTGATGATAGTTAACGGCTGGTCGGTGGTTAAAACAAAATTGCATCGTGGCTCAAATAGGATAATGCATTGGAAGTTGATCGATCCCCGATACAAACACAACATGTATTCTTTTTGCCATCCTAATATCTAATAATTACATCAATAACGCGTCAAACTCCCCATGACGAGCGAGCGTAAACCATCACTCCGCACTCTCGTGATATTACATTCAAACCGCTTAGTCATTATTAGTTTCAAAGCTTATTTCGCTAAAACCTGGTGGCAGTATATTCTCTTTTATATCTGTAAACATGATAGAATAACTATACAAAACCAGCAACACCTGCCGTAAACGTTACCTGATCACAATAGATGCAAATGATAGGTAGATATAATCCAATACTGTATCATCAAGCTGCCACGCTCATGCGCATCCAAGTACAACTTGAACCAGGTGGTTTAAATAAACAATAACTTATAACAAATAACCTACTTTATTTGGCGTAATGTACATCACTAGTAAACTCCAGTTATCCAACTCCCTCATTATCAACCCAACAGTACCGATGTAATCGTTATGCAACGTCATTTTATCTGATAAGGTGTTTTATTCGCGACCGCCCCATGGGGAACGAGCGATGAAATATTGACAGCGCCGCTTGATTTAATTGACATTCATGGTGTTGAGACGGTCCCTCGTGTGATGACCGTTATCCGTTATCACTCATGACCTTTAACCTTTGTCCCATCTCGCGGCTGATGTTGGCGACAGTGTGAGCCACAGTGAGGACGGTGTCTGTCATCTCAGATGGTACAGTTCGGACCTGACAATACGTTTATTCTCAGTCTAGCAGTTTAACAAGATGGAGTCCACAGGATGTGTACAGGTAGGCTGTAAGCTGTTGTCTTTCAAACTAACGGACTGGGTTGACGAAGGATGAGGTGTTTTCGTGATCGAGGAAAATCTATTCTTCGAATGAAGTTTAGTTACGTCTCTCAGGAAGGTTTGCTAAGAAATTTCGTTTCTTTCCCAAAATATATCCGATATTGGCGAAATTACAGTACACATATCAATCTTTATTTTAGTACTTAAAAAGGCCACAGGCCTGTAGTACATTTAGAGTTTACATGAGCAGATAGAATTACACATAATGCACTGAATGACTTGAACTGTTGACGTGATCTATTCACACTTGTCATGTACCACAGCAAATAATGGTGTTCCGTGTTCCTTTGTTTTTGCCTGTCAGTATATAATCAGTGTTGTTACATAGTAGATATGAATCAATCGGTCCTTTGAGAACTGTCATCTGGAAAAGCTGACATGAATTCGTTTTATTTTTCACTCAAATTTCACTATGTTTCGGGTTTTATATTTTCCCGAGTTATGCCCTTTGAGTCGTACCCGGAAATGTTTCTGGTGGAGGGTCAGACGTTGATGACTGTTTAAATTTCTTTCCGATCTTGAGGTAGATTACGATATAGCACGAATATAACATATCATGATCCATATGACCTTTATGTTTTTTTTTCTTATCACTATTGTCTAATGACAAATGGTCCAAACACGTGCAGCACGAGCAGAGGGGCTGTCAGTTTCGGATTGTCTTGTTTAAGTGTAAGAGTGGCGCTGGGTAGCCTAGTGGTTAAAGTGTTCGCTCGTCACCTCGAAGGTTCGATTCCCCACATTGGTTAAATGTGTGAAGCCCATTTCTGGTGTCCCCTGCCTTGATATTTCTGGAATGTTGCTAAAAGCGGCTTAAACCCATACTCACTCACTTAAGTTAGGATTTGCACTCATGACCTTTGTGATATGAATACACTTGGTCGCACGATGAGGTCGTGGTTAGTGACACGATGAGGTCGTGGTTAGTGACACATCGTCGGAAGTGGCACGGGGAAGTTCGTGTGTGTGCGGTATTGCTTCTTATCTCCGGGTGTCCCAGTTACCTACTGACATGACACTACATATCCCGGTGGCCTGTGGACTAGACTAGCTAACACTCCTGTTGACTTGACTGTGAATGTATGCCTGTCTGGGTTCGAAGCCAGTGCCCCAAAATGGTTCACTTATACCACCTGCACCACGCCGAGGTCCCAGGTTCGATTCCCCATATGGATGCAATGCAGAAAGGCCATCTCTGGGATCCTCCGTCGTGATATTGCTGGAATATTGCTAAAAGCGGCGTAAAGCTAAACTCACTCACTCGTTTGCTCGCTTTGATCTTTTATCCCACATTACATTGACATGTACTAATATTACTGAAATATATAATGCTGAATTCAATAATTGCCGATGTGACATTACATATTAACTTAACTCACTCGCTGAACTCAGTAACCGAAAAAAGCCGTTCCTTGTGCCACTGTTGGATTTCCTTTGCTGAAGGGTAATGCACCACTGTGTCTGACTGACTGACTGAGTTTGGTTTTACGCCGCTTTTAGCAATATTCCAGCAATATCACGGCGGGGGGACACCAGAAATGGGCTTCACTCATTGTACCAATGTGGGGATTCGAACCCGGGTCTTCGGCGTGACGAGCCAACTAGACTACCCCACCGCCCCCACTGTGTCTGAAGATGCGGACAGACATGTTTCTATACATACCGGAAGCTCAGTGGGTAAAGCGATTGCTCGTCATGCCGAAATACCAGGTTCGATTCTGAACATGGGTATAATGTGTGAAGCTTTTTTTCTTGTGTTCCTCGCTATGATATTTCTGGAGTATTGCTACAAATAAGCGGCGTAAAACCCAACCTACTCACTCACTCACTACATACGTTTTAGACCGCCTCCGTGGTGTAGTGGTTAGAGCGTCCGCCCGGAGAGCGGAAGGTCGCGGGTTCGATCCCCGGCCGCGTCATACCAAAAGACGTTAAAATATGGTACTTCTTGGTCCCTGTCTGGCGCTCGGCATTCATGGGTACAACAAGGACTGGTCGGCTCGGAGTCAGTATAATGTGTCTGAGTGGGGTATTCATGCTTCACTGCAGTATGGTATCTCAGTGGGCTAGCACTATAAAACAAGCAGCCGTACTATAGTACTATAGTACAAGCAGCCGCACATACACATACACACGCATGCACGTCGTCATATGAGCGAAATATTCTCAAGCACGACGTTAAACCCAATTTCACCTCACCTCACCTCACCTCACCTCACCTCACATACGTTTTACCACATTAATGTATGGTTTTGATGGATACCGCGTTGTATATATAATTCCCAGGCTAGCTATTCTCGAAACGTTCGTAGCCCTACGAACTTCTGAAGCCCATTCTTAACACATTGGCTACAATCAAAGTTAAGGATTCTTAGGGCTACGAACGTTTCGAGAGTAAGGGTCAAATAGGGGCTCTTTCGTCACACAATGACAGAGTACAAGCTACACAAAGAACACACAGTTTGACGAGAAAAGCGTTATAGTATCTAGATCATGCCTTGTCGTCAGACCCGTAAAGGTCCGGGTTAGAATGAACCTTCAGTAACCCATGCTTGTCGTAAAAGGCGACTAACGGGATCGGGTGGTCAGGCTCGCTGGCTTGGTTGACACAAATCATCGGTTCCCAATTGCGCAGATCGATGCTCATGCTGTTGATCACTGGATTGTCTGGTCCAGACTCGATTATTTACAGACCGCCGCCATATAGCTGGAATATTGCTGAGTGCGGCGTAAAACTAAACTCACCCACTCACCTTGTCAGAGGTCAGAGCCCTCTAGGATATGGTGATGTGTGATCAAACACCGTTGTGTCAAGGGAACTACATAATACTTCGAGTTATACGAGGTTCGATACAAACGCAAAGTTGTGACAAAACAGGAATTTGCGGGGACCAAGCTTATACTTCGACACAACCGTAAATCGACACATCAAACTTCGACAGAACAGTGTTAAACTGTATACATGTACTATTTGTCACAATGCCAGGATGTTTCTCGTGATATTAACCACTGGTTTGCCTCGCCCGTATTCGATTATTCCAGGACCGCCGCCATATAGCTGGAAATATTGCTAAATGCGGCGTAAAACTAAACTCACTCACTCACTCGATTATTCCAGAATACCTTAATATCGTGAACATTCACGTGCACTCTCAATGTTTAGTATTTTTGAGGAACTAAATTTGTATTTAACGAATCTGCTAGATATATACTTTCACACTTACATCGTACTTATATCCAGACATTATTCATGCCCCAGATACTCCTAGTCCACGTCTCTTGTAGTTTGACATTTCCAGTACTGTTGAATGCATTCCGGTCTCGTCCCACATATTTAAATGTCAGCTCGTCTCACAGCCAACCCCAGTCGGTTTTAGCACGGCCCTGTAATAATCCCGGGAAAATAGATAACAGGTAAATAGTGACCTATGTTTGTCGTAAGAGGCGACCTAATCGACCCACATTGCCCTGCGGAAATATCCCGAACTAAAAAGTTTGACCCAAACATTGACCGACCAAAGGGGGACAACTCGTGATTTAGAGACTACAGTAGTTGAAGCGGACATACAAGTCAATGGCCGCAACAACAGGTGATGCTCACGAAAGTGCCTGTTGATTTGTTGTATGGGGTTTCTATTCTTTTTTTCGAATTGTTTCTCGGAAGGATATGGTCTTTAATATGCAGTATTTATTAATGTTTCGTTATAGAAATGTAATATCATGGATATAACCTGTGTTTAGGATGTTGTTTTATGAGTGTTGTTTTGTTGTTGCAGGAGGAACTTGACATGCTTAACAGCGCTAGCAATGACATCAACAGACTGGAGAACGAAATCGATGTGAGTAGAAGGGGTAGTGATGCGTGCGTGCGTGTGTGTGTGTGCATGCGTGTGTGCGTGTGTGTGTGTGTGTGTGTGTGTGTGAGAACGGAAAGGGGGTAAGGACGTTAAGCAACATTATTCCATGACTACGTGAAATACTCGAATTTGATTGGAATCAGGGATGGAAATAACCCATTGAACGACGTCCGAGTCCAGTGTTTTTTTCTGTCGGGCAAGCAAATTTGTATATCACACTTTACCGGTGTCCAGGTGACTTTTCAATGGTAATTATGTCAGCAAGAAAACGGTCGGTATAGTGGAAGATTTATCAGGGCAAGTGACTTTACATGTGCCACTGTACCGAGTACACAATCAATTTTAAAGTTATTTCCACCCCTGGGAATGTAGGGAAAGTGTGGCTCAATGTGTAGGCATCGGGTTATATAGGTCTTTTGTAACCCGTGCTTGTCGTTAGAGGCGACTAACAGGCGATCGGGAGGTCAGGCTCGCTGACTTGGTTGACACATGTCATCTTATCCCAATTGCGTAGATCGATGCTTCTGCTGTTGATCACTGAATTATTCAGACTAGATTATTTAGACCGCCGCCATACAGCTGGAATGTTGGAGTGCGGCCTTACATGAAAAGCAAGCAAACAAACAGATCTTAGCGGGCTTATGTACTATGAAAATTTCCCATGTGAATAAAAACTCATTATTTCTATCCACTTTTCACCTCAGGAGGCGAGAGCCAAGTACCGACTGACGTTTTCCGATGCTTCTTACAAGATGGAGGCAATGGGTCGTGGTCTGAAGAACTTCATCCAGAGGGCGCGCGTGTACTACCAGCTGAAGGGAGCCGCCATAGAGGTCAGAATCACCATTTACGTCTTCTCAGGAAATACCTTTGAAATACTGTGTTTGCTTGTTACACCAGAGATAAGGTGATGGTCTGTTTGGAATTAAAACTGGGTAACGATACCATGTGTCAACCAAGTCAGTGAACCTGACCACCCGAATCAAGATAAAACAGAAGCTATGCTTACTGGTACGGATGCAGTGGTGACGAAAGTAGGTGTTACGCACCTGTCTGTGTGTCACGAAAGTATACCATTTGTACCTGTGGTTAAGAATCTGGGTGTCTAAATAGAGTCCACATTGAGTATGGATTGTCATATACAAGAGCTTTGTCGAAAATGCCATTTTCATTCAAGAAACATCGGCAAAGTAAGGCATCTTATATCCCAGGAAGCTGCCGCTGTATTAGTTCGAACAATGATATTCTCACGCCTGGACTATTGCAACAGCCTACTGTATGGTGTGTCCCAAGAATCTGTTTCAAAGTTACAAAAAATACAAAATACTGCAGCCCGAATTGTGTGTCTTGCTCCAAAGTTTGCACATATACAGCCACTTCTACGATCCCTACACTGGCTGCCCATCTCAGCTAGAATTGAGTTTAAAGTTCTTATACTCGCATACCAGTGCCTTAACGCTATCGCGCCATCCTATTTGTGTGAACGTGTAAGCCAGTATAATCCAACCAGAACTCTCAGATCCCAGTCCCATATTCTGTGCACAGTGCCCAGATCCCTAAAACGATTTGGATTCAGATCATTTGCCTACCAATCAGCTGTTCTATGGAATTCTCTGCCTGAAGATCTCAAAACAGTCCCAAAGCCTGCACTCCTTCAAAACTCTCCTCAAAACGTTTTTATTTAAGAAGTACTTTGTCTAGACTCTCACCCAAATAACTCTACTTGTAGCGCCATGAGCATACCAGCTGGCGTCGAGATTGGCGCGTTACAAATTCACTCATTATTATTATTATTATCCCGAGACAATTCTGACCTGGGTCTTCACTGGTCCAGTTTCACCTCGCCCCATGTGTCCAAGGTGGCCGTAGTTCGCTGTGCAGAGTTGTGTCCCTTAGACGCGCTAGGAGCCTCTGATGGTCCACTCCTTGTTCCAGTTTTGTTCTGTTTATTATTGCTGCTCTATCCGTACTATTCCCGTACTCGTTGGTTTCGTTGGTAAACGTGGACAAAGTCATGGATGTCTTTCCTGAAATACGGTTCCAATCGCTGGCGGAATTAAATGTCTCATTATTTATAGCTCTCCAAGACAACGTGACACTGATCTCCATTACTTGGCGACGAAAAGAGTACTCAAACAGTGTTGCTTTGCCGGGGACAAAAATAATTCAGTTCCAACCTGAGACACTAACAGTTATGGTCAATCACTTAACCCCGTGGCGTGAGACGTGAGGCGTGAGCCGTTCACGGCACTTCTGCACTTTTTCGCGTGGATTGGCGTGCATTCTTTTACCTAATCCGGTTTCATGCAATCTGGAAAATATTGCATTGTCACAATGTGAACTGGAGTAGGAAACCAGTTTCAGGATTGTATCGGCCGTTGTCTGGGTCACCGATCATTGCAGTAAAGAATAGAGTTATCTCCCTTACTTCTTCCAGCCACTTCAATCAGCCACGTTTCCAGACCACGCCACCGTCCATCTCCGAAATGAATGGATTGGTGTTATAACACCACGTGACATCTCTGCCATCTGATGCTGAATTGATGAAGAGATGTCTAAAAAGGACACGTCGAGTGTGGTATTTCAAAACCTCACGTGCACACTCGTCGCAAGGTCAAGGTGACCTGATTATTCCCACATTCGACAACTCCTGGAATGGCGGAGAGTGAGAGCGGGCGGGGTGTTTTTCTAACTGATTCTGCACCAGCCAGAGATGTTATGTCACTGACTGATGCGCCCGGCCAATCTGGAAAATAGGCTGGCATTTGTACTCCGTGTGTTGCAAAGGCCATTGTGACACGCCCAGTGCTGTAAGGGGAAGCAATGTGCCGCGACTGCCAGCAGTGTTGGACAAACAAAAAGTGGACCCACAGCTGGATCTAACTTTGGGATGTGCTGAGAACTCTCAACACTGGCAGCCAACATATCGCTGTCAGTTATGTTGTATCAAAACCTACGCCTCATGACAAAACATATTAAACGAACCAGAGGGTTGGTTGGTTGGTTGTTGAATGCCGCAATATTCCAGCTATATGGCGGTGGTCTGTATATAATCGAGTCTGGACCAGACAATTCAGTGATCAACAGCATGCGTGTGAGTGAGTGAGTTTAGTTTTACGCCACACTCAGCAATATTCCAGCTATATGGCGGTGGTCTGTATATAATCGAGTCTGGACCAAACAATCCAGTGATCAGCAGCATGAGTGTGAGTGAGTGAGTTTAGTTTTATGCCGCACTCAGCAGTTTTGCAGCTATATGGTTGTGGTCTTTAAATAATCGAATCCAGTGATCAACATTATGAGCATCGATCTGCACAACTGGGGTACGATGACATGTAAGTCAACGAGCCTGACCACCCGAACCCGTTAGTCCCCTCTTACGACAAGAATTGGTTGCTGAAGATCAATTCTAACCCGGATCTTCACAGGTAGCACAGAGGGTTGGGGTAGGGTAGTGGTTAAAGCGTTCGCTCGTCACGCCGAAGACTCGGGTTCGATTCCCGATAAGGATACAGTGTATGGAGCCTATTTCTGGTGTCCCCCCGAAGAGATATTGTTGTAATACTGCTAAATGCGGCGTAAAATCACACACACTCACTCCGCAGGGTTTGGGTTGTTGTACACATAGTGGTAGGGTGCGATGTGAAGGTAGTACACAAGAATATGCATCCATGCTTGCAAATCCCTTTACTGTTGGAGTGAGTGAGTAATTATGGTTTTAAAACACCTTTGGTGATATCCCAGCAATATGGCGGCGCAGAACTTCACAAATTAGCTCGACAGTTTTTACCATATGGGGAACGAACCTTGGACTTACCGCCCCTCACTGTCGAAAGCATCAACAAAAGTACAAGTTTACATAACGCCCTGGCACTTTAATCCGGACACTTTTCAAACCGGACCATGGCGATTTCTGTACCGGATTAATGGGGTTTCACTTTCTTTTAATACACTTTGCACTTCGGTCACACTGTTTCATTTCCGCAGATGACTAAATACCAAGGAACGCCATAGTTTATAAATTTGACAGCTGGAGTGGGTTTAGAAGATAAATATTTCTCTGTGTTTTTGTATTTTGGTAATGCTACATGACGCGTCATTGGCTTTCGTAACCGAAATACATATAGCTCTTAGTAACACGTCCAGGCCTGTTTGCCTGCCTCCCATCACCAACACCCAATAAGAAAATATCACACATAAGGAGACGATTCCCGCAGACATAACAGTGAATAGGTCGACCCTTCTACACCATAGTTCGAAGGCAAGGTAGCCAAATGGGTCATGTGGACATGTAAAGCGCGATGTTCGAATTCTATAATGAGTCAATTTTACAACCCATCGTGGTATTCTGTAATGTTGATGTTTTCACCTCGTCTTGCTATTGCTGACTACGACCCGCAGTGATATAATTGATTGTTGCTGATTGCAATTCACCGTGATATACCGCAATATTGCTGACTTCAACCTGCCGGGATATAGCTGTAATATTGCTGACTCCGACCCGCTGTAATATACTGAAATATTGCTGACTTCAACCTGCCGCGATATAGCTGTAATATGGCTGACCCCGACCCGCTGTAATATACTGAAATATTGCTGACTTCAA
Source organism: Haliotis rubra (assembly GCF_003918875.1). Taxonomy (NCBI): domain Eukaryota; kingdom Metazoa; phylum Mollusca; class Gastropoda; order Lepetellida; family Haliotidae; genus Haliotis; species Haliotis rubra. The sequence continues at coordinate 298,983 of NW_025764937.1, read as the reverse complement.
CCTGCCGCGATATAGATGTAATATTGCTGACTCCGACCCGCTGTAATATACTGAAATATTGCTGACTTCAACCTGCCGCGATATAGCTGTAATATGGCTGACCCCGACCCGCTGTAATATACTGAAATATTGCTGACTTCAACCTGCCGCGATATAGCTGTAATATGGCTGACCCCGACCCGCTGTAATATACTGAAATATTGCTGACTTCAACCTGCCGCGATATAGATGTAATATTGCTGACCCCGACCCGCTGTATTATACTGAAATATTGCTGACTTCAACCTGCCGCGATATAGCTGTAATATGACCCCGACCCGCTGTAATATACTGACATATTGCTGACTTCCGACCGCGATATAGCTGTAATATGAACCGACCCGCTGTATTATATTGAAATATTGCTGACTTCAACCTGCCGCGATATAGATGTAATATTGCTGACCCCGACCCGCTGTAATATACTGAAATATTGCTGACTTCAACCTGCCGCGATATAGCTGTAATATGGCTGACCCCGACCCGCTGTAATATACTGAAATATTGCTGACTTCAACCTGCCGCGATATAGCTGTAATATGGCTGACCCCGACCCGCTGTAATATACTGAAATATTGCTGACTATGCCACCAGCAGTCACATAGCTCACAAGATTGATGACTACAGCCCGCCACGATATAGATGTAATAGCTCAACCCATCGTGATATGGCAGTAATATTGCTGACACAAGCGTTAAACATCACTAACTCCGTGCCTGTAGTGAACGCTAGGGCCTTCACTTCCCCTGTATCAAAGCCACCCATGTATTTACACATCTGCAACCGGGACAATCAGAGCGATATGTAAAACGCATCTCAATTGAACATGCCACTTTGAATGTGTTTCCCTACAAAGCTAAGCATGATTTCGTTTGTTGTCATCAAAATAAATAGTGGGGGCAAATATTATTTCCTACGTAACGGCAAGCCCACCTAGCCCAGCGTTTGATGTGTGGATGGCTCACAGATGTTGGAGGATGAACGCTGTTCACGTCATTGATGCATGCCCTGTAATTGTGGCATCAGTGAATGTTTTATGAAATAGGAAAATATACAGTTCTTTCCTTTTTGAGCAATATTCAGGTGGCGTTTTATCTGCCCACTAAATAAGACTTTATCTAAAGTATTATCAAACCTAATTAAAGACCGCCATAACGAAACGGTTCAGTCAAATATTAATCGCGTGATTGGTCTACGTTTTTGAACACACACAGGCATATAATTCACATAATTCACATAATTCACGTAATTCACATAATTCACGTAATTCACAAAAACGCGTACACGCGTACTGTCAGATATGGACAGATATGTTTTACCAAAGATGGCAATACATAGGTTTGTGTTACCGGTAAGTGCATGAGTCAATTCATTAACAATGCTTGATTGTTTGACGATGCCAGTGAACACCCGGGTTAGAATTTATCTATTGCAGCCCATGGTTGTTGGTGAAGAGCATCGGGTGGTCAGGCTCGCTGAATTGGTTAATTGTCATATCCTACTTTCCAAACGTATTTTTATTCACTGGATGCTCAATTTCAGGCTCAAAGCGAGGCTCTGCGTGCCGCCCGTCAGTTCCAGACAGCCAATGGAATTTATCGAGCTGCGAAAGAAACGATCGCATTGGCTGAACAGAAGTTGATGGATGACCAATCAGCGGCTATGTTGTCCAGTGCCTGGCAGGAAATGCTCAACCATGCAACAATAAGGGTAGGTAATTGTACAATTCAGACTTTATTTTCAGATGTGCAGAACTACTTTGTCCCGTGGGTAAGTCTGTTGCCATGTCCTCCCTAAAATATAAGGGCAGTTTTAGTGTTGCCGTGTCCTCTTTCAAATATAGGGGCACCTACAGTGTTACCATGTCCTCTTTCAAATATAGGGACAACGTGTTGCCATGACCTATCTCAAATATAGGGACAGTTTTAGTGTTGCCATGTCCTCTCTCAAATATAGGGACAACGTGTTGCCATGACCTATCTCAAATATAGGGACAACGTGTTGCCATGACCTACTAGTATCTCAAACATAGGGACAGATTTAGTATTGCAATGTCTTCTCTCAAATATAGGGACAGTTTTAGTGTTGCCATGTCCTCTCTCAAATTTAGGGACAGTTTTAGTATTGCAGTGTCCTCTCTCAAATATAGGGACAGTTCGAGCGTTTCCATGTCCTCTCTCAAATATAGGGACAGTTACAGTGTTGCCATACCAACACCCCCATCCCACGGTCTCCATTAGCAACAGGTACAATTGTCCATATAACAGTAACAGTTTTTATATGTCCTCTCCCCAGGTTATGGACGCTGAGAGAGAGAAGACAAGGAGTGAACAGGAACATCTCAGACGCTCCAACATCTTCGTCGACCTAGAGAAGAAGCTGGCGTATCTGGAGAAGAAGTTCAAGAAGTCCATCATAAAAGCCAGGTGTGTTGTACTTGGGTTTTAGATGGTGCTGATGATGCGAATTATCTAACACTCGGAGAAGGGAGGATGGGCTAATTTGTTTCCTCGGGACAGAATTACTTTTTTTCTGAAGCCATTTCCGGTGTGTACGTTGTTAGGTGCGCATGCGCGACTCACCACGCGCCAACGCTGCTTATTGGCCGTATTTAATCAGCGTGAGTGAATATGGTTTTACACCGCTTTAAGCAAAATCACGACGAAGGAACTTCACAAGTTCTATCTTTGTGGGGCATTGAGACCCAGGATTTGGAGTGACCACCGTCCGAAGTCATATATGTCTTATCAGAGGCCATATAATGAATTTATTGTATGTTCTCTGGTCTTAAGCACTTCGATATCCATTTTATCAATTAGCTGAATTATCAATTCATAAGCGATGCATGCAAACTCCATTCTGCTTGTTTTCCCCCATATTACTACAGATCTTCAGATCTTGCCAGAAACAGGTGGAATATGCATATCGGTGCTGTGTAGGAGAGTTGTCTCCCTTGTCCCTATGATTAATGAGTTCGGTGACGTGTTTGGACTTTTAAATAATCATTTCTTTGCACCTGTAACATGTTCTGGAACTATTTTCACTAACTATATGAAGCAGAAAATTACAACAAGCCGAGAATAACCAGCGGTTAATGTTGTGAGAATCAGTATCAACTGAAGTTATTCACTTCACCAGAGAGGCTGAATGAGAATCTGGTATCCTTCTACTATAACAGACATTAAGGAAACTAAATGCTAAAATTACGATTTATTATTGATTTATTCAATTATTTCTTATGACGAAAGAAACTGGTAAACGGGAAGAAAAGTTGAAAGCTCGAACTTAATCAGTCGGCCTTGGTGTACCCACAAACTCAGGCCACACCCTCACACAGTTATATTACAAAGTGTGAATCCCTGTTTTCATGTCAACCGCCGTGATAATGGCGGAATATTGCTAATAGAGGCGTTTTAACCATATTCACTCACTCACACTAAAGATATCACCGCCAAAGTGTTGTATGATTACTTTTATAGATATGACATGGATCAGTGTATCCAGAGTCATTGACATTTGAGAAATTAGAAAAATAATATATTGTATTATTTTATTTATTTAAAATGATATATTTTATTATTTTATTTGATTTTGCGTGACATTTGTCTCTCTTTTCAGACCATACTTTGAACTTAAGGCTGAACTTGAACTCAGGCTACAGGTAAATATGTCCTTGTGGATAGTAATGAGTGATATCAGTCACATCATGTTTCCCTACCGCACACCCGTGAAGATCCAGGTTAGAATTGGTCTTCAGCAATCCATGCTTGTCGTAAGAGGCGACTAACGGGATCGGGTGGTCAGGTTCGCTGACTTGGTTGACACATGTCATCGTATCCGAACTGCGTAGATCGATGCTCACGCTGTTGATCACTGGATTGTCTGGTTCAGACTCAATTATTTACAGACCTCCGCAATGTAGCTGGAATATTGCTGAGTGTGGCGTAAAACTAAATTCACTCTCACTAATAAAATATAATGAAAAGGAGCCCAGAGACGTTCTTCATTTTCAGATTCTGTGGTATGCTAGACTTTTCACATATTCTAGACTTGCATGGGGTGTATTATTGAATACTGTCCTAAAACGCCGAACCACTCTCCATCCGAGTTAACTTTCTAAAAGTATGTAGCATGTGAAAGAGATGTCTCGAATGATAGCAACATAGCAACTGACCATCATGACCAAGAGCTGTCATGAATATTCTTAGAGTAGGCCTACTTTCTTTCCCGCAAGTTATCCTTGCCACTTCGTTATCCCGAACGATGTGAGTCATTATATATTCCTTCTAGAAAATCGACTTAATCATGGTTCGAGACAAGCGAGATACGTCATTCATTCATTGTCATATTTTCTCTCTCAGCAACAGAAGCAGAACATTGATGATCTTCAGAACGCTATACGATCTTCCAAGGCGAGGTACTCTGATTCACTACGCCACCTGGAGGGAATCTCGGAGGAGATCCATGAGAGCAGACGACAGAAGATCCTGCTAATGTTTCCGCGGGAACCGGGCGTAGGAGCAGACGACGAGAGCCTGGGATCCAGTATATCCGACCAGAACATAGGTAGGTGCAGTTTTGTATAACAGTCACACAACACTTATATGGACACGTCCGCCTTGATCAGTGGCACAAGTCTGTATTTCTAGACTCGCTGGAGTGAGTAAGTTTTGGCTTTTAGCAATGTCACGGCTGGGACACAAGAAATTAGCTTGACACATTGTACCCATGTAGGGAATCGAACCCTGGTCTTCGGCGTGACGAGCGAACGCTTTAACCACAAGGCTACCCCGCCGCCCCTGACTCACTGGAGACTCTGTTTTGCACGTTGGGGGTCCAGGCAGGATATGGGCCATGTTACCATTCATGTTGTGTGAAGATCTAAAATACGTAATGCGTTGTTTATGATTGTTTTCTACCAATGATTAGCCAGTGTCTCTATGTTTCAGAGCGAGGTCTGTTTGCTACTTCCTCTCCGACTGACGACCATCTTGATTCGGACACAGACGAGGTTGATGACGTGTTTTCCTCTCATGATCACGTGACGGGTCACGCCCCGAATGCTTCCTCTACTGGTATTAACTCTCCAAAAAATCTACCCGGCACTAAAAGCCTCGTGAACAGCAACGTGACTTCCAAGTCGTCCGAGACAAAGGGAGATAAACGGCCGGAAGTTTCACATAACACGCATGTTGACGACATCAGTGCTTCTTTTAAACAGTGTGATATGATTAATGGGAACAGTTGTGCTGGGGGAAGGGCGTGTTCTGCCCCAGGGGTTGTGAATGGGGTAGTGAAGGACAACAGTAATCCAGATTCTCCCTCGGGTATTAGACAGTGTGGTAGCGGGGCAGAAATTACACCTGTGTGTGAAGATGACGTCACGACTTGCACTAGTGACGTCATTGAAAAGGTGAAAGACGTCATTCTTCCAGAAAGAGACGATCACACAGAAGGCTCCTCCGACCCAGAAGAGTGCGGTAAAGATCTGAAAATGTGCAGAGATAGCAGGATCGAATGCACAGACGTTGTTTAAACCTGAGGTGTCTGCATTTTATCAGCCATCTTGCCACATGCCCTCCAGTGTTTCCTGGTGCAACACTGACACAAATACACTATTGAATCGTTACAAAATCCTTTGATGCAGGGAACCAAATTACATAGTATCCACTCTCCTACCCAGAGTTCCATGCGGCAAGCCAGCATAGTACCTCTGCCACAGGCCAGAAAAATGTGACGATTCGTCACATCTTGCAATGTCCATTCAATATAATGTACAGATTTCCTTTACTGTTATATTTTTGACGAGTCTACACATCTAACTAAACATCTTTAATAGAATGGTTTAGTTTCACTGAGAAAATATCCAAAAACATGTAACACTATTTCGATTTGCGAAGCGATCCTTTGTTTAAATAGGTTGTACGGCTCCACGTGCTGTCATCGAAGCCGACGGAGAGCAAACGATGCAGCCAGTTTGATATCTAAATATGTACTGTCATAGACCTAACTGTCGCAATTGTGGAATAATATATATGTAACAATGTAAAACATTATGAAGACAGCGCCGAAAAGCTTGCCTAAGACCAGTCTCTTATTATTATGAATATGCGCGTTTGATTACAAACAAGAGAAAAGTCTGGTCACGTGATATGCAAATTAGCCTGTGGCAGTGATGTTATGTTAGTCATCGCTGTGCCGGAGTGTGCATAGTATCATGACCTGGTTCCCGATCCACAAAGCGTTCGTACCATTACGACATTCATAAGCTTATGGTTAAGTATGGAGTTACGACAAGTCGTAACTTTATGAACGCTTTGTGGACCGGGACCCGGATTCATAAATACTCACATTGAATCCTGTTTGGGTACGTATATTCCAAGCAACTAAAGGCACTCGTGGAGTGACGCTTTTTGAATCGAAAACTGGAAACAGTTTGCTCGGAAGTTACTTTTATTAAACAAGAGATAGACATTGGTTCGTTCACATTTGTGACTTGTTAGGATATACAAACAAAGATATTGATTGTTGGTTGACAATACTGAGCGCCAGTCTTTTGTATGAATACTTTTGTAATAATAAATGTTCATTTACCGAGGTGATACTTGTGTTTTCTATGCTACAAGGGATATATATTATATAAATGTAATACATTTGTAGAACGCTTAAGATCCAGCACAAAGATGCTCAACTGCGCTTAGGACACATTGTGCGCAAAGTGCAGACATTATTACCCCGGTTAACGCAAATGTGAGGTGATCGAAGGCCAACAGTCATGACCATCTTATTCAACAGGGTACCCATTTACTGTTGGGTGAACAGTGAGTGAGTGAGTTTAGTTTTACGCCGCATTCAGCAATATTACAGCTATATGGCGGCGGTCTGTAAATAAGTGAGTCTGGACCAGACAATCCAGTGATCAACATCATGAGCATCGATCTGCGCAAATTGGGATCCGATGATATGTGTCAACCAAGCCTGACCACCCGATCCCTTTAGTCGCCTCTTACGACAAGCATGGGTTACTGAAGGTACATTCTAACCCGAATCTTCACGGGTGTTGGCTGAACAGAGGCAATTTTGCCTTTTCTCTGCACTCCTCCCTCGTAACAAATAGTGAACAGTGTCAAAAGTTTAATGATAGTTTGTTAAACAACTTTTTTAATTGTAGGACATAAATTCTGCAAACAAATCACAGAGTTGGTCTGATGTTTTGATTATGATACCAGCGTTTCATTGGGTATTATATGTTTATTAGTTTTCGAATTAGATTGCAATTCATCGGTCCGATTTTGCGCCAAACGGACTATAGTACCGATTTAGGCCACTTTGCGCTTTACTCGAACATTAACCAGACACACCGTGATATGACTGGAATCCTGTTCAAAGCGTCGTTCACAACTCACTCACTCACTCATATTACCCGTGAAGATCCGGGAAAGAATTGATCTTCAATAACCCATGGTTGCAATAAGAGGCGACTCACGGGATTGGGTGGTCAGTCTCGCTGACTTGGTTGACACATGTCATCGTATCCCATTTCCGTAAATCGATGCTCATGCTGTTGATCACTGGATTGTCTGGTCTAGACTCGAATATTTAGTGACCTCCGCCATATAGCTGGAATAATGGAGCGGCGTAAAACTAAACTCGCTCGCTCACTCACTCACTCACTCACTCAGTCATACGATCCACAGTTTGTATTGTAACTGATATCATGTTAGTAAGAATTTATTATCAAACACCCGTCCTAAAAGCGTTGAGGGTATATTGTCATGCCAATTCAGTGCTCATATTTTTGGCTTGTATTTTTATTTGCCTCAGACGGGAAAACTCGATATAGATGTTTTGATGTAAATTTGTTCTTCCTTGTAGAGAAATATATTTGAAGAAGTGACAGAAATTATAATCCCACTTTAAACCAACTCCCCTTGGTGTACAATCCCAGACCAGATCCCGGTGATCCCTGGTGCACCCAATATACGATAGGATCCCTTTTCAGGCTACCACAGAACATGCTTGGCCTTGGTTCACGGCCGAGTGAGTGTGTGAGTTTAGCTTTACGCCACTTTTAGCAAAATTCCAGCAACATCACGGGAGGGGGGACACCAGAAATGGGCTTCACACTATGTGCCCATGTGGGGAATCGAACCCGGGTCTTCGGCGTGACGAGCGAACGCTTTAACCAGAAGGCTTCCCCACTGCATCAGGTTCGCGAACGAAGATTTACGACGGTGCTATATCCATGTAAACATCCCTAACTTACTGTGTTATATCAGGCCTACTGTTCCTTCACCTGATTTTCTTTTTCATACTTCAATATTTCACCAAGGATCAGAAAAAGCCAAATTTCGGGATCCCAAATTGCTTCGCGGATCACCTGCATTCCTCTTGAATTCAAGGTAATGTTTTGACAAGAGATACTCGTTTTCACATCTGCTGTAGCCGAGCTTCTGATCTCCTTAAGTCGCCTTAAAATAACGTCAGGTTACGTCTGCACGCAAAACAGTAACTTCCAAAATGATGTATCTATGTACACAAAGATTGATAAAATGGAGTCATGTTCAAAAACAGAGTTTATGTAAGCTCTCTAATTAGTTAAGCATATTACCATCTGCTGAAACATTCATGAAGAAATTTATCTCATGTCTTAAATATATACATCATATC